>NC_137842.1:10318571-10985000 GCF_948465745.1 Chenopodium album | reverse complement strand
AATATTCAAGAAGATTTTATAGGTTTTTTTTTTTAAAAAAAAAAAAAAAAAAAAAGTAAACATGTTAATATTGATATATCCTTCCAAAAAAAAAAGCAAAAATGTAAATATACAATATACTTACTTACTCTGTATTCTAGAAGATCCCATATATTTTTCCAAAAAAAAAAAAACACCATTAAGTAATTAATTTAAATACGTAGGTTTTATTTTTGATATAATGGCAACTAAAAATATCGTTTGACATATCCAGCATGTAATGTTATAGTTGACTCTCATACAAATATAATATTTTGAAAATCTGAATGAAAAAATAGCAACTACTCATACTACAATAACTTTTTTGAGATATATTCTCTTAAAACTTTATTGAGATATATTCAAGTATGGTTTACTTAGTATCATCTTAATGGTATCAATTGATATCTTTTATTTCAATATCATACTTAATTAACTTTATAGTTTACTCACTTTTGGTAACAAGCTAAGCAATTAGGTGTTCTATTATATATGATTATGTATATTGCTATTATATTTTAATAGAGATGACTACATAATTACCTTGGAGAAAGTGAAGTATTATTATATTCAAAGATTTGTGTTAAATATATGTCAAATCTTTATAATGGAGCTTAAAATAAAAAAGATGTGACATATTTTCAATACAAATATTTTTAAGGAAATTTTGACTTTTACCACCAAAAAATTTGGACAAATTGTTTTTTACCACCTACTATTTTAAAAGTTGTATTTTACCACCAAATAAAACTCAAAAAATTGTTTTTTTACCACCTACCGTTTAGAAAACCGTTAAATCTAACGGAATTTTTTTAAATTCTTCGATTTTCGTGCCCAAAATATGTTCTTCATAGGTTTAGGGGGCATTTTGGCCCTTTGGGTCCATTTTGAAGTCAAAATTGATAAAAAAGATCGAAAATACCTCGTTTTGCGTGTTTAAAAATACATCGAATTGCGTGAACACGCAAAACGAGGTATTTTCGATCATTTTTTTTATCAATTTTGACCTAAAATTGGATCCGAAGAGCCAAAATGCCCCCCTAAACCTAAAAAAACATATTTCGGGCACGAAAATCGAAGAATGTTTTTTAACACCGTTAGATTTAACGGTTTTCTTAACGGTAGGTGGTGAAAAACAATTTTTAGAACATTATTTGGTGGTAAAATACAACTTTTAAAATAGTAGGTGGTAAAAAACAATTTGTCCAAATTTTTTGGTGGTAAAAGTCAAAATTTCCTATTTATAATGCTATAAAAAAAAATTTCTTAACATAACTTTAATTAGTTTCTACATCATTTTATATTTAACATATCATTCATAATCATTCATTTTGATCCAAATTTGTTAACTATGATTTTAAAATTTAATTTTTTTTGTTTATAAAAAGCTAATTATATATTTATAAGATAGTTTAGTAATAGTTTTGAAAAACCGTACATGGCACGGGGACTAACCTAGTATTTGTATAAAAACCTTGCCACCTATACGTACCTTGAACACGAAAAACTTGTTAGGTACGATTACACTTGACCATGATTGAGAGACTCCTCCTACACAATTAAAATAATCATAATTAATAGGAAAAATTACTTTTAATAATCTCAACTTTAACTCATTTGCTTTTTATAATCCCAACTTTGAATTATTATTGAATAATCCCAACTTTAGGGGGTGTTTGTTTTCTTTGAACCCAAATGACCGGTGACCTGATAAACAGGTTAATTTATTATTTTTAGTTAAAATTGTCACATTGCACCATTTAATTTGTTTAATTTTTCTCTCTCTCCTCCCTTTCTCTAACTTTTTCTCTCTCATTCGTTGAACCTGACTAGCAGCTCCCTCCATCACGCAACCACCTTTGGTAACCCACCACAACATCATACAACCTATCTCCCTCCTCCCCTAATCGTCAATAACTCTTTTCCCTTCCCCGAAAGTTGTTGTATGTACAATGGGGTGGTTTTGGGGGTCAAAGGAGGTAGTTTTGGGGGTCGAAGGAGATAGTTTTGTCCATTTGGAGGTTGAATAAGTAGTTTTTCGGGATGGAGGAAATGGTTTTTCAGGTGAGGTACGATGTTTTCGGGGGTATATGTAACACCCCAATAATTCTCTCTTTAAACCTGTGAGGACCCTGAACAATATTCAAGAGAATTACTAGCGTGCTACCGCCACGTGTTCAAACGTTAAGGCTTTATCAGAAAATAGTAGCGGAAAAACTAAATCAGTTATAAATAAGTTTCAAAACCAACGAATGAAACCAAATTAAGTCATACAACTTGGAACCATTAAGACCCTTATTCAAAACCCAATAAAAGTAGCAAGTGATTAAATTCAGTGTTCAAATAAATTCAAACCCAAAAGAAATAGTGTCGAATAAAATCGAATTAAAATAAATTCAAACTTGCAAAAGAAATAAGATGCAAACAACCAACTCTCTACTCAAGATCCCACAACCCTGATGAATGCTGCATGTGTAAGAACCTATGGTAATTCTGCTCCCCAATATTACAAGTGTAAAAATTGGATCGTCACAGGGTCATTGAAAGGCGAAGGCCATGACCAAAGAAAGACACACAAAGCACGCAATCAGCAAAGCTGAGTACATACAAGCTGCAAAATAAATTAAGAAATCCATTACATGCTACTAATAATCAATCATCATGCATCATTAAATTATAGACTCAACACACGACTCAACTATTTATATTACTAAGACTCCATTAATTAATAATAGGCAAATCATTATTTTTATTCATTGGATTACGCAATAGACAAGGTTGTCCAACCCATGCTCCATTTGGAACATCAATAAAAGAAAAACCTCATGCCTCCTTTCGGAAACATCAATAAACATCCAACGACCACGGGCGCGACTCCGTGACCGTAGTTAGTATGAGATCTCACCTAAATCCTAGTTTTGAAAAATATTTGAAATAAGAGACTCGTAGATCAGACGGCCTCGAGAAAAGTACACGGCTAATACCCCATGTACCCCAACCCCTGATTGTCATTACTCCAGAAGTGCACCAATCCAGAGTTTTATTGCTCATCCATCTTGCACTTTACGTGATTTACAGATTTAGACTTGGTGATGACTCATATGCATAACAATACAATCAATCCAATATCAATTCAATTATGTAAAACAACTTTTCAATTTCAATTCTTGATTTATAAGTGGCAAGCAACATTTATTATTTATTCCTTTACTACCTCGGTGTATAAACACCTTGAGTGCATAAGGCACCCCAAAACCTTAACCTCGTCTTAGAAGACTTCAATTCTTCCTTTACTCATCCTGCTTGCATAATCATGAATGAGTAATAAATTAATCATTACACCAATCATATACCTTTGCCTCTAAGCGCACCTTGCATAATTAGAGCACAAATAATACTTTCAATATAAAATAGTGCACGTCATACGAAATTCACAATGTATAACCAAACAATTTAACTCAGTCATCCCTATACATGATACTAAGTTCTCGATCCGTCGTCCTTAAGCATGCACCTAAAAGAAAGGTTTCGTAACTTGTACGTACCTTGAGCAAATGAATTGGTATGCCACTTTACTAACTAGAAATCACTTTCAATAAACTCCTCTCCTAAGCCAAATAATAACATCTCAATCAATACTCAATCAATCAAATTTACGGCAATACTAACTTACTTTAAAACCTTCAAAAATCCAAATCAAACAACACTTTAAAACCTTCCCTTTAGTTAAAATTAAAGGCTTATATATAGTTCTTTAAATTTTCTTCATAAAAACCTTAAAATACACTCTTATACATGAAATTACAGCAAGTTCAAAGTCTAATAAAAATCTGAAAATTATATAAAAACCCCTAAAAATCTCCCTTTTTAATGGGTGATTAAAGTCTCTTTATAAAACATTAAAAGTAGTACTTAGAAACTATTTACAAAACTTAAAACTTCAATAAAAACATATATTTATGCTTAATTAACTTTAAACATAATTAATTTTATTAATCAAACTTAAGGATAATACTTTAAGTATAAAAAAACTTCGTAATGAAAAACTGCCCGAAAATCATATTTAGAGGCTGAATTTGGCCACGAGAAGGTGGTACTCACTACTAAAAGTAGTGAATCTTTTTTAAAGCGTTGTTTTCACATGGAAAACACTACTTTTTCATCAAAATCGGATGAGTTCAGAATCTGATCGGGATTAAAACGGGATTAATATTAACGAACGAAAATCTAAAAATTAAAACACGAATCTATGTGTTCAAAATAATCTGGAATTAAGTTAAACTAATCAGTAGTTATAATCACCAAAATTTCAAAACATCATTACTATAAAAGCCCTAAATAAATTGTTCATAAAAACCCTAAAATCATGATTTTCAATAAATTGAAACCCTAGGTTTATAATTCATAAAATATGAAATTGATAACATAAATATAATCTGAAATTTATAATATTTATACCATTAAAATATAATTTGATACTAAAAATATAATCTTTATACTAAAATCAAAACCTAAAATAATTAAATTAACATTAAGCAAAATAATGAAACAAAGGAGGATGAAAATAAGACTAACCTTTTTGTGTGGGAAATTTTTGGAGATTCATGGGGTATTTATAGGAGAGAATTATTGTAGGGTAAAAAGAAAGATTGAGCCTCATAAAAATAATGGGTCGATTAAGTAATCAAATGGGTTAGGCTTGTGTGATTGGACATAAATTGTAGAATAAAGGTGCATAAAATAATTTGTTCAAATAATTTTCGACCCAGATTAATAATTTGAAACTTTTGAAATTAAATTATGAAAAATAACAAATAAATATTATAAATAAAATAAATTTTCATTTATAAAATATTTAAAAATACGGGGGATTACAGTATAAAAGTGAATGATGGTGATTTTGAAGGTGGACGAAGCGATGGAGGTAGTTTTTTAGGGTGGGGGTTTTGGGTGATTCGCATTGGGAGCATAGAGGGGGTTGTTTCGGCCTTCGGGGAAGGTTAAGGCTACGGAATGGGGAAATGCGGGGGCACAACTTGGGAGGGGCCATTTCCGGTAGTGGTTGGGTAGAGGACGCAGTCATTTCGGGTTAAGGTGTGGGCTAGGGCTTGTCAGAGGTTGGGATAGGGGATGCCTGAGGTGGTGATGGGGCTTGGCAGGAGATGGCTATGGCTAGGGATTTTTTTCTTTTATTTTATATTATTTTTTTAATTTACATTTTAATTTTTTAAAATTATTTCGACCAATCATGTGTTGCCACGTGTCTTAGGTTACCTGTTATATCAGGTTGATGATCGGTTGGGACCAATAAAAGCTAATACCCCATAAAGTTGGGATTATTTAATAATAATCCAAAGTTGGGATTATTAAAAGCAAATGGGTTAAAGTTGGGATTATTAAAAACAACTTTTCCAATATAAGATCAACAAGTAAGCACAAAAACTATAAACTCTACTCTACTTGTGCATGAACTACCGAAACCCCAAAACCATTAACTTTATCACTAATTTATGTTCGTATAAAAAATAGTGATATTATCTAGTATCAAAATTACCACATTAGTATTAAAAAAAAAAAAAAAAAAAAAAAAAAAAAAAAAAAAAAAAAAAAAAACGCCAGTACAATTTTTTATTTTTTTTTTTCTGGTGAAGAGTAGCATAATAAATTGATAAAATTAGTAATGAAACTCATAATGATAATAAGATGAGGAATAAAAGGGGCTTCAAAAAATAAGATTAGGAATAAAAGGAAAAAGTATTATTTTTATTGTTTTAGTTTCTTGCGGTAAAAGGAGGGTCAAAGAAACAAAGTGCTACCGCACCTTGCTGGCAGCAAGACACGGCAATAACGAGGTGGCGGAAAGGCAGCGGTAGTACGACAGTAAGTGGTAGGCCGATAGGTTGTCGTATACCTGTTGTAATATCCCTCATGATTGCTTCAAAAGACTTTGATATACTACTCATATCAACAAGGTGCATCTTCCTTTTAGGGAGCTCATTTTCTAAGATACTCCATATTAAGCGTGCTTGGCTGGGAGTAGTCTTGGGATGGGTGACCTCCTGGGAAGTTTTCTCGGGGTGCGCATGAGTGAGGACAAAATGCGACGAAAGGACTTGTGGGGACAGTTGTTGGCCCTCGATGCGCATTTCGTGACAATAGGCCCCTCCCTAATTTGTTTGGGGTAGGGGTGTTACTAATGGTATCAGAGCAACCCTGTGACCGCGTGCTGACCGTGGATAATTAATCATATGTTAGTCGTCTAGCAGGGGAGAATTCTGGGGCCATATGGCCGTAGCCAGACTGGAACACTTTGGCTACCTAGTTGCCATTAGGCGTAATAATGGAGTCCCTAGCTTTCCAGGCGCAATGAGGGCGTTGCCGTTCTCAAGTGGGGGTGTATGTAATACTTCTCATGATTGCTTCAAAAGGATTTGTTATGCTACTCATATCAACAAGGTGCATCTTCCTTTTAGGAAGCTCATTTTCTAAGATACTCCATAGTTAAGCGTGCTTGGCTGGGAGTAGTCTTGGGATGGGTGACCTCCTGGGAAGTTTTCTCGGGGTGCGCATGAGTGAGGACAAAATGCGCCGGAAGGACTTGTATTGGTTTGTGGGGGCAGTTGTTGGCCCTCGATGCGCATTTCGTGACAATAGGCCCCTCCCTAATTTGTTTGGGGTCGGGGTGTTACACCTGTCAAAAATAAAACTATGTCACGAAATTGGATAAAAAGAATAATCTAAATCAAAAATAAGAATAAAACAATTAATAAAAATTTGATCAATCAATTATTTAGAGGGCTAAGATAACTAACGTAAAAACGGGGGGCGCGGGACAGACCCGCAAGCCTGGCCGCGGGTGCTGCACTTCGTCGCTGACTGTATGCTCAGATTGAAACGCCTATAACTTCTGTTCCAGGAGGATTCTTGGGACGTGTGACCTATCATTGGAAATTTCTTCAAGTCTAGTTTCTAACGCAACTTGAATCGCTTCAATCCGATATGTATAACTCAAGATATGATCAAAAGAATGGACAAAGGTCAGTTTTGGCACTTTGTAAACCATCGTTTTTCTTCATTTCTAACTCAAATTCAATTCCAAAAGATGCATAGCGACCCTTGTGGATGCTATGATCATCTCTCATGCATATAAATATCAACCGAAGCTTCTACAAACGCATATCCTTCATTGATCGACCTCGATTCATCGACTTTTCATCCTTTCATTGTCCGATTTTTCCAAAATTACTCCGAAAGCTTCCTAATAGTTATAGAAACTACCTGAAACATGAAATTTTTTATTGTGGAGGCGGATGCACAATGCTCCGTGCATCCGCTTCTTCTTTAAAAAAGGCAGAATGAACATATAGTTGTTCAGTAAAGAACATATGGTTGTTTTGTAAAGACCATATAGTTATTTTATAAAGAACATCATATATGGTTGTTTTGTAATGAACATATAGTTGTTTTGTAAAGAACATATAACTATTTTGTTAAAAAAAAAACATCCAACTTTATGTTCTTTGTATATATTTAAAGAACATTCGTAATATTAATAAAGAGCATGATAATATAATGTAATGAATATTATTTTTATTCAACAAAAAAAAAAAAGAACATAATAGTATTTTTTTTAAAAGAACATTTAGCTTTTCAATCTTTAAATGAATTATTTGTTCCATAATTGAAGAGTTTTGGTAATTATTTCCCAATCTCAATTTAGAAATTTTTATATTTCCTCATATTTAATTTCACTTGTTTGAATTTTATAGAGAGAGGAATAAAAATGTTAGACAGAGAAATAGAAAATTTATAGAGAAAAAGAAATTCTTGTGATAGAAGATGATGGCTACGCATTTAGATCAAGTTTCGCGGTGCTTTTAATCATTGTTTTGTTAATGGAGTGATTTTTAATGAAGGTGAATATGTGGATTTATTAATCAAAGATCGAAGGTAATTTTGAATGAAATTTTATATTTATTTTTTCTTTAATTGTGTTATTTTAGATTTCAATTAGAATATTTTGTAATCATAAAATTCATTGTTTAATTTACCTTTTTAAAATTTGATGAATCTGGATATAGATGTTGAATTTGAGAGCAATGTGACAAAGGTTGAAGATGATGTTCTTTATAAGATAATGTTGTGTTCATTTCTTGAATCTTTACAATTCAATAACATGTTCTTTTCACCTTAACTAAATGTTCTTTTCATTTTAGCTAAATGTTCTTTACGTCTCTATATAATGTTCTTTCCGCTTTTTTTTTTTTTTTTTTTTTTTTTTTTTGAACGGATGCACCATGCGCATGGTACATCCGCCTCCACGAACCACTAATTATCTGAAACATTAAGAAAACACAAACGAAGCGTAATAGAGCACAAAAAGGACAACTTATGCATTTGTGACCTAAAAAGCGATAAAAAGACCTAAAAATCAACTATAAACTTAGCATAAACATGCCTATAAATCCTATATAAATGTGATTCATCATAGACAGCAGCAACAGTTGGACAACGGAGATTGGTGGCAGTAGCTAGATTTAGGTTGCGATGTTGGTTTTAAGCATGAAAGAAAGATAGGGAGAAGGAGACAGTCGTGAGGTTTGAGATATAGAGAAGAGTTATATGATTTTGTGGTGTGAATGAGTGAGGAGAATTAAGGGTCTATTTATAGGTGTATAAGGGTAGGAAGATAAGGTTTAAAGGTGTGAAAGGATCCTTTTTTGTTTTTTTTGTGTGTATATTGTTGGGGTTGAATCAGTAATAAGCGTCTAGGAAAAAACACAAAAAAGAAGAAGAAGAATCCAAAGAGTTGAATCAAAGTGTTTTCTTGAATGGTCAATCCTGTTTTTTGTTTTAGCATTTATGTCAAAGTCTTTGGAAACTTTATTCTTGTATGGTTATTGTCCTACAAATATGGTATTATGATTTTATTTTGATTGCATTGTGTGATAGCAGTGTTGTTATTAACATAGAGTTGAAAGTTTTGCTCTGCATTACTTGTGAAAATGTACAAGGATTTGTCAAGTCATTTAGTTTTATGGATATGATTGCAAGAATGTGTTCGTATGTGACTATATATATATATATATATATTTTTTTTTTTTTTTGGGGAAATTGTTCCGTGTACCCTTGGTTTTGAAAAATGTACTGTGTACCCTTGAAAACTTTCAAATGCACCATTTACCCTTGAGGTGTGTAAAAAAATACACCTGTAGACACCAAATTTTGATCCTACTTTTGTAATAATTATCACTAATAATTATCTTTCATTATTATAGTTATCCTTTTTGCAAATAATCACTACAACAAAATAAAGCAAAGGTAACAGTGCAAAACCATTGCCTAATATAAAAAAAATGTTGCCTTGTAGCTAAGGCAACACATATGGGGCGTAAGTTATGCCCCCGTTGTGTATTCATAAGGCAACATATTTTTATTCAAAGGCAACAATTTTGAAAGCCAAGGTAAAATGATACATAAGACAACACTTTTACTAAGACAACAAATGAAAAATGTTGCCATCTAAGGAGATAATTCAAAAATGTTTCTAAATGTTGTCACTCCCAAGCATTTAGTAGTTGGTAGGGCTCGGATTTGAGACCTCAAAGTCACAAGGTGAGGTCCCCACCAACTCCATCAAACTTGCTTATATATATATATATATATATATATATATATATATATATATATATATATATATATATATATATATATATATATATATAATAAAACTATTGTTTTAAAATGTAACATTAATATCTATGTTGCCTTATATACATATGTACATATATTTGTCTTTTTAATATACATGTAGCCATAGATGGCAACATAGATATTAATGTTACATTTTAAAACAATAGTTTTGTTATTGTTATCTTTTCATGCAACAATTATTATATGTGTTGTCTTAGACAAGAAAAAGGTAACACTTTAAGCGACTGTTGCCTTATATAGTCTAGAGCAACACTTTTTTTTTTTCTGTTACTTTAGTTCAAGGTAACAAATAAATATTGTTGCGTTAGATTATTAAGAGTAACATTTCTGTAAGTGTTGCAATCTTAAGTGTTGCCTATTCTTATTTTTTTTTGTAGTGAATTATTATTATTTTGCTAAATATTTTTTTTTAAACTTAATGACGTTTGTTTTATTATTTAAAACGAAGGAAACGAGTAATAATAATATTTTTTTTTTCATAATTTCCAAAATACATGTTACAATTTGTACTTCTAAACTACTAAATTACAAAATATTGAAGTACAACTGACACTACATGTATTTTTACCCTACTCCACCGAAATAATTTTTGGGCTTTACTTTTGGTTTAACTAGTAAATTAATACAACCATTAGGAGGACCACTAGCCCCACAATGTACATGAAGTACACCCTTATCATCCTCATGTCTTCCTCAAAGGTGAAGACAGGCTGATCTTCTTGGTTTTCTCGAAACATGGTGGCTGAGTTTTAATGGTGATTTTTTTTTTGTTTGGTTTTTTGGGGTAAGGAGGAAGATGGAAGAAGATAAGAATTAAGTGGTGAGTGGAGATTTTGGATAAGGGTAATTTCTTTTTATAGTAAAAAGTAAGTATTTTAGACCGTATTTTTATACGTATATGTATAATAATCGTATAGTATAAAGTACAATTTTTTTGTCTTGCCAGGGGAATATGTCATTTTCTTTATAAACAAGCATTGTTTACTCCTTTAGAGTATAATAAGTATATCGTATGTTTACTTAGACTTTTAAAGTAAGTTTTATTCTTTTTATTTTATCTAGTGATTTTTGCGATTTGTGCACTACTCTATTATATGACCAGTTTACCTAAGCTATAAAGTCCACTACTCTAAAGACTCATGTCCAACCAATATAGGAAATGACAAACATCCCCACACCTAAATGGGTACTATATGTTGTAGTTCTAAAGGGACCTTCTTTTATGTACGCTTGTTATAATGTCCTTGTCTTTTTGTTCCGTAGTTAATACTTGATCCGATAAATATAAGTTCGGACCAAACCCATCGATATTTATCTAAGGATAATCGAGTATTGTATGGATGAGAATAAAAGAGGGATACGTATGGATGAAAATGTATAATTGCACGTATTGATGAATAGTGTTTGTTCCTAAAACATGGGATCGTGCTTCGCATCATTTCAATGATATTTTGCTTTTTTGAGAATTCTTATAATTTATGAGTTCTGAAATTCATTTCAACAAAAAAAAAAAAAAAAGAGTTCTGACATTCACGTTTGTTTTTTTTTGTTTTGTTTTTTATCTTTTTTTTTTTTTATGGTTTGTTTACTCAGTCTAGTTTGTGTATTCTTCCGTCAGTTTTGATAAGGAATTGTCAATAGTGAAATAACGTCACCTTTTTTTTTTATCCCCCGCGGTTAATATTGTATCCAATAAATTTCAATTTGGACCAATTACATCAATATTTATCTGACGCTAATTAGGACAGCTGGATTTCAGACGTGTCATATATTGCATTTCACTATTCAAAACACTATTTGACACTATTCAAAAACTATTTGACAATATTCCAAATAGTAATTTCCGTTACTTTAATTTGCTTTGCCGACGTGAATTTGGTCTTCTGTTTTATTTGTTTTCCTGTTATTTTGATCTAGTTTTGTATCTTTTATCTTTACGACTATGATAAGTATAAATTTGTGTTTTAGTAGAGTAAGGCAAGATAAGAGTTCACCTTTTTTTTTAAGGTCATTCGGTCAAGGGAATATATTTTACTTTTGACCACCTTAAATTTATGTCGTATAACTTAATATTGTATGATTTTACATGGTGTATTTTCACTTTGACCATGTCAATCTTATGATTTTATATGATTTACCTTACTTTAAACTTTTAGTAAGGGTTATTATTTGTAATGCTCGTATTTATAAGGTTTTGTCATATGTTTAGATGTTCTTGGGTAAATTTATATGTACTGTCTGATAAGGGCAGGGGTTATTTTTTACTTTTTATATAAACTCTGAAATATTTTGTTCAACCCTATTAGTATTATAACCTAATGTCTTTATGTAACTTTATCTCAGAGCTGATATTTATTTTATAAGTGTTGTTTTAGTACCTTGGTGAGTATAATAGTCACTAAATAAATTTAGGCACTCTGTTATTATATACCATGTGAGTTTAGTTTTTTTTTTTTTTTTTTTTTTTTTTGAGTTGTGACATGACTTGCTCATATATATATATATATAATTTTTTTTTTAATACTATGGAATTTTAGAACCTTTTTATTATATGAATTTTAGAGCTGATTTAATTACGGTTTTCTTGATTTTTATCAGTTTAAGTATTTCAAAACAGATTAAGTAAGTTTGTTACATATAAAACGAAAGAATTTAATATCAAGATTCTCATTATTACCAAAATCTTGATATTTACCAAAATAATCCTTGATTTTTAATTTATTTACTTTTTTATTTACAAATTAACCCCTTTATTTTCCTATAAATACCCCCCTAATTCTCAAGTTTTAAACACACCAAAAATTCCTACAAATTCTCTCTCTAAAAAATTCTCTCTAAATTTTTTCCTCTAATCTTTGCTTTAGTTAAAATCTCTCTAATTTAGCTTTATTCTTAAATTATTAGCTTATTAAAAGAATCTAATAATTAAGTTGATATTATTATTTTTATTTAAGTATTGTTATCATCTTTAATTCCTATAAAAAAAAACACAAAAATATTTCAAGTTCAAGCATTATTTTTCTTTATTATCCTTGTTAAAAAATATTGGTTTAATTGCTTAAGTATTCCTAGTCTATATTAAAAACCAAAAAAAAAAAAAAGGTTTGTTTCTCAAGATTTAGCTTTATTTTCAAGTTTATTTTCTCTAATAAAAAAAAAAAGGGTATTTAGCTTTATTTTTGCATTAATTTCTTTTAAAATCTTAAAACTCCAAAAAAATCACTTAGTCTCTTTTATTGCACTTAAATTAAGGAGTGATCATCTTTTTATCCTTGATAAGTAAGAAGGGTTATCCAAAAAATTGCTACATCTAGCTCAAGGTATTATCTTTATTCCTTTATTAATTTCCTTAATTATTATTATTATTATGCTAACTAATGTGTTTGTTTTCATGTGATGTTACCAATAGGGGTAATGACGATACTAGGTGCTAAATTAGCCCTAAATCTTTCATTACTCCAAATTAGAAAGCCAAAGCCTATTGGTGAGGTGATAGGTTACAAAGAGGGAGATTAATTGCATTTTGCATTGCATCTCATTTTAATGCATTTTAAATATAAAAGGTTAATACATTCATGTTTCTGCCTAAAGTATATTTTTAAGAATGATTTACTTCTTAAAGTGAGCTTAAAGGCCTAATATAAGGTTATGGCCTTATTTCCAAACATGAGGTTAAGATTAATTGTTTGGTTGTATAAGGTTGTAACAGTTGTCCATCTCCATAAAAATAAGCTTATATCCCATTATAATTACCCGATGGATTAATTGACAATCGAATATAATTAAATAGTTTATTGTTCCCTTTTATTTGGAAGAAAGGCCTTGACAGGTGTCGTGTTTTATTTGGTCAATTCCATTAAGTATAAACACATAACCCTTAAAACCTTACAAAAATTACCTTTGAGTGAATTTGAAACCCAAAGTGAGATTATATAGTGAACCCTTACAGTTTCACTCCCAAAAGTACCGTGATCTACTAAAAGTCATCAATTGGGACGCATTTGTTGAATTGTCTTATTCAAAAGACATTTTTTGTGATCACTAATCAGGGTGATTTTCCTCAACCAAGTCGGTTCATTTTACTTTTATGAGTGAATCCGTCAAAGATCACTAAAATCCCACTTACAAAAAATTACATTTATGTCAACAACCCAAATTAAAAACCCAATGGAATTGGTTATATAAAACATGGCATCTGTTCGAACTACGAAGGTTTTGATGCATGAGTGAATTCAAAATCTCATTATGATCGGTACGTAGTGCAACTTTGGTGCTCAAACCTACCTTATATTAATTTTTTTTTATGTGGGTTACATGTCTTAAAACTTGATTTTTAACAACACAATAGTAAGAGCCCGTTCCTTAGAACGGAAGGGAAGACGAGTTCTAGAAATTCAATTCTCTTAACCTAAACCCCGAACCCTGTGCCTTATTTCTTTTTATGGAGTTAGCAGTTGATTTTTTTTATTTAAATTTGAATGTTTTAAAATTTGTCCTTATTCGGATAAAAATAAGGTGGCGACTCTAAGTCTTTAATTATAAGTCTTATCAGACACTTAAGTGGAACCTTTTATAGACTAATCTTTGTCCACTAAAAAATAGGTACCACAACACCACATATCCCGATTGTCTTACAAATGCACATATCATTGACTTATCAAATTATAATTATGCTCACACCGACTCCTTTTTAGTACTTTGTATTTATGGAGTAAAACTGCCTAAAAGCATAAATTACATCAAAATTTGGACTCCATCGATCATTCTAATTCCTTAACTTTAAAGTGTTAGAATTTGATTTATCAATTAAGTTTTCTTGATAATTAAATGGTTTAGCATTATAGTAGCATTACACTGTAACAATTTAATAGAATTTGATGCTTATAGCCTATATGGGGTCTCAATTTAACAAAATTATCAATTTTATATGAGTCTAGGAGAATTTTATATGGGGTCTCAAGGGTACACTGTGTATTTGAAAGTTTTCAGGGGTACACGGTGCAATTTTTTAAAACCTGGCCTTAAGGGTACACGGAACAATTTCCCTATTTTTTTATGTTTCTTATTTTCGTGCTACATGATAATATTGTGTTGTTCCTGATGTGTTATTTGGTTTTGCACTAATAGGTACTACCGGAGAATCGAACTTCTTTGCCGAGCGGTGTCCATAGTCTTGTAGAAGTTATTCGTGGTAGTAACAGTAGGATTTGCAAGGTGCAGTTTCTTAAATACACAGATGACATAATGTGTAGTATGATTCTTGATATTGAGTGAGAACAATTTGTTAAGGATAACAAATTATTTTATGGTGAAGTTATTATTATTTACTATGCTAGGAATCGTAGATTTTTTGTTAGTATTTTTTTTTCTTCAATGAATGAATGGTTTTCTACAATTGAAGCAAGAGTTGATAATATGCGTGATTATGGAGGGAGTGCATCTAGTCCTACACCAAGAGAAATCCTAGGTGTTGGAAATAGACCTGGTTTCCCTCTTTTAATCTCACCGACATGATATCAATCAGAATGGCCGACTTTGCCATTGATTTTATTCCTGAGCTTTTCCCTCAAGCTGATATGTTCACTTCGATTCAAGTTTGCTATGGTAATCGTACTTGGAATGCTTTAGTGGAGACAATGGTTAATCATATGGAAGAAGTTTATGACCGAAGAATTAATAGTTTTTTTTGTTGTATTGGTTAAAGCATATGTATAGAAGTAAGGAGACTTGGTTACTTGTTTCTGAGCAGTCGGGATCCTATTGAAGTGAAGATTGCACTTCTTCCAGACTAAGTTGGGTCATCAAGTGTCAGATTCATATTTCCTTGTTTTATTTTTATTTTATTTTATTTTTTGGCTTTTGTTTCTGTTTCAAAAAATAAGGAATATGGTAGTGATTATGTTGCAAAAAGAGTTGCTTGTAATGTTATAGTTTTATCATTTAAAATGATAATAGTAACACTATGAGATGATGCTTTTTTGACGTTATAATTTCAAGTGGATCTTTGCTATGTTTTCTAGTTTCTGTTGTCTTTTCATTAATTTGAAGGGAAACTCCTATGTGAATTTATCTTATATTTTCTTCTTTTTGCTGTTTGGATGGTACCCTTGAATCAGTAAATGGGTGTCCTAAATAGTGTCATAAGTACCTAAGAGATTGATCAAATGCATTAGATTAGTACAATATTAAGTGCTAGGATGTAAATGACTCTAGACAAATGATTTAACTCATTTACAATATCATAATAGTGTATAATCTTATGTTAAGGATAGAATTGAAATACTCATACAAATTGTTTTAAAAATTTGTATTTAAATCAAAATTTGAATTAAATACAATGATTTAGATTTAGACAGAAGGTATAATAACTGGATAAAAGTATTTCCAATCCCTAGTGATCTTAACGAAAACACAAAAATTTGCAATTTTTCTATCGTATCGATTACAAGAGTCATGATACAAGGAGACAATATATTAGTTTTACGGAATAGTAATTATTGAATGTTGGATTGGAGGTAGTTCCATACAGAATTCTCATAAATGAAATTTCAATTGAACATTACACTTCATTTAGTTAAAAACAATGAAGTCGACTCCATTTGCTTTACATAAACGCCGACTCCGATCCATTTGTTTGATTGCCGGAGTTGGGTGCCATTTAGGTGTCTAATTGACACAATATATATTTTAATTTTCATTGGCAATGCACCTAATAACTATTGCGAAACTCCAATACAAATATGTTGCTTACGGAGTGAATTTAATCGGCGGTAACATATTTGTATTAAAGAATACTTTTTAGGAATACATTAGCACCAACTTTGGTGCCGATTCCATATATTAGCACTAACTTTGATGCCGACACGAATGAGAGCTATCGATTATATGTAGTGGAATTTCAAGATAAGCCAAAATTGATCTTGGTTGATAAGAGGAAGCCGAGGGCTATCATATTTTTGACTTGATTTTGGAGACATTTTCTAAGTTAGGTAATGAGAAAGAGGCATTTTAGAGTGTTTTTTAAGAAAGAGATTTTCCTTTGGCATTGTGAGTTGCATAGTGCAAACATTAAGCTACGTATTAATAGCAAAATTATGGCCATATGTACTTTTTTTTAAGCTTCTTTGATAAAAGATTTTCTTTGTAGTGCTTTTAGATTGTAGTGCAATATATTGATAATCGTTTATATGGACTGTTGTTTTTATCATTCTTTGATTAAAGTTTTTCTTTTTAATGCTTTTAGATTGTGTGCAGATTTTTTGTACTGCCGGTGGCTGTTTCTTTGCCTTTGATTGTCATTTCAAGGAGGTGTAGCAATGGTTTAATAGAAGTGTATTAAATTATTAGAAGACTTATTTTGTATTGATTTTACTGATTAAGTGGCTGAAGCAATGTGTTAGTTTAAATAGTTGGTTTTTTTTTTTTTTTTTTTTTTTTTTTTTTTTTTTTTTTTGCAGTGATTAGTGTTGCAAGGTTTCGAGTAATTAGGATTAGGTGTGTAAAGTTTGTGATTAGTGGTTGGGGAGAATATGTGTTAGAATTTGTAATAAGCAAACACTTAATTGTAATGCCTAATTTCTTTCTTAATTTATTTTAAAACTAGTTCTTTTCTCGAGCAATGCTCAGATATTTACAGGAAAAAAATTATATTTATACATTACTATAAATTTGTATTTATTTATAGATTTTGTATTCATTTAATATTTTATTCATTTTAAGTTCTTATTCTTTTATTATTTAGGCTGTATAATTTTTTTTTAATCAATTATCTTATTATTTTTTAGGAAAAAAAAAGGTTTTTGGCAGGAAATATTGTAATGTGAACGCGACACGCGTAATACTAGAATAATCCTGGTGATTACTTTAGTATATAGTATTGATGATTCAGATATATGTCATAATTGTCTGTATTGTTAATTAGTTTGCTGAGAGTGTTTTCACTTCATATCATGTTGCATAGCTGCTTTTGTTTTTATTTGCTCTTAATTATTAAGTTACTGCATCATGCATGTTTTTTTTTAATTGTTGTATTGATCAGATTCTAGAAGCCTTATCACCTTATTAGAGATTTTTTTTGTAACACCCCAATAATTCTCTTTTTAACCTGTAAGTACCCTAAACAAAATCTAAGAGAATTACTGGCGTGCTACCGCCACGTGTTCAAACGTTAAGGCTATATCAGAAATTAGTAGCGGAAAAACTAATTCAGTTATAAATAAATTTCAAAACCAACACACAAAACCAAATTAAGTCTTACGACTTGGAACCATTAAGGGTCTTATTCAAAACCCAAACTAGTGAGAGTAGTATTAAGATAAAACCGAGTTTAATAAATTCAAAAGTAATTAGCAAAATAAATTATGAAAAGTAACCAACACTCCACTCAAAATCCCACCACCTAGATGTGAATGCCGCATGTGTAAGAACCTGTGGTAAATCTGCTCCTCATTATTACAAGTGTAAAAATTGGATCGTCATAGGGTCATTGAAGGCGAAGGCCATGACCAAAGAAAGACACACACAAATATAATAAGAAATCCCTAGCATGCTACTAATAATCAATTATCACGCATCATTAAATTATAGACTCAGCACACGACTAAACTGTCAGTTTTGCTAATACTTCACTAGTTAATAGTAGTTAAATCATTTCATTTATTCATCGGATTAAGCAATAGACAAGGTTGTCCATCCCATGCTACATTTGGAACATCAATGTTAGTAGTTAGTATAAGATCCAATGGCCACGGGCGCGACTCCGTGACCATAGCTAGTATGAGATCTATCTCATCTAACTCCTAGTTTTTGAAAAGTATTTGAAATAAGAGACTCGTAGATCAGACAACAATGGATAATACCTTGTGTACCCCAACCCCTGATTTTCATTTACTCTAGATGTGCACCAATCCAGAGTTTTATTGCTTATCCATGTTTCACTTTACGTGATTACAAATTTAATTAATAGCTGACTCATTCAAGTAGACCATACATAACAATCAATCAATCATACATCAATTCACTTTTAATTTTATTTAGGGCAATGGTGATCACATCACAAATTGACCTTTAATACCCTTAAATTCCAAATTATCTAAAATTGTTGAACGTAGTCAACCCACCTAGCCATTTCAGCTTAATCCACTTTTACTCAACATACTAACAAGTCATGCTTGAGTAATAAATAATTTCAGCTTAATCCACTTTTACTCAACATACTAACAAGTCATGCTTGAGTAATAAATAAAATAATAATAACCTTGTAGAATAATTAATAAATTCATTCCACTGAAACCATTTACTTCTAATCTTCAATAATCAAAATATGGTTAACAAACCAATCCAATAAAAATATGCTTGTATCAACATTCCATACAAACAATTATTCCTATATAATTTCAACATGCTTGTATCCATAATTCTATACAAACACAATCAATTCACCAAAACATGTCTCATAAACATAAGCACATGAATTAATTAAATGTATTACCAAACAATTTCCATCCAAGTGTTCTCTAAACATGAGACTAAGTTCTTTCCTTTTGGTACATAAACATGATACTACTTACAACAAAGTAGACATGCACGTACCTCGTATAAACAATCCTTTGTGCCACTTTTAATCACTTAAAAGTCTCCTAAGGAATAATCACTTCCTAGAAAATAACCAACAACAATAAATTAACACTTAACCAAATTTCCAGCAATATAAATTTGATTAAAACTCCTTAAAACATCCTTAAAAACATGTTTTTTGCTTAATTATTCAATAGAAATTGAATAGGAACAAAATCCCTAAATTTATTGATCATAAGAACCCTAAAATCCCAATTTAAATAAATTGAAACCCTAGGTTTTAAAATCACCAAATCTGAAAATTAAAACAACATTATATAATCTAAAAATATGAATTTAAACACCCAAAATATAATTTTTCATACTAATAAAACTACCTTCAAAAAATTAAATTAAAAACCCAAAACAAATTAATTAATTACTAAGCAAAAGAAAACAAAGGAGGAGGAAAGGGGCAGCCACGATGGCCGACAGGATGGCTCGCCGGTGGTTAGAGGGCGGTGGCGACAGGTGGGTGCGCTGGAGGTGGTAGCAGGAAGCCACAAGGAGGAGGGGGCATGAGAAATTCTCACGTGAAAAAAAAAAGAAAAGAAAGAAAGAAAATGAAAGGAAAGAAAAAAAGGAAAAAGAAAAATAAAAGTAAGAAAAGAAAAATAAAAGGTAAAAGAAAATACTAATATTTTTGTGTGGGGAAATTTTTTTGGGTGTGTGGGGTATTTAACTATTTATAGGAGAGGGAGTTGTAGGGTAAGAAGGAAGATTGGGCCATAATGGGCCAATTTAGTGTCTGATTTGTTGACTTCCAAGAGATTGCTGTATTGCCATAGCTGAAAAGATAACCAGTTTGTGATTTTGATTTTAGTGGATCTAATAGGTAACCTGCATCAGCATATCCCACGAGAGTAGGATTTCCATTTCTTGGATAGAAGATCCCTAAATCGATTGTT
Organism: Chenopodium album; assembly: GCF_948465745.1. NCBI lineage: Eukaryota > Viridiplantae > Streptophyta > Magnoliopsida > Caryophyllales > Amaranthaceae > Chenopodium > Chenopodium album. The sequence continues at coordinate 10,964,745 of NC_137842.1, read as the reverse complement.
CCACGTATATAGCGAAGTAGGTGCTTCACTCCATTCTAGTGTCTGCTTGTAGGTTCAGAGCTATACCTTGCTAATAAGTTCACCGAAAATGCAATGTCTGGCCTAGTGTTAATGGCCAGGTACATCAAAGCTCCTATTGCACTTAGGTATGACACTTCTGGACCAAGTACAACTTCACCTTCTTATTAGGGTCGAAATGGATCATCTTTGATGTTTAGAGCACGAACAATCATTGGTGAATTCAATGGGTGTGCTTTGTCCATATAGAACCTTTTTAATACTTTCTCGGCATAATTGGATTGATGAATTAAGATACCATCTCTTAGATGTTCAATTTGTTATCCAAGACAAATTTTTGTTCTTCCAAGGTCTTTCATTTCAAATTCTTTCATCATAGGTTTAGCGGATTCTTCGATTTCGTTATGTGTTCCGATGATGTTTAAATCATCAACATACACCGCTATCATGACAAAACCATTTTTGGAACTTTTGATGAATACACATGGAGAAATTTGGTCGTTCTTATACCCTCCTTTGAGTAGGTACTCACTTAAACGGTTAAACCACATCCTCCCAGATTACTTTACTTTAAATCGTAAAGTGATTTTTTTAATTTTATGGAATGTGGCTTTCGAGGTTATGATCTTAAAGGTTCAGGTAGTTCAAGTCCTTTGAGGACTCTCATATAGATGTCAGTATCAAGTGACCTATAAAGGTATGCAGTCACAAAATCCACCAAACACATTTGTAGTCCTTTGCATGCTGATACACTTATGAGGAACCTTAGTGTCGTGGCATCTACCACAGGTGAATATGTTTCCTCATAGTCAATTCCCAGTCTTTGAGAGAAACCTTGGGCTACAAGTCTAGCTTTGTATCTTACAATTTCGTCTTTTTCATTTCTTTTTCGTATGAACACATGTAGGGAATATTTCAAGCATTACCCCTAGCTTGAACCCCACTGTGATCATACACTAAAGTACGGTGGCGTCCAAAGGGAAAGAAGCTAGAGCAAAAGAGTCGCCAACAAGTTTTAGGAACTTGTAAACCGTTTACAGGATGAAGGTTACACCCCTTAACGATCCTGGAGATCGTTAACTCCAATAGGTCTGGAACTATGACTAGTAGTTCAGGGATGAAGGTACAAATCCAACCTAAAAGAGATTGAACCTGCCCTAATAATAGGCCTCTACTTTATTCTGATCATATTCATGTGCGCTTTCTGACTAACATACAATCATTAGGTTTAACCCTAAACCTGTTTATCTATGTTGGTTGAATATTAATGCACAAATAAAACTATATTGGTGATCACTTGAATTATAATCATATTAACCCTGAACAAGATTAGTAATTATCTTATTAAGCGTGATTACAAGTACCAATTCCCTTTAAACATGCATAAAAGGCGTGATCAAGCAATAATAATAAAAATCAAGCAACATAATAATCAGAATAACAATAATAATAATTATCATCATAATAATAATCATGAATCATAAAAATAATCATAATCATGTTAAAGCATAATAGCAAGATCCTAGGCATAATACTAACAAGATTAATAACAACCCCTAGCATGTCACTAAATAAAAATCAAAGCTTTAGCCCTAACATGATACTAACAATCATAAATATTAGGAAGAACATAAAAGGGATCATACTTTTAATCATACTTGATATTAAAGTTACCCTAGACATGATACTAGGAAGATCAAAACGCCCTAACATAACATTAGGAATCATAATAACATCCTAAGCATGATTTCTACATAATAACATCAATAAAAACCATTAAAGCGCTTACTTGGATGCCTTGTACCTCTTTCTAATAACAAAATACACACGTTAGTAACTTCAAGGAAAATATAAACAAACAATTAAATTAAGTAATTGAAATAAAGATTTGGGACCAAACCCTCAGAAATTAAACCTTTCACGTCTAGGGAGAAGGCAACTTCGAATATGGCTAGGTGTATCTAAGTCTTGTGAATGCGGAATTTTGTATTTTGAGAAAAGGCATGGTTTAGAAAAGAGAGAGAATAATCAAGAACTTCGTGATGAGAGTTGGTGAGAAGAAAGAATTAGAAAGAATAAGAATTGATGAGAATTCATAGAGAGAATTGATGAGAATTGATGAATGAAAACGGAGTTTTTAGAAGGCTATTTATAGAGAAAATCAGCCAAAAAGATAGAAAATCGAAACAGAGTTCTGATGCGCATAAAACTTGATTAGCGCCGACGCTGGCAATTGGCGCCAGACGCTAACATTAGCGCAAGGCGCCAAGCTTAGCGTCGGGCGCTAATGCTGGCGTTTGGCGCTTACTTAATTATTGACGCGTTTTCTAAAATCAGATAGACATTGACCGTACAGGAGGATAAAATCGTATTTTCCTCGAAAACATTCTTTTATTTTGATTAAAACTCTAAAAAGTCAACAAAAGTCAATTTATCAATGCTAATTGAATTAGGAATGAAAAGAATCTTCTAGAAGAATATAGAAGACTAAAACCATTCCTAATTGCATTAGGAATAATAAATCCATATTAGGCCCTCCCTAGATCATTGGGCCACATATAAGGCTCAAACTGGGCCCAGTTTAGTGATTTGGCATAACTTCCTCAATATTCATCGTAATTGGGCTTATAATATATTGTTGGAAAGCTCTTTTCAAGCCCTATCCAACTACACTACTATTGGACCCATATTATGGACCAACCAAACTGAATTGGCTGTTTTCTTAAAATAGGTTTTCAAAAACAGAGAGAGGAGAAGAGAAATTAAAACTATCCGCAACACTAGACTTTCCACACTTTCACTTCATTCGATTACAATTCGACGTAAAAGGTACTCATCACTAGGTTTGGTTTTGGGGAGACACAAATGGGTGTCTACAACACCCATCTATACCCGACGGGTTTCACTCCTTTTGGAGTATGGACTGTAGGACTGAAAACTTCACGTTTTGCGAGAGATTTTAATTCAACCTGAATGGCTTCTTTCCATTTTGGCCAATCACTCCTTCGTCGACATTCATCTACAGATGATGGCTCGGTGTCCTTAACATCAGTGATGATTTCTGCGGCAATTGAGTATGCGAATACATCATTGACATAGGTTTTTACTATATCCCACTGTTTTCTAGTGTGGACATAATTTATTGAAATTTTATGATTGTCGACGATTTTGTTTTTGCGCTCCCCCTCAGATGTACCATCCGACTCTTTAGGTTCATCTTGGGGGTTGATGATATTTTCATCATTTTGGATTTGATCCACTATATTTGAGGAGTTTTCACTCTTTTTATTCCTCATTTCCACTCTTTTGGATTTTCTCGGCTTTAGATCTTTAGCTCTGAGGGGTCTTCCACGTCTTTTGCGTGCTGAAAATTTATCTGAAAGTGGATTATCCATTTTCTTTGCTGGGATTTCAACCCTAGCGGGAGCATTCACTGCTGGTATATGTGACTTTGTCACTCCTTTTGTATAGTGAATGCGTCTGGCAATTGATTTGCGATGTTTTTTTACACTTCTTGTTCGCTCGCATTTGTCCTTGGATCAAGGTATGATAGATTTTTGGCATTCCATGATATTTCTTTCCAGCATGGGCCCTCTTTATCTCCCCCTAAGGTTAGGAAGACTGTCTCATCAAAGTGACAATCTGCGAACCGAGCTGTGAAAAGATCACCAGTCAATGGTTCGAGATATCGTGTGATGGAAGGTGATTCATAGCCAACATAGATTCCCAACCTTCTTTGTGGGCCCAATTTAGTATGTTGGGGCGGTGCTATGGGAACATAGACTGCACATCCGAATGTTTTTAGATGTGCCAGGCTAGGTTCCTTTCCAACTACTAGTTGCATTGGAGATAACTTATGTGTCACGCTCAGTCTTAGTCGTAACAGAGCAACGACATGTATTATTGCATGTCCCCATGCAGAAGATGGGAGTCTTGATTTCATGAGTAATGGCCTATCGACTAATTGTAATCGCTTTATTAATGATTCTCCAAGGCCATTTTGTGTATGAACATGGGCTACTGGGTTTTCCACGTATATCCTAATTGACATACAATAGTCATTAAATGTTTGGGATGTAAATTCTCCGGCATTATCTAGCCTAAACCTTAGACCTGTGATTTGCGCAAGAAGTTTTGCAAATGCAACATTCCTGGTGGAGAGAAGACTAACATATGACCAACGTGTTGAGGCATCAATTAACACGAGGAAATATCTAAACGGTCCACATGTCGGGTGTATTGGCCCACAAATGTCTCCTTGTATTCTTTTTAGAAATGCAAGATTTTCACCTTCAAGTTTACCTTTTGAAGGTCTAATGATCAGTTTGCCAAGTGAACAAGCTTTATAATGAAGTTCATTTGATTAAGGGATCCGTATATTATTTAACGGATGTCCATTTGAACTTTTAATGATTTTTATCATCATGCTTGTTCCAGGATGACCTAAGCGGTCATGCCATATATTTAACATTTTCTGGTTGTCTACTTTGTGGTTAGAAACCAAATATGTTTCAATTGGACTGATATAAGTAAAGTACAGTCCCGAGGAGTATGCTTCTAATATTTCAAAAGTCTCGTTATTGTCAAATTTTCTTTTGACGAGGTACATATACTCCTTTTTATTTTCATTAACGGTTTCCATGTGATAACTTCAAACGTAAATCTTTGAAGCTCAATAGATTACGTCGTGTTTTGCTAGAATATAATGCGTTTTTTATTGTTATTTTTGTACCTTTTGTTAATATTACACAAGCTTTTCCTAAGCCCTCAAACATATTGACGGTGCCGGCAATTGTGTTGATATTGGTATTTATTGGCTTGATATGAGTAAAGTATGACTTGTTGCTCAAAATGTTGTGTGTGGTTGCTATCATTCAGACATTTTTCAGCATTTGTGTTGTTATTTTCCATTGTCTTCACATAAGTAGTGAAAGGACTAGTAAAACTATCATCTATAAAAACACGTATGACAAAGAAAAACACATCTTTATTATAGCATATTTTACAATATTAAATAAAACACACTTGATACTAGGAAAAAAATGCTTAAAGAAATCTTAGGACTCTGGATGAAAAGGAAAAACAAATACAACATACAAACAACTCGAAAATATATGAAAATGTCGATGAAGCAAACACCACAGGACAAGCACATGATCGATGTAGTCTAGACATTTTCTATGTCATCAACAAGATAATCGGCTACATCGAGTTCTGGGTTAGGGGAACTTTGTGTGACAAAATTAGTTTCTGCTTGTTTCCCCTGGCCTCCTCTTGAGGCAACATATAGGTCTACAAGGTGTTTTGCCGTACGACGATCCTTGACCGGGTCTTGTATTCCGCATTTAAAACACTTTTCTTGTGGCCTTCCTTGGTTTTTAAAATTTTCCCTTCCTCTACCGCCTCTACCTCTACCTCTTAGGGTGAGAGTATTGGAAGTATTTTGACGCCAGTTTTGACGTCATCTCCCCCTTCCTCTACCCTTATTGTGGTACGAACCTCTGCCCTGAAAACCTCCTCGTACAGTATTGTTATTCCAGCGCCTGCCTATTTTTTTGGAATTTGTTTCTGGTATTGCACTGGTACCTAATGGTCTCTGATTATGATTAGACAACATGATTTGACTGTTTTGTTCTACGACTAACAGTATGGAAATTAAGTAACAAAACCTTTCACAATGCCTTTCTCGGTACCGTTCTTGTTGTACCATATTATTTGGGTGGATTGTAGTGAGAGTTTTCTCGATCATGGCTCTTTCAGACATTGGTTCTCCACATAATCTCAATTGTGAAGTTATGCGGAGTGCAGCAGAGTTATATTCACGTACTGAGCTGAAATCTTGAAGTCTCAAGGTAGATCATTCATTCTGGGCTCTGGCCCAATTATTCTCTGTAAGTGTTCGAATATGTCTTGGAGGAAAACCCAAAGTTCTCTAAGATCCTCAATGAGAATATACTCTGTTTTTAATTCGTCATGAATGTGGTGTTTGATATACACCAAAGCTTTAGCTTGTTCTAGAGGAGTAGGGTTTCCCTCTTCGGCGATAGGGTGTTCAAGGCTTTGTGCCCTTAGGTAGGCTTTTGTGTCCACCCGCCATCCCAGGCCAGGTATCTTCCTCCAAAAATGTCTAAATTTTCAAAGTCCCGGTTTGCAATTCGAGCCATTTCCGATTACACAAATTTTTTTAGAGATTAGTAAAAGGGAAGTCAAATATTTTTGTATTTCATATTTAAGGTTTTAAAGATTAGAAAATATCACTATAGAATGCAAGCCGTGGTGGTCCGAGTGCCCAACTTACAAATAAGAGGTTGGGGGTTCGAAACTTGGTAAAATCATAAACCCCGTAAAATTAATAAAGGTTGAATATATATTTTTTATTAACTTTAATTAATATTGTACTTATTATATTTATACAATCTCGGTTATAATGAACAAGAATAATACTCAAAACATAAAATGACTAAAATAAATTTCAAAACCCAATAACTAAAGTTTAATTAGTCTTCTAATACATTTGCCACATGTAGAGTATGCATGTAATTTCATCTTTAACTCTTTATTAACTATGAACTCTAAAGGTTGGTATCATGTTTGCATATTTTCTTTTGTATCATGCATTCACGCGACTTTATCTCTCAGTTTAGTCATCCTATTTTCTTTCTTCCTTCTTACTAATATCCTAATCCTCTTTCTTCCTCCTTCTTAAAGAAATATTCATACAAAATAATTAGGAGAAGAAAATTTCTTATAGTAAAAAAAAAAAAAAAAAAAAAACTCATGAAATAATAGGCAAAATTAAATTCATGTAATAAACGGAAATTTATATTCGTAATTTGATCAGTCTATTTTATATATATTTTATTCCCCGTCCCACAGTCATATTTGTGCTTATTTGAGCTCTACTGAGCTATTTTTATTACTAATATACGTTTTCTAGTGTTTTTGTAGAGTTGGTATTATTTTGTAGGAATTTGTAGAATTATGGCAATTCCCGAGGTTATTAAACCACTACAAAGACATTGGAGTTGGATCGTATTTTATGACCGGATATTTTAGCCCAAGGCCAAGTTAGAGAATTTAATTCGGTGATTAAGGGCTCAGTTAAATGAAAGAGGTTCAAAATTCCCGCAAGAATTATGGACCAGCTTAATTGAGGGCTAGAACTTAAGTCAATAATGTTAAAGTCCAAGGCCCAATTTCCGCAAAAGAAGCCTAGCTCGCTGATGCTACCAGACCGCGGGCCCGATCGAGAGATTTTGCTGCTTGCGCATTAAGTCGCCCGCTGTTTGATTTGGGCCTAGATACACTCCGTATCTGATTGAGGCCTTTTCATAATAATTGTGTAATCCTTGTTTTAGTGGGAGTGGGATTCTTGGATTATATGTTTTTACTACTCTTATTTAAGGAGGTAGTAGTTACGTAGGTGGGGGTAGCTTTAGATTAATTAGTTTTAGTTTCCTTTTGTTATGATAATATCTAAATATGGATGACTATTATCCCAAGTACAATCTAGAATATTCTAGAGTTGGGTATTTGGTCTTATCCATTGATGGAACCCTAGGTAAAGTACATTATATATATCCCGTACTAGATGGAATATGAAATACAACGTAACAATCTTCCCTCATCTCTCTGTATTTTCTCTTCCATATTTAACACGTTATCAGCACCATTGCTAGTCAACTGAGTAGGATTACCAAAAATTTATCTAGAATCCCGTATTATTATTATCATGTAAGTATGATCGCAGCCCATAACAATTATAATTTTACATTTATCTACTTTTGATGCTTATTTATTGGAATATCAACTTATATAACGAATACAGAGCATGATATATAATTTAAGGTTCCATTCTTATTTTTCTCCATGCTAACGTTCTCATTTTCAATTTCGTTCTTATTTATGCATGACTTTTATCAGGTTTATTTATGCATGATTATAACGTTTAGTACATATTTTGGATACTATTTCTATATACTTATCTTTTAATATTATTTTGTATAGTGAAAAATGTCAAACCTTGCCAAGCTCGAATTTGTGGCCCTTGATATTACCGGAAAGAATTATTTATCATGGGTGTTAGATGCTGAAATACACCTAGATGCTAAAGGGCTTGGTGAAACAATAAAAGAGGCTAATAAGGCAACACCTCAAGATAAGGCTAAAGCCATGATTTTTCTTCGCCATCACCTCCATGAAGGGCTCAAAAATGAATATTTAACTGTGAAAGACCCACAAATCCTTTGGAGTAATCTAAAGGAAAAGTATGACCACCAAAAAACAGTGATACTCCCTAGAGCTCGTTATGAATGGTTGAATTTGAGATTGCAAGATTTTAAATCTGTTAGTGAATATAACTCAGCTATGTTTAAAATAACTTCTCAATTGAAATTATGTGGAGAAAATATTACTGATGCAGAAATGCTTGAAAAGACATACTCCACTTTCCATGCTAATAATATTGTCCTGCAGACACAATATAGAGAAAAAGGTTTTAAAAAATATTCTGAATTAATATCTTGTCTTCTTGTGGCTGAGCAAAATAACGAGCTGTTAATGAAAAATCATGAATCACGTCCTACTGGCTCTACTCCATTCCCTGAAGCGAATGTGACAACCCATAACGGGAAAGAAACTAAAAACAGAGACCATTCCAGCAGTAGTGGTCGAGGTAGAGGTCGTGGTTATGGCCAATGGCGCGGCCGGGGTCGTGGACGTGGATATGGTAGATGTCGTGGAGGTCATTTCACAAACTCACATTCCCACCAGAAGTGGGAACGTAGGGACGAAAAAGAGAAAAGTGATAACAATATATGTGTAGACACCTAAAAATGTCTCCCCAAAACCAAACCCGATGATAAATAACCTTTCACCGCCACTGTTGGTCGGGTTTAGTATTTAATCCCGAGAGTGCTTAAAAAGTCGTGTTTTATTAAATCCATATTTTTGAAAGATCCATGGATCAGTCTTGGTGTTTGGTAAAAGCATAGTTTTAATTTTAGCCCAAACTTGTTAATTAATTTTAAGCCCAAACCTTTTTATTTTATTATTTTATTATTTATTTTTGGCCCAAATATTTTATTTATTTTTATTTTATTATTTTAGCCCGAATAATAAAAGTCAGAAAAAAAAGCCCGAAATTATCAATCGGCACTTAAAAAGCTGAAAGAAATTAGGGTTAAAAATGAATTTAGACGGAAAAATGGACTGGAATTGACCGTGTCACGGTACATCCTGACCGTGTCACGGGAAATCTTCCCGTTTGACGGTGGGACTTCCCGTGACACGGGAGGTCTGCCGTGACACGGGAAGTTCCGTGTCCTTTCCGCGTAAACCCTTAACGCGTTTTCCGTTCCGTTTTCTAAAAATTTCCCGCGTCACTCCAAAACTGACCGTGTCACGGGAACTTGTACCGTCTGACGGTACAGTCTAACCGTGTCACGGTACAGTCTGACCGTGTCACGGGATACTTTTTTAGGGTTTTTATCATTTTAGGATTCCGTGTGCTCCCTCAGCACATTTCCCTATAAATACCCCCTCATTTCTGATGTACGGGGCAACGAGAATTCTATTATTCTTATTTTTCTCTCTTCTATGCTCTTAACCTAAATACTAGCCTACCCTTTTCACTTCAAAATTCCTTCTTCAAGCACTCAAAGGAGTCCATATTTTACTCGAGGTTCTGTCCTTAAACCAAGGCGTGAAAGGTAGAATCGTTTGAGGGTTTGGCCCCAAAATCAACCTTACTTTATTTAATTTAATTTAATTATTGTTTTATTATTTCCTTGAAGTTACTAACTTGTTTATTATTTTGTAGTTGCAAACAAACAGATTCAAAGTAAGAATCATGCTCTTTTTACTATTGTTATTTTTCTAACGATTTTTATGTTGTTGGAGTTATGATTAAATTGGTTTTTATATTAATATTGATTCTATTATTTTTATGATCACCATATTGCATGTTTTAAATAAAGTTTCAGCTTATTTTTATTAAATTATGAGGGGTTTTATAATATTATTGTGTAAAGTGGATTTTAATATTCTTTTATAATTTTAAATTGTAGGAGACTTTGAAGTGAGTGATTTTTATTAGTCGTGGCGATTCTAAGATCGTATACAAGGTACGTTCGCGTACTCAACATAATTATGTTAATATAATAGCATGCTAAATGTGTTTGATTGATTACAAGTAGTATCATGCTAGGTTTAGATTGAAAATTGTGATTTGATGTTATTAGTGATTGGATTATGAAGCATGATTTAATTTATTTGTGATGGATTATTGAATGGAAATCGATAGTTTGGAATATTATTTATGAACCACATATTTATTTATGGTATATTAGAGAGCATGTTTAATTTGGTTTGGAATATTGAAAAGAAATTTTATTATGGTTCATTTAATTTTTATTGATGTTATAAGCATGAGGAAAGAGCTATATAAGTGTTTATGTACACGAGGAATAAAATTGTATGTTGGTGCCTTAGTGCACTTAAGGTGTTTTTAACACCGAAGGATAGGATTTGTGGCGCTTTATGCGTTTAAGGTGTCATTGGCACCGAGGTAGAATTAGAAAGGATTCAACATTAAATATTATGTGGTCACTAATTATTCAAGAATTAAATTGGTATATTTGATTGATTGAATAATTATTGTTGATTCAATGATTATGGTTTGAGAGTTATCACCAAGTTTAATAATCTGTAAATAACGTAAAATGAAAGAGATTACGCAACAAAAATCTTGGAACGTATATACCTTGAGTATGAACATATGGGGGGAGTTATGTGACTTTATATTTGATCATAACTTATACTGGAGTACAGGACGCTGCACATTCCTTTTATTATTATTATGCGCAGGAATTCCGCCACTTACGAGTGGTTATTGATGCTGGCACGGTTAGCTTCCGTGTTAGTAACCTCAAATTTATTTGGGGGAGGATGAGTGGGAAACTGTAATCCCCCGTAATTTTGTGAAATTTAAAATTATATTTTAACATATTTATGTGAATATTCAATTATGATTATTTATTTACAAAATTTATTTAATATAAGAAAATAACTTTAATGTTTATAAAGTTAATAAAATTATTATTAAATTATTTCTCTACCCATATTTTCAATCATGAATGATTATGCAAGTTCAACCCACTTTGTTTATATTGTAGCCCACTTTAGAATAAAGAAACCTTAAACTTTTATTCTAGCCCAACTCTTTAACTCAACTCTTACTTAAACTTACAAACCAAACCCATATAAAACCTCTCCAAAAAAACCCACAAATTTCCTCTCCCTTTCACGTGAAAACAGAAAAAAAAAAAAAAAAAAAAAAAAAAAGAGAGAGAGAGAGAGAGAAAACCCCTCACTTCTCTTCCTCCTCTTCAAGGCACTCACACAATAAAAAAAATAAAAAAAAAATCGAAGCTGCCCGCACCGCCACCTGCCTCCATCCAGACGCACCACCTCTGGCGACCGCTGCTTGCCGCCGACCACCCTACACCACCAGGCAGCCGCCCCCTACAATTCGCCCTTCTTCCTCCCTTTTCTTCACTTCTCTTTGTTCTTTTATTTTGATTTAAAGTTTCAATCTTTAATTAAAATTTTGTTCTAAATTATATTATTATGGTTTGATAACATGTTTAGATTATAAAAGATTATAAATTTATGAGTTTTAGCATGTTTAATTTATTATATAAAATTTCAGATTATATATGTTGTATAATTTAGGGTTTAAACATTGATTTTTCATGTTTTAGGGCTTGAAAACGTGCTAATCAAGTTATCAATTTATACTATGTTTAAATTACATCAAAGTATAATTATTTTGAATATATATAAATTTTCATATTATTAAAGTTTTTATTTTTATGAGCAAGTTATGTGAATTTCATGTTTTTATGCTTCTAAGCCTATAAAATAATTATTGTGGGTATTTTATGATTAGAAAGCTTTGAACTTTAAATTACAACCTCAAGTATAAATTTTCAGATCTGTATACTTTTATTTTGAAGCCTCTAATTACATTGAATTGGTATATTTTTGGGTATTTAACACACTAGCTTGCTATATAATGATAATTTCAAGTAATGATGCATATGGGGTTATTTTATATACTTAAACTAAGGGTTTGTTTGGCATTGCTGTGGTTTTTTGTTTTTTGGTTTTTTGTTTTTTAAAAGTATAGGATATATGTCCCATAATGAATCAAAAATTATTTAAACATATTACAATTATAATAATTTTGAAAACTGACAACAGAAAAGTGGAAACACCTTTTTCTTGTTTCCAGTTTTTGGTTTTTGGTTTTCAAAAAAACAGGAAACTGAAAACCAAAAATGATGCCAAACAAGCCCTAAATTTTCAGATTTATTTACGTACTTTAAAGCTGCTGGAATCAAATGTTATACACTATATTTTCATAATTTTAACATATAAACTTATAGTTGGGTTGTTGTACTATTAATATTGACTAATTGGAACAATTTAAAGGCTTTATTTTGATGGTTTGAGAGGTTTTAAAGTAGTTAGTATTGCTATAAATTTAATTGCTTGGGTATTGATTGAATTATTGTTGTTTGGTTTAGGAAAGGACTTTATAAAAGGTTATTTCTAGTTAGTAAAGTGGCATACCAATTCGTTTACTCGAGGTACGTACAAGTTACGAAACCTTGCTTTTAGGTGCATATTTAAGGACGGATTAAGAACTTAGCATCATGTATAGGGATGACTGGGTTAAATTGTTTGGTTATACATTGTGATTTTCATATGATGTGCACTATTCTATATTGCAAGTATTGTTTATGCTATAATTATGCAAGGTGCGCTTAGAGGCAAAGGTATGTGATTGGTGAAATTATTTATTTATTACTCATTCATGATTATTGAAATAGGATGAGTAAAGGAAGAATTCAAGTCTTATAAGACGAGGTTAAGGTTTTTGGGGTGTCTTATGCACTTAAGGTGTTTATACACCGAGGTAGTAAAGGAATAAATAATAAATATTGCTTGTCACTAATAAATCAAGAATTGAAATTGGAAAGTTGTTTTACTTGATTGAATTGATAATGGATTGATTGTATTGTTTGCATATGAGTCATCACTAAGTCTAAACTTGTAAATCACGTAAAGTGCAAGATGGATGAGCAATAAAACTCTGGATTGGTGCACATCTAGAGTAATGACAATCAGGGGTTGGGGTACACAGAGTATTAGTCGTGCACTTTTGTCGAGGCCGTCTGATCTACGAGTCTCTTATTTCAAATATTTTTCAAAACTAGGAGTTAGGTGAGATCTCATACTAACTACGGTTACGGAGTCCCACCTGTGGTCGTTGGATGTTTATTGATGTTTTCGAAAGGAGACATGGGGTTTTTTTTATTGATGTTCCAAATGGAGCATGTGTTGGACATGGGTTGGACAACCTTGTCTATTGCTTAATCCAATGAATAATATAAAATGAGTTAACTACTATCAACTAGTGAAGTCTTAATAAAATTGATAGTTGAGTCTGTGTTGAGTCTATAATTTAATGATGCGTGATGATTGATTATTAGTAGTATGTTAGGGATTTCTTATTATATTTCGTAGCTTGTATGTACTCAGCGTTGCTGATTGCGTGCTTTTGTGTGTCTTTCTTTGGTCATGGCCTTCGCCTTCCAATGGCCCTGTGACAATCCAATTTTTACACTTGTAATATTGGGGAGCAGATTAACCACAGGTTCTTACACATGCAGCATTCGCATCAGGGTTGTGGGATGTTGAGTGGAGAGTTGGTTATTATTCGCAGTTTATTTCTTTTCATAAGTTTGAATTTATTTAAACTCTGGTTTTATTTATTTGCTACTTTTGTTGGGTTTTGAATAAGTGTCTTAATGGTTCCAACTTGTAACACTTAATTTGGTTTCATTCGTTGGTTTTGAAACTTATTTATATAACTGATTTAGTTTTTCCGCTGCTAATTTCTGATATAGCCTTAACGTTTGAACACGTGGCGGTAGCACGCCAATAATTCTCTTGGATTTTGTTCAGGATACTCACAAGTTTAAACAAAGAATTATTGGGGTGTTACAGAAACCCGTTCGATGCGTAGTAAACATTAAATAAATTATGTAGTGTCTAGTGAGGACTTTTATTGAAATGTTGTATGCTTGAAAAACAGGTGCAACAAGGTAAGTTGTGTGTTGATAGGAAATTGTATGTTAGTGTGTTAATACGCTTATGTACTCAGCTTTGCTAATTGTGTGTTTTGTGTGTTTGTTGGCCTTGTCTTTATCTTGGCCCTATAATGACCAGTTTTTAATGTAGAGTAGTGGAAACAAGTAGAGATAAGCTTTTCAGGTGATGAAGCATATTCATAAATGAGCATGAGTGAAGAGCGAATCATGCTAGTTTCTATAAGTATATGAACGTGTTATTGCTTTATTTATTTATAACTTTATTTATTATATGTGACTAACAAAAAGGGTTTTGAATTTCGGTTTTGTTTTAATAAGGGCCTACAATGGTTTCAAGTTGTAGGTCGACTTTATTTTACTTCATTTGACTTTGGTTTGACTTTACTTTCGTTGTTTTATCTTCAATGTTGACTTGGTTTGAAACGTTTTGTAATTAGTCTTCCGCGGTGTATCTTTGATAGTTGTCTTAACTTTTATCACGGTGGCGGTAATGTCTTAGATATTCCTATTTAAAAGTTTTAAACAGGGCAAAACAAATATTTTTAAAAGAAAGGAATTTCTAGGGTGTTACAAAGTGGTATTTGGGAGCTTTGGTGGAAATTTTATTACCACTAAAGCTAAAAGGAAAAATTTTAAATTACCACCCAAAAATGTAACCATTTTCAAACTAACCACCCGTTTAATTTTTTATTTTAAATTACCACCTCTTAAATTAAATAAATGCTCATATTACCACCCATTTCAAAAATCCGGTGGATTTTTCGTTCGTGGGCCCCACCTAACGCTTATTTTGACCCTTTAGACTGATTTTTTTTTCTTGATTTTTCTCTTTAAAAACGTTCTCCTAACTTCAATTCACATTTTTCTCTTTGAAATTTGGTAGAATTTGGTGAAGGAAATGTGAATTAAAGTTTAGAGAGCGTTTTTAAAGAGAAAAATCGAGAAAAAAAATCAGTCAAAAAGGTCAAAATAAGTGTTAGGTGGGGCCTACAGACAGAAAATCTACCGGATTTTTGAAATGGGTGGTAATGTGAACATATATAATTTAAGGGGTGGTAATTTAAAATAAAAAATTTAACGGGTGGTTAGTTCGAAAATGGTTATATTTTTGGGTGGTAATTTAAATATTAACCAAGCTAAAAACGTGTTTTAAGGTGTTTTAGTTTTAAACATGGCCAAGTACTTATTTATTGGTAAAACTTTTAGAGAATTAATTTTTATTTTATTCTAATTATTTTATTTTGGACAGATTTAATACTTATTGATTAAATTCAAAACCCAAATTTTTTTTTTAAGTGGTTCGAATTTTTTTTAGGGCCGATTTTTTATTTTATTTTATTGGAGGTCCGAAAATATCTATACTGTATATTAAAAGGTGTTCCTTTAAAAGGAACGGTGCACGTGGTACTCTTTAAAGTATGTGTGTCTATGTCACAATGCCATGTCATCATCCAATGTATATGCGCAACGTAAGCTAGCCACTTCATTTAACAAAATAAAATATGCTTTCAACAAGATTCGGACCCATAACCTCCAATACATATATGTAATACTTTTACCATCTCAACCAACTATTATTAATGTTTTTTTTTCCACTCTTAAATATTCGGCAATGTCACCTGGTCTCAGCCCCTGATCAACAACTATGCCGAGCCTACTCAGGATCTGATTGCTCGTGATCATCTGCGCACAAGCCTACTCAGGCTCTGATTACTCTTGATCATCTGCGGACAAGGCAAGCCTAAATTAGTACTACTAAACAATTCAGAAATCAAGCTGGGATTGTGTTTACTTTCACACGGGTGGAGTGAAGACTCAAAATTTCAAAATTAAGCATTTACCAATACATAATTTGCGAGCCTCAGGCTTTCAGCTAGATTGTATTCCTGCTTCAATTTCTTATGATTTTTGTCAATCTCGTATGCTATACCTTAATTTTTCTAAGCCTTCTTGTGGAAACCAGCCTAATTACCCAAAACATGTGAAGTACAATATAAGTTCCAATTTATCTTCAAAAGTTGAAAGTGAGCTTTTAAAAATTTCAGACAGAGTGATCGAATAAGATGCTCAAGTATGATATAGTAACTATGCCTTTAAAGTTTTCCTGGAACAACCAAATTGATATACCAATTACCATTAACCAAATTGTATAACCTGTTGTCCTTTATATACTCATGCTTAACTGAACTTCAGAGATTTATCAACATTCACTACAACAAATAAGATCAAAGAGGGCGATTTAAATTGCCCTCTTAGGTTAAAATTTCGCCCTATTAGGCAAAGAGGGCGATTTTAAAATCGCCCCTAAGTTGCCCTTTTAGCTTCGTCCTATTAGCTTCAAAGGGCAACTATAATCTTTCGCCCTCTTTGTTAAAGATCAAAGAAGGCAAAAAATTTTGCCCTCTTTGATCAAAATCAAGGAGGACAAAGCTTACCGCCCTCTTTGATCAAAATCTAAGAGAACAAAAATTTTAGCCCTCTTTGATCAAAATCTAAGAGGACAAAATTTTCGCCCTCTTTGATTAAAATCTAAGGGCAAAATTAAAGTCGCCCTCTTTGTTCATTTTTTAGTTTTTTTTTAAAAAAAAAGAATTCTAAGAGGGTACATTCAAGAAAAAAAAAAAAAAAAAAAGGTCTTAATATGCATAAATTCTAATTTTGTCATTATATATACAAAAGTATTAACCAAGTTTTTCTAAATAACAAATAGCTAAGCCAAAGAGTACTAAAATTTAATAATGTTTTTTCTAGGACATGAACTATCAAGCAATCTTGTCATTCTTGCAGCTTCTAGCATCCCCTTTTTTTCCATCTGTAATGCAACCCGCCTTTTGGTGTCCATCCCCAAAACATCAGCACATTGACTTGATCCCCTGACTGCAAACTTGGCACAAACAGGTAAGAAACAGTTTCGAGTCCTGCAGGTTTTAATGTGACTGTTAATCCTATTCGAGAAGAAAGGGAAAGTTACAATTCACAAAAGTCAAGTTCAAGAATAAAATACTAAAATGGAATGTTTGATGAACTACTGCCAAAATAACATGTAGAAAAGCATCAGTCTGAGCACCATGTCTTATACCTACTGAATTATATAAGAACTTGTCCAAGATTCCTCTAACATAATAAGCTAACATAACCATGGCATGAAAATGCATCCACATGACAATTTTATGTAAAGAGTAAGCTAGAAAATATTACCTCTATCAAGCATTAAGGCCAATCTTCTCCATGACTAACCGAAGCTTTTGTTCTAGGTCATCTTGTTTCTTCTTAGAAACTTCCAATTCATCTCGCATCATATTATTTTCATTTTGTAGTTGTTCCTAGAAAATCACATGCATATATATTACCAAGAAGATAAAAAAACAACAGAAGGACTTCCATTAGAAAAGATAAACGTAGCTATATATGAAAAATATAAACTGAAGATAAAAGGAATAAAATATATATGGAGCTCATCGCTAAAAAAAGATATAAAGAACTCTCTTCAGGCTACGAGAAACAGGAAGGTTACAAATTTAGTGCACAACTAGGATGAATAATTAAGGACAATAAGGAGATTAATTTAACTAGGAGTTTGTGTTGCAATCATTATTTGATCAAACTGGGAGAAATTAAAGCAATTATCAGTGACTAACCTATAGCAACAATGGCCATATCTATGAAGCGTATATGAAATACTATTAGCATAAGGTGAAGCAACCATATTGGCTCACCAATATTCAGCAATAGGAAAAGCCCAAAAACTCAGCTCTAGCACCTATTCATAAATAAAGCAATCATAACATATTTACCTTTTCCTTCTTTAAGTTGTTGAGACTCTTGAGAGGTAGACCCTTCGGGCTCATTCATTGTTCTTTTCCCTACAAAATGAAGGAAACAAAAATAGAAGATAGAAACAAAACTATAAACAGTAACATAATATGTAATCGAGCAATACGGATGTATACCCTGAAACAGGTGCCTCAACGGACAACCTAGGAATGCAAACATGGGTTATAATTCTATGCCACTCACTGCATAATCAAATGACAAAAAATCTTGATTAAGGATCTCTTCTGAATATTTAATTTGATTTTTTTTTATTTTTCTTAGTTGAATTTCTAATAGGGGTTCTTGTAATTTTCTGTATATCTGTTCTAGATTCACACACTAGTGTTCAAAAACAAGGTCCTACAAAGATCACATGTTTATCTTCTAATAAGCATAGTGAGACACTTCAAACATACATTAAAGAGTAAGCTTTATGGTTTTAAAAATCTACCATGATCAATTATATTGCATACATGTGGACACAATTAAAACACGGAACGACAATTACAAGACTTTCGAAAACATCAAGATAAATATGCTTTCATGTACTCGTACTCCATAATTGTTACGAAAGATAGGCAGAAGTGTATTGCAACTCTTCTGTCAAAAATCATTTCATACAAGTAATTTGTCCACAATTTTCTTTTATAGCATTGACAACATGCACATAAAGCAAACTTATTCTTAATCAAATACGTAGTATATATGAGTTAATTATGTTCATTGGCACCTTCAGATACACAAAGACAATTAAGAGATTACTCAAAGCATCATCACTAATAAAAAAGGGGAATAAAAAATGAAGTAATTGCTGAAAATGCTCACCAAGATGGCAACTGTTTGACTTCATTTGAAGTGCTGGACTAGGAATATTTTGAGTGTTTGCATCAAAACCACAGCCATCTAGAGACTTGGAGAGCAAGAGTGAAACCTCAGACACAAAAACATTTCATCTCCTCTTCTGAAAATTAAGATAAAGTGGGATCAACTATCTCCAGAAACCTACCATCTTGACCAAGTTGCCGAGCTCAATACACCAATTCCTTGCCAACTTTCAGACACTGCGCGACACACCCCAATGTCCTTGCCATTTCTCACGGAAGAACCCCAAATGCATAAACATCTCCCTTGGAAGTAGTAAACATGTAATTCAGATCAATATAACCTATGTTTTTGGGAATATTCTGTCATAGCATCTGATGCATAGTCAGTTAATACATGTGCAATCCCAAAATCCAACAACTTTAGAATAGAAACTATTTTCAAGTACATTGCTAGGCCTAAGGTCGCGATGCAATACAAAAAAAACATTAACACATTCAAGACCACAAGCAATGCCAAGACATATAGAAGCTCTCATAGACCAGTTTAACTAAAATTTTTTTATCATCTAATAATGCAGCTAAGCTTCTGCCTTCTACAAATTCGTACACCATGACTATATGATCATCTTCAGCACAACTTCCTATGTTTGTCTATCCCTCAAATGACAGAGAAGCTATTACTGATAGACCTTTCACCGACTCACTGCATAATCAATGTCTGTCTATCCTTTCTAAATAAATAAGAAGCACAATGTGTTTGATAAAAAATTATAATCTAGTCCATTACAATCCAAAAGTTTGATAATACTAAATAATTCACTATCTTTAAAACTGAAAACTAATTTAGTCCAATAAACTTAAGACAGGAACGCTTAAAGATTACAGGTTAACAATTATGAGTTTATTAATGAAAAGTACCAAATCATAAACTAGCTCTGAACATAGCATGAATACCTAAAAGGCTTCACAATCAATAAGTAATCTGTAAACAAACTACAATCAACTACTCTTATACATTACATTTTGAAATCAGATAATGAGGTAATTAATCATATACTTATCCCCAATGATCATGCATCATAAACACCTGTTCATACAAAACAATTTTATTATTATTTTTTTTAATCAACAGTCTTTGAGGCGTTTCATCAAACACTTTATCTGCACTATTTGAAAACTATAAACTTTTCTTTTTTACCGGATTCTTTATGGCATTTCATCAAACACTATATATGCACCATTCCAGATTATTTAAGTATGATTATTATAGGTATTTCATCAATTTTTTAACAGGTAAAATCGAAAGCTTGCTTGACTCGACAAAAGTAGCATGCTATACAACAAATTTCGAATCCAAACAACAATTTAATTTCAATAACAAAAACATTCGAGCAATTAACTAGCAATAAACCCTAGATTGTGAAATTGATAGTCCATTATTTAATACTACCTGAGAAGCCGCTTCAATGGAGGATCGAGAAAGCTCAAATTCGCTTCAATGGAGGATCGAGAAAGCTCAAATTCGATTCAATGGAGGATCGAGAAAGCTCAAACTCGCTTCAATGGAGAACTCGAAGTGTAGTTATCGCATTGTGAGGAGAGAGAGGGGTTTTAATTACAATTTTTTGTCTTGGGGTTTGTTTTACGGAGTACAGTAGAAGTATTTGTTTATTTGTGCAAGCAAGGACGACAACTTCTTTTAATTCGCCCCCTTATTGTTTATCAAAGAGGGCAATTGTTTAAGTCGCCCTTATTGTTTGATCAAAGAGGGCGAATTTAATTTAGTCGCCCTTATTGATCAGCTATAAGGCGATGACCAAATTTTCGCCCTTTTTGATAACAATATAATAGGGCGAGTTCTATATGCCCTATTTGATGGTGTTTAAGAAGGCAAAATTAAAGTCGCCCTCTTTGTCAGAATAAAATCGCCCTCTTTGATCTATTTTCTTGTAGTGATTGAAGTTAAACACCTATAAGATATATATTATATCAGAATGATCTCGCATACTTAGGCACTTACAACGAACTGAGATTTTAATCACTCCGACATCTGCAAACCACTCCAAAAATAAGACAAAATGCTGAGGGATAAATAGAAAGATTGATGGGGTAGAGATGTAAAGTTTTTTTCCTGGACACTCCAAAATAGAGAGGATTAAAAGGATTAGCTTAATAATCATGGGCAAATCTCAATGATTTTGTCTAACTCGATGTTCAAGACCTCCCTAACTCCATCCCTATGAGATAAAGAACAAAAGAAGAAACCTTAAGAGCAAACATAGGGCAATTAAATTTAGCATAGAACTAAAAAAATAAGAATAAAAATAATGCAGAAATCTTAAATACTAATTATAAAAAAAACCCGTAGCTAAATATGATACTCGTAATATGGTCATGCTTTCTTTTCCCAGACACAGAAATCGAGCAAAGGCTCCCTAATGAAATATGATCCATTTTAGAGCTGGTTAAGCTTAAGACAGCATTTACACAAGTAACATCTTCCTCAAACATACCTCAAAATAACTTCATCTTCAGTCTCAGACATAGGTTTGAAAAAATTGTCAACCATTCCGACCTTAGGAGACTGATTCCTTACTGATATTCTGTATCAAGAAATCAGCGGCCATTTCTTAAGAGTTAACAACCTAAAGAGCATAAGAACAAACATCAGGTAACGTTGACAGCAAATTTTACTTGTCAATTTTTTAGAAATGATGAGCAAGGGTGAGTGTAGAAAGTGACGGCAGAGATGGCACATCAGAATGCCTTGGTGATCCGTGAGATACATCCATCCTAAGAATTTTTGTGGGCACTTTGGAAATCAGAGTATAGGAGTATGCTAAACAGTCAACATGAAGTTCAACCCACCAAGCTGGATAAAGAATAGACAAATATGAGAAGCCACCCACACTTACGAGAAAATCAAAAGATAAAATATATTTGGGCAGCTTCCAAGAGCATTTCTTCTTGAGAAAAATTTGTTTCTCATCTCCTTCTTTTTCCCTTTTTACAGGCTAATAATTTATGTTTTATATGTTAATGATTTCATTGTGAATGATAAGTGGATATTGTAGAATGATCAAATGAAATTAGGAAGGAAAAACGACAAATATATATATTAGTGATTAACTTATGGATTTCTTTGTCATATGTTCTATGCCCCACACCAACAGCAATGACAGGCATACCTTGATTAACACAAAAAAAAAACAATTGTAATTCTGAATTGAGTAGTACCGGAAGCCAAATGCACCCTGAGGAAATAGATGAAGGTAGTGTTACCTATTTTGAGTAACCTGAAAGTCCTACAATCTGAGAGTCATGCACTTTTCGATAAAGCTCAGCAGGAACAATAGTTTTCTGGAAAAATGAAATCACTGGATTAGAATGTTATATCTTAAATTCAGGCTCCTTATGATAATTTATCCACCTAAAGACTCAAACTTCCGAGAAGACGCTAGTGATAACTGATAAAGTGATAATATACATCATGACCTGTGAATTGTATGACATGTCTCCGGACTGTTACTAAAGTAGCGATCATTAGTTGCACTTACGGTTAGTATATTGTCAATATCATTTTGCACCCTCCAATTTAAGCTGTCAATCACCTGCAGAAACTCACTAATGTCAGATAAAACTTCAATTTATGTAGTCTAAATAAATCAAGAATGTATGGCAGAGGTTCAATGTAATCCCCCGTATTTTTAACTTAATTATAATTTATTTATATATTATTCCAACAAATATTTTTATGTCAGTTTCATTAAATTAGTTATTTTTTTATGAAAAGATTTAAGTAAACTAACATGTTTTTACTAATTTACAAACAATTTTAACATTATAGCCCAAAACCCAAATATTACTCCTAATCTAATTAGGAAACCCAAAGCCCAAATAAAACCCTAAAAAACCCTTACCCTTCTCCCCCTTCTCACGTAAAAAAAAAAAAAAAAAAAAAAAAAAAAAAAAAAAAAAAGAGCTTTCATTCTTCTCCTCCTTTCCCCTGCTCTCACGTACAACACCACAAGGAAAAAAAAAAAAAAAAAAACCCGAAGCTGCCCTGCCGCCGCGCCCGCCTGACCACCGCGCTGCCAGCACAGCCGGCGACCACTGCAGTTCGCTCTCCTCTCTTCTCCTTCCTCTTATTTCTCTTTTCTTTATTTCTTGTTATTTTGATTAAAGATTCAATTTTTATTTGATTTCAATTATAAAATTATTGTTATTAGGCTTTAATAGTATGTATAAATTACAAAAGATTATAAATTTATGGGTTTTGTATGTCTAAAGTATTAAATAAAATTTCAGATTTGGTATATGTATGAATTTAGGGTTTAAAGTATTGATTTTTCATGTTTTAGGGCTTGATAACGTGTTAATCAAGTCATCTAATCATACTATGTTTAAATTACATTAAAATACAAGTATCTTAATCATAAATAAATTTTCAGACTTATTAAAGTTTCAATTTTTATGAACAAGTAGTGTTAATTTCATGTTTTTATGCTTCTAAACCTATAAAATAATTATTGTGAGTATTTTGTGATTGAAAAAGCTTTGAACTTTATATTCTAACTTTAAAAATAATTTTCAGATTTCATACCTTTTATTTTGAAGCCTCTAATTGCATTGAATTGATATATTCTTGGGTTTTTAACACACTAACTTGCTATATAATGACTAATTCAAGTAATTATACTTATGGGGTTATTTTATATATTTAAAACAAATTTCCAGATTTATTTACCCACTTTAAAGTTGCTGTAATTTGATATAAAACACTATATTTTCATAATTCTAACATATAAACTTAAAGTTGGGATGTTATATTACTAACTTTGATTTTTGGGGACAATTTAAAGGCTTTATTTTGGTGATTTAAGAGGTTTTAAAGTAGTTTAGTATTGCTGTAATTTTAATTGCTTTGGTATTGATTTATTTCTAATTGTTTGGTTTAGGAGAGGACTTTGTAGAAGGCGACTTCTAGTTTTAAAGTGGCCAACCGGATTGTTTACACAAGGTACGTACAAGATACGAAACCTTGCTTGTAGGTGCATGTTTAAGGACGGATCGAGAACTTAGTATCATGTATAGGATTGACTGGGTTAAATTGCCTGGTTATACATTGTGAATTTCAAATGATGTGCACTAGTTTATAATGCAAGTATTATTTGTGCTTTATTATGCAAGGTGCGCTTAAAGGCAAAGGTATGTGATTGGTGTAAAGATCAAATTATTACTCGTTCATGATTATGTAAACAGGATGAGTAAAGGAGAAATTCAAGTCTTGTAAGACGAGGTTAAGTTTTGGGGTGCCTTATGCACTCAAGGTGCTTATACACCGAGGTAGTAGTAATGGAATAATTAATAAATGTTGTTTGTCACTAATAAATCAAGAATCTAAATTGAGAATTTGCCATGTTTGATTGAATTGCTTTTGGGATGTTTGTATTGATATGTATAGGAGTCATCACCAAGTCTAAACCTGTAAATCACGTAAAGTGCAAAATGGATGAGCAATAAAACTCTGGAATGGTGCACATCTGGAGTAATGACAATCAGGGGGGTTGGGGTACATGGGGTATTAACCGTGTACTTTTATCGAGGCCGTCTGCAACGAGTCTCCTATTTCAAATATTATTTTTCTAAAACTAGGAGTTAGGTGAGATCTCATACTAACTACGGTCACGGAGTCGCGCCCGTGGTCGTTGGATGTTTATTGATGTTTCCGAAAGGAGGCATGGGGTTTTTCTTTATTGATGTTCCAAATGGGACATGGGTTGGACAACCTTGTCTATTGCTAAATCCAATGAAATAAATAAATGAGTCAGTTAATATTAATTAGTGAGGTCTTAACAAATTTAATAATCGAGTCATGAATTGAGTCTATATTTAATGATGCTTGTGCTTGAATATTAGTAGCATGTTAGGTATCTTCTTAATTTGTTTTCGCAGCTTGTTTGCTGACTGCGTGCTTTTGTGTGTGTCTTTCTTTGGTCATGGCCTTCGCCTTTCAATGACCCTGTGACGATCCAATTTTTACACTTGTAATATTGGGGAGCAGAATAACCACAGGTTCTTGCACATGCAGCATTCATCAGGGTTGTGGGATCTTGAGTAGAGAGTTGGTTGTTTGCATATTATTTCTTTTGCAAGTTTGAATTTATTTTAATTCGATTTTAGTTGACACTAATTCTTTTGGGTTTGAATTTATTTGAACACTGAATTTAATCACTTACTACTTTTATTGGGTTTTGAATAAGGGCCTTAATGGTTCCAACTTGTAATACTTATTTTGATTTAATTCCTTTGTTTTGAGGTTTATTTAAAACTGTTTTGGTTTTCCGCTGCAAATTTCTGAGATAGCCTTAACGTTTGAACACGTGACGGTAGCACACCAGTAATTCTCTTGAAATTGTTCAGGTTATATACAGGTTTCTCACAGGTTTTTAAGAGAGAATTATTGGGGTGTTACATTCAACTGAAATCAATCTTGATTACCATTTGAGAAACCTCACATATGTATCAGTAGGGTACCCGTGATGCATATTCTGAAATACAACATGGAAAATAGGGCCGTTAATTTATAATCAATGCTAGTCTAAAAATTCCCGAAGATATAAACTTCAACACTCTTCATAAAACAAGAAGTATAAGTAAGTTTAACCAATGCAAAAAAAATTTAAAAATACAGAACTACGTGCTAGATCAAGTATAAAATCCACAACACCAACTCATACTAAATGCAAACCAATAAACAAATCAAAGTTGTATCATAACTCAAGTCATCTCATTATTAACAAGCCAAGAATCATCGAAAATTGCAGCAGCAAACTCGATAAAATCATCACCACAACCATCTACAGAAGCAAAAAAAAGGCTTGGAATTTTCTATCACATCTAACTTATAGGCAGGAAATTCCATCAAAATGCGAAAGACAGCAGCCTCACAAACAGATCTAGTGGTGTACATGGAGAATTGGTCATAAAATGATAATAGTTAACCAGATCAAATCTTTTAGATCAAAGAGACCTCATTTCATAGTGTCGGTGCTCCAATATAATTCAACTACAAAGACAAGATTCTAACTCAAATTAGCTAATATTCCACTCAATTAGCAAATTGTAAAGATCAGAATTAGTCAAAATTAGTGACTTATTGACCAAACTGAATCAGACCATTAAACCAAACAATCATTAAAATTAACATTAAATCACAAAATCAGAAGATAATAAACCCAAATCAGTAACCTAACAAATTAAACTAAGATGAAAATAAAAAAAAAAAACTCTTAGAGAGAGAAACACTTGGTGAGAGAAACACTCTCTTTTTTTTTTTCCTTTTCTAGTTACTCTTCTTACTGTCTGTATTTCAATTCCCTTTCTTCATAATTAACAAATTCAGCCTCTTTTCCTTATCTTCTAGTTATGTCAGAAAGAATCTTCCCTAGAACGTTTGTTTACCCACATATTTTAGGTTGTTATGAATTTCCCCCATCATCTTTTCAAGATGATTTTGACTGGACGTGTACTGTTATTGGGAAATTTTGGGATACCCGCAAGTTTTCTGTGGCTCTAGTTCAGAGATTGGTTGATCGCTTTTGGCATCTCCGTGGTCCAGTTGCTGTCCATTCGTATGGAACAGAATTTGTATTCTGTTGTTCAAATGAATATGACGCGGATGACTTGGATCAAAGGGGTTGGGTTCATTTTAAAGGTAGTCTTATGGTGCTCCAACGCCTTCGAGGTCATGAAGTTCCAGAAAATATGAATTTAAATCTGGTGCCGATGTGGGTTCAAGTTCAAGGCTTACCCATCCGATACTCTGTGCCGCAGGTAGCGTCTTCGGTGCTCCATCGAGTTGGTGATTTACTCATGGAAGAAGATCATAACGGTCAGTTTCCTATCCCGCGTCCTAGAGTCAAAATTTTAGTTGATTTGTCGTTACCGTTAATTCCGGGTTGTTTCTTTCCTACCTATGGCAATCATGTTACTCGGGTTCGATTTAAATATGAAGGAATATTCCGCTTTTGTAAAAAGTGTGGTTTTGTCGGACACGGTCGTGATACCTGTCCTAAATCATATGAATTAAGTAAGTTCCTTTTGGAGCGTCGTTTTCGTAATCTACACGAAGGCGGCGCACGTGTTTTGTTTGGTCCTACTGATGTTTCTTTATACTCGAATTCCATTCGAGGAATTGCTCCGAATCCGGATAATTGGACT
The DNA here is from genome assembly GCF_948465745.1 of Chenopodium album. Taxonomy (NCBI): domain Eukaryota; kingdom Viridiplantae; phylum Streptophyta; class Magnoliopsida; order Caryophyllales; family Amaranthaceae; genus Chenopodium; species Chenopodium album. The sequence continues at coordinate 10,937,687 of NC_137842.1, read as the reverse complement.
ACTGAGTTATGGTTTGGTAATAATGATGAAGAGGATCCATTTGAGTATCCTGCAGATTCTCATCCTTCAAATTGGGACTCTCTTAGTGATGTCATCGATAATTTCTCCACGGGAGCAGTCAATTCCCCTCCGCATCCGCTTCCTTCAGCTTCTATTCCAGGTTTATTTCCTGGGTCGCCGTACACTGGGTTTCGAAACAGTAGAGATGAGGTATGGCGGAGGGACTTGGGTGTTAACCGTTGCATTCGGGAGGAAATGGAAATTGATGATGCTCCACCGCCACCTCCTTCTGGTGGTACACGTGGCTTGCATGCACCTCATCCTCGTCTAAGGATGGCAATTTGTTGCTAATTGGGAAAATCCCACACGTGCAACTGCTGAAAGAAATGATGTGCCTTCTCCTCATGGTCATCTATCACCACGTGTCCCCTTTATGCTACCCCATCAAATATTTCATGGCAACAACTCTCAGCACTTGTCAAATATGACTCAGCAAATTAATCCTTCTACAAATGGGCCGCTCAATTCTAATTTAAATGGTCAAGATCCTTATGTGGCTGCTGCTTCCTTTGGTGGGCCGAATTTAAATGGGCTTCAAGCTGAACCAACTTATAGGGGAATTTTATTTCAAGACATGGGCAATACTAGTTTGAACCCAATCCAATCTTCTCTCCTCCTCGGATGGGCCCGTCTGGACCAGCTTACCCGGATCCATTTGGAGCTGGGCCGAGCAATTGGCTTAATGAAGCAGCTTCTCCTCTTCCAATCTCACAACAGCAGCACGTCGACTCTCCAACCCCGTCTTTTGGTTCTTGTTTTCCGACGGAACCTGCCGGAGATTCGGGGTACTTGCAGGATTCCTCTTCCGGAGATTTTGCCTTTTCTCAATCTTCTCCTTCTATTGGGAATTCTCCAGCGGTTATTCAGGTTGACTCGGATACGACTTCAGTAGAGCCGGCGCCGCTTAACTCCTCAGATTCTGTTGTTCCGCAATACTCTTCTTCTGGTGGTTTTGATTTTGCTCAGTCTCCTCCTTCAGTTGGTAATTAACCGGAGGTTATTCGAATTGATTCAACTACAGCCTCTGCAGAACCGCCGCCGGAAAATAATTCCTCGAACTCGGCCGCTTCTTCTGATGAACCGGAACCTATAAATTGGTCTCCTCAATATGCTCCTTCAAGCCATGTTGCTGTAGTTTCTTCTCCTCCTCCCTCAGCAAATGAGCCAAGCAGGCTTGAGGTTCCTCTTCGTCTTAGAATGACTCGAGGCAAGGAAAAAATTTGGAAATGGGTTAAAAATTCATGCCCTTCCAAACGTGCTGCATCACCTTCGGAATCAGACACTTCTCCGCCAATCCCTTCTCCGGGCTGTCTTACTTGTCTTCGACAGTTCAAGAAGCGTAAGGGCTCTATGACTCAGTCAGGCTCTCCATCGACTTCCCCTTCTGATCAAGGTTCGGTGGCTCACCATGAAGAGCCACCATCGGACCCATGAATATAGGAGCTTGGAACTGTAGGGGCATTGGCACTGCGGACTCCCCTAAAGTTCCGTACTTATCATCTCTAGTCCGCTCCTTTTCTGTAGATATTATGTTTATTATGGAAACTCTTGTTACAGTTGATGTTGCTGTACAAAAATTAGCTTCTCTTAGGTTTGATGGGTTTTGTGGTGTAGACTCTCAAGGTCTAAGTGGTGGGTTAGTAGTTTTTTGGTTTGCCCCACTGAGAGTTGTTCCGGTTATAGTATCTCCTAACGTAATTTTGTGTGAAATATGTTCTCAGAATGATGAAATAAAATATATTTTGTTTGTGTACGGATCGCCTCATCCTTCGGGCCGTTCGGCAGTCTGGGCTAATATTTCTAATATTTTACAGCACTATCAAAATGTGGTTTTGATAGGGGATTTTAATCAAGTTGAGTATAGTTCAGACAAGGTGGGTGGTTCACCAAATATAGTTGGTCAAACGGATTTTCAGGATTGGAAGTTTGACTCAGGGTTGTTAGATATACCTTTCTCAGGACCCACATTTACTTGGACCAATGGACATCATAATGGTAATCCTACATTTGAACGTCTTGATAAAGCCTATGCTACAAATTATTGGCTTATTAAGTATCCTGAAGCTACTATTCTGCATCAGCCGATTCTATTTTCGGATCATGCTGCAATTATTCTTCGCCATATAGAGTAGACAAATGGTGTATTCTCTCAAAGGAAGTAGCTTCTATCGTTTCTTTATCTTGGAAGTTGGATATTTTAGGCTCCCCTATGTTTTCTATTTCTCGGAGATTGGAGGATTTACGTTCAAAATTGCTTAGATGGTGTGTTACTCATAGGAAGCTTTGGGGCATCAATTGGAAAGAATTACATGATTCAATATCCCCGTTAGCTCAGAATTTGGAATCCAAACTTCATAGACATCTTTTTCTTTCGTTAAGAGAAGAAAAAGTCAAGCATTCTCAGGCAGCCTACCTTTACTAGAAGCAGCGGGCTAAAGTTAAATGGGATGTGTTAGGAGATTCTCACTCACATCTTCTTTTTTCTTATGTTCAGAACCGCCGTCGCAAGAATACAATTCAAGGTTTACAGACTTCTTCAGGAGATTGGACTCATGATCAGGCTCAGATTCGATCTATTGTCTTTGATTACTTCTCCTCAATTTACAGAAGTAATCAACCTCTTCAACAAATTCCTGAGTTTGATTGGTCAATCTTGAATTTACCCTGTTTATCGGAGGTTCAAAAGATTAATCTTATGGTTCCTTTTTCTGCCTCGGAAATTAAAGCAGCTATGTTTAGTATAGATGATACTAAGTCTCCTGGGCCAGATGGGTTTACGTCTGCTTTTTTTAAGTCTCATTGGTCTATTGTGGGATCCTCGGTTATTAAAGCTATTCAGTATTTCTTTTTGCATGGTCACATGCTTAAGGAATGGAATCGAACATTCATTGTCCTCATTCCGAAGGTAGATCATCCTCAACAACCTTCACAATTTAGACCTATTGGGTTATGCAATGTTCTCTATAAATGTATTACCAAGTGTCTTGCTGCTGGACTTCGAATAATTCTTCCTTCTCTCATTTCCGACTGTCAGACTGCTTTTGTTCCGGGTCGTCTCATGTCAGATAATGGTCTACTTACCCATGAAGTTCTCACTTATATGAATCACTTGCGGGGTCGTACTATGTCAGTTGCTCTCAAACTTGATATGAACAAAGCTTATGATAGAGTTAATTGGCAATTTTTATGGCAAGTTCTTCAGAAGTTTGGATTTCCCCCGTATTGGATACATATTATTCAACAATGTGTTTCGACAGTCTCTTATCAGTTACTCGTTAATGGAAATCCGACTAAGGTTTTTAGACCCTCGTGTGGTCTTCGCCAGGGAGATCCTCTGTCATCATACTTGTTTGTTCTTTGTATGGAAATTTTTTCAGCTATGATTTATCAAGCGGAGAGCACCGGTCTTTTTAAAGGAGTTAAAGTTTCTCGTTATGCTCCTTCTATATCACATCTGTTTTTTGCAGATGACTCTCTTCTTTTTTTCCAGCCTTCTCCCCAGGCCTGTTCCAATGTTCTTGGAGTTGTTCAGCAGTTCTGTGATATTTCAGGTCAGATGTTAAATTTACAAAAATCCTTTGTTCGTTTTAGCCCTAATGTTCCAGAGGATTATCGGGATTTTTTAGCCAATTCCTTACAGCTAAAAAGTCTTCCTTCACTTGGTACCTATTTGGGGCTTCCGGTGGAAATGGGTAGAAGTAAATGCACAGCTTTTCAACCTCTTGTGGACAAGATTACTTCTCGGTTAACGAGTTTTGCTTCCTTGCATCTCTCACCAGCGGCCAAATTAGTTGTGATCAACTCAGTGTTGATGGCTTCTCTTAACCATATCTTATCCGTTTTTAAGATCCCTTCTTCGATCTGTGACAGAATTAACAATCTATTCGTCAGATTTTGGTGGAAAACAGGGAATCACTCCAAGGGTTTGGCTTTAACTCCGCCTTCTGTCTTGTTTACCCCAAAGGGTTTGGGTGGTCTGGGTATTCGGCATTTGGGTTTATTTAATTCTGCTTTGCTTGCTCGTCAATCTTGGCGTATTATGCAGAATCCGCAACTTCTGGTTTCTCGGGTTTTTCAGGCCAAGTATCCTTCCCTTCTGTGTTTCCGGTCACAAGGTCGTCTTTCTAATCCGTCTTGGGGTTGTCGAAGTGTTCTTCATGGTTTACAGACCTTAAAGATTGGTCTTGCTTGGAAAATTGGTAATGGTTCTAAGGTTCACATTCTTCAGGATTCTTGGGTGCCTGGTTCTCCAGTTTACTTTAAGAATTCTCTTGCTGGATCGGTTCAGCCGACTCTGGTGTCTTCTCTTTTGGATCCTACTTCAAATGCTTGGGATCCTACTTTAATTCATGCTTTGTTTCCGTCAACCATTGCCTCCAAGATTCTGAGTCTCGAGCATCCTCCTCAGTGGATGATTATGTTTATTGGAAATACTCGAGAGATGGCAAATTTTCCTCTAAATCGGCTTATACAAAGCTGATCGCTTTGTCGGATCATCTTCCTGAAGGTTCTTCTCCAATTCATCCTATTCCTTGGAGTAAAATTTGGGCTCTTCCTATTTTACCCAAATGGAAGCTCTTTATTTGGAAAATTTTTCACAATGCTCTTCCTGTAGCGGATACTTTGAGATCTAAGGGTCGACCTGTAGATCCTGTTTGTTCCTTTTGTTTTCAAGCTTCTGAGACTACCGAGCATTTATTCTTTCGATGTTCGTTTATCAGGCGGTTATGGCATTGTGGTCCTCTAGGTATTCGGCTTCCATGTTTCAACAGCTCCTTCCATCAGTGGTTTAGCTCTTTACTCCTCTCTGTCATATCTATAAAGAATTGGGATGGTTTGGATTCTATATTATCTTTTGCTTGGGCCATTTGGATTCATCGTAATCACATTCGGTTTAGACAAGCCACCTGTTCTCTGCCCATGATTTTCCAGATTGCTCAGGATTGGACTACTCGGAGTCAGGCGGCTAGGAGTTCATCTTCCTTCGATTACTCCATTCCCCCTGGTTTTGGCTCCCCGAATCATTCTTCCTTTCTTGCGGGAAATCCTAATATTTCTCCTACTGTAATTCTTATAGTGGACGGAGCCTGGGGTTCTTCGGACTGTCGGGCTGGCACGGGTTGGTGTTTTTATTCGTTAGATACAGCCAGCAGTTTGGGTGGTGCGGCTCGTGCGTGTTTTGCTCTTTCAGCTTTCCAGACGGAACTTCAGGCTTGTCTTTTTGGTCTTAAGATGGCTCTCCAACGTGGGTATTCTCGTATCCTTCTTCGCACTGACTGTTTGTTATTGGTTTCTATCCTTCACAGGCCGTCGCAGGATATGGCTACTATTTGGATTCAGCAGCAGCTCCGAGATATCCTTTCTTTGTTTGAAGTTTGTTCTGTTCAGAAGGTTCCTAGAAGTGCGGTTCTTCCTGCTCACCAGTTGGCTACTTTATCTAGGAAGCGTCAGTTAATTAGCTACTTATTTTAAGTTTTTGAGTTGACCTGTCAAAAAAAAAAAAAAAAAAAAACTAAGATGAAAATCGGATCAAAATAACCCCAATTACACTCAAAAATAAAAAGTAAAATCTGACATTAATTATACAAAAAAAAATTCCAATCCCAAAAAAGGCCTGACCTCATAAGCTGCTTCAATGGTGAAGGAAGCTCAGAAGGGCGCATCAATGGAAAATTCAGAGTGCTTGTATAAATGGAGGAGAAAGAAAGAAGTGCACCATTATGTGATCTCAGTCGAAAAATCAAACTGAAAGAGGATTAATTTGAAAGAGCATGGACTGAAATTGAGGAAAAATACTTACCGAAAGCATCGCATCTCCCATTGATGCTTGTAGTAATCCAACACTGATTCACTAAATTCAAACACTGATACACGCCTCAACCTACAACAACACATAATTCCTGAATGAATCTCACATTTGAAAGAGCATGAATAATCGAACACTGATTTGCTAAATTTGCACACTTGGGTACAACACTATAAAGGATAAAGGATTTTGGAATGGGCCTTTGCCATGTAAGTCTCCTTACATGTCCCCGAATTATATGAAGAGTGCAGGCAGTTCTGAGGCAAGACAAAATTCTAAGTCAAAATCGACAACCTAGAAAAATCGACAATATAATTGATCGGAAATCCAGTTGCAAACTTTGCAACCAGGTCAAAGATCAGTGACAATGGTCCAAAAGACCAAAAGTAAAGGTGTATTATCTCTGAACACACTAACTCCCACAGTTCAATGTAAAAATAAAATGAGCAACGAAATCAATAATTGAGTAGTAATAAACTTTAAAATGAATAAATTCCTAAATTACTTGTTCATGCTCCTTTCCAGTAATACCAACCAAATAAACCATATTTAAAATGAAATAGATCTCATAAAATCAAATTAAACTCATGAACTAAATAAAATCAGAGACTTACCCTAAGAAAGAGCTCTAATTGATGGAAAATGAAGAAAAAATATATCAGGAAATGAGAGAAAAAGAGGAGAAATGTGACAATTGAAGAAAAGAAAAATCATACAAAAATTAGGGCCAAGTACCTGCATATTATACAGATTATATTTGACCACTATCATTTTCCCTTGCATCAACCCGTAACTTCAATTGTACCCACAGACATGCTTGAACCACCATATCCAATCGAGGACCGATCGAAAGCCGTCCGCTTTACTTTCTACACATCATCCCAATCCAATTAATCCTAAGAGTATGTACCCGATCAAGTTTTATATAACTCATTATCTAAATCAAATTCAAACAAACAACATCAACTAACATGCAAGCAAAGCAAAAAAACATAAAAGATCAACAAAAATCAAAAATAAATTGAAGCAAAAATCGGCATATACCTCCTCCAAATAAATTAAATCAGACCTTTTATATAGAATTAAATCCCACCAAAAAAAAAAATCAAGGAGCATTGTCTCACCTCCTCTCTCGTTCCCTTTTAGTTTTAATTTCCTTTAAAAAAAAAAAAAAGAAGAAGCAAATAATGAAAGGAATGGCAGATTCACAAATACAATGAAAGAGTAAGGATAATGGCGCCAAATCACTATTCACGGTAACAGTAACACTTATTCTCCCTTTTAAAGGGTTGCTGATGAACAAATTTTTTAAAAAAAATAAAAATAAAAAGAGCTTCCCATTGTTGAAGCACAAATCAAATGAGTGAAATATCTATCAAGAAATTGTCGCTTGTTACTACCTTATTATCTGTCCTGCACATAGCACCAGAAGTGGACAAGCTTTGAGTATCAAAGATGTGTATCTGAATGAACTATAGCAATTTCAAACTATTTCAAAAAGCACAGAGAAATCTGAAACAACCAGTACTCAAAACTTACCATCTCGACTTTGTAGCAAGGTATAGCATTCAGAACATACATCAATGTTTTAAAGGAGAAAATGTCTCACTGAAATTCCTTTTGGAGGGAGGGAAATACAAGGCTGACATGTGATTACAAATACATGAATATTATTCCTCTAGGTGATTATGCTTTTGCAAAATATTTCAAGTTTTTAAGGTAACTCAGATTCAATGGTAGTTTAATCCTCAGGACAAGTTGAAAATCATACATCCAGCGTAAACTGCATACTTTAATTCCAACCCACAAAAGGCTCCATGACTCTCATTGGAGAAAGCGGAGGACTGGCACCATTTTTGCCCGCTATAAACCTCCTGGATGCAAGCTAAATATAACTGAAAATCTTAAAAGGGCTACCACAAAAGATAAAATTGCCAATCAAGAACACCATTCCCTGGCATTTTGGAACAAGCGCAGCCATGGGCTCGGCCCCTTATTGTTGACATCCCAGTGCTTTGGGTACCAGGGATATTGCCACATTAAGAAGCAACGCTCAGGGTGAGGCATCATAGCAAGATGCCTTCCATCAGGAGAGCAAATAGCAGCAATCCCAAGAGGTGAGCCATTGAGGTTAAATGGGTAGGTCTCTGTTGGTTTCCCATTGTCATCACAATACCTCAAGGGGGCTAAATCAGAACCCAGAACACTGTTGAGAACATCAGCATTTGGGAAATAAGCCCTTCCCTCGCCATGAGCCGCCCATACACCTAGTGTACTACCTGTCATCCCTTTGAACATTATAGCAGGAGATTCTCCAATTGTCACGCTTGTAAAACGACATTCAAATCGCCCTGATTCATTGTGGATGAACCTAGGCTGTGCAGTGTCACCGCCATTCCCGTGTACACCACCAACATCGGGGCCTGGTATCCAGCCAAGTAAAGCCATGAGCTGGCACCCATTACAAACCCCAAGACTGAAAGTGTCAGGTCGACGATAGAATTCTTGAAATTGATCTAAAAGAGGTTGGTTAAATCTAATTGAAGCTGACCAACCCTTTGCTGAATCAAGAACATCAGCATAACTAAAGCCTCCAACAAATGCAATTCCACGAAACTCTTTCAAAGAGATGGCTCCACTGAGCAGGTCTGACATAGCAACATCCCATGGCTCAAAACCAGCAGCATAGAATGCTGCAGACATTTCTCTATCACCATTGCTACCTTCCTCACGGAGGATGGCCACCTTTGGTTTCGAGGTTGCAAGCATGTATTTATCATCTGTACAAGCAGGAGTAAAGGACAATGACCAAGAAGGTTCTTGTCTGTGCCTTAAACCTTCTTTCTCCAAATCTACACAAGAGGCCAACCTCTGGAATTTCTCTAGGTTAAAACTGGTTTCTTCCCATATGTCCCTCAGGTAAGTCATATCTTCATTCAAATGAGCAACCCCGTCAACCTTCAAATCAATAGTCCTCCCCGCAGTGACTTGTCCAATGATCTCCGACGAAATGCCAGCAGTATTCAGTTTCTCCATTACCGATTTCAATGCATTTTTGTCAACTTCAAGAACTAAACCTAGCTCCTCAGCAAAAAGAGTCTCAAATAGGCTATGACCTCCAGATGTTAGTTCTAAGGAAAGCCCACAGTTGCCTGCAAAAACCATCTCCAAGATACTGACAAGTAACCCACCGTCACTAATATCATGACCAGCAGAAATGAGATCATCTTCAATTAGCTCTTGAACTGCATTGAATGCTCTCTTGAAGTAGGAGACATCATCAAGATCAGGAGACACACTACCAATTTGATCAAATGCCTACAAGAAAACAGAAGCCAAAGCAGAGAATCAGGAATATAAACAAAAGGATCAAACTATTCTTTGTGGCCACAACCAGAGACACAATCAGCTTTTTTAAGACGTGAAACACCAGTCACTGTCACACAACAATGTTCACGTGAAAAAAAAAATGCCTAAACATTATGGCACTTCAACTAATTTACTACATAACATTTCTCTAGCACAATAATAACATATCCAAGGTATAATTAAAAGCAAAACAAGGCATCCTGACAAGGATTCAATCAATAATTCCTAAAATTTTAGGATACAGCACTATAGACTTCACCTCCTCAGTTCCTATTCTAAAAGCATTTACTGATGCTAGTCCAGTAAAGGTTAGCAGCTTCATGCATGGCAAATAAATAAGGTATTGGGTAACAAACATACATCCTTATATTTTTATGATATGAAATCTGCTGAAGTCAGCCAAAAGAAAAAGTGACTAAAGTTTTATACAAGAGTATCAGTGGTAAATAACTGAATATTTAACCAAGAATAGAGATAGTGAAAACATATGCCATGAGCTAAAAACTACCATAGTAGGAAAGCATGGAGAAAAATTTCCAATAGAGTCCTGAAAAGAAAGAAAGAAACCTGAGCAAGTGCAGAACCCCCTAGGCGTCGCTTTCCCTTGGCTAAATCAACATGAATCAAAACTCCATCACTGAGCTTTAAATCTGGAGTGACTGTTTTTGTTATATCAGGAGTAGTAACATAAGCACTAATTACAAGGTTTCCCGGAGCTTTGACAACCTCACCACCAGCATTTGCAGCCATGGAAAGACTGTCCTTTCCCCCATCTATAGCAATGCCCAGTTCAATCATGGCTTCGGAAAGGGCTGTGGCAGCATCATACATGTCTGCACCTTCCCCTTCAAGCTTGGCAGCATACATCCAGTTGCCACTGGCTTTAACATCAGAAAGAGAGGTAATTTTTGCCCAGATGAGATTTGTGAGTGCTTCACCAACAGCTAACCTGGCCATTGCTTTAGGATCCAACAAACCCTTAATAGGCTGCTCGCCAATAGCACATGCACCCCCAGTGAAGTTGGTGTAGCTCTGAGCAATAACTGCAACATCAGCTAGAGTAATTTGCAAGGGGCCCACAGTCTGCTGCTGTGCCACAAGGCCAGTGACACACCTATCCACCTTAGTGGTTAGGAAGCGTTTTGAGCACACGGATGGGAGTCTCAACACCCTTTTTAGGGAATCCATCACAGTTGTTGCTGGAGCTATATCAAGTGGCTCTTGAGGATGAGTCATACGCTGGAACTCGAAGGTTTTCTGGGGCATGTCACCAAGAACTTTTTCAAGCTCGAGATCAACAGCAGGAGAAGGAGGAGGGACTCCATCACGACGGGATTTCTCAACAGCAGCACTGTCTACCAAAACAACACGCCCTTCACCATTTATTGTTCCAATTACGGCCATTGATAACCTCTCTCTATCACAAATTGATTGTAACATGCTACGACTTTCAGCCTTCACCAGTATGGCATCTTGCTCCTGGTACTCTGCCCCCCATATCTCTAATATTGACATTGTGTGATCACCAACTACTATAGCCCTGATATCAATCTGAGCACCCTTTGGATATATTATCTCCTTGACAACATTGCAATTACCACCAGCACCTTGATCGTGGATGCTAATAATAGGGTTTTTGTCACCCATTTCAATACAAGCACGTACAACACGATACAATTTTTGTGACATCTCAGCATCTCCCCGTTGTACAGCATTAAAGTCAAGTTCAGCATCATTCTGGCCACTCACCATACTAGAAGCAGCACCTCCTCCCATTCCAATGCGATATGCAGGGCCGCCAATCTTTACAACTAACATGCCAATTTCAGGCTCTCCCTTTGTAATATGGGTGTGATCAATCTGCCCAATTCCAGCACTAAACATAATTGGCTTCAACCATTCTCGTCTCTCACCATTCGGAAGCCTCATTCCAAAGGTCCTAGTATAACCCTGAATCAAGGGCTCCCCAAATTTGTTCCCATAATCCGAAGCACCGTTGCTTGCATCAATAAGAATCCGTAAAGGAGAAGCCAGATTTGATGGATAGGTAAAAGATACATCTTCCCAGGGAGCATAAGATTCTTCCATATTCAAGTTTCCAACACAATAACCAGCTGTAGCAGCAACAACAAATGACCCTCGTCCAGTTGCATGCGTGTCCCTAATCCTGCCACCAGCACCTGTTTCAGCACCAGGGTAAGGTGCCACAGCACATGGGAAATTGTGGGTTTCAGCAGTAAAAAGAATGTCAAGATCACGTTTCTGCACATCTAATGGACAGGTTAAACCGGGAAGAAGAGGGTGCAACTGATTCACCAAAAACCCTCTTATTGCACTAGAATTATCCTTGAACCCAATCACTGAATTGTTAGGATTTGCCTTTAGCGTACTCTTGACAATTTGCATAAGAGTTTTTTCAACAGGTTTCCCGTCAATGACTAATTTACCGGTAAAAAACCAATGCCTACTGTGCTCACTATTAGATTGTGCAATATCAAACAATTCAACATTAGTTGGGTTTCGCTTAATATCTTCCTTGAAAAGCCAAGTATAGTATTGAAGATCTTGTTCATCAAAAGCCAAACCCATTTTTGCATTAATATCTTCAAGGGCCTTCCTACCCTGCTCCATCACTGGAACATACAGAACTTCCTCTGGAACCAAACTCGTCTTGAAGCTTGTAAGTTTTTCAGTATACACACATTCAGTCATTCGATCATGAACTATAGCAGCAAAGTCAGTTATCTGCTGCTCCTGCAATGGATTCTTAGAAAACAACAGATACCTCCTGGAACGTTCCAGACGATTTACTTCAGTGAGACCACATGATCGACATATAGATACAGCATTAGTGGACCATGCTGTTGTAAAGGATAATCTAGGTCCCACCTCAACAACTACAACAGTACAACCTTCCATTACCTCCTTATCAAGAAAGCTCTCGGCCCCTAAATTTTCAGGTTCATAAGTCTCACCCAAAAGCCACCGAAGTGCCAAAAGTTTTTCACCAGAAAGCTCAGTATCCACCCCAATGTTGAAACACTGTTCTGTTTTCAATCCAACTATCTCATTTGATATCTTCGTCTGAACTGTCCTCAGTAGCTCATCAGCTGCACTATCCTGAATCAACGGAACACGGAAGAAATGTATAACCTTGTCTACTGACAGCTGTACTTCATCACCTAATGTGACACTCACATCTCCTGAAACAATAGCCTTCACCTTCCCCAATCCTGAACTTCTCAAACCAACAATACGAGTGTGCAAACTTGGCAATCGACCTAGCCCGACACCCAAATGGCTACGAGTACTAATCGAATTTCTAGACAGAAATAATTTACGTTGTACACAGCCCTGTATATAATAAACCAGACATGAGTAAAATTACACAACAAAACACCCCAGAATAACTCGGGCATGGGTACGACACTTAAACAATTCAATTCGAGCCAAAATCATGCAAATTTTCGAATAAACGGCCTTGTATGATACTTCTAGCCAAGTATATGAAACATAATCAATGAAAAATAAAAAATAAAAATAAAAAATAGAATTCAATACCTTAAATTCTGAGTTGAGTAATTTAGAACCGATAAAATCAGAACGAGCTGCCATTACTGTGAAAAAATAAAACGAAAACTCCATTAAATTCTTCAAGCTTAAGAACATGAACAGCAAAATTCTAACAAAGAAATTGCACCGTCTAATCCATCATAACATCAGTAATAACAATTAATAAGTTCAATAATCCAACACAGAAGAACCCTAAACTGATTATACTGAAAATTGAATTGACTATTAACACTAGACTATAAAATAGATATTCGATGATTGGAGAGAAAAAAGAGAGAGAGAGAGAGAGAGCATCTTACCTAAGAAAGTGGTTCAATGGAAGAAAGAAAGCTCGGAAGGTGCTTCAATGGAGGAAAGAAAGCTCGGAAGGTGGTGGAATGGAGAAGTGAGAGTAGACAGCAATGGAGGAGAGAGAAAGGGGGGAGGGGTGCGGCGAGGCAGAGTGAACGTGAGAAGGCTCCAAAGTCCAAACGTAGGCGGAATCAAAAAAAAAAAAAAAAAAAAAAAAAAAAAAAAAAAAAATTCAATAGGAGTAGGGATGAATCGAATTTGGTTTAAAATCGAACCAAACCGAACCGAATTAGAAATATGGTTCAGTTTTTTTCTTAAGTGGCTCGGTTTCGGTTGGCAAAATCAAGAAGCCGAAATTGTATGGTTACGATTTCGGAAAATGAAAAATCGAAAAACCGAAACTGAATTGAATTTTAAGTCCAACCCCAAAAAAACCCTAGCCCAACTCTATATAGTATACAAAGCAAATAAATCCTAATCACCTCTCAACCTCTTTCTCTCTCCTCTTCTCTTTCTACCCTTTCTCTCTTTTCCTCTTCTCTTCTTTGCCCTTTCTCTCTCCTCATCGATCTCTTCTTCGTTCCACCTTCTCTTCTCTTTTTCTCTTTCTCGTCTTTCTCCTCGCCACTAGCCCGCTACACCATTAACAAACGCCATTTTTGAGGTTTTGATTTCGAACACCATCAACTAAAGGTTTTTCATGTCAAATTCGACCATCTAGATTTTTTATGGCCGAATTCGACCTTTAAAACCCAAATCCGACGTTTTTTCGGTGGAATGTGAGGACGTGAGGTATGTCCTCTTTTTCTTTCTTTTAATTTGGTAGTTTTGGCTATATATAGTGGTTGGCCATTATTATTCACTAATTCGCCAACTATAGAGCTTGGAGTAGTAAGTTTTTGTCATCTTATGTTTTCTTTTTTGACTTCGATTAAAATTATTTTTGTAAAAAGGGAATTGTAAGTTTTAGTGTAGCTGAAATAGCATAATTGCAGCACTAAGTAGAAACGGTTTTTTGGTAATAATTAAAGGGTTAGGGTTTGGGTGGAAGGGATGAAGGGTAGTGAAATAAGGTGGGTTGTGGTGGGTGCGGATCTGGGTTAGGGGTGGTGAAATAAGGTTAAAACTTGTTTAATTATGTTTGTATGGATTGATTTGGTTTGGTTTGGTTTGGTTCGGTTTTTTTGCCAAATTTGATGTTATGTTACTTGATAGGAAAATTCGGTGCGGTTTGGGTTTTTTTGTAAGAATCCCGAAATTTAGGTGGTTTGGTTAGATTCGGTTTCAAACCTAAAGTGGTGCGTTGTGGTTTGCAAAATCAAGAAATCGAAATATGGTGGTTCAGTTTCAGTTTGGGCAAAAAACCAAACCGAAAACCGAACTTTCACCCCTAAATAGGAGGGTCAAATTTAGTTTGTCTTTGTATCTTGTATACAATTGAAATGTTGAAATATGAAAAAAATAATAAGATCAAGAATTATTAAAAATAATAATGGCTTTTCAAAAAAAATGTAGAAAGATATGAAAAGCGAATTTAATGCCTAAAGTTATTGTATAATCTTAGTATACTCTGCTAAGCTTAGTCTAGTGGTAAGAATTGTACCTTTCAATCTTGAGGTTGGGGGTTCAATTTCCACTTGAGACTTTGGGATAAAACTTCGTTTATGCAAAACTCTTTCATTTCGTATTAATCGCAACACTTTTGTATTCGGCAATTCACGAGTAAATTGGTGTAATAAATGTTTATTTATTTTCAATTATTTCCCTTCTTAGCTTCTTAGAATAAGTTTATCCCCAGACTCAGACTCCATACTCTGCCACATCGGCTTTCCACTAATTTTTAATTACTTTTTTTATTATTATTATTTAGACTTACACAAGACTCTCTTCATTTTCACACATTATCCCAAGACTCACTCCAGACTCACTTACCCTCCTAAATACTAACATTAATTTACTTATAAATCTATTTCTTTTATAAAATTATTGTTAATACTAATGATATAATGTCTATTTGTATATCTTATAATTTGAAAGAAAAAAAATACTTCGTGCATTATAATAATTAGGAAAAAAAATTAAATTAGAATAAAACTTAAAATGGACCTTGGTAATTTAATGGCAAGCTGAACTTAAAAATACATAAAATATAAAACAACGATAATTTTGGATATAATACAATAACAAGAATTCTAAAACACATGAAATTTAAAGGCAAATGAAACTTAAAAATACATTAAACTTTATATAACAATATTTAGCTAGCACCTCCTCTAGAACGTGACCATATATAAGGGAATGTAATTGAGGATTATTTTGCAACAAATACAAAGAGAATTCAAATCAAAATTTTGGTTTGGATCCATAAATTATTATTTTTTTTGGCAAGGTTTTTTTGTAGGGAAAATTATGGGAGAATATTGATCCCAAATTATTTTATAGGTAAAATTATTACCGTTAAATAAATAGTGGTTGGAAATTTTGTAGCAAAACTGATGTTGGAAGAATTGGAGCAGGTTGCCGTTGGATATTGCTTATAAAACAACAATGATGATGATAAGGTGACATGCTATAATTGCACAAAACATAAAATTTCAATAAGTGGGGACCTTTTTGTAGTATTGAGGGTGGTCCGAATATCTAAAACTCTCTTCAAGACTACAACATGCTAAGTCTTTGTCAGCATTATAGCAAGACTCTTACCAAAGTCTTAGCTCCAGACTCTCATAAATCTTAGAATTAAACATACCCTTATATGCCATACATTTCTTACCAACTCCACTTACTTTTTTTTTATTATTATTTCTTTTTCTTACCAACAATACTTTATAAAAAAAAAGGGTAATGCTATATTGGGGTTGCATATAAGCATTTAATATACTTCCTTTTTTAGTTTTAAGTTGAAAATTTATCGACAATTCACGAGTAAATTGGTGTAATAAATGTTTATTTATTGTCAATTATTTCCCTTTTTAGCTTCTTATATGCCATATATCTTTTTCCCATAAAAAAATCTTATTTTAGACCCCGCCCTATGAATTTTCCTAAACTTTGTGAACACCTAGTGTTGTGATAAATACGAAACAGATGAAGTAGTTATATATATGGCCATATGGGTGCTAATTGAGCATAGCAACTCAAGTAAATTGAACTCGACTCGGTCAAAATTAAACTCGAGTTGGCTCATGTTCACTCAAAACTCAATAAGTGTAGAAATTGTATTTTTACTTTCTTCTATCTTGTAAAATAAAAATTTGTAGAAATTGTATATTTACTTTCTTCTACTCCCTCCGTTTTTAAATACTTGTTCCATTTCTACTTTTGCACCATTCATTTGTCTAACTTCGACTAATTTTTTGTGATTTATACATAAGAAAAAATAAAGTCATGTGGGTACTTGTTCAATTTTCAATTATTAGAATTTTACTTTGATAATTAAAGATATTATTGATAAAAAAAATTAGCATCGGCATACGTGCCCAAGAGAAATGGAACAAGTATTTAAAAACGGAGAATGTATCTTTTTGTAAAAAAAATTATATAAAGAGAAGAAAATATAATCAACAAGCGTTTGAAATTCAAGAGATCAAAACCTTTAAAAGAGCAACTCGTAATCGACTCGTTTCAACTTGAAACTTAATGAGCATGAGTCGTGTAGCCCCCTGCTCGTGATCGACTCACTTGATTAGCGCCCCTACATACATATATGTTATGCCTCGGTGCAATTACTGGATCAGTCCATGTAAAATTAAAACCACAAATAAGACCATTTTTTTTTTAACACTATAAAAATCAAAAGTTTTAATTTAACACCACAATAAAACCAAACAAATGGATTTCACTACCACTAAAGTGTTTGACAGATTCCATTCAAAAATCCGTTAGTGGGGCTCACAATGTACACGTGCTAGCAAGCTATTGGTCCAAAAAAAAAAAAAACATTTTTCTCAATTCATATATGTCAAAAAATATTCTGTTACAATTTTTGAGGTCATTTTGGCCATTAAGAGCCCAAACTGAGCTCAAAATCGGTAAAATAAAATAAAATAAAATAATGTGAATGTCTTGTTTTGCATGTTATGAAATATCTCGATTTATGTCTATTTTTTTTAAAAAAAAATCGATTTTATGTGTCGATAATTTTAGGAGTGATAGAATTCAGATTAAAAGTTTAAAACTTAACCAAACTAACAAAAACCAAATTGAATTAGTAATTCATTAAAAAAAAAGTTCAAATTGTTTTTTAAAAAATTATATATGGAATGCGATGTGGGGTTTTAAAAAAACCGAAAATCAAATTACATAAGCCTAGTCCAATCAATTGGTCTTACATACATCCTTATACAGCTAGGATAGGTGCAACATTGGCCCATTAAAGAAGTCCACTTGCAAAATGCCCTCAATGCAAAACACGACCCAACCAAAAACGAAACCTACCAACACCGTCACTTCCCAAACCCGACCCAAACTCTAATTTCAACATTTCCCAACCGCCATTTTTTTTAAAGCAACCGCAATATTTTGGTTTTAAGTAGATTTTTTTTTTTTTTTAAAAAAAACCGTTTAATAATTTCAAAAATACATTTCTGCAATTAATTTCTCAATGTTGTGATTTTCTCTCTCTAACAAAGTTAATTCTCTATCTTCTACATGATTTTACTTCACTAAAAATTGAAAAATTTAACAATCGATGTCAGAGAAGAAGGAAAAATCAAAAGGATTCTCCCACTTTCATCTTTAATTTTCGTCCAAATTTTTTGATACTTTGTTCGGATTTTTTGTTTCATAATCATATTGGGAAACCAGTGCTTATGTTCATGTTTTGAATGGTTATG
Organism: Chenopodium album; assembly: GCF_948465745.1. Lineage (NCBI taxonomy): Eukaryota > Viridiplantae > Streptophyta > Magnoliopsida > Caryophyllales > Amaranthaceae > Chenopodium > Chenopodium album. The sequence goes on along the minus strand of NC_137842.1, from coordinate 10,919,753 downwards.
TTCACTTTCTGAAATGCATATGCTCACATTTTTTATGCATATGTTCACCGAAAAGCTAATGTTCACATTTAAGGGAACCTATGTATATGTTCATATTTTGCATGACTATGTTCTTTTTTTGGAATTTATATAATCACATTTTTTTTTAACATGTACATATTTTTAATACTTATATTGCATATGTTTCATAATCATATTATTTTTATGAAAAAATTGCCCGAAATAATCCCACCTTTGAGCCATCCGTCCAAAATAATCCCACCTTTTCGAATTCCCAAAATAATCCCACCTTTGACCCCCATCTTCTCAAAATGAGTCTTTTAACCCACAACTTGTTTAACAGGTTAATTTTTTTTTTTTTATAATTATTTTTTTCAATCTCTCATCTCCCACCTTAGCTATCCATCATAACCACCACCACCCTTAACCACCACATCACCACCTAACCCCAACCAACCCACGAACCCCAGCCAACCCACGGATCCAGCCAACCCACGAAATCCACCAACCCACGAAACCCAACCAACCCACGAACTCCAGCCAACCCACGAAACTCACCCACCCCAGCCACCCCATCCGCAGCTACCCCAACCACAGCCACTAACACCTAAGCAACCCACGAGCACCTAAGCAACCCACAAAACCCACCACGAACCCCAGCAATTACATTGTAGGGAGGGGAATCAGCGGTGCCGGGGGAGGAGGAATTAGCGGTAGGGCGATGATTTTTGGGGTGGAATTGGTGGTTGCGTGAGGGTTTCGAGGAGAGGGGATGGTGGTTTAGATGGTAGGGACCGGGGCGGCGACTAGGGTGGTGGTTGCTTAGGTGTTCGACGAGGCTGGTGGCTGGGCTAGCGGCGACTAGGGTGGTGGTTGCGTGGGGTCCGACGAAGCCAGGCTGGGTGGGGTTTTTTAAACTTTTTTTTTTGTTTTTGTTTTTTTTAATTGCAAAAATTAAAATTGTACCAATCAGAAGATGACATGTGGCAAGTCACCTACTAAAATAAGTTACCAATTTCACAAACCAGTAAAAGGCTCATTTTGAGAAGATGGGGGTCAAAGGTGAGATTATTTTGGGAATTCGAAAAGGTGGGATTGTTCTGAGCAGAAGTGGCAAAGGTGGGATTATTAGTTTCCATTTTTCCTTGTTTTTAAATAATCCGACCTTTATACTCAATCCGCTCCTAATGGTCCCAACCGGTCATGTAACTTGTTATAACAGGTTACCTGACACGTGGCGGCTTGTGATTGGTCCAAAAAATTAATATAAAATAAAAATTAAAAAAAACAATTAATTATTTTATAGCCACCCCACCATCTGCCAAGCCACCCCACCGCCACCTGAATCCCTGCCTCAACCACCCAGAGTCGGCGCTGATGCTGACACTAGTAGAAAATACATAATGGCAAGTGGTTCAAACCCCCTAATGGGAAGCAGTTCTGAACCGCATGCCCTCAGGGGGCTTGCCAATTAGTCTTTAAAATGGCAAGCGGTTCTGAACTGCTTGCCAATTGTAGTAAAAGGGCAGCGGTTTTGGCGCCAAACCGCTGCCCATTAGGGGTATTAAAAATAATTTTTTTTGGTTTTTTTCAATTAAATTGATACATAATCAAACCAAATGTAAAAACATTAATATTTTTATTAATTAATTGTTATAATATTACAATTTCTGATTTTCAATTACAAAAAATAAATTAACAAAAAAATTGAAATAATTACAATTTCTAATAGCTCTTTTGTCAAAAAAAAAAAAAATTACAATTTGTGATTTCCAAACACCACCAGCCACCAACCAATAGCCACCACCCTACACCACCAGCACCAAGACCCCCTAGCCACTCACCCACCACGACCCTCCACCCAAACCACGACCCCAACTGACCCTACCAGACCGAAACTACAACCCCCACCCACCCTCATCGAAACTACAACCCCCAACTGACCCCCACCCACCAAACCCTCACCGAAACCCACAACCCCCACCCACCACGACCAGACCTCTCACCCACCAGAACCACCAACTGACCCCCAACCACCAAAACCCTCACCGAAACCCACCAGAACCCCCACTTGACACCCACCCACCAAAACCAGTCCCCACCCACCAAAACCCTCACCGAAACCACGACCCCCACCCACGACCCTAACCCAAACCACAAACCCCACCCACCACAACCAGACCCCCACCCAAACAACAACCAGAAAACGCCGATTTGGACAAAAAAAAATTCAACCCACCTTAAAAAAACACACCATCTAACCCACCACGACCTCTACCCAAACTAGATCCCCGCCAGGATAACGCCGATTTGGGCTTGAAATTATGGTTTTAAAGGTCAAATTCGACCATAAAAACTCTAGATCTAGAGTTTTCATGGTCGAATTTGACCTAAAAAACTTGAACACCCACACACATGCACAAATTTGCTCGAAATTGTTCGAAATTTGCTCGAAATTTTACTTGGGGTTTTGTTCGATTTTGCTCGAAATTACTCGGTTTTGGTTCGAATTTAAGGAGATGAGAAAGAACAAAGAAAAAGAGAAAGTGAAAGAGAAGAAAAGGGTGAATTAGGGAAGAGAAGAGAAGAGAGAGGGAAAACGGGAGTAAAAATGAAAGAGGAGAGAGATGGAAAACGGCGGAAATGAAAGAGGAGAGAGAGAGCTGAGTAAAGAAAGAGGAGAGAGAGAAATAAAAGAAGGGGAAGGGCGCGCGGATTAAGGGTTTTTTTTAATAGCAAGCGGTTTGGGGTTGAACCGCTTGCCAATATATCTAATGGCAAGCGGTTCAACCCCAAACCGCTTGTCATTATATATATTGGCAAGCGGTTCGCACCAAAACCGCTTGTCATTTAAAATTACAGGATTTTTTTTAAAAAATAGGTAAATGGCAAGCGGACCGCTTGCCATTTGGGGCTTCCCATCACTTATTTTCTACTAGTTTGACTCCGGCGCCGATTCTGATGCCGCGCCACACCCAACATAACACTCCTCCCCAAAACCACCAACCAACCTCATTAAATCTAAACCCTCGATTCACCACCAGTTCCTACCCCAACCAGCCACAACAACCACCAACCCCTGCCAGCGAACCCCAACCCCGACTCCAACCAACGCACAAACCCTTACCCCTGCCAATGAGATCCCACGCCTAGCCCCTAACCACTTGCCTAGCGAAACCCTAACATATCCCCCTACCGGCGATCGTATTATAGCAGGTGACCCAGTCATCCCACCTAGCCTCAACCTTGATTTCGGTAACGGTTGATTGGTTGTGGTGGTTTAGTGGCGACGGAAGGGGGTAGGGGAGGTCAGTGAACCGCGCGGGGAAGCTAGTGGCTCTGGGCCTCGCCTAGGCCGACGGTAGGGGCGGCCGGGCAAGGAGGTGGCTAGGATCGTGGTGGGCTAGGTTTTGGTTTAAATTTTAGGTTTTTTTTTTAAAAAAAGAAATTAAAATTTTTTTTGAAACATTGAAAAAGAAATTAATAATAATTAACTAATGTTAATTACTAATAATCATTTCTTAAAATAAAACATTATTTTTTGACCAATCACGTGATGACACGTGTAAATTAAACTTAATTAAAAAAAAAATTACATACTCAACCGGTTACAGGTTACTTGGGACCATTAGGAGCAGATTGACTATAAAGATCGGGTTATTTAAAAATAATCAAAAGGTGGGATTATTTTAGGCGGATGGCTCAAAGGTTGGATTATTCATGGCATGCAATTTTTCCTATTTATATTTCTTTAACTTTTATGTTCATAATTAAATGCCTTATGTCCATAATTAAATGCCTTATATTCATAATAATATTTTACATGTTCATAGATAATTTCATATATTCATAATGTAAATATGTATTGTTCATGAAATATTCTTGATGAGTCATATTTATAACGAGTTTATAGGCACGTTTATGCTAGTTTATAGTAGCTTTTTAGGTCTTTTTGTTGCTGTTTAGGACGCAAATGCATAATTTGTTTGTTTTGCGCTCTATTACGCTCTGTTTGTGTTTTTTTCTTAATGTTTCAGGTGATTTTATAGTCATTTGGGCACTTTCGAAGTGTTTGGAGTTGATTCGGATGATATTTGGATGGAAGCTGATGAATCGAGTTTATTAATCGGAGATACCATGTTCGTGAATGTTGATTTTGAGATTTATATGCATGAGGAATGAATATATCATTCACAAGGGTTTCTATGCATCTTTCATAAATGAATTTGAGTTATAGACGAAGCGAAACGATATTTTACAAAGTGGCAAAACTGAACTTTGTCCACTCTTTTGATCATAACTTGAGTTCTATAGATTGGATTGATGCGATTCAAATTTTTTTGGAAACTATACTTGAAGATATTTCCAATGATAGGTTACACACCCCAAGATGCCTTCTATAACAGAAGTTATAGGTGTTTGAATCCAAGCAATGCAGTCAGCCATCCGCGGGATGTTGCTGCGGCCCTGTCCCGCGACCACTCGACACCAGCCGCAGCTATTGCCAGCCCGCTGTAGAAACTATAAAGAGAGGTAAGAGAAATTTTTTTTTGATTGAATATAAAATAAGCCTTTACATAGGCAACAAACAAACTAATTTAAGCTAAATCAAAGGAAATAAACGTGAGATCATGCCCCACTAAACTTACTGATATCCGACCTAATTCTTAAATAATGAATTCTAGGATTCTAACTGACAAAAACCACTAACTTATTAATCCTAATTTTAAGAAAAGCCAAACAACAACTTTGAATCATTAATTCCACGATACATCCAACATACCCCCCTTGATTCAATGTTCATGACATTCACTAATTAACAACTTATACTAGAAAATAGTAACCAGCTATCGTGTTGTTTGGAGCATCAATCAACACTCCCCTTTGCTCCAAATATGTCTTCTTGCTAAACACCCGATTTTGATTTTGTCATGGATACAACTTGAACTTGAATTACTTTGATCTCAACACGAGCACTTAAACTTGACTTTGGAAGAGCTTGCAATCTTCCGCTTCAAATTTCATAACATCTTGCTAGATGTTTTAATTTTTGATGCACATCTCATCACCTACACATAATTTGTTGATGCACATTATCACCAACATGACATTCTTGGAGCACTTATCCCCGCATAACCAAACCTCGACATTTTTTTTTGATGCACTTCTCATCAATTTCTCAATCTTGTTGATGAACATTTTCACCAACTTACATTTAATGGAGAACATCTCTCCATAAACTCTCTTTAACATTGTCCTCCAATTGACCATGTCACCTGCATCATGGCAAAAACTTTGGTATTATCTTAGAAACCATCTATGCGTTGATTACGACTTCCACTCTAATCAGATTGTTATTTATCTGACATCCATCCACACGTATAAAGATTACTCGATCTTTACCTTAAAACAATTTTTCGCCCTCTTCTTCACAGGATTATTAATTAAATCCAATTTTATGGGCTAAAAGGGAACCCATTAACACACCAAATCAACCATTTCTTCCATGGTTAAACACAAAAAACACCCAATTAAAAAAACTTATTGCTCACAAACAATGAGATCAAGCTGTGTTACTTGTCTCTCTTACTCATTTTTTTTAATTCACTCACTCTCTCGCTCCCCTTTTTTTTTTTTTTTTTTAATACACTCACTCTCTCGCTCCCTTTTTTTTTTCTTTTTCTTCTTCTTCTTCTTCATCTCTCTCCCTTCCCGGATCTAACCTGAAGCTCTTGATACCATGTAGACACTATAAAGAGAGGTAAGAGAAAAAACCATTTGATTGAATATAAAATAAGCCTTTATATAGGTAACAAACAAACTAACTTAAGCTAAATCAAAGGAAAAAAACGTGAGATCATGCCCCACTAAACTTACTGATATCCTAATTCTTAGATAATGAATTCTAGGATTCTAACTGACAAAAACCACTAACTTATTAATCCTAATTTCAAGCAAAGTCAAACAACAACTTTGAATCATTAATCGCACGATACATCCAACACCCGCGGCCACCAGCATGCGCCTGCAGGTTCTGACGAGCAGCAAAGCAGCCCACGAGTATCACGTGTCCTTCAAACTCGCTTACGGTTTTATGCCACGTCACATTCTATCGTCCAATAATATTACAACTTATGTAATTTATATTTTCTTATTACTTTTCTTTAATTATTTTTAGATTAGTTTTAGGATAATATAAATACTCGAGGGATATTATTTTCCCTGGAGGCTGTTTTTAAGTTGATTTTCTAGCCCTAGTTTTCTCATGAGCAACTCCATGGATTGTTCTTGAGTTTATTAATTTTATTCATTAAGGTATTTATTTCTCTCTTTTAATCATGCTTTCTTTATTAGATCTAGTTTTGATTATTTATTTTGTGCTAGAGTAGTTTATTTCTAGGGTTTGGGAATCCATGTTTATATGATGAATCTTGATTGATAATTTTAATATTTTGATTATTGGTTTCTCTAATTGATAGTGTTTTATCGTTAATCTTGCAACTTGATCAATTGTTTGATTAATTATTGTTAATAAGAGTTTGAATCGAAAGATCTTACTTTTAGAGGCTTACCTACAATTAGCAATTATGATTATGTTAGCGACCGAACTACATATGTTGAATTGAGAGCGTTAAGACCCGACCGTAGGTTTAGCAATTGCTCTAGATAATTTATTGATTGAATTGTTATTGGTATTTGATAGATTTAGAATTATAAGTATGGTGAACCATAACCCTTGGCCTTTTAATTATTTTTATTCTTACTTTATTTTAGACTACTTCCCAATCCCAATTTCTTGACATAGTTTAGTTTCTCCAATTTTTTAGAGGTTAGATTGAATACCATCTCCCTGTGGATTCGACCCTACTTACCCTATTACACTATTAGTTGGATTTGTTAGGAATTTATTTTTAATAGGTGTACGACAACCTATCAATTCTCATTAAGTCTGTTTATGCATATGTTCTCTTTCTTAAATGCATATGTTCATATTTTTTACGCGTATGTTCACCTTTTAAATGCTTATATATATATATATATATATATATATATATATATATATATATATATATATATATATATATATATATATATATATATATATATATATATATATATTCAATTCAAGAAAACCAATGCTTATGTTCATATTTTGAATTATTAAGTTCACTTTCTGAAATGCACATGTTCATATTTTTTTGTGCCTATGTTCATTTTTGAAAAGTTAATGTTGAGGGAACCTATGCATGTGTTCATATTTTGGATGATTATGTTCATTGATAAAGAAAAATTCAATAAGATGAAATTGATCGAATCTAACAAAATTCAATTCATATGAATTCAAAACATCAGATAAAACTTAATAAATCGAAATTAAGCACAAATTTACCACATAAATGTTCAATTTGTACTAAATATTCAATTTTAGAGTAATACATATTAATTTTTTTCCCAAACATTATACACAAATAACAGAAACCTAATAAATTAAATAAAAATCATAATAACAAACAAAATCATAACAGATGCAACAATTTGATGATAATTCATCTCAAATTCAAAAAGTCAATCGAAATTCATCATATTCCCCGCAAATATCAACTACTCATCAATTAAATTAATATTCATAAAAAATACAAAAATTAATTGAGATAACCTAATTCATAATGTTCATAAAAAAAAAAAAAAAGTCAATTGAAATTCATCAAATTTCTCAAATTGAATTTCGTCAAATTATAAAATCAGAAAATCAATCACAAATTTAGGCAAAAATTAACCTAATTAAAAATCTACAACATAAAAACTAAACTACATTCAAGAATAACAATCAATTTATAATGATAAAGAAAGCATATGAGAGAGAAAATATCAAATGAAAGAGAAGAAAGAGGAGGGAGAAAATGAAAGTAAAGTAAGAATCATGAAAAAAAAAAGGAAAGAAAAACTAAGAAAAACTAAGAAAAACGAAAGAAGAAAATTGCAGGAAGAAGGAAGATGAAGGTGACATGTGCGTAGCCCAATATATCCCCAGGCCCAACTCTATAAACCTAATAAAAACCATAATTCTCCTTTTCCCCTTTTAGTTCCTCTCTCATCTAACGTCTTTGCTCATTCATGGGCTTTAGCGCTTGTTCCTTGCTGATGGTGCTGCCTTGCTAATCATTCAATTCTCAGTCTTTGATCATTGCTAATGCTACTGCTTTACTGCTAAAGTTGTTAGTTGTTACAATGGTGTTTCGTAGCTATTTTACCTGCTTTAACGATGCTAACATGCTGATCAAATTTGCTTTCAATGCATAAATTCTTGCTGCCATTTATTTTGCAAATAAATTTCAATTCGGTTTGGATTTGATTTTGAAAACCATATTAGAACGGTTTGGATTGGATTAAACCGAATACAAATCCACTAGTTATTTTTCAACCTCGAGAAGTGTTCGGTTAAATTTGTGGAGTTATTATGGCTCTTTATGGGTCTATTGGCAAATAAAAAAATGTAAATGTCTCTTTTAAATTTGTGTATCTTTTTATTTTTTCTTGTTTTTTGGACTGATAGTTTGTTAAGTGGTGGTGAAATCCCCTTTTTTTGGTTTTTTTTTTGGGTGAAGTTAAAATAATTTCTTGGTTTTTTTAATGGTGTTAATTTTTTTCTTTTATTTTTTTGTCAATTTTCACTACCCTTTCAAAACCCATAACATGTGTTACTGTTTGAAATCTACAGTGTAATTTCGAAAATATCCCTCTTTTTTTCAAAATTGCCCCTACTGGTCTTTCTGTCAACTACTTTTCCTCTACTCTTCCCGAATTTCCTTATAGCCTTTCATATCTTTGACTTCATTTCCATTTTCGAATTCCTACAACCACTAAATCTTTACTTGTCTCTCTCCTCTATTTCATTCCATGATTTCACCTTCATCTTAACCCCCCCTCAAATTCTTCAATATCAAACCAAATATCAGAAAATCGACGAATTAGACAACCTTAACTTATTTATTTATTTATTTATTTTTATTTCAGCACGATAGAAAAACATGCAAACTCAGTGAATCAAAGAAGATCATAGGTTTCAGAATTTTGCCTCTCTTTAAATTGTTTGTGATCAATCAACGAATTTGGGGGTTGGGTTTAATCTTTAAGAAGAACTTTCTAAAGAAGGATTATACTATCAATTGGAAATTCTCTCCTAGCAATTACAACGAAGAAGCAAGATCATAAATGGGTTTTTTTTTTTTTTTTACTATTTTAAATCTATATATACTCTTAACTTATAAATTTTTGAATGGCTGTTGTCAAAAAAAAAAAAAAAAAAAAAAAAAAAAAATTGAATGATGGGTGTTGTTTAATTAGTCTTAATTTTCAATGATTTTGTGACTTGAGTTTGATTAGATTGGATTCTTATGTATTTGATGTGGGTTTTGCTTTAATTTTCAATTTAGTATGTGGGTTGATTTAGATTCTTCAGTATTGATAGATGATATGTTTGATGTTGTTGCTGTTTTTTTTTTTTTTATCTATTTTTTTTTGGCAAAAGGTAAATCAATTAATTCAATATATGAGGGTGTATGGGTCACAAATGCTAATTGCAATTAAAAATAAAGTATAATAAGACAAAAAATATGAACAAATCAATATTTGCTTAAATTTACTCCGTACAATTTTTTAGATTGATTATTATTTTTTTAATTTGGTGTTTTTTTTTATAAGTATGATCTTGCTTTTTTATTAAAGTACTTTTATATATTTATTTTTTTTAATTACCAATGAAGTTTACCCTGTATTATTGAAGTGATTTTTTTTTTTTTTTTTTTTTTTGTATTTTGGAATTAAAGTACAAATTTTGTGTTTTGCTTTGATTTTGATAGCCTTGCTTGATTGTCTAAATGGGTTAATTTTAAGATTAGAGCTTGTTCAGCTATCCTTTTGATAAGTGTCATTTATGTCGCTATTTTTAGGAGTTTTCTAGTTAGTTTTTCATATATAGTTTTTCTATCTTTTTACTTGGTTTTAATAACGTTTTACTACATTTGTCATGTTTGTGTGTGAAATGTCGTTATTGCTCAATTTTGGCTTTTCTTGCATATTTTGGTGGCTTATGACATTAGATTAAACTTTATTGTTTTACTCTTATGTTTAGGAACACTTGGATAAGTTCATTGCTCAAGATTGAAGAAATATAAAACATAAAAGAACAAGTAATGAAGAAATCTGCACTTGATTTGCAAAGATCATACTTCAAACGCCTATATCTTTTGATCTACAAAAAATTTTGGGGCGATTCTAATTGGAGATGAAAGCTTATCTTGAGAGCTTTCCAACGACAGGTCATATGCCTAATTCCGATGTAAAACGTGGGAGATATGCTCATTTGAAGCTGAGAAGTTTGCCCAGTCCCAAAGGAGCGGGCGCGCACCTGTGAGGAGCGCCCGCTCCAAACTTTCTGGAACGATTCTGCCATATTTTGCTGCAGCTAGGAGCGCCTGTGCATGAAATTGGAGCGCCCGCTCCTCTGCGCGCTGCTTGACTTGTTACGGAGCTTCCTAGGCAATTTAGTAAGGGCTATAAATAGATTTTTTGCTCATTTTAGATGGGGGAATTCATTTTTTCAGTAGTTTTTAGGTTAGTTTTAGGTTGTTAGAGAGAGAAACTCTCAAATTTTGGAGAGACAAAGTGAGAAATACAATGATTTTCATGGATTTTGGATAATCAAAGGAGGAATTTGATGATTTGAAGATCTCCATCTTATATCAATGAGCATTCTTACTCTCTTTTCTCTTTATGCTTTCTTTAATTGCTTTGTTAATCATGTTTGAGTAGATTTCCTTCTACTAGGTGTTGAGTGAAACTTTGTAATGGTTAATTGAGTTATTTGAGATAAATTTGATGATAATTATGTGATTAAATTGATTGAATTGATGATGGCATGTTGTTTGTTTTAGATTGGTTTGATCTCCCATGATAGCAAACTTGATTGCATATTAGTTCTAGTTTGACAAGGGATTGTGAATTAGAATTTATATATTTGATTGCATTTTGGGTAAATTTCTTCTATGCACCTAGTCAATGAGGGATCTAGGCTAGGAATTTGAGAGATTGCTCTTGAGTGTAAATAATTCCCATTTTAATTCATTCTTTGCATGATTTATTATCAATTGGATTCTCATTAACTTGTTAATTGTTCAAAGTGGATCTTTGCCCCTAGTAGACTTTATAATATCTTGGTCTTTTTATGTGTGTTAGTGTAGTTGTAGTGTCCAATATCCATAAACCGAATTTGGCGTAGCTTAAGCATTAGATCGAGAACAATTTAACAACACCGTTCCTTGTCGTTCGACTCCGAACTTACCACTAGACTTGTTTAGGGGAGTTTAGGCTTATAATAAATTTTGTTTGGTCGTGAGGAGGTTAGTCAACGATCTAATTTCTCCGCGCTCAAAATGGCGCTGTTGCCGGGGAACAGTGTCAATGCTTGATTATTTTTGATTGCTTGAGTCTAGGTCTTTGTGTATACTTTTGCTTGATTTGTTTTATTTTATTTTATTTTGTTTTTGCTAGTTTTTGTAAAAATAAAAAATGGTGTGTTTCTCATTTCCTCAATATAACAATGAGCCTTTTTGTGAATACTTTAATAGACTTGAGGGATTTCTTGATCATAAGTGTTGTAGTCTTTGGGAGGCTTGTGAGATTTGTTATTTTGGTTTAAATGATCAAACTAGGGATATTGTTGAATGCATGCATAATGGTGAATTTAGAGCATTATCAATTGATGATGCTTGGGATTTTTATGTTTGGTTTGCTTGGGATGTCTATAATAAGGGTAATCATGATTCTATTATTGATATGCAATGTGTTGATACTTCTAATATTAGCATGAATTCCCATGATTTGTTACATGATCCCTTAAGTGAACCTAGGACACATGATTTCAACTCTATTTCCTCTTTTGTTTATGATGATGAGGTACATGCTCAAGTTGATGCTAATGGTGTGTTTCAATATTTTTCATTATTTACCATGCCTTCTTGTGATGTACCTTTTTCTCCCAATAATGAATCTTATATGCTTGATTATGCCCCCTCTCCCCATGGTGATGATTATACTTATCCTTCTAATAGTGTTGACGCTTACAATTTTGGTTGTGATCCTTCTCCCCTTGTTAACCCTCATTTTTCTTCATCTTGTGAGTCTCCTATTGATTATTTAGAATCCCTTATTAGGCGTGTTGAGCTTGATTCTAATTTTGGGCCAAGTAAGGAGTTTTTTTTTTAAATCTATGAGAAGTCAATTGGAGATGATGAAAAGGAGTGAGGAGCACATTGAGGAGGTAATAAGGAGAAAGAAAGAGCTAGAAAGTCAATTGTCATTTTTTTGCGTGATCTTGAATCTTTCAAATCCCATGTGTGTGTCGAGGATGATGATGATGATTTTGAGCAACCAAGAGAGTGTGAGGATCTCATTGGTGAACATATGAGTGATGGTGAAGGAGTTGAGAATGAACTGAGTGTTGATTTTGAAAATCCTAACCCTCTTTCCCATCTTGATGAGTCTCACGTCCATGATTGTGATCCTTTTATCCATGAGTATTTGGATTCATTTGAGGTTATGTCCAATGTGTTTATTGAGTGTCAAATAAAAACCCATAGCCTTCTGAGTGAGTTCATTAAGAATGCTTCATGGGAGAGAGATGATTTTGAAATGAATTTGCATTCATTCATGCATGGCTTTGAGATTTTTGGCTTTAAGGAAGTTAAGGGAGTTGTTATTCATAATTATAGTGAAGGGGATTATGTAGTTCCTCTTGGAAGTTGGATGTTGAAGGGAGATCATGATCATGAGTGTTCTTCTTTTGAGGATTTTATGATTGATTTTCATGCTCAAATTGTGATTTGAGGAATGGTGGTGAAGAAGATACCATTTGTGAGACTATTGCTCCTATCCCCTCCTCTCATGTCCCTTTTTCAAGGAATTTCAACCATATCCCCTACACTCCTATATCCCTTCCTTCCTTTGTTAATGAGCCTATTTGGGACCCCCTTGCCTATGAAGATTTTCATGTCCCTCATTCGTCTTCTATTGAGGAAAAGGGTGATTTTTCCTCCCAAAAAGATTTTTGTGAAGAGAGTTTGCCTCTCTATTCTTCTTCTTACTTTCTTGAATTTTCTTTTGATTCTTCTTCTTCTTGGCAACTCCTTCTTCACTTTCTTTTGCGTGCACCAATCTTGGTGCATGCCCTTATTATATCATTTGCCTACTTGTTATCTTATGAGATGTGTAGTAGTGCATTTGACAAGCTCTTGCGATCGTTGCAATATTATTTACTAGAGCGGTCAAGCTTGGACCTTAAGCAAGCCTTTCTCGGGAAGTAACCCGTGTTTTATTGCTTTCATTTTCTTTTCTTTTTAGAATAGATTTTCTCTCATGGAAATGTTTGTGTGCCTTTTTTTAGGTACATAACTTGATATACTTTGGTGCATTGGTTTGGATCAAGAATCAAGGAAGTTTGGCACCACAATTGCTAGCATATGGAAAACAAGATTCAATTCTTGAGAAAAGTGGCTTTGAAAAGTTTAATTGGGTCATTTGCGGGTATATACACCCACCTAAAATCCGGTAATATCTTTCCTTGCTCTTTCTCCATTGGTTGATACCTAAAGTGGCTTTGAAACAGGACATATGTTGGGTTGTTTGATTGATCTCTTTCCCCTCCCATGGATTATTTGATTTATGATTGAGTGTATTGTCTCATTCAAGTTTGGGGGAGGGTATTCTATCATGTTTGGTGGGATGTTGATTCATATATGCCATGCACATTTGTATATGCATTTCCATGTTCTTTATCTTGAAAATCACAAAAAGATTTTTGTTTCTATCAAGGCAAATTTGCAATGTGTTTTCTTTTGCTCTTGCTTTGGACATAATACTTTTGGTCTTGTATTCTTAAATGTCTTTCTTCCTAAACTTTAGAGGTATGCACGGTTTGAGAATGTGTTAGGTTGACTCTAAGATATGGTATGCTAAGGTAGTTGGCTAAGAACTTTGGGACCATGAAGCTCTGGTTCACTTGCTTGTGGTAAGATGGAGTTGCTCTCTATAGTAGATATGAAATCAAGAGTTAGTTAAATCTATCCCTAGTGAGGTATAATTGTTCAAGCTTCATCATATTTTGTTGAGCGACATTTTTGGATCCTTGGCTATTGCATTCTCATATCTAGAACTTGACTTTTAGCTCCCAAGATCACGACCGAGCCACTTTAGGGGATGACAAAGGCATTTCTCTTTTTATAGGATAAATTTTTAATCTTTGGATTTGGTTTGCATTTGCCCCTCTTGCTAGCCCATTTGAGCCATATACATTCTTTTCTCTAACCATAATACAAGCCTTCCAGCCTTGGTTTCACTTTAACTTCTACCTTTATTTTGTGAAGCAATTTTGTTTTGGAGCTTGTTTTATTGTTTATGGTGCAAGTTTAGAATTATGAGTTCATTTGCAAAGCAAGTATGTGTTGTATATAATTTTGTGCATAAAACCAAATGCATTTTTGTAGGCGTCGCTCGATGTGCGCCTACGTTAAAAGCATGTGTGAATATGCTTGACACTCATAGGAAGTGGGAATTGACATAACATGACTAGGGACAAGGAAATCAGGGAGCCGCCAACAAGTTTTTAAGGAACTTGTAAACCGTTCACGGATCACAAAAGGCAACCACGATTAAGGGACAACGATAGGCAACAACGATTGACCCGTGAAGGTTACACCCCATTCATAATCCATGAGATTACTAACTCCATATGGTTCGGAACCACGAAAGGAGGATCGGGGATGATGGTACAAAGTGAGTCATGGAGTCACATTCGCCCGTATTGGCCTCTACTCGATTCTTATAGTGAAAAGTAATTCCTGCGATCTCAAAGGCATACAAACAAAATATTCAATTTGCTCCAAACTATTATTATGCAAAATTGGTTGAATATTAATGCAACATATAATTCTAAAATATCGTGATCACTTGATTAAACAACAAGATTAAAAAGGATCCTAAACCGGTTGTCCAAATTATCTTATTAGGCGTGATTTTCAATTACATATTCCCTTTAAACATGAAATATGGTGATCAATAAATATAATAAAATAAACATTAACATTGGAAGCAATTCAATAATAATAACGTTAGTCAAATCAAATATAAAATAACCTAATCATGATGCTAGCAATATAAAATAAAATAAGAGTAATTAACTTAATTAATTACTCATATTCCACACGTTCCTTTAAATTGCTACATAATGAATAAACTGTTAGTAACTTCAATAAAAAAATATAAAGCAAATTGAAACAATTAAATTAAATAGTAGAGTTGATTTGGTCCAAACCCTCAGTCAATTATACCTTTCACACCTTGGTTTTATGTATATAACTTCAGGTAAAGTATGGACTCCTTGGAGTGCTTAAGAGAAGAATGGTGTAATTAGGAATATAGGTTTAAGGCTTAGAATATGGGAGAGAGAGAAGAGAATGATTTTTGGTGTAAAAGAGAGAAAGAGAGAAGGATTTGATGATCAAACTTGTTTATGATCAAAAAAGGGGTGATATGACCTCTATTTATAGGGAAAAAAAAGGGTCGAAGAATCAAGAAAAGATCGAGTTCGAATCGGATTAAACCTCTTGCGATAGACAGTAGTTTTTGCGGTTTTTGTTTTTATCATATCTTTTGATCCAAAAATTGGAATAAGATGAATAAGATATCGTTGGAAAGCTCTTGAATTCTAATTTCTAACCCAATTGGAATAAGATTAAAATATTTTGTAGAATAAAAGATATGGCCAAAATAGTGATACGGTGTCAGTTTTGGATAGAGTTTGACATTTTATTCATATCTTTTCTGTTATAGCTCGGAATTGATATTATAATATATCATTGGAAATATAATTTCAACCATATAAAATTTGGATAAAAACTATGAGGCACGAAAATAATATATGTCTGTCTTTGAACGTCTTTCAATTCGGATAGAAATAGGATTTTCAAAAAGAAAAGTTTTATTCAATTTCAAACTCTTTAATCTTACCTTTTCAAAATGGATAATTAGGATCTTTTAGAAACTTATATAAGCTTCTAATTAATCCTAATTGGTTTAGAAATGGGATTAAATAATTTGGACCCTCCACATGATCATTGGGTCGTAGGTAAGGTGGGCTTAGGTTCGGTTTGGGCTCAGTTTAATATTTTGGCCATAACTTACTCGTTATAACTCGGATTTGGGCTTATAATATATCGTTAGAAAGCTATTAAAGCCCCATCCAACTATTAAATCATTGGACCCAGATTATGGACCAAAATAAAATGGATTAAACGTTTTATAAAAAGGACACGAAAGGAATGATTTTAAAGGATACGAAATGAATTATTTTGGGTTTAAAGGCACGAAAAGAGGAAAATAAGTGAAGGCTTGGGGAAATGGGCTAGGAATTGGGTTGGTTTATGAAATGGAAATATGGATTTAAGCACTCCAAGATTAAATACTCAACCCGACCAATAATGGTGGTGAAAGGTTGTTCATCATCGGGTTTGGTTTTGGGGAGACATTTTTAGGTGTCTACAGAAGCCCCCACTTTGACTGAGTTTGTAGAAACGTCAGTTTCAAAAACGATAGTCAAATTAGTCGATAGGGACGGAGAATGATTTAAGACGTTCTGCGATCCTAAATCACTTTGTATATGCCAATACATGCAAAAAATGTTAATTCCACAGTTAAAAGAGTAAAGGGATAGAACGCTTATCTAACACCAGTGTATCAGTGACAAATGAGTTTGGTATTTTCCTATGCTTGAAGGAATCCACCGGATGACGTTTGTTGAAATGCTTTCCATGCTTGAGGAGAGCCGACAGATGAGTTTGGTAGCTTTCTAAGCCTGAAGAAACCTACCGGATGATACTTTCCATGCCTGAGGAAAGTCGACGTCTGAATTTGGTGTCATTCTATGCTTGAAGAAATCCATCGATAATGCCTTCCATGCTTGAGGAAAGCCGACAAAGGAATTTGGCGGTTTTCTATGCTTGAAGAAATCCACCGGATAATACTTTCCATGCTTGAGGAAAGTCGACAAATAATGAGATTGCAAGTCTCTGTGTATCGAGAACCTTGCGTCATGAAATGATGGTGATTCGATTGTCCCCGAATGTGGGCTGTAGATGGTCCGCTTTTCCCCGAACGTGGGCTGTAGATGGTCCCTTGTCCCCGGACGTGGGCTGTAGATGTTCCGCTTGTCCCCGGACGTGGGCTGTAGATGGTCCGCTTGTCCCCGGACGTGGGCTGTAGATGGTCCGCTTGTCCCCGAACGTGGGCTGTATATGGTCCGCTTGTCCCCGGACGTGGGCTGTAGATGGTCCGCTTGTCCCCGGACGTGGGCTGTAGATGGTCCGCTTGTCCCTGGATGTTGGTTGTAGTTGGTTCGCTTGTCCCCGAACGTGGGCTGTAGATGAGACCTGCAAAAATAAATTTGCCAATGGACTCGTATATATTGTGATTGACTTGACCACTGACTTGACCAAGTTTGACTTGCTGTGACATGAAATGTGTATGACTTGTGAGTGTGTGTGTGTGTGTATATGTGTGTGTGCAGACACAAGCAAACGAAGATGCAAAAGCAAAAATTTTCCGTCAATTTTTATCATGAGTGGAGGGTACCGACTTTCTCCCGAAAAAGAAAGATGTGAAAATTGAACTTTTATTTTCGAACTTCCCTCGATGAGAAAATTTTGAAAAAGTTTTTTTTTTTAACTTCCCCAAAAGAAAAGACGCGAAAAAAAAGGAAAGAAGTTTTGAACTTCCTCGTTGAGCAAGAAAAAATGAATCACATGGATTGAATTGCTTTTCTTGAAAGTAATGTATGCATGATGCATGTCCTTAGGCCAGGAAGCTAAGGACAATTACGTCATGTGACACGATAGATGAATTAACTTAGGTCTTGGAGCTAAGCATCATTTATGGTGTAAGGAAACGATCTTGAACGTCACTTAGGTCTGGAAGCTAAGCACGTATACAGATGAAGTGATTATTGCATAATGAACGTTGCTTAGGTCAAGGAGCTAAGCACGATATGCTTTGTATATATGATTAAAAATCATTGATATATAAATTTTTCTCAGCACATTATTGATAACTTGTTATTTGGTATGATTTTAGGGTACTTTTGAACTTTGTTTTCGTGATTATTCGACATCAAAGTTAATTATTTATCCTATTTTTATACAAATTTTGTACCATCCATGCTTCACGGGTTATTTGTGTTTTTGATGTAATGTAGCTATTTTTAGCACTATATATGGACGTGATCAAGCATGAGTAAAAAAGGAGAAGGGAAAGCTTGGTTGATAGAGCAATTAAGGAAGAAGGATGAGTGCCTTAAAGAGAAATGAAAAGCTTTTGGAAAGTTTTGGAAGGATTTTTGCACTAAGGTCAACTTCAACTGACCATATCTTTTGTTCCACTCAACATTTTGAAGTGATTCAAATTGGAGATTAAAGTTCATCTCAAGATCTTTCCAACGACTGGTCACATGCCTTATTCCGATGAGTAACGAAGAAGTTATGACCTTCCGAAAATAAGCTGGTTCGCCAGAAAAGAGCTGCACGTTCGTGCCAATAAGTGGCACGTCCGTGCAAGTCACTGCACGTCCGTGCCAAATGAAGCACGTCCGTGCAAGGTCAGAGTAGCTACTGGTCGTATTTTAACAGGTCTGCACGTCCTTGCAACCTTTGGCACGTCTGTGCCGACCTGTAGACGGGTCGTTTCCTCGTTTCCTCGTGTTCTCCGTCCTTTTACTTGGGGGTTATATAATACCTCTTTGGCTTCATTTGTAAAGGGAGGATCTTCTTAGTGTAGTTTTAGCTTAGGTTAGGTTTTTAGAGAGAGAAACTCTCAATTTCTAGAGAGAGAAAGTGTGAAAAACTTGTTGAAAGCTTGGAATATGAAGAATTGAAGGAAGGAGACTTGAAGATTTGATTATTTCTTGCATTATCAATGAGAATTTCTTACTCTCTCTCTTATTTTATTGCTTTAATTACTTATTTTTGTATCTTTTCTAGTTTTATTACTTGTTTATGTTAAATTCGTATTTGGATTCATGTTCTTAGTAGTTTACTACTTTAGTTTTGCAATTTATAATGTTTTGTGAGTAGTTTATTTACTTGGGATGGTTGAAACCATTGATGAATTCACAAATACTTGTTTGCATGTGTTGATTTAGTTAATGTGGGATGTTAATTAGTTGAGCTTAAGTGGTTTCATTGTTAGTTCTTGTAAGTGGCCATTGCAAGAACTATTTATCTAAGCTTTCTCAACGAAGGATCGAGAGATGAACTTGAGTTAGCTCCCTTATGCTTAATTGACTTGAAATGCCATGAGAATAGGAATTTCCAGTCAAGGGAATGTTTATGTCATCGTGATTATGTTTTAACACTTGTTTTATGCTTTGTAACCACGAGAGTAGGTTGTATTCATAACTCAAGTAATCCTTCTAGCTTGAGAGAGTAGTTGGGTGCCTTAGATGACTTCCCCTAATTTACCCCCAAATTGCTATGTTTTGTATGTTAAATTGTAGTTTGTGAATGACTTAATTGGTGGATACCTTCCCAAGATCCTTTTTTATTATTTTTTGTAGTTTTTCTTTATAACTCAAAACCCAAAAACACTTGACTTAGCTTATCACAAATCGATACTTGTTAGTGCTCCCCTTAGTCCTTGTGGGATCGACCCTTACTTGCCCTTTCTACCCATTAGAGAGACCAAGTTAGGTTTTTATCTTTGGTAGGCTCGACGACGGCCTATCAAATTTTGGCGCCGTTGTCGGGGACTTCGATTGACATTGGCTAAGTATTGATTAGACGAGTCTAGGTTTTTGTATATATATATTTTTTTATTTCTTCTCTTTTTATTTTTTTTAAAAATTATTTTTGGGGTTTCTTCCATTGAAATAAATGGCAATTTTTTCCCTTCCCCAATATGAGAATGAAACATTTTGGAGATATTACCATAGGGTTAATGAATATATTGGTTATAATTATGGTGATAGTCTTTTAAAGGTGGATATTTGTGAAGTACTTTTTGAAGGTTTAAATGATGAAATGCGAGTTGTTGTTGAATCTATGTCCGAAGGTCAATTTATGTTTAATACCATTTGTTTAGGGTAATTTTACCCTGCCACGTGGCCCAATCAGAGGATGACACGTGTCATCCTCAGAATGGTCCAGAGTGGACCAATCCCTGCTTGACACGTGTCACTCCAGAAATAAAGGGAAAAATGGCGGCCTTCAGGCCCAAATCCCGAGAACGCCGCAAAACGCACAACCCACCAATGATTAGGGTTCCGTGACCTAATCAGGGGCACAATTTCCAAAGACCCTATAAATAGGGAGATGTCCCTCATTATGAGGGCACGTTTTTACCATTGATTACACTTGCATTCTCTTACATCAGAGAAACACCTGAGCTTGGAATCCGAGCAGATACCCACCTTAATTTCCGTCCTCTTTAGTCCTCTTCAGGTTACTAACTTGACCGTCGGAGGCGGAGCTCCAACCACCCGGAGTCTCCGTTATTTTGCAGGTACAGCTCGGCCGGATCAGACTTCGTGACGTAACTCTCCCGAGGGACAAAAACACCCAAAACATTTGGCGCCGTCTGTGGGGGAGAGTACCTCGAAGATGGTTCAAGAGTCTGTACCATCCCCTAACCGTCTAGGCGATGACCTAGAAGTTTTTACAGATCAGGAGGATGAGGATCCTCAGGTCGAAACCTTTACAGCTGAAGACGGCTCTCTCAGAATCAAGCGCGTCCGGCCCAGAGAGAATCTGGAGCGGGGTGCCTCCCAGGCGGGTCCGAGCAGACCCACTGGGCAGCCGGAAGGGGAAACCCAAACGGCCGCAGGATCAGCCCCTGTCACCCGAGACGAACTCATGAGATTCATGACCAGTTTCAAGGGTGAAATTAAAGAGCTGATCACCAAAAGCCGGGCTGGCCCAAGTAAAGGTCAGTCGGCGAAGAAGACTCCTCTAGAGAAGGGGAAGTCAGTCAGAAACCGGCAGCCCACTCCTCATCCAAAGGAGAAGGCAGCCGGGACCATTGATTGGTAAAAAATTCTCTTTCCTAGGAAGAACACCAATAACACTCGCCGGACTCAGCAGCCGGTGAGAAGTAAAAAATCAACTCTTGATGCCCGGGAGATCATAAACCGGAAGAGAAACCAATCGCTGTCTGAGTCGGCTTCAACGCCGAACTTTCCAGACAGCTTCAATAATATTTCTGCAGGGAGTGCACCCTCCTTGCATGAGAGCCAGACAGGCGGTAATACCGTCCATTCTGGCCCTCACATGATTGGAGTTGTACCGTATGTGCCTACTCAGGCTTACGGACAATATCCTCCTCACTTCATGCAGCCGACCTTCTTTGGAGGTCAGGCGGCATATCCAAATGTCCAGCCTTTGGACTGGCAGCTTCGTCTGCTGCGCCTGGGTGAACAACCTTCTGCGTTCACCCGGGAGATAACCAAGGCGGCCCAGCCGGCCAAGGTTAAGAATGTATTGGTTGGTACCTATGATGGTACCACCAATCCGGAAGACCACCTCATGGCATACACCAACCTCATGTATCTGCAGGGGTTGGATGATGCCACTTGGTGTCAGTGCTTCCCGGCTACATTGAAGGGCATTGCCCAACAATGGTTTGGCAATTTGCCAGCCGGGTCCATCGATAGCTTCAGGAAACTCGCCTTCCTGTTTGCTTCCAACTTCTCAATGAACATCCCTGCTAAGAAAACAAGCCTTGATTTGAGCACTGTTAAGCAGGGAGAGAGAGAAGGGCTGCGCTCATATGTAGGCGGGTCGGATACCGACAAGGAGCCGATCTACACAATAGTAGGCGGGTTCTCCTGTGGTGGCCCTACCATCCGGGGAACCAAGAGCCATCTTCGAAAGATGGACAAGGATGATGACGAGCAGGCGTCTGCAAGCACCTCCTTCCCAGACGTCTTGATCACTGAGAAGGACAGGGGCAGCGTCCGCCGTCCGCATGATGACCCGGTTGTCATTGAATGTAAGGTTGCCAACCAACTGGTTGGAAGAATCCTTATTGACACCGGCAGCTCATCAGACATCATCAG
This sequence comes from Chenopodium album, assembly GCF_948465745.1. Taxonomy (NCBI): domain Eukaryota; kingdom Viridiplantae; phylum Streptophyta; class Magnoliopsida; order Caryophyllales; family Amaranthaceae; genus Chenopodium; species Chenopodium album. The sequence goes on along the minus strand of NC_137842.1, from coordinate 10,897,600 downwards.
CCTCCGGTGCTTGCAAAAGCTGAAATATAACGTCAGCAGCATGCATCCGGTCACCCACCCCTTGGTTGGTTTCAGGGGTGGGATGGTCTACCCAGCCGGAAGAATTGACTTACCCATCCGGCTGGGAGAGAAGGGCCAAGGACGACATATTGTCGTCAGATTCTTGGTCGTTGAGGAGTTGACCGCCTACAACATTATCCTTGGCCGGCCGACCCTCAACGTAGCCAAGGCAGTAATCATCCCATCTCTCATGCTCATCAAGTATGAGAGGGATGACGGCACTGTGGGTTCCCTGAATGGGGATCAGAAGACGGCCCGAGAGTGTTATCTCTCAGCCGTCAGAGACACTGTGGCCCCAGACGGCCAAGAACCAAAAGACCTTGATAATGTCAAGGATGCCGACCCTATGCCTGTCCCACCAGTAGCCGGGAAGAAAAGAAAGACACCTCTGCTGGTGGAGGTGAAGAAAGAGAAAAAATAGCAATCACTGACCGATGAATGGTCAGATGAGCTCCGCCCTCAACCGGCTGGTGAAAGTATTGATCTCGTTCTGGATGAAAGCCGTCCAGAACGTACTGTGAAGGTTGGGACGGTTGCTCATGCTACTTTGGGTGCAAGCTTGCACCTTCTGCTGAAGGAATTCAAAGACATTTTTGCCTTTGAAGTGGAAGAGATGCCAGGCGTCAGCCCGGATCTCGCTGTCCACAAACTCGCTGTGGACCCCAAAAAGAAGCCCATCCGGCAAAAGAAAAGAAACCACGGCAAGGAAAGAAGTCAGGCGGCAGCTGCCGAAGTCAAAAAGTTGCTAGACGCCAGGTTCATCCGGCCTTGTAATTTTCTCGACTGGGTGGCCAATGTGGTCCTTGTTAAGAAACCGAATGGGACCTGGCGCATGTGTGTTGATTACACAGACCTCAACAAGGCGTGTCCAAAGGATGGTTACCCGCTTCCAAAGATCGACAGTCTGGTCGACTCTACAGCCGGTCACGCCTTGATGAGCTTTATGGATGCCTACTCCGGCTTCCATCAGATACCCCTGTAGAAGAAAGATCAAGAGAAGACGACCTTCGTCACTGATAAGGAGTTATTCTGTTATACTGTGATGCCGTTTGGCTTGAAAAATGCGCCTGCCACTTTCCAACGGATGATTAATACGTTCTTCATTAATCAGATTGGGAGGAATGTGGAGGCGTACATTGATGACATGATAGTCAAATCCAAGCTACAGACGGATCACCTTGCCGATCTCCGAGAAACATTCACCACCCTCAGGCGGCATAGGGTTATGTTAAATCCTAAGAAATGCGTCTTTGGTGTTGAGTCTGGGAAGTTTCTCGGATTCCTGATTGATCAAAGGGGGATAGAGGCTAACCCTGAAAAGATACAAGCGGTGATAGACATGAAGTCACCCCGTTCTGTCAAGGAAATGCAGAGGCTCACCGGCTGCCTGGCCGCCCTGGGGAGGTTCCTCAGTTGGTCAGGCGACAAGTGCCTCTACTTCTTCCAAGCAATCAGGAAGAAAACCAGATTTGAATGGGGGGAGGATGGTGAGGCGGCATTCCAGAGGTTGAAAGATCATTTACATTCTCTACCTAGGTTGGTCAGTCCTTTACCTAGGGAGACGTTGTACATGTACTTAGCCGTCTCAGATCATGCCCTCAGTGTCGTTCTCCTTGCTGAGCGAGACGACGTGCAGCTCCCGGTTTACTTCATTAGCCATGTTCTTAAAAATGCTGAACTTCGGTATCCCATGGTTGAAAATTTTGGCCTTGCTCTGTATATGGCTTTCAAAAAATTAAAGCCCTACTTTCTAGCACACCCGGTGGTGATTTACACCGACCAGCCACTCAAGCGGCCAATGTCTACCTTGGACTCATCCGGGAGAATGTTGAAATGGGCTATTGAAATGCAAAGTCTTGAAATCACTTACAAACCAAGAAAGGCAGTGAAAGGTCAGGCGTTTGCCGACTTCATTGTTGAAATGACCCGTCCGGTGGCTCCGGATAATCTTGATCAGGTTTGGAAAGTGTATGTAGACGGGAGCTCTACTAAGAACGGATGTGGTGCAGGCGTAATTTACGAGTCTCCTGAAGGGGACAGATTTGAGTATGCACTACGCTTCAAATTTCAAGCCTCTAACAATGAGGCGGAATATGAAGCCCTACTAGCCGGCATTCGCATGTGTAAGGCGGCAGGGGCCATGAAAATTGACGCCTACTCTAATTCTCAATTGGTCGTTAGCCAGTATGAGGGAAGCTACGAGGCTACTCATCCGGCTATGATTAAATATCTTCAGGCAGTCAAAGAAGAGACCAAGGCACTTGAGGAATTCCGTCTGTGTCAAGTGCCTAGGTCGGAAAACAACCAGGCGGATGCATTGTCAAAACTGGCGTCTTCCGCCTGCCATGATACGCCTCGGTCTGTCTTTTGGGAAGTTCTTGAAAAGAGAAGCATCTATGAAGATCCCATTGGAATTCTGGATCGAAGTTCTACCTGGATGGATGGCATCCGGGCTTACCTTTCAGACGGTACACTTCCTGATTCGCCACAGGAAGCAGCCGTCCTGAAAAAGCGAGCTGCAAGCTTCGAGTTGAAAAATGGAGAACTCTTCAAGGCAGGGTTTCTGAAGCCTTTGTTGAAGTGTGTCACCCAGAGAAGGGGAAAGAAGTTCTCGAAGACTTGCACTCGGGATTCTGCGCCTCTCATATAGGCGGCAGGTCCCTAGCCGTCAGAGCCAGATGACATTATTTTTGGCCCACTCTTGAGGCAGACGCCAAGGAATTGGTGAAGAAATGTGACAAGTGCCAAAAATTTGGCAAACTCATTCACCGTCCGACTACTGATCTGACGGCCATCCACAACCCAATCCCATTTGCAAAATGGGGGATGGACATTCTAGGTCCTTACACGCCTGCTCCAGGCGGAAAGCGCTACATCTTTGTGGCTGTGGATTATTTCACCAAGTGGGTGGAGGCTGAGGCGGTTAAAAACATCAAGACCTCAGACGTAATTTTCTTCATTTGGAAGAACATTATCACCCGGTATGGGGTACCTATGTCTATGGTGTTTGATAATGGTCCTCAGTTTGAGACGCCTCATCTAAAAACTTGGTTGGGAGATTAGGGGATCTCAAGCTATTTTGCATCTGTTGGCCGGCCCCAAGCAAACGACCAAGTTAAAGCCTTCAATAAACTCATCTCATACGGCATTAAGAAGAAAATAGAAAGAGCCGGTGGCTTATGGGCAGAAGAACTAATCCATGTCCTATGGGCCATCCGGACAACAGCAAAAGGGGCAACCGGTGAAACCCCATTTCTCATGGTTTACGGTGCTGAAGCCGTCTTGCCCATCAAACATTACGAGCCGACTCTCAGAGTCATGCTATATGATGAAGAGGCAAACTGCGAAGCAATGCGCCTGGCATTGGATTCACTCCTAGAACGCAGGGGCAATGCCGCCTTGCGTCATGAGATTTACCGTCTGAGAATGGCTAGAGCCTACAACAAAAAAGTACACAAGCGTCCTTTGAAAGTTGACGACTTAGTGTTACGAAAAATGGAGGCAACTGGTAGGGCCAATGAGCTGGGGAAGCTAACCCCAAATTGGGAAGGCCCCTACCGGATCTATGAAGAAGTAAGGGATGACACCTACCGCCTGGAAACTCCAGACGGCAGACGTCTGCCTAGAACTTGGAATGTAGACAATCTAAAAAAGTACTACTTTTGAGAATGTAAACTTTTTGTAAACAATGAGTCAATTAATGAAGATTCAGACTTTGTTTGCAAAATTGAGTTATTGTTTGCTTACCCATCCGGGTAATACCCAGACGGATTTTTCATTTACCTAACTAAGTTCGATACTTAGTAAAGGTTACATTTGTTTGACCGCCTGGGTAATACTCGGATATTCGAATCTTTTGTTTATTTAAGTTTGATACCTTGTTCATTTAACTAAGTTTGATTATCCGCCTGGGTAATACTTTGACGAATTTTTCTTTTACCTAACCAAGTTTGATACCTGGTAAGATTAATAATTGCCTGTCCGTCTGGGTAATACCCGGACAGACTCGTTTGTTTAAACAACTAAGTTCGATACTTAGTGTACATTCAATACTTCGACTAAAAACTAAGCACAAAAACGTTTAGTGGCTATACAACCGGTCTCAAACAAGACCAGAGGCTAAAATGGCCGGATGGTTGCTCATTTTATAAAATCGCCTGTCCCAACATGGACAAAGGCGTCCGGCGACACCCCTCCGGGTGCAATCGTCGCAGAGAACAGACTATTTGTCGGTTCTACGTACCCATGCAGACGACAAAAATTGAACGACCAAATTGGTCAACTCATAGCTGTCTGACCGAAATAACCTATGAAGAACGAATAAGTTTCCAGATACCGGATGCCCATAGGCATCAGTCGGTCACCGGCTGAAGTTCTCACTTAGGTTATTTATTCCAAAATTGCACTTCCCACCCCAATTGGGGCAAAAGAGTTGTTCAATGGCTATGAAATCTCTACCTAGACGGACAAACGCCGTCTGGGTAGTGACTGGAACGCTTGTTAGTGTACGGCTGTGCACTGGGTTTGGGGCAATCACTATTGTGATTGATTGACTTACAAACATATCATGCTCTTTGCAGCATCAGACGTTTTCAAGTTAATCAACCAACTCCACTTGAAACCAATCACACAGCCGTCCAGGGGCAAGGACAACCAGACTATTGACTAGTTAGGCAAAAAATCGCCGCATGCTTTGGATAAGTTAGGCAAAAATGAAAAATTAAAATTTGCACAAAATAAAAATTCAAATGCAAAATGATCGAAACCAACTTAGTCGGTGCATTTCATAAAAGTCCACCCAACCAAACGGTTGTAGTGGATCAAATGTTGAACGGACCCCGTCCGGGAGAAAGAAATTGTTAATTAACTCGGCTCCTTAGCCGGTAAAACAAGGATACTCGGCACGCAGGCCGGAAAAAGCAAGTTTTGGCATACAACCGCTGAATAAAAGAAAAAATAAAAAAGCAGAGATTGGCATACTGCCGCTGAATGGTCACTTCTGGCCTGCAGACGGTGCCTCCTGGTCCTCCTCCTTCTCCTCATCATCTGAGGGTATCTCCTGTGCTTCAGGCGCGGACGGCTCGTTGTTGGAGTTGACCCAGGCTTCGAAAGAGGCAGGCTATGGCTTGACTTGTTCTCTTAAGTACACCACGTACTCGGCATAGCTGTGCGCCAGTGCCTAGATGCTATAATCCGCGTCTGGGTACAAGGAAGCCCAAGCAATCTTCATACGGGCGTCATTGTCAGCGTCACTCTCAGCAACAAGGCGATTTTGCTCCGCCTCCAGGGTTGCTGCAAAGTTTATCTGAGCCTGAGCAGCCTCCTTCTCCAGCCTTTGAACCTTGGTCTTCAGTTTGGTGTTCTCTTCGGAAACACCTTTAAGTGTGCCAAGGTCCGTCTGGGCCTTCTTGAGCGCCTCATCAGCCTTCTTGGCGCTCTCGTCCGCCTTCTTCTGGGCCTTCTCCGCCTCCTTCTTAGCTGTCTCAGCATCCGTCGCCCGCTGATTGGCCGTCTTCAGATCTGACTCCAGCTGCTGGATTCTAGACGCCTGTGTCATAATTATTGCTTTAGTTTCAAGTTCATTTACGATAGTCGAGTGTAAAGCAATATTATCAGCGTCTATGGCGGACTTCTTGGCCCTTTTTACCTCTTCCCGTTTGCGGGAATAAGGACGTTTGAGCCCGTCCACCCGCAGCATGGCCTGCAAAAGTCAGGCGGCATAAGTATTGCAGGCGGGATAAGACACTTGAAAAAATAAAATTGAATTGACAAGTTTCTTACCTCAGCCAGAAGGGATAGAATGCGTTCAAGATTGAACGTCTCTATCCCAGGGATATTGTCCTTATCCTTCTTCCGGACGGCTTCCAGCATGGCCTTGGCATGCTTCTGGACGTCTGGCCAGCGGGGAGATTGATCTGCACCACAATCAATACGTGATGAGTGCGAAACTAAGGCAGCACCTATTTGTTTCCGACCGTCTGAGGATGACGTCTGTTGAGAGTGGGATTTCACCCGTAAAGGCCACCCCAGCTCAAGCGGGGATTCAAAAGGGTTCTTACCTTCAGAGCCGGCCAAGCGGGAACCGCTTGCAGGCGTGGTGAACCCCGCGGCTGCTGATAAGGGGTTGACGAGATCAAGGCACAAGCTGCCGCCTATCTTCTCGTTGCGCCCCGCTATCCGCATTTGCTGATGCCCGGCTGAGGCGCCAGGAGTTGACGCAGAGGTGGCTTTTTTAATTTTGTTAAGAACGGCGGGGTTCTCCTCCCTAGCCCGTTTGAGTTGTTTCTCAAACGACTTTCCAACCTCTCCTTCCTGTAAAAATAACCAAAGTTAAGGTTAGCATCCGGGAAAAATGATTTTAAAGGATCAACTTATGAAAGGGTCAGGCGTTTGTTACCTTGGCCTTGACCTCAGCCGCAACTTTCTCCGCAAGATCTTTGCGGATGGTTGCTGAAGACCGCTTGGGAGTTTTCTCCGACTGCAACATGTTTAATGCTTCTTCTGCAAAAAGAAAGAAATTGGTCAATATCATAAATCAATTTCGATAGAAAAATACTACAGACGGATATAAACTCAGGCGCATACGTTTTGTAAACATGCGCCCTAGCTCGCAGGCGGCTAGGAAACACTCATCCCTGAACCAGGCGCTCTTGGGGATCCAGTTCTTGGGGACTTTTATTGTTTCCCCGGTTGACAGAGTTGCGTTTGTGAGGCCGAAAAAGTCTGCCTCAATTATCTTGTCAAAATCTTCCTCTGGGATCCGGGGAAGAGCGCACTTCCTGCCCAACAAGTCGGGCTTCTTATTGTACAGACGAAATTCATAATTCTCCCGTCTGGTCGGGGCTGACATCAGGTAGAACCTATGCTTCCAGCCATCGAACTTGGAGACCTTGTCCAAGGTCATCATATACTGAGGCTGCGTGGTTAGAGTGTACCACGCCCTCCAGCCGCCTGGGCTTCTGCTAAGATAGTGCATACTAGCAAAAGCCTCCCAGCCAGGGTTAAGCCCCTGGAACTCACAGGCGGCAACATACCCCAAAATGTTTGTCCAAGAGTTGGGGGTAAGTTGCCAGATTCCGAGGCCGTAGCCTCTCAAAATTGCCTTCACCGCCTGGTGAAGGGGAAAGCGGAGACCAGCCTTGAACGCCGCCTCATAACAACCAAAATAGCTATTGGAGTTCTGTTTATCGTTCTCCCAGGCGATGGTGCCATTCTCAGGCGGCACCCGGATCCTATACCCTTCTCCTAGCGGGTGCATTTAAGTAAAATTCTTTAAGTTTTCCTCCATTTGAATCCAGTCCTTGGAGGAGACGTGGATGTTGAAGGGATCATCCTTCTCGTTCCACTTTTTCTTTTCTTCCTCCTCGCTATCTGGAAGCGGGGGTAAGTCGTCACTGCTCTCAGAGGTGGAGGCAGAGCTGTCGCTCTCCGTCTCCTCCTCACTTTGATTCAAGGGGGCAGAGGCGGCCTCGTCGCCGTCTTGGTCACATTCCTCCAAGAAGGCATCAGCAGGAGTTGAAGGGGCACGCGGAGGGGATCTCTCCAGAGCCGCCTGGCCTCCCTGACCAGACGTTTCTCCCTCAGGCGTTTGGCCTCCTGAGCCTTCGCTTTTGTAATTTGGATCAGTTGCCGTCTGCATTGTCCGAGCCATGGTGTCCTGCACAGACACATAACTGGTCGGAATCCAAGGCAAAGGGTGGTCCCAACACCCCGAGACGGCACTCCCAGTCTTAGACTCAGCCGTCCCTGGTGACCGGCTGGACTCTAACCTAGGCTGTGCCGTGTGTGTTGGTGATGCATCCATTTATTGTAAGAAATATGTACAAGCGGTGAAAAAAGAAAAAGAGTTGAGAGAGACAGAGACGGTACCTTTGGATGTGATATCTGAAGGAAGGCGGATCCGGCTGGGTTGATGGAGAACAAACTTTCTTGCTTGCGCCTGACTCAAACGGATGACTTTTGCTCTTTCAAAGTTTTCTCTCTAGAAAGTTTTTGTAAACGTACAAAATCATGAGGGTAAAACGACTATATATAGAGGGTAAATACGGGGGCATTTCTTTAATTTACTCGGAAGGTGAACAGTTACTCTTTAACGGTAAAATTATCGCCAACCGGAGCGTGACATGTGTCACAGATGCCACGTGGCCCAATCAGAGGATGACACGTGTCAGCCTCAGAATGGTCCAGAGTGGACCAATCCCTGCTTGACACGTGTCACTCCAGAAATAAAGGGAAAAATGGCGGCCTTCAGGCCCAAATCCCGAGAACGCCGCAAAACGTACAACCCACCAATGATTAGGGTTCCGTGACCTAATCAGGGGCACAATTTCCAAAGACCCTATAAATAGGGAGATGTCCCTCATTTTGAGGGCACGTTTTTACCATTGATTACACTTGCATTCTCTTACATTAGAGAAACACCTGAGCTTGGAATCCGAGCAGATACCCACCTTAATTTCCGTCCTCTTTAGTCCTCTTCAGGTTACTAACTTGACCGTCGGAGGCGGAGGTCCAACCACCCGGAGTCTCCGTTATTTTGCAGGTACAGCTCGGCCGGATCAGACTTCGTGACGTAACTCTCCCGAGGGACAAAAACACCCAAAACACCATTAATGAGAATTGGAGTATGTTTGAGTGTCTAGCTAAAGATACCTATGATTGGGAGATGGCTAATCACGAGACATATGACCATTTTAATGATGCAAACTCATTTGAAGAATGTGATGATAATGTTTTGGATTCTAATGTTTCTTGTTTTGGTGATGCAAATTGTCAAAATTCTCCAAATTTTTTCTTGGATTCCAATTTTATGTCATATACTCCTTATGATGTGGCTAATGTGCATAATGTTGACACATCTTCCCAATGTGATTTTCAAAATTTCTCCCATCCTCAAGAACCCAAGTCTTCTTTAGAGCTTGCTCTAGAACGTTTTTTGGAGGGCTGTGAAGAGAATAGAAAAAAATGGACATAAACAACACTTGTACATCCATGAATCATCATAGTGAGACTTCTAGGGTTCAAATGAATGAAAATGAAAATTTTGAGAAGCCTACTCTTGAAAAACCATTGCTTGATGACCCTATTTTTCCAAATATCATCAATTTGCATAATGAGCCTAATGTACCATTAATTATGAATGATGACAAAGTTGATGATTGTTTGTTGAATTCCACTAATGATATAGGTCTACTAAAGTCCAAATGCAATGTTGATGGTATTCTTCAATTTGATTATATTGATGATTATTCAAGAGATGTTGAGGATAAATATCAATTTGGAAAGAGTAGCCTAGATATTCATGATAAATTTTGGGAAAGTATGGATAAAAGGGTTAGAGTGGAGGAAAATCCCTCTTTTCATGAGGACCATAGAGTTGAGAGTGAGGTAATTGTTGAGTCTTTACCAATTGAACATTCTTTTTTTGAGCCTCATGTCCCTTTCGCAAAAACTCTTGATATTATTGTCTCTATTCCAAACCTTTGCCCCCCTCCTCTTCCCAAGTTCACTTCGCTACATGAGCCTCTTTGTACTTCATTCTATGACTTGCATGACCATTTTCCAACCAATGATGCTCAATTTGGCGAATTTGATGTAAATATAGTTTTTGATTTACCAAATGAATCTCCAAAGTGTTTTGTTGATAGTTATACTTTTATTTTTCCTTCTTCTTTTCAATCTAGGACCTTTTTTAGATCTTTTTATTTTTATTTTAGGAAGCTTTGTAAATTAATGTATATCCTTTTCTTCTTCTTATTAAATTTTCTTCTTATTTTTATAGTTTTAATTTATGAAATGTGTTCAAGTACATATGATAAGCTCCTTAGGAGTTTGTCAAATTATTTACTAGCTAAGGTCTAGCCAAAGACCGAAAATAAAGGCAAATTTTCTTCCCTTTTTTTTATTTGTTTATTTTTGAATAATGATGTGCACGGATTTTAATTGTATGATGATTTTAACTAACAAGCTTTATGAAATGATTCTCAATTAGGTACTCTCTATGATCTCTCTACTCCAAATTACATCTTATAGTCTCAAATTCACAAGAATTTTGGAGTTTTAATTTTGCTACATTGGAAAGACACAACTTACTCTACCAAATTTTGAATATTTTATGAAGAATTTTGCATCAAATTGAGTAATATCTCTTCCTCTATTAATCTCTTCTCAAGCTATTGATTTTATAATTATTTTTTCCATTCATTGGTTGCTTGTTTAAGAGTTTGGCTTGGGGCTAGATTTTATTGTATGTTGTGGTTTTTCGTTGTAGTTATGGATGTTGGACTAGATGTACTTGTTGAGATTTATTGCGTTCCTTCCCTCCCTCTCTCTTGATTATCTCTTCTAAGCATTGGGAACAACTCTTCGTCTAAGCTTGGGGGGGTAGCTTCACGCTTTCATGAAGGGGGGTTGATTATTAGTTTGATGCTTGAATTCGTTCATAGTTATACATTTGGATATTCATGCCTTTTCTTCTTTTCTTTATCATAATTTTAAAAGAAAATAAAAAGCCCAAGGTGAGACTCAAATGACGATGCTTATATGATTTGCTTGCTTGGCTCTTGAGTGATGAGTAAAAGTTCTTTTAAAAGGGTGTATGCTAGAGTTGGGGTCATTTAGAGACTTATTAATCTTGATTGCATTAGTGTATATGGAATGAAAGCCAATGAATGCTCAATTGCACGTCTAGCATAGGATATTATCAAATTTGCCCAAAGTAAGATATGTTTGAATCGAATTGCGGTCCCATGTGCCCTTGATGTTCCTCCCCTCCACCCCAAAATGAAACTCTATTAGGGAATTGGTTCTATTTGTATCTTGTGTAATAAGTGGCATAATAAGCCACATGTATCGAATAAAAGAAAGAGCCGCTCACAGTTAAAAGAGGCGAGGGCAATGAATGTTGGAAAAAAAAGAAAAAAAAAGAAAAACCAAAAAGAAAAAAATATATAGAAAAAAAAGGGAGATAAAAAACTCCTCCAAAATTCTCAAAATTTTCACTTTTTCTTATTTAGAGGTCAACATGTGGACGCCTCCCACACATTCTCGATTATGATGTTTCTTGTGTAAATTCCCGAGTTAGAGTGTAGTTAAAGGGGATTAGGAGTGCATTTTGGGAGGTGGACTTGCATTTTGAGATTTTATAACCGAAAGAGGGCTTGTTGCAACTTTGGAATATCTAGATGTGCTCGAATGAACTAGTAAAAGGTCTAAAGAAGTATCCTAGTGCAACCTTGCTTAGTTTTCCTCTATACCCCCAACTCATGTGTACATTTGTATGATTGGTAATTCTTGAAAATTGCTCACCTGTCTTACTTGTGTCTCATATCTCGATGAGTTGACTTGGGCGGAAAAAAGAAAAAAAAACATTGAAGTTGTATGCATGATTTTTTATGATGTGTTGTGGTTTGTGTGAGTTGTGGGTTAAGCTCAATGGAAACCCCCACGAGATAAAAACTCGTCCTCTCAGGCGACTTAGGGGTTTAAATTGCTTTTCACTTGTGCTAAAAGTGTTTATGGTTGTTATCATGCGAATTTGTGTTTTTGTGTTTCCTCTTTATTACCTCTCCTTGGTTTGATCATTAGCAAGTTATCTTCCTTCTTAATTTGACATGTTTGTTTTGCTCGAGGACTAGCAAAAGCTTAGCTTAGGGGGATTTGATAACTTGTTATTTGGTATGATTTTAGGGTACTTTTGAACTTTGTTTTCGTGATTATTTGACATTAAAGTTCATTATTTATCCTATTTTTATACAAATTTTGTACCATCCATGCTTCACGGGTTATTTGTGTTTTTGATGTAATGTAGCTATTTTTAGCACTATATATGGACGTGATCAAGCATGAGTAAACAAGGAGAAGGGAAAGCTTGGTTGATAGAGCAATTAAGGAAGAAGGAAGAGTGCCTTAAAGAGAAATGAAAAGCTTTTGGAAAGTTTTGGAAGGATTTTTGCACTAAGGTCAACTTCAACTGATCATAAATTTTGTTCCACTCAACATTTTGAAGTGATTCAAATTGGAGATTAAAGTTCATTTCAAGATCTTTCCAACGACTGGTAACATGCCTTATTCCGATGAGTAACGAAGAAGTTATGACCTTCCGAAAATAAGCTGGTTCGCCAGAAAAGAGCTGCACGTTCGTGCCAATAAGTGGCACGTCCGTGCAAGTCACTGCACGTCCGTGCCAAATGAAGCACGTCCGTGCAAGGTCAGGCAGTAGCTACTGGTCGTATTTTAACAGGTCTGCACGTCCTTGCAACCTTTGGCACGTCTGTGCCGACCTGTAGACGGGTCGTTTCCTCGTGTTCTCCGTCCTTTTACTTGGGGGTTATATAATACCTCTTTGGCTTCATTTGTAAAGGGAGGATCTTCTTAGCGTAGTTTTAGCTTAGGTTAGGTTTTTAGAGAGAGAAACTCTCAATTTCTAGAGAGAGAAAGTGTGAAAAACTTGTTGAAAGCTTGGAATATGAAGAATTGAAGGAAGGAGACTTGAAGATTTGATTATTTCTTGCATTATCAATGAGAATTTCTTACTCTCTCTCTTATTTTATTGCTTTAATTACTTATTTTTGTATCTTTTCTAGTTTTATTACTTGTTTATGTTAAATTCGTATTTGGATTCATGTTCTTAGTAGTTTACTACTTTAGTTTTGCAATTTATAATGTTTTGTGAGCAGTTTATTTACTTATGGTTGAAACCATTGATGAATTCACAAATACTTGTTTGCATGTGTTGATTTAGTTAATGTGGGATGTTAATTAGTTGAGCTTAAGTGGTTTCATTGTTAGTTCTTGTAAGTGGCCATTTCAAGAACTATTTATCTAAGCTTTCTCAACGAAGGATCGAGAGATGAACTTGAGTTAGCTCCCTTATGCTTAATTGACTTGAAATGCCATGAGAATAGGAATTTCCAGTCAAGGGAATGTTTATGTCATCGTGATTATGTTTTAACACTTGTTTTATGCTTTGTAACCACGAGAGTAGGTTGTATTCATAACTCAAGTAATCCTTCTAGCTTGAGAGAGTAGTTGGGTGCCTTAGATGACTTCTCCTAATTTACCCCCAAATTGCTATGTTTTGTATGTTAAATTGTAGTTTGTGAATGACTTAATTGGTGGATACCTTCCCAAGATCCTTTTTTATTATTTTTTGTAGTTTTTCTTTATAACTCAAAACCCAAAAACACTTTACTTAGCTTATCACAAATCGATACTTGTTAGTGCTCCCCTTAGTCCTTGTGGGATCGACCCTTACTTGCCCTTTCTACCCATTAGAGAGACCAAGTTAGGTTTTTATCTTTGGTAGGCTCGACAACGGCCTATCAATTATGCGATTCATGAAACAATGAATATTGCTCAGGTCAGGAAGCTAAGCAAGTATACAATGTTTCTCCTAATGAATGTTGTCTTTAAATATGATGAAACATGCACAGTGTTGAAACAAGATTTCATGATAAAGGGATCTTAAAGAGAAGGATGATTGATATGGATATGGATGTGTGAGTGAAGTGTGTGAATGTGATACTAAGGCTGGCTGCAAGGGTTATGACGATGGAAAGAGATGTGAGAAGAGTCAAAGATGATGACTCTTTAGGCTAGGTAGGCTAAATGATGTGGGTTCAAGCCCCCAAGTCTAGCTCTAAATGCTTAGGGGTAATAATTGGATATTCTTTGACTCGATCATGCATGGATATGAATATGAATGTGGTCGCACCTCGATGTGAGGTTGCCTATGTATCCGTTAGGAATCAGGCCGAACGTAGCTCTAATCGAACTTTGCACAAGTGTATGTACACCTCAAAGAGGTCTTTCAAGGGTTGTAATATGGTTAAGTTTATGGTTTAAAGAAGAAAAGGGTACAAGGCTCAAGACCCGAGAGAATCCCCAAGATGTATAATTGTGAATTTGAAAATTTTGAATTTTGCAAGTTTTTTTTTTTTAATTTTTTTAATTTTAATTTTTTTTGAATCAATGTGGGAAATCTCAGATCATGCGGTCCATCACTCACTTAGAATTCATGTTTCTCAGGCACGGTACCAAGCACTCGATGAGAGACGCAATTTGAGACATGTTCATATCAAAGACATTGGAACACTTGCCCTTAGACATTGTTTTATTGTTGCTTTGCTACTTTTTTTTTACTTGCTTTTTGAATGTTATACAATTACACACCTTCCCATCCTAGGGTTAAGTGAATGTGGGTTGAATAAAAAAGGTCAACCTTTAGACGAGGCTCAAAGTGGTTGATGAAGAAATGGATATGTGATTGAACGGTTAACAGGGAATGACAGGGTTGCAAAGGTGCCTCAAATCATTGGTGTACCTTGTGTTTAGTTCGGTAATTGATTTTTTTTTTTTGGCGAATGACATGATCGAATGCAAAGGAAAAGAAATACTCATTGATGGAACTTGGCATATAGACATAAGGATAAGGAGAACCTATGCTAGACTTATTAGGGGAAAAGGGTTGAAACGAAAGAAGAAAAAAAAAGCATGAAATCTTATATAGGAACTTGTCTTGTGCTTCGTCTTCATGGCTGTTTATGAGTAACTTCTTGCCGCCTGATGAGGAAAAAGTTTCTTGCTGTTGATGCTTTGATTAGAAGGAAAGAAGGAAGGAGTGATGTTCCCCTTATTCTTCCAACTATTGCCTAGTGATTTTAGACTCAAGTACTGTGTAAGGATGATCTCACTTAATGCATTCACTCAATACTCGAATTGGAAAGGAAGAGTGTATGAAACAATTTTGAAAACTGATGGGAAATACTCCACTCATTCCTATTACGACGGAAAGCGATGCATGCATGGTCCTAGTATACGATCATAAACAATATAGTGCATTACTCGAAGACAAAGTGTGTAACGACTCAACATGTGGGATTAGATGAGTTTATTAAGACTCGTGGTATGATCCCATGGCTAGACATGAAGACGTTGTGAAAAACAAAGGACCCAATGACCAAATAGCACGGAAGACTAAAAGACAAACTAACTTGATTAATTTTGTCCAATTTTAATGTTTATGCGATTTACTAGGTGAAAAGGGTCCATTGGCAATCATTAGTCATAAATAAGATCAACCACAATCAAAGACAAAGAACACATGTTAAGGTTAGCACAAAAAAAACACAAGAAACTAATAGGAAGAGGACTAGAATTCTAGAAGAATTAGGACTCATGGATATAAAAAATAAATAAAAAAATAAAAAAAATCTATAATCCTATGTTATACGATTTTACACGGATTAAAGGATTTGACTAAGACTAGCTTGACAAGAAAGATATAATTTTTTTTTTTAAAAGAAAGTCGAAGCTAAAAAGACACATAAACTGGACAGGCTGTAGTATATCAGTTATAACTTTTTATCTGTGACTCTGATTGGGATGAAATTAACTTCAAATGAGAGATAAAACTCAGGGCTATATATCTATAGGTTGCACGACACGTAACTCTTTCTAGAACTCCGGCTATGACCAAAACAAGTTGACTCTTGTGCAGTATACGGGAATAAAAATCCGGGTGACTCAAATTTTTTTTTTTTAAAAAATCTATGGCTCAACTCTAATAATAAAAAAAGGGTTTGATAAAAAATAAATAAATAAAAATTAAAAAAATGCACATATAATCACATTGTCACGAATGATGCAATGAAGTTCGCAACCTAAAGTCAAGATCTATGTTCCACTATGGTCAAGCTTTTGGGTGTCAAAGGGTACCATGGTTAAGAGTTTGGACGCGTTAGCAAGGCAGCCTCCCTTGAGGGTGTATGCCAACGGGCGGCTTCGCAAGTTCGTGATGAAATCGAACTCGACTCCATGGTTTGGGTGGATTTAAAAACTCGGATGAACTCTTATTGCCATGAGCGTTTTCGAGTTGATAGAGCATAAATCCCCCGGGCTAGCCACATACGTAGAACACGTACTATTGTGGCAAAATGGGTAAGCTAAAATGCATATGCATATGTGACAATGCCAATTAAATCAAAGAAATATTCTTCAAGAATCTTTCAAGTCTCATCCACTCATCTCAATTAAATACCGATCACTCAAATCGATAAATAACCAAGAATCCTCCCTAGTGGAGTCGCCAAATTGTAGGCGTCGCTCGATGTGCGCCTACGTTAAAAGCATGTGTGAATATGCTTGACTCTCATAGGAAGTGGGAATTGACATAACATGATGAGGGACAAGGAAATTAGAGAGCCGCCAACAAGTTTTTAAGGAACTTGTAAACCGTTCACGGATCACAAAAGGCAACCACGATTAAGGGACAACGATAGGCAACAACGATTGACCCGTGAAGGTTACACCCCATTCATAATCCATGAGATTACTAACTCCATATGGTTTGGAACCACGAAAGGAGGATCGGGGATGATGGTACAAAGTGAGTCATGGAGTCACATTCGCCCGTATTGGCCTCTACTCGATTCTTATAGTGAAAAGAAATTCCTGCGATCTCAAAGGCATACAAACAAAATATTCAATTTGCTCCAAACTATTATTATGCTAAATTGGTTGAATATTAATGCAACATATAATTCTAAAATATCGTGATCACTTGATTAAACAACAAGATTAAAAAGGATCCTAAACCGGTTGTCCAAATTATCTTATTAGGCGTGATTTTCAATTACATATTCCCTTTAAACAGGCAATATGGTGATCAATAAATATAATAAAATAAACATTAACATTGGAAGCAATTCAACAATAATAACGTTAGTCAAATCAAATATAAAATAACCTAATCATGATGCTAGCAATATAAAATAAAATAAGAGTAATTAACTTAAGTAATTACTCACATTCCACATGTTCCTTTAAATTGCTACATCATGAATAAACTGTTAGTAACTTCAATAAAAAAATATAAAGCAAATTGAAACAATTAAATTAAATAGTAGAGTTGATTTGGTCCAAACCCTCAGTCAATTATACCTTTCACACCTTGGTTTTAAGTATATAACTTCAGGTAAAGTATGGACTCCTTGGAGTGCTTAAGGGAAGAATGGTGTAATTAGGAATATAGGTTTAAGGCTTAGAATATGGGAGAGAGAGAAGAGAATGATTTTTGGTGTAAAAGAGAGAAAGAGAGAAGGATTTGATGATCAAGCTTGTTTATGATCGAAAAAGGGGTGATATGACCTCTATTTATAGGGAAAAAAAGGGTCGAAGAATCAAGAAAAGATCGAGTTCGAATCGGATTAAACCTCTTGCGATAGACAACAATTTTTGCGGTTTCTGTTTTTATCATATCTTTTGATCCAAAAACTGGAATAAGATGAATAAGATATCGTTGGAAAGCTCTTGAAGTCTACTTTCTAACCCAATTAGAATAAGATTAAAATATTTTGTAGAATAAAAGATATGGCCAAAATAGTGATACAGTGTCAGTTTTGGATAGAGTTTGACATTTTATTCATATCTTTTCCGTTATAGCTCGGAATTGATATTATAATATATCATTGGAAAGATAATTTCAACCATATAAAATTTGGATAAAAACTATGAGGCACGAAAATAATATCTTTCTGTCATTGAACGTCTTTCAATTCGGATAGAAATAGGATTTTCAAAAGGAAAAGTTTTATTCAATTTCAAACTCTTTAATCTTACCTTTTCAAAATGGATAATTAGGATCTTTTAGAAACTTATATAAGCTTATAATTAATACTAATTGGTTTAGGAATGGGATTAAATAATTTGGACCCTCCACATGATCATTGGGTCGTAGGTAAGGTGGGCTTAGGTTCGGTTTGGGCTCAGTTTAATATTTTGGCCATAACTTATTCGTTATAACTCGGATTTGGGCTTATAATATATCGTTGGAAAGCTATTTTAAAGCCCCATCCAAATATTTAATCATTGGACCCAGATTATGGACCAAAATAAAATGGATTAAACGTTTTATAAAAAGGACACAAAAGGAATGATTTTAAAGGATACAAAATGAATTATTTTGGGTTTAAAGGCACGAAAAGAGGAAAATAAGTGAAGGTTTGGGGAAATGGGCTAGGAATTGGGTTGGTTTATGAAATGGAAATATGGATTTAAGCACTCCAAGATTAAATACTCAACCCGACCAATAATGGCGGTGAAAGGTTGTTCATCATCGGGTTTGGTTTTGGGGAGACATTTTTAGGTGTCTACAATTTTAGAAAAAGCCGTCCAAAGTTAAAAGAGGCAAGGACATAAAAAAAAAAAAAAGCAAAAGCTTGGAAAAAGAAAATATCGAAAAAAAAAGGTAAAGAAGAATGTGAAGCACAAAAAAAAGTTTTGTTATTGTTGTTTTCCCTATTTTTGTTATTTTGTGTTAAATAAGTTTGGGGTAAAGGGAAAGAAGATAGAGCAAAAGAGTCGCCAACAAGTTTTTTTAGGAACTTGTAAACCGTCACAGGGTGAAGGTTACACCCCTTAACGATCCAAGAGATCGTAAACTCCATAAGGTCTTGAACCAAATAAGGGTTCGGGGATGAAGGTACAAATCCAACCTAAAAGAGATTGAACCTGCCCTAATAATAGGCCTCTACTTTATTCTGATCGTATTCATGTGCGCTTTTTGACTAACATACAATCAATAGGATTAACCCTAAACCTGTTTATCTATGTTGGTTGAATTTAATGCACAAATAAAACTATTATTGACGATCACTTGAATTATAATCATATTAATCCTAAACAAGATTATTAATTATCTTATTAAGCGTGATTACAAGTACCAATTCCCTTTAAACATGCATAAAAGGTGTGATCAAGCAATAACAATAAATAATCAAGCAACATAATAATAATCAAAATAATAATATTCATAATCATAATCATAATAAATTATAATTAAAATAATCATAATAAAAATCAAAACAATAATCATCATAATAACAATCATATTAATCATAATAATAATCATGTTAAAGCATAGCAAGATCCTAGGCATGATACTAACAAGATTAATAAAAAACCCTAGCATGTCACTAAACAATAAAAATCAAATCTTTAACCCTAACATGATACTAACAATCATAAATATTAGGAAGAACATAAGAAGCATCGTAATAATCATATTTGATATTAAAGTTACCCTAGACATGATACTAGGAATCATAATAACAATCTAAGCATGAACTTTATATCATAACATCAATAAAAACCATCAAAGTACTTACTTTGATGCCTCGTACCTCTTTCTAATAACAAAATACACACGTTAGTAACTTCAAGGAAAATAGTAAAACAAAACAATTAAATTAAATAATTAAAAGAGAGATTTGGGACCAAACCCTCAGAAATTAAACCTTTCACGTCTAGGGCGAAGGCAACTTCGAATATGGCTAGGTGTTTCTAGATCTAATGAATGCGGAATTTTTATATTTGAGAGAAGCAAGTTTAGAAAAGAGAGAGAGAGTAATCAAGAGAATCTTGATGAGAGTTGGTAGATTGTAGATGAAAACTGGTTATTGAAAACGGAGTTTTTAATACGTTATTTATAAAGAAAATCAGCCAAAAAGATAAAATATCAAAACAGAGTTCTGGCACACGTCAAACCGTACCAGCGCCAACGCTGGCTATTGGCGCCAGGCGCCAACACTAGCGCCAGGCGCTACAGCTGGCGTTTGGCGCTGATTTAGAAAATCACGCGTTTTCTTAAAATCAGATAAAAATTGCCGTACAGGACGATAAAATCGTATTTTCCTCAAAAATGCTCTTTGATTTTAATTAAAACTCTGAAAAGTCAACAAAAGTCAATTTATCAATGCTAATTGAATTAGGAATGAAAAGAACCTTCTAGAAGAATCTAGAAGACTAAAACCATTCCTAATTGCATTAGGAATGATAAATCTATATTAGGCCCTCCCCTAGATCATTGGGCCGCATATAAGGCTCAAAACAGGCCCAGTTTAGTATTTTGGCCATAATTTCCTTAATATTCATTGTTGGAAAGCTCCTTTCAAGCCCCATCCAACTACACTACTATTGGACCCATATCATGGACCAACCAAACTGGATTGGCTGTTTTCTCAAAATAGGTTTTCAAAAACAGAGAGAAAAGAAAAGAAATTAAAACTATCCGCAACACTAAACTTTCCACACTTTCACTTCATTCGATTATGATTTGACGTGAAAGGTACTCATCACCGGGTTTGGTTTTGGGGAGACACAAATGGGTGTCTACAGAAGCCCCCACTTTGACTGAGTTTGAAGAAACGCAAGTTTCGAAAACAAAAGTCAAAGTATCGATAGGGACGAAGAATGATTCAGAACGTTCTGCGATTCTAAGTCACCCTTGTAACGCCGATACCTGCAAACTAGCGTTAGTTAAACAGATAAGAGAGTTAAGAAATGCGTATCTTGCACCGTCGAGCACATGTCTTTGAAAGTAACCGATTTGCTGCTGCTTTACTGTTATTTTGATGACATCCTGCCAAGAGAATGTCATCCCGCTTGAAAACTGTTATGCTTATAAGTGTTCCCAATTTAGAAGATTGCTTCGCTTGAAACGATCCTCTCCCGCTTTGATAATATTCCACGTCCAAGGGAACACTATCGAAGATTGTTTCGCTTGAAACAATCCTCTTCCGCATTGATAATATTCCACGTCCAAGGGAATACCATCGAAGATTGTTTCGCTTGAAACAATCCCCATCCGCATTGATAATATTTCACGTCCAAGGGAATACTATTGAAGATTGCTTCGCTTGAAACAATCTTCTTCCGCTTTATGACCATCTTCCACGTCTAAGGGAACATGGTCGAAGACAACTTTGCTTGAAATTACCTTCAGTTGTTTGTGACAACTCTCCACAATCTAGGGAATGCCGTCAAAGATATCCTTGCTTGAAGCCATCCTCATTTGTTGCGATAATTTTCCAAAGGAAATTACCGAAGATCTCCGCTTGTCGATCTTTAAAAGCTTGCTTGAACTTTGCTCCCGCTATTCTTGTACGTCGGTGCTTTTGTTGCTTTGAACCTGTACGTCGGTGCCTTTTACGAATGAACCACTATGTCAATGCCTTTTATTAACGAGCCAATGCTTAGGCGCTTTAAGCTAAGTGAGACGATCTTTCATCAGGTCGATCACTTTGTGCAATCAAGCCGATTACTAAAAATTGTGTCAAATTGCTTAGAGGGGCTAACTGGCGTACCAAGGAACCCAAAATATATTGCAAAAAGGTAGAACAACCCCCACTGAGTGGCTGAGCGTCCTGGCGCCGCTGAAAAAGCATCAGCGCCACACAACTGGCCTTAGCGCAAGGCGCCAAAGCCTAGTGCTTGGCGCCAGAACGGGGTTTTCCTTAAATACCCCTTTCTTTCTCATTTTCGCTGTTTTGCTCGTCGTGCTTTGCTCGAAAAACCGCAGAATTTCATTTGCTTTGTTCTTGCTCGTTTCTCAACCAAATTCACTCAAATTTGTTGCAAATCAAAGCTCCTTTCATCCATTTTCCCGATCTATGTAAGTTTTCTTCAAACTCACACCGGTTTTTATGAATTTTGCACATGTTTATACTCGAATTTCATGAAATTTCGAAATTTAGAATGCTTAATTCTCTTTATTTGTCAAATTTTATGCCATGAAATTGCTTAATTATGTTTATATATTGCCTTGGGATTAATTTGAGACTTGTTTGACTCAATTTGGTGAAGAAATGAGCAAATTACCATTGTTGGACCTTTTGAGGTCGGGAATGCAATGTGACTTGTTCTTGATGTTTTTGCTAGCAATTCTTGTCCAATTTGTCACAATAATTACTATAGTATTGCAAGAAATTGTTTGATTGCTTGAAAAATGCCGTATATGCTCAATTTGAATTTGTGCTCTGTTTTAATACTACGTACTCTGTTTTTTGCGAA
Organism: Chenopodium album; assembly: GCF_948465745.1. Lineage (NCBI taxonomy): Eukaryota > Viridiplantae > Streptophyta > Magnoliopsida > Caryophyllales > Amaranthaceae > Chenopodium > Chenopodium album. The sequence continues at coordinate 10,875,691 of NC_137842.1, read as the reverse complement.
CATAGTATCATGCGGCTATGCGAACCTTAGATACTATAGAACCTTAATTTATGATAATTCTGCACAATGTAGCATGGCTAGACAGCGAGGCTCTGGTTTACGGTCCCGAGACACTCGACGGGAACATGAGCCCGTGGAGGATGACGCTGCGCCGTCCATTTCGCTTAGTCGACTCCCCGAGTGGACGAGCGGACCTTGTTCTCTGCCCCCGTCCACCATATTTCTAAGAGGGTGAGACGGGGCATCACTGTTGGGAGGACGCACTGTCACGGTTCCGGATGTGACGGTTTAGGAGACCTGTACAAGATGTACATCGCCAGGGACGTTGAGACGAGACTCCTATGGGAGTCTTGCGGTCTTGCTGCGTTGTTTGAGACCTCCGAGGCGATGGTTGCCTCTAGCGGGGGTCACCATGTAGTGCGTGCTCTGGTGGAGTTCTTCTGGGACACCACCAACACTTTCCACTTTCCCTGGGGTGAGATGATGGTCACTCCTACCGACTTCAGTCTCATCACAGGACTGGAGTTCAGCTCCGTGCCACTGCCGTTCGATAGTGGGATTGACGTCTTTTCTCCCGAGGTCGAGGAGCTGTTGGGGCCGATTACCATTCGGGCCCGAGCTGAGGTCGAGTCGTCTCAGTTTAGTGCTAGGGGGATTCGCCGCTCAACTCTGGCAGCGGCTTTCGATGATGGTGCGACCACCCGAGAGCAGCGGGTGCGCATCTTTGCGCTTATTTTGTTGTCAGGGACGTTCTCCCCTGACAAGGGTAGTAGGGCGCTGCTTTACTACCTTCCTGCTGTTCGTGATCTACACCGGATCGGGACTTATGACTGGGCCAGCTTGGCCTATGCTGACTTCATTCGTGCGCTGAGGGACTCGTGTCGACACCGATCCTTTGGGACGAATGTTGCTCTGTCCGGCTTTTGGAGGGTCGTAGAGGTAAAAATTATTCCCTATAAAGTTTAGCTCTATATTTTAGCTAGCACTTGCTGATAATTTTAACTCCTTGTAGATCTGGTTCTACGAGTACTTCCCTTCTGCTGCGCCGGCGAGACCGTCGCCGTGCAGGTTTCCAGTAAGTGCTTCTTGGGGCAGCCGCCGTGTGGGGATGTCCACTGCATATGTCCAAGATTGGATTATCGCGGTACGATTCTTTCTTATTTTCCATTTTGTGATGCTCTAGACAGATCCTTGCTTGATTGATGCTCTTTGCAGGAGCTTGAGGTGGTGTACCGGCCATGGGTTAGCTTGGTAGTCCCTGGGTTAGCTGCACAGTATTCTGCTGAGCGTCGCTATTTCCCGGGGACTTATGGAGCGATCGCATACCTGGGAGAGAGGGTTGCTAGACAGCCTTCCTCCGATGTTTTTGTCGTTCTTGCTCCTCCACCACGTCACATGTTTGACGTCGCGAGGCTGTTGAGCATGTCAGAGGGAGCTGGTACCCCTTGGCGGTCTTGCACGATCCCCGGGCGATGCTATGCGGAGGAGCTACTGCCGTTGTTAGCTCCAGTTCCTGTACCGGCTGAGGACGTGGCGGTAAGATTTTTCAGCTTTTACTTTTCGTTAAGTAGCCCCCAAGTAATGCTTTACCGACTTGGTTTTTTCTTTATCAGGACGATGCTGCTGAGTTCGTGCCACCCCGTATGTCTATCCATTACCAGGGAACATAAAGGCCGATTAAGATGATTCCTCCGGCTCCCGAGGACGAGCGCTTCGTAGAGCGGTCGATTCCTCGCCACTAGACTAGGGTGAGCTTATTTATTTGCAACTTTTGTCCATATATATTATGCATGTTTACTGACTTATTTCTTTGACAGTTCTCGCGCGAGGTGGTTTCGGCGATGGCACGATGTATAGATGCCTTCCGGAGTCAGCTTGTCCGGATGAGGAATGTGGATACCTGCCATCGGGACGACGCCGTTCAGGAGGTAGTCTCCCTTTCATATGTTTTGCATTACCGCTTCGATTTTGCCTTGTTTCTGATTTAATTCTTTTTGCAGGGTCAGCCTATTGCTTCTCACACCCGCCCGAGACCTGAGGTGCGGAGGGATCCAGCGAGGTCTAGCTCGAGACGTCGCCGCACTACGTCAGGGGGTAGAGGTGGTCGCTCTGAGGTTGCCCGTGCCGATGTGGCGGAGGGCTCGGGTTCTTCCTCTGAGGGTGCTTATGCTGCGCCGGTAGGCCAGGGAGAGGCTACCTCGGCTCTCAGAGGTGGTGGGATGTACGAGGTTGGCTCGTCATCGCAGCAGCCTCCGCAGCCTCAGCCTCAGGTTGATCTTGGGTGGAGTGGACCCACGTTGAGTTTTCCTCCTCCTGCGGAGACTGGAGCTGGAGCCGGAGCTGGTGGAGAGGTTACTCCTCGTACGACGCAGTTTTACGAGATGATGGGTGTACGTCCCCCGGCGCCGTAGTTTGTTCCTGTGCTTTTTTTTTGACTTTGTATAGAACTTTGCCTTTTAGTTAGACTCATTTTTTTAGACATATTTTGTATATACATACTATTATTAGTATATTTTATTATCATGTTTTTTCATTTTTTATTTATATTATTATGTGCATGTTTGTGTGTGCAAGAAAGTGTGACAAGTAATTTTGCGCAAAAATTCCAACATTTTTATTATTGATGGAGGGTATCCGACTTTCTCCCCCAAAAAGAAAAATAAAAAAGGAAAAGTCAAATAAAAGCTTGGGTTTATAAAAAACTTGGAAATTAACCTAAATAAAATCCAAAAAAGAATAATATAATAATTTAATAGCTATATTAATTAAAAAAAAAGAATAAAAATATGTTTAGAAAAGATAAGGGAGCCGTAAAGTCATTAGTAGACTCGAATTAAGGTAAAAACGCTGTTTTATAAAGCGCGTATGGCGAGGTAAATTGGCGCCAGCTGGCGCCACGCAATTGGGTGTAGCGCCAGGCGCTACACTTAGCGTGTGGCGCCAAGCTTTAGCGTCTGGCGCCAATCGCGGCGTCTAGCGCCAAGTAGCGCTGACTTCGTATTCTACCCCGATTAAAACTGCTCCTAATTGGTTATAAATAGCCCCCTGCCCAGCCGATTCTTTTCATAATTTCAGCAAATAAAATAATTCTTGGCCTTAGAAAAATAATATCATGTCTTAAGTCACCAAAACTTTTACCCAATACACCCATGAATGGTGTCGGTCTCTTAATGCCAAAGTGTAGACACCCATTTGTGTCTCCCCAAAACCAAACCCGGTGATGAGTACCTTTCACGTCGAATCATAATCGAATGAAGCAAAAGTGTGGAAAGTCTAGTGTTGCGGATAGGTTTTAATTTCTTTTCTCTTCTCTCTATTTTTGAAAACTTATTTTAAGAAAACAGCCAATCTAGTTTGGTTGGTCCATGATATGGGTCCAATAGTAGTGTAGTTGGATGGGGCTTGACAAGAGCTTTCCAACGATATATTATAAGCCTAATTCCGATGAATATTGAGGAAGTTATGGCTAATTTACTAAACTGGGCCCAGTTTGAGCCTTATATGCAGCCCAATGATCTAGGGGAGGACCTAATATGATTTATCATTCCTAATTAGCCATAACTTCCTCTAGAAGGTTCTTTTCATTCCTAATTCAATTAGCATTGATAAATTGACTTTTGACTTTTCAGAGTTTTAATCAAAATCAAATAGCATTTTTGAGGAAATTATATGATTTTATCCTCCAGTACGGCAAACTTATTTGATTTTCGAAAACGCGTTGAAAACAGGCTTGGCGCCTGACCCCAGGCACTAGCGCCTGGAACCAGGCCTGGCGCCTGGCGCTAGTGTTGGTGCCTAGCGCCAGTTAGTCAGGGTTTGCGCCAGCTCTGTTTTTTGTGCGTCAGACTCTGTTTTGATATTTTATATCTTTTGGCTGATTTTCTCTATAAATAACGTCGTAAAAACTCCGTTTTCAACCACCAATTCTCATCATTCACGAGTTCTCATCTACAATCAGTTTTAATTTGCATTCGCTTACAATCATTCTCTCATTCTCTTAATCATTCATCTTTTTCGTTCTTTCTTTCTCTAAACTTTGTTTTCGAATACAAAATTCCGCATTCCCAGGATCTAGAAACACCTAGCCATATTCGAATTTGCCTTCGCCCTAGACGCGAAAGGTTTAATTTCTGAGGGTTTGGTCCCAAATCTCTATTTCGATTATTTAATTTAATTGTTGATTTATTATTTTCCTTGAAGTTACTAACGTGTGTATTTTGTTATTAGAAAGAGGTACGAGGCATCAAAGTAAGTAATTTAATGGTTTTAATTGATGTTATGATGTAGAAATCATGTTTATATTGTTATTATGATATTCCTGGTATCATGTTTAGGGTAATTTTAATATTAAATATGATTGTTATGATGCTTCCTTTGTTCTTCCTAATATTTATGATTGTTAGTATCATGTTAGGGTTAAAGATTTGATTTTTATTGCTTAGTGACATGCTAGGGTTTGTTATTAATCTTGTTAGTATCATGCCTAGGATCTTGCTATTATTATGCTTTAATATTAACATGAACGTGATTATGATTATAATTGTTATAATTTATGATGTTTATGATTATTATTATTATTATTATTATTATTATTATTATTATTATTATTATTATTATTATTATTATTATTATTATTATTATTATTATTATTATTATTATTATTATTATTATTATTATTATTATTGTGATGATGATTATTTTTATGACTATTATAATTATTGATTATTTATTATGTTGCTTGATGCTTATTTATTTATTGCTTGATCACTCCTTTTATGCATGTTTAAAGGGAATTTGTACTTGTAATCACGCTTAATAAGATAATTAATAATCTTGTTAGGGTTAATGTGATTATAATTCAAGTGATCACCAATAATAGTTTGTTTGTGCATTAATATTCAACCGACATAGATAAACAGGTTTAGGGTTAACCTAATGATTGCATGTTAGTCAGAAAGCGCACATGAATACGGTCTGAATAAAGTAGAGGCCTATTATTAGGGCAGGTTCAATCTCTTTTAGGTTGGATTTGTACCTTCATCCCCGAACCCTTATTTGGTTCTAACCTTATGGAGTTGACGATCTCTTGGATCGTTAAGGGGTGTAACCTTCATCCTATGAACGGTTTACAAGTTCCTAAAAACTTGTTGGCGACTCTTTTGCTCTATCTTCTTCCCTTTTGGACGCCACCGTACTTTAGTGTATGATCACAGTGGGGTTCAAGCTAGGGGTTAACGCTTGAATTTATTCCCTATAGTTTTTGGCAACTCCGCTGGGGAGGATTTCTATTTTAATTCCTGAATTTGTTTCGGCAATGATTTAGAATGAGTGTATGAGACTCGAAACGTTCTAAGTATTTCATGTGCGTAATTTTGATTAACATTATTGTCATATGCATAAAAAAGATCTCATTGGAAAGACCATCCATAATGAGTTAAAAACATAGGATTTTATACGTAGGAAATTTGAGAAATATCTTTCACAACTAGGACCGAAATAACACTGCGCGAAATTGGAAAATTTTATCGAGCACAGAAAGCTGCTGAGGCATGTGGGAAGTAGCGCTAGAGGCCAGAGCTTGGCGCCAGACTTTTTGCCGTAGCGCTAGACGCCAGCATTGGCGCCAGGCGCTACAGTTAAAAACTGGCGCCAGTCTCTGATTGCTGGCGCCAATTTCCCCCAATACCGAGCCAGAAATATGCGTTCTAATTTCGACCGGTTTTTCGTATTGTTTGCTCGATCCTACTTCCTGATTGAATTTTTTCTCACTTTTTTGAAACCCATATGTGCTCTACATATGGACATAACCATCTGGGAATTCATGCTCCATCTACCTGATTGAACGCTCTGTGCAACAAAGGGTACATCCGAGAATGTTGAATTCACCAAACCATGGAAGCGAGTTTTTTCTGAAACTCGCGGTGTCCCATCCACTCGCGCAAACCCTTCACGGTTAGGCTTCCGCGCAGTGCATCCGGACAATTAACCATGGACACTCTATTGACTAAACCATATCCCGAACTTTAGAGAACTAGAGCCATGGTTAGGTTGCAAACTCATTGCATCATATTGTGCCTACTTGACTAATTGTGCATTATTTGTTGTGCATATATTCTATGTTTCTCTTAACCGTTTGTTTGACTTGTGTTAAGACTAAATAAACTGATTAATGACTAAAGGAATTTGTTTAATTAATTTGAGCTAATAAATAAACATAAAATCGAGTCATAGTTCCTTTAAGTCAACCCGGATTTTATTCCCGTATACTGCACAAACGTCAACTTGTTTTGGTCATATCCGGAGTTCTAGCAAGAACTACAAGTCGTACAACCTATGGATCTCTAGCCCCGAGTTTTATCTTTAATTTGGCGTTGATTTCATTCAAATCAGAGTCACAAATAAAAAGTTATGACTAAAATACCAGAGTCTGTCAAGTTTAATGCATATACGTGAAGTCTTAACTTAGTCTTTGCTTGAGTCTAGTCACATAGTCTAGCCACATGGTCATGACACGAGTCTTAACGTACCATCTACACTCACTAGTCTTAGCACACACTTTGAGTATATGTCTCCATGACCATGTCTTAGGTTCATGCATGAGTCGGTCTTTTTCCGTCATTTGAGTTGGGGGGTACATTCTATTCCTAATTGCATGTTGAATAAAGTTTGAGTCAAATAATTAACTATGAATATCCCCAAATTCCTTTTCCACAGTACTTGGTCGAGGAGAGAAGGGCGATTAATCAAGGACAACCTCTTTATTCAAGTTTCACTTTTCGATAAATCGATTCGTCAAAAGAGGAAGGCTAAAAGCATAATGGCAACTCAAGAAGAAGTCAATGAGCTTAGGAACCAACTAGTTACCATGACTGAAACACTGAAGCTCCTCACCCTCAAGGTCGATGATCCCGTAAAGCAACAACAAATAAACCTCATGCAAGAAAGTTTGGGCAAGCTATCTAGCGACTATAAATTTCAGGGCATGAGTTCACAAGGGGTCTCGCTGGACAAGGAACTTCTTCCGCATAAGTTCAATGCCACTGACATCCCTAAATTCAAGGCAACAGATAACCCTTACTTCCATATAAGAGCTTTCGAAACTATAATGAACATTAAGGGTATCGATAAGAAGGTTTTCCCCTCTCTGTTCCCACTATCTCTCGAAATCGTTTGTCAACAATGGTTCTTCTCCCTTGACAAGAAGAAAACCTCTACCTGGAAATCGATATTAAACGCTTTCGTTGATAGGTACAAGTGCAATATCCAAGTTGAAACCGACCATAGACAACTTGAGATGCTAAGACAAAAAGAGAATGAAGGCTTTACTTCTTTCTTTAATAAATGGAGGGAAACTTCCGCCAAGATGATTGAGGTCCCCACCGAAAAGGAGTCTGTGAGGATGTTTATCAAGAATCTCCTAGAAAAGTATTCAAAGCACTTAAAATATCAACACAACTTGAATACTTTCAAGGCCGTCTATGACATAGGTATCGAGATCGAAGACGACCTCGCAAAACAAAAAGCTACTAACAATAGTAACCACGGTGGCTGGAAAGGAAAGAAGAGCGACAATCCTTCTTCTTCCGAAAAAGCCCACTCTAGTAATAATGTTAGTACCTTTGACCATAATGATGTCTTAGCCATGGACAATCAAGGATCTAAAAGGAAACCCAGGCGAGAGTTTACACCCATTGGAATGACCTACGATGCTGCTTTCGATCGTCTCTATGATCAAGGATTAATCAAAGCTATTGGCCCTACCGAGGATCCAACACCAGAAAATCGATCTTCGAGATGGAATCCAAACTCCTATTGCAAGTACCATCGAGGGCGCGGTCATACTACTGATGAATGCTACAGGTTTCAAAACCTCATTCAAGATCTCATAGAGGCAAATAAGATCCCATTGCCTCTAGCTAGTGAGAAGACTGGATGATGTCGGAGCAAACAACACAAGACAAGAGGCGAGCTGCAACGACAAGATTTCATGACCTCCTTTTCTATTTCTTTTTCATTTTTTTCCCTTTCCCCAATAAGTCTAGCATAGGCACCTTGTCTTTTCCTTTAGATTAATTTTGTAGTTTTTTTCCTTTTCCCTTTTTAATAAAATGAGCATTTATTTCCTTGCATATGTTCATCGCATTGCATTGCATTAAAAAAAAAATCCATGTCGAATTAAGCACAAGGTATACCAATGATTTAAGGCACCCCTTGTAGCCACATCATATCTCCTTTCACCTTTCAAATATGCAATCCTTTCTTCATAAACCACTTTGAGCCTCGTCTAACGATAGACCTTTCTTTTTTCAACCTACATCTACCTAACCTTGGGATGGGATGGTGTGTAACTTATGCAATTCTAAAGAAGGCTTGAGCAAATTCAAAAAATTAAAATAGCAAAAAATAAGCAAAAGCAAAAAATAAATAAAAATAAATAAAAGAGTACAAAAGGGCAAGTGTTCCAATGTCTTTGATATGAAAATGTCTTTGATAAGAACACGTCTCAGATTGCGTCTCTTATCGAGTGCTCGGTACCGTGCCTGAGAAACATGAATGCCAAGTGAGTGATAGACTGCATGATCGGGATTGTCCACACTTATAAAAATAAAATAGATGCTAAAGCAAAAGATAAAAGTGAGCTAAAAAAGAGTAGAAACTCAAGCATAAAAATACAAAGATTCAAAAGCAAGGTCGCACACCTTGGGGGCTTATCGAGGGTCTTGAGACTTTATCCCCTTCTTCTATAACCTTTAGCCTAACCACGTTACAACCCTTAAAAAGACCTTTTTGAGGTAGTCACACTTGTGCGAGGTTCGGCTGGAGCTACGTTCGGCCTGATTCCTAACGGATACGTAGGAAACCTCACATCGAGGTGCGGCCGTAATAAACATGCATTCATATTCACATTCACATACTTACACCATGATCATATCAAAGGGATCTCCTATGCTCATCCCTATCCATTTAGAGCTAGACTTGGGGGCTTGATCCCCACATCATTAGCTTACCTAGCCTAAGAGTAAACATTATTTGACTCTTCTAATAATAATATTTTTCCACACACTTAGCCTTTGCGGCCTAACTTTAGTGTCACTATCACACACATCACAGATACATGACCAAATATACTTCCCTTAGGAACCCTTTGTCATGAAATCTTAACACAACATTGAAGCATGCCTTGTCATATCAACATCACTCATCATTGCATCACAAAGTACGAAGTGCTTAGCCTCCGTGCCTAAGTTACCCAAATACTTTCATCGTGGAGTCAACAATTGAGAAAGCCTAGGATGAATTAATCCTTGCACAACATTTGACTAAGCTCATTTAACATGCACCTTCAAACACTTTTCGATACTTTTTTTGCGTCTTTCTTTTTCGGGAGAAAGTTGGTACCCTCCACAAAAATGACGGAAATTTTTGTTTTTCTGCATTTCGAGTCATATACATATCGAGTTTCATGAGTCAACACTACGCACACACAAGTCACATCGAGTCGAGTTAACCTCGAGTCAGTCAATCACAGTGAATCAAGTTTATACCTTGAGTCGTGTCAAGTCAATGAGCCAAGCAACATTAAGCCTCAGGTCAACCCTAAGATTGCTAAAGATATTGGCAAAGTTCTATAGTAAAAAATAAATACAGGTGCAGCAGAACAGGGAAGATCCTACTCCAGCGCCAGACGAAAACATCTAGCTCGAAGCCTCTCAGAAAGGTGATTTCGACTCCATACATCGATTTTGGGTTCCTTGGTACGCCAGTTAGCCCCTATAAGCAATTTGACATGATTAAGTAGTCGGTTTGATTACAGTCTAAGTGATCGACCTGACGAAAGATCGTCTCACTTAGCTTAAGCGCCTAAGTATTGGCTCATTATAAGCACCAAAGCATCGGTTAAAAAGCAAGCACTTAATCGACAGTTTTCCAAAAATTGGATTGTCATCCCCAACTGACAATATTTCCAAAAATGGATTGTCGTGCATCTTCTTCAACGACAATTTTTCCAAGATTGGATTGTCATCTCTGGCAAAGTTTCCAAGCATGGATTGTCGTGCTCCTTCTTTGTTTGGCAAGTTTTTTCCAAGTTCGGATTGTCATACATTCATAGATCGCTGGCAAGTTTTCCGTGATAAGATTGTCATACACCCAGTTCCCTATGGCAAAATTTCCCAAAGGATTGTCGTAGGTCTCTACTCATCATAAATTTCGGCAAAAGTTCCTCAACGTGGATTGTCTTCAGCAAGTGGCAAATTTTCTCGAAGTGGATTTTCGGTCGACTCTTTTTTGCAGATGTTCCAAGACGCGGATTGTCAATAGTGGCAATATTTTCCCAAAAGGATTATCGCATAGCGTTGGCAAATTTCCAAGGTGGATTGCTTTCAAGAGTTATGTTCCAAGATGTGGATTGTCGATCGTAGCAAAGTTCTTATGAAAGATTGTTACGAAGCATTGGCAACTTTTCCCAAATATTGGATTTTGGCAAATTTTCCGAGATACGGATTGTCGCTTCATCGTGGCAACATTTCCAAGGATGGATTGTTACGTGGCATTGACAACTTTCCCTAAATTGGATTCTCATACATCATACAGGAGTTGTGTTGGCAACTATTCCCAAAGAAAAGAGGATTGTCATCACAGCAAAAGCACTGACATACTGGTTCACAAGTAGCAAAGCGCCGATGTACTGGCATAGCAGCATTAAGGATCAACAAGCAGTGATCTTTTGGAAGACTATCACAACAGAAATTGGAGGCAGTTACAGGTGTAGCAGTCTTCAGGCGGTATTCTCTAGCTTGCGGAAGATCGTCACAACAAATCGGTTACCCTTCAGAGACGTGTACTCGACGGTGCAAGATACGCGTTTCTTAACTCTTTTATCTATTTAACTAACGCCAGTTTGCAGGTATCGGCGTTACAAGAGTGATTTAGGATCGCAGAACGTTCTGAATCATTCTCCGTCCCTATCGCTACTTTGACTTTTGTTTTCGAAACTCGCGTTTCTCCAAACTCAGTCAAAGTGGGGGCTTCTGTAGACACCCATTTGTGTCTCCCCAAAACCAAACCCGGTGATGAGTACCTTTCACGCCGAATCATAATCTAATGAAGCAAAAGTGTGGAAAGTCTAGTGTTGCGGATAGGTTTTAATTTCTTTTCTCTTCTCTCTATTTTTGAAAACTTATTTTAAGAAAACAGTCAATCTAGTTTGGTTGGTCCATGATATGGGTCCAATAGTAGTGTATTTGGATGGGGCTTGACAAGAGCTTTCCAACGATATATTATAAGACCAATTCCGATGAATATTGAGGAAGTTATGGCCAATTTACTAATTTGGGCCCGGTTTTAGCCTTCTATGCGGCCCAATGATCTAGGGGAGGGCCTAATATGATTTATCATTCCTAATGCAATTAGGAATGGTTTTAGTCTTCTAGATTCTTCTAGAAGGTTCTTTTCATTCCTAATTCAATTAGCATTGATAAATTGACTTTTGACTTTTCAGAGTTTTAATCAAAATCAAATAGCATTTTCGAGGAAATTATATGATTTCATCCTCCAGTACGGCAAACTTATCTGATTTTCGAAAACGCGTTGAAAACAGGCTTGGCGCCTGACCCCAGGCACTGGCGCCTGGCGCTAGCCATTGGCGCATGGCGCTAGTGTTGGTGCCTAGCGCCAGTTAGCCAGGGTTTGCGCCAGCTCTGTTTTTTGTGCGTTAGACTCTGTTTTGATATTTTATATCTTTTGGCTGATTTTCTCTATAAATAGCGTCGTAAAAACTTCGTTTTCAACCACCAATTCTCATCATTCACGAGTTCTCATCTACAATCAGTTTTAATTTGCATTCGCTTACAATCATTCTCTCATTCTCTTAATCATTCATCTCTTTCGTTCTTTCTTTCTCTAAACTTTGTTTTCGAATACAAAATTCCGCATTCCTAGGATCTAGAAACACCTAGCCATATTCGAAGTTGCCTTCGCCCTAGACGTGAAAGGTTTAATTTCTAAGGGTTTGGTCCCAAATCTCTATTTCGATTATTTAATTTAATTATTGATTTATTATTTTCCTTGAAATTACTAACGTGTGTATTTTGTTATTAGAAAGAGGTACGAGGCATCAAAGTAAGTACTTTAATGGTTTTAATTGATGTTATAATACAGAAATCATGTTTATATTGTTATTATGATATTCCTGGTATCATGTCTAGGGTAATTTTAATATTAAATATGATTGTTATGATGCTTCCTATGTTCTTCCTAATATTTATTGTTGAGCAATTAGGTTTTGATGATTATAAACTAATGATGATTATCTATCTAACGTGTATGTTAAGATGTGCATAGAAAGAGCAAGTTATGCTTGGAACAGGATACAAGGAACCTGAGTAATGACAGGTATATATGTAAGGAACTTGAGCAATATAGGATAAGCAATAGAGGAACAAGAACAACGATAAGTGTTATGGTTGATAAGCATGATGATGGCTAAGGAACCATGAAGGTAACTATGTAAACATGTGTTTGCATATGTTAGCTTCATAAGGTAAGTATCCTATACATATATAGGTTATGTATGTGTAGGAGTCTTTTCATTTAGTTTAGTTTTCTTTATTGTTTTTATAAATAAAAAACTAACCTTCTGTTTTACTTTGTTATTCTCAGAAGTTTGCTCAGTTCGTCATCATCAAAAAGGGACAACTTGTTGACCCTTATGAGGTTTTGATGATGATGTTAAGAATTGAGCAAACTTCCATTTAATAAGGATTTTCTAGTGTTGTGATGTTTGCAGGTTCAGTAAGCGTTGAGGGCTGAAGTAGGAACTGAAATAGAGGAACTTTAGAAGATCCATGAGGATACAAGTAAAGTTAGAAGAAGAGTTCTAGAAATGGAACTTCCAGAAGTTTCTTAACAGGAACTTTGAAACGGGTTGTAACGACCTGGTTTCGGTGTAATGCTGGGGCAAACCCTAAGATCCAGAATATATCAAGACTACAGGATTCCAGAACAAGAGTTTTAGAGAAGCAACATGAAGACAGAGAAATAGAAGTATATTGCTCTAGGATTCATGTAAGTATGTTGAACATAAAAGTCGGTCTGGAACAAGTCTATATAGAACCAAGGTGAACTCCAAACAGTCAATGAAATTAGAGTAACTGACTTGTCAGGAACTCAGAGACTGTCAGAGTTCAGGAACATAATAGGAACTTAAGTATGCACGTCGTTAAAAGTCGGTTTTAATGATATATATATTTACCTTATACGTGCATATCTTTTAGGGATTTGGTTTTACTGAATAAAGATATTTATCTTCTAATAAATCCCTTTTGGAAAAAGATAAGATTGTTTAAAAAGTATTTTAAACAAAAAGATAAGTTTTGAATAAAATCTGATTTTATGCTAAGTTTATCTTATTATTATTGACAGTTTTTATTCTTAACGAAAAGATATATTTTCGGAAAACTGATTTTTAGAAAATATCTTTTAAACTTATCTTTCAGAAAATCTATCTTTTTCAAGATGAAATGAATAATTCGAGTGTACTATAAATATGCTCATATGCATTCATTCAAAGTTGAGGCTGACGAAGTGTAGTGGTCGTGCTTAATGGTTTTATCCTTCACCACGAAGCTAAGTTAGTCCTCCTGGTCAAAGTTCCTATCAGGTTTTGGTTACAATACGTCCAATAAGTTCCAGACAGATCTTGAGTGTTCAACATATTAGTTTTATCTCTTTATTCATAGATATGTATTTAGGGATATTAAATGAGATCTTGTAATGGGAAAAAGGGTTTTGAGTGTTTTGTATTTTGGGGTGAGATTGTGAATTCTCTTAAATTCACGTTTGTGATGAGTTTGAAATCTCGTAAAATTCGAGCGGTAGTTAGTCACCCCGAGTGTGTCTTGAGTTGCACAGTGAGTGAAAGGAACCTGAGAGGTGTCTTGGGTAACCTAGGAAGTGTCCTGGGTTAAGGGAGAAAAATGGTCCTGAGAGGTGTCTTAGGTCTGGTAGGAGGTGTCCTATCATATAGTCAAGTGTCCGTGGTGGAACTTGCGAAGCAAAGGTCTGTGTAATAGGTTGTACTAGGAGAGTTGCCTATTATAGTGGAATTTGTTTATAAGTCCCAATGGGGCCGAGGTTTTACTTCCAGTTGGGCACTGGATGGTTTCCTCGTAAAACTTGCTGTGTGCTTTAAGTTCCTTTACGTTTTGTTTTTAATTTCCGCATAAGTTCCGCGATTGGAACCTACTACCATTCACCCCCCCTCTTGTAGTAGTTCATCTAAAATAACAATTGGTATCAGAGCAGGTGCTCTTGGTAAACCGGGCAATCCCGAGGAGCAAGTTCCAGGCTAGGATGGATATCTACAAGGAATGCATCGAATGGAACTCAACCCTAGAACGTTCCCAATACCACGTGAAGACCAAAGTCTGCTTGTGAAGCAGATGTGATTCAAAGATGAACATCTTTGAGGTAAGTGTCTTGTCTTTGAAGTCTTGATTATATGCATGACATTATGTGTACAAGTTCCTTGTAGTATATCTAGTTAAATTTTGGATTTTGTTTTGAAAGTTTGCAAATCAATTTTGTGTAACCTCAAATCTGATTTATAGAGTGAAAAGTATTTGTCAGATTTACAAATTGATTTATTTTTAAAGAATCGGTTTACTGGAAATAGTTCAAGGAACGTATTATGTAGAATTATGCATATTTGGTCTCTTGGAACCTGGATTACCCCTATATGGAAACTTAATTCTTTGGGCAAGGTAATGAACGTATATTTTGAATATTTGCCAAAGAATGACCTTATCATGTGTATGTGTTTTTCTGAATATTTATTATGTAGACACATGATGTTTATTGTTAGTAAAGATAGTTGGTTCGTTTAACCGTAGTTGTTTTAATTATGGATTATTGATGTCTATTACTAACATGAAGATACCCAATATAAATTGGGTAACCAAAGCCAAAAGATGACTGATTTTGCAGGCTAAGTGAGTGGAGACAACTTATTAATAATGATGATCTTTGGTTGTTTGTATATAAGCAATTATGTGCAAATTCCTCTCACTAGAAAGCCTTTATAAGAGGTTTGTAGTAGGTGAAGCGACAACATGGATAAGTGTGTAAGTCGCCTATACATCTCTCTGTAAATATTGGTCATGTGCTTTTGGTATGTATTAATCCTTCACAAATTCCTATTGAAATTCAATTCCCTATTCTTATGAAGGTTATTTGTGAATGGATGAAAAGAGAAGTTGTTTGGATGTATATAATGTATATCATGACAAACTAACTTCTCTTCTAGCTTTGTGCAAGTTATTAATGATTGTTTTGTAGGTTTGTCCATTGAGACAAATTGGTGCGTAAAAGTTTGTTCCATTAGGAGCTCAGTGCTTAAATTGGTTGGAACTTGGTGAACTTGGAATGATAAAACAAATTAGGGATACAAGAATAACAAAGCTTCTATATCAAGGTGCTATAGGAGTTAGCGTATACGTTCCTGTAAAGATTCTTGTTCAAAGTTCCAGTTAAGTTCTTATTATTCAAAGTTCCTTGGAACATAGCATTAATTCCTGTAGCATACTCTTATGAAGGATGATGAGTTAAGATGATTATCTTTGACTGCGTGTTGGAGATTCATCATTTCGTTGATGGAACGACATCTAAAAGGGAGTATTCTTACAGGAACTTTATGTTTGAACACTTTTATGCTTTATGTTTTATCTACCTCTTTTGACTAACCTACCGACATTTTAAAGGCACAAAGGAATCTCTTGGGTTGTGAACTTTCAGGTTATATCTTTTGAATGATCATATGAGGGAATTTGACAAGGTGTTGAAGAATTTGAGATTAAATCAACACGTTCCTCTACCCAAGATACAATGGTCTAAAGGACCAGAAGGACATGTTCCAACTTTATGTCAAAAGGAACATGGAAGAGTTGAAGGTTTATAATAGGAGGGAACTCGCATTATCTCGACAGCGAGGTTCCAAAAGAGATGATGATAGCCAAATCAAGGTATCTCTTGCTATAAACCTACAATGGAAGAACTTTGACTTATAATACTAACACTAAAGGTAAAATTTCTACATAACAGGAAGTTAGTAAGTCAAGTTCCTATCCCATTGTGAATATTTTTCTTGTCGAGTTTTTAATGCACATTCTGGTTTTCAATTGCTTGTAACTCTAGTTGTTTCATGGCTTCAAGATGACATCATCAATAAAGAGTGGAAATGTCACATATGAAGGGAATAAAAAAGGGAACACATTATTTGTGGATCTCAAGGTGATTCCTAACAACAACCTGACATTTCTAGGTTTTATTGAAGATGAGATACTTCTATGCTTCAAACTGTGAACATGTAAATCTTTTCATGCTTGATAAACCTAGTAGGAACTCGATAATAGGTATATGTATATGTAAGTTCCAAACAGGTTAAGATCGAGAAGCATGAGAATCAAACACATGTTACATTCTCTTTCAACATCAGGTAGATGGTAAGCAACACTAATCCATTGGATCTTAGTGATATGGATATGTTTACCATGTGATATGTAGAGACTAATTGAAAGAGATGTCTTGTTTATAAGTAATGAAAGCAAATGAATATTTGGTTACTTTTCTTAATAGAAGAGATGATGAACTGTTTGTTGAAAGTCTTTTCTATCACAGGGTTTGTGGCTAAGTGTTCATCATTTATGAAGGTATAAATCTAACAATGGAACCTAGTTCCAGTAATGGTTGATGTTTGTTGCAGGAACACAGGATTGACAACAAGTTTCCAACTTTGAATCATGAAAGACACGAAGAAAACAAAGATATATGCTAATGGTCTTTGCAGGTTCTTTGGAATAGTTTTCAATGTCTCTTGCTACATCATCATCACTGAAGCAATAGATCTTTGATGAACAAGACACCCTATGTTCCACTTAGGGATGTTTGATGATAGAAGTTCCAAGGCGATTTATCCATAAACGCCTAGACTAGTAAAACATAAAGAGTCTACACTATCATGGTTAATGTGCAATAAGTGAACATATTTTGAGACTGACAGGTTTGTTCCTATCAAACAGGTTATAAAAGATGAACTCATGTGTTTTTGAAGAACTAACGGAGTTCCTAGTAAAGAAATATGTCACTAAGGATAACAGTAAGGGCTAGCTACATATGTTGAGGAACTTTGAGATCTTAAGTTCAAACTCATGCAACAAAGGTCAATGAACTCAATACAAGAAAGCAAGTTCCAACGAAGTTCCAGAGCTGAGATAATATTTGTTCCGACCAGCAATATCTCAACAAACTATGGAACTAAAGTGTCTTTCATGCACATATATAACCAAAGGGAAAACCTCAACAACCAAGGATTAGAGAAGAGCCCGAGATATCAACCGAAAAGGATGGACTTCATAACTCATAGTTGTATAAAAGATAAGTCTGTTTTTAAGGTTGATGTAAACATGTGATTGGTTGTTATTAGGTTAGATGTGCAGCAGGAACTTAATAAGCTTAAAAGGAAGAAGATGCATGTCACATCCTGAACCTATTCTAGAACACCTAAAAAGGGTCAGAGATTAAAAAAGGTGTTCTGGAAAAAGCTTGTTGAGTAAGGCACATGAATGGAACAAGGCCAGGTTGGTTCTTAAAAGAAACAACCAATACAAAGGTATGTATTGTCTTTAAGGAACTTGTTGCGTATGTAGCTAGACTTGAAGCAAATTGAATAATATTTGTTCTTGCTGTTTATATGGGATTAGAGTTGTACCACATGGATGTCCTGTATGTCTTGATATGAATTTTTGTAGACGTCTATGGGGAACATACTCTAGGATAGAATGCTATCCAAGTTCCTTCTTGAAAATTGATTTTTAAAAGTATCAATTTTTGTTTTCAAGATGAACTGAGTTATTAGTAGTACTTGTTTTCATTGATATATCTCTGGTACTACTAACGAGCCATTATGAATTGGTTTTTGCTAATTTATGATAAGAAAATATATTTGTAAGCATTAACCACTGACAATGGAACTTGAGTTAGAAGTGGAAGTTCATATTAGATTCGAGATCATCAAGGAACATAACAACCACTTCAAGAACTCCAAGGTAAGCCATCATACTCAACCAATGCTGTAAAGTTATATTTTTACTGGTAAGAGACTACATAAGATATAAGTTCCTTTTCACATGTCGGCATTAGATGAATTGAATTGATATATTTTTGGTATGAATGTAATATGTGAATTTGTGAATTGATTATCTTATGGTTTTTTTCTTGACTTGTCATATTCTTGTTTATTGCTTAATGGAACAAGACTTGATGAAACATAACATGAGTATAAAGTATTTTTTCCCATAAGTTATGTCAAGCTGGGGTTCCTATGTACGTTATACTTAAAGTAAAGAATATGCGCTTATTGTTTATGTGTCACACTTAGTTCTTGTGTTGTAAAAGACATACTCACTTGCCTAAGAGTATTAGAGGTCTCATAATAGAACTATGGGTTCTGTCAAACACGAAGTTCCTAAGTTGCCAAAGGAACAATGGAAGAAACTTTGATGGAACAAGACAGGTAAGTTCCCAAACCGTTTGTAACTCACTTGTTTAAATTTCAGAGGGAACTAACCTATCTTTTAGCCAACTTTCAAGCATCTACGCCATATATCTTCGATCGCAACATTATTCTACAACTCTAAGTTGTGTGTCCGTGTTGCATATACTTTAATTGTCCCTTATTTAGAAAATCGAAGATTCTTATTCACCCAATTCAATTTCCTCTTTCCGTTCACACACTTTTACTTCTTATTCTTAATTCCCATGTGCTCTAAGTTTGTTGATCATCTTTTTATGATTTTTTATGATTTGATGAAACATGAAAAATGGTGATTATATGTTGAGGAGGAAGTTGAAGATAAAGAAAGAAGTAAGTACTTGAAAAGGAAGAAGAATGGTAAGGGACTCAGGGGGAATAAGGTAGGAACCAAGAAATCAAAATGGTTTAGATCTGGTTGTGGAACTCAAGTGTATGAGTAAGTAATATCTTCATTGATTTAAAATGTGTTATTCCAGGAAAGCATGCAAAATTTGTATAATGACACCCTTTAGAAAAAAATAACAATTAAAAAAAAAAGAGAGAAAGAAAAGGAAAAAGGGTGATCAAATATTTAATTTATTGGATATCTATATATGAAGAATGTTGACTATGTTGATGTCGTGTACTCGTATACTTGGTGAGCTAGTGAAGGAAAAATAATAAACGATGAAGGAACTTGACTATGATGAAACTGAAATCTATTTAAGTTCCAGTATGGAGAATGTTCCTCAAAGAAGTTGGTGGTTAAGGTAAGGGAACTTGGTTATCAATTGGCAAGATGAATATGTGTTGTGTTCAATAGGATATTCAAGAGTTTGAGATGAAGTACAATGTGGTGGTTCTCATCTCAAAAGGTCTAAACGAAGAGCACAAATTCCACTTCACGTTCACTCTACTTATTTTGTTCCATATGCTTCTTTATATATCCTTTAAGCTTGCGCTTTCATTTGTCTATTCATGCAATCCATTTCTAACTTTTTAGCTCTGATCTTTACTTGAATTTTAACTTCTTATTTGTCAAGTTCAATTAAGGGTTTTGAAGTTGGGCCTTTGGATTGTGAGTTGGAAATTAGTGTGGAAATGGTATCCGTGTTTGAAAAGTGAGTACCTTGAGGCTTTTAGGAACAACAAGTGTTTAACCAGTATATACTTACTTATTATATGGTGGTAGGTGTGACATATGACTTTAAGTGCGTATAATTTACGAAAAACAAACGTGTGGAACAATACCCTTTTTGATAATGACAAAAGGGGGAAGAATATGTATGATGCTTATGGTATGCAGTAATTAAGTCTAAAGTTATTACATCATGATTGTTGAAAGTATTTATATATTGATAAATGATGTGTATTGCTAAGTTCCTAACTATTAAGTTCTTGTGTATGTTCTTAACTTGTTTAAATGTTATTTCCTTGAAAAACTAAGGGGGAATAAATGTACAACGATTATCCTTTAATATGTGATGAGCATCATTAGTTTGTCATCATCAAAAAGGGGGAAATTGTTGAGCAATTAGGTTTTGATGATTATAAACTAATGATGATTATTTATCTAACGTGTATGTTAAGTTGTGCATAGAAAGAGCAAGTTATGCTTGGAACAGGATACAAGGAACCTGAGTAATGACAGGTATATATGTAAGGAACTTGAGCAATATAGGATAAGCAATAGAGGAACAAGAACAACGATAAGTGTTATGGTTGATAAGCATGATGATGGCTAAGGAACCATGAAGGTAACTACGTAAACATGTGTTTGCATATGTTATCTTCATAAGGTAAGTATCCTATACATATATAGGTTATGTATGTGTAGGAGTCTTTTAATTTAGTTTAGTTTTCTTTATTGTTTTTATAAATAATAAACTAACCTTCTGTTTTACTTTGTTATTCTCAGAAGTTTGCTCAGTTCGTCATCATAAAAAAGGGACAACTTGTTGACTCTTATGAGGTTTTGATGATGATGTTAAGAATTGAGCAAACTTCCATTTAATAAGGATTTTCTAGTGTTGTGATGTTTGCAGGTTCAGTAAGCGTTGAGGGCTGAAGTAGGAACTAAAATAGAGGAACTTTAGAAGATCCATGAGGATACAAGTAAAGTTAGAAGAAGAGTTCTAGAAATGGAACTTCCAGAAGTTTCTTAACAGGAACTTCAAAACGGGTTGTAACGACCTGGTTCCGGTGTAATGCTGGGGCAAACCCTAAGATCCAGAATATATCAAGACTACAGGATTCCAGAACAAGAGTTTCAGAGAAGCAACATGAAGACAGAGAAATAGAAGTATATTGCTCTAGGATTCATGTAAGTATGTTGAACATAAAAGTCGGTCTGGAACAAGTCTATATAGAACCAAGGTGAACTCCAAACAATCAATGAAATTAGAGTAACTGACTTGTCAGGAACTCAGAGACTGTCAGAGTTCAGGAACCTAATAGGAACTTAAGTATGCACGTCGTTAAAAGTCGGTTTTAATGATATATATATTTACCTTATACGTGCATATCTTTTAGGGATTTGGTTTTACTGAATAAAGATATTTATCTTCTAATAAATCCCTTTTGGAAAAAGATAAGATTGTTTAAAAAGTATTTTAAACAAAAAGATAAGTTTTGAATAAAATCTGATTTTATGCTAAGTTTATCTTATTAGTATTGACAGTTTTTATTCTTAACAAAAAGATATATTTTCGGAAAACTGATTTTTAGAAAATATCTTTTAAACTTATCTTTTCAGAAAATCTATCTTTTTCAAGATGAAATGAATAATTCGAGTGTACTATAAATATGCTCATATGCATTCATTCAAAGTTGAGGCTGACGAAGTGTAGTGGTCGTGCTTAATGGTTTTATCCTTCACCACGAAGCTAAGTTAGTCCTCCTGGTCAAAGTTCCTATCAGGTTTTGGTTACAATACGTCCAGTAAGTTCCAGACAGATCTTGAGTGTTCAACATATTAGTTTTATCTCTTTATTCATAGATATGTATTTAGGGATATTAAATGAGATCTTGTAATGGGAAAAAGGGTTTTAAGTGTTTTGTATTTTGGGGTGAGATTGTGAATTCTCTTAAATTCACGTTTGTGATGTGTTTGAAATCTCGTAAAATTCGAGCGGTAGTTAGTCACCCCAAGTGTGTCTTGGGTTGCACAGTGAGTGAAAGGAACCTGAGAGGTGTCTTGGGTCACCTAGGAAGTGTCCTGGGTTAAGGGAGAAAAAGGGTCCTGAGAGGTGTCTTAGGTCTGGTAGGAGGTGTCCTATCATATAGTCAAGTGTCCGTGGTGGAACTTGCGAAGCAAAGGTCTGTGTAATAGGTTGTACTAGGAGAGTTGCCTATTATAGTGGAATTTGTTTATAAGTCCCAATAGGGCCGAGGTTTTACTTCCAGTTAGGCACTGGATGGTTTCCTCGTAAAACTTGCTGTGTGCTTTAAGTTCCTTTACGTTTTGTTTTTAATTTCCGCATAAGTTCCACGATTGGAACCTACTACAATTCACCCCCCCTCTTGTAGTAGTTCAACTAAAATAACATTTATGATTGTTAGTATCATGTTAGGGTTAAAGATTTGATTTTTATTGCTTAGTGACATGCTAGGGTTTGTTATTAATGTTGTTAGTATCATGCCTAGGATCTTGCTATTATTATGCTTTAATATTAACATGAACGTGATTATGATTATAATTGTATAATTTATAATGATTATGAATATTATTATTATTATTATTATTATTATTATTATTATTATTATTATTATTATTATTATTATTATTATTATTATTATTATTATTATTGTGATGATGATTATTTTTATGACTATTATAATTATTGATTATTTATTATGTTGCTTGATGCTTATTTATTTATTGCTTAATCACTCCTTTTATGCATGTTTAAAGGGAATTTGTACTTGTAATCACGCTTAATAAGATAATTAATAATCTTGTTAGGGTTAATGTGATTATAATTCAAGTGATCACCAATAATAGTTTGTTTGTGCATTAATATTCAACCGACATAGATAAACAGGTTTAGGGTTAACCTAATGATTGCATGTTAGTCAGAAAGCGCACATGAATACGATCTGAATAAAGTAGAGGCCTATTATTAGGGCAAGTTCAATCTCTTTTAGGTTGGATTTGTACCTTCATCCCCGAACCCTTATTTGGTTCTAGACCTTATGGAGTTGACAATCTCTTGGATCGTTAAGGGGTGTAACCTTCATCCTATGAACGGTTTACAAGTTCCTAAAAACTTGTTGGCGACTCTTTTGCTCTATCTTCTTCCCTTTTGGACGCCACCGTTTTTAAGGAACTTGTAAACCGTTCATAGGATGAAGGTTACACCCCTTAACGATCCAAGAGATCGTCAACTCCATAAGGTCATGAACCAAATAAGGGTTCGGGGATGATGGTACAAATCCAACCTAAAAGAGATTGAACCAGCCCTAATAATAGGCCTCTACTTTATTCTGCTCATATTCATGTGCTCTTTCTGATTAACATGCAATCAATAGGATTAACCCTAAACCTATTTATCTATGTTGGTTGAATATTAATGCACAAATAAACTATTATTGGCGATCACTTGAATTATAATCACAATTAAACCTAACAAGATTATTAATATCTTATTAAGCGTGATGACAAGTACAAATTCCCTTTAAACATGTATAAAAAGCGTGATCAAGCAATAAATAACGCATCAAGCAACATAATAAATAGTCATAATAATAATAATCACGATAACAAATATCGTAATAATAACAATCATAATTAATAATAATAATCATAATTATAATAATATTCATGTTAAAGCATAAAAGTAAGATCCTAGGCATGATACTAAAAAGATTAATAACAAACCCTAGCATGTCACTAAGCAATAAAAATCAAATCTTTAACCCTAACATGATACTAACATGAATAAATATTAGGAAGAGAATAAAAGGCATCATAGCAATCATATTTAATATTAAAAAATACCCTAGACATGATACTAGGAATATCATAGTAACAATTTAAACATGATAATATCAATAAATCAATTAAAGTACTTACTTTGATGCCTCGTACCTCTTTCTAATAACAAAATACACACGTTAGTAACTTCAAGGAAAATAATAAACAAACAATTAAATTAAATAATTGAAAGAGAGATTTGGGACCAAACCCTCAGAAATTAAACCTTTCACGTCTAGGGCGAAGGCAACTTCGAATATGGCTAGGTGTTTCTAGATCTTGCGAATGCGGAATTTTGTATTAAAACAAAGTAAGAAAGAATGAAAGAAAGAGATGAATGAATTAGAGAATGCTAAAGAATTAATGATTGTTGATGATAACTTGCGAATGAGGAGAATTGGTGAATGAAAACGGAGTTTTTAATACGATATTTATAGAGAAAATTAGCCAAAAAAGATAAATAAACAAAACAGAGTCTGACGCTCAGAAAACAGAGCTGGCGCCAACCCTGGCTAGCTGGCGCCAGGCACCAACACTAGCGCCTGGCACCAACACTAGCGTCAGGCACCAAGGCCTGGGGTTAGGCGCCAAGCCTGATACCAACGCGTTTTCGAAAATCCGATAAGTTTACCGTACTGGAGGATAAAATAATATAATTTCTTCGAAAATGCTATTTGATATTGATTAAAACTCTGAAAAGTCAACAAAAGTCAATTTATCAATGCTAATTGAATTAGGAATGAAAAGAACCTTCTAGAAGAATCTAGAAGATTAAAACCATTCCTAATTGCATTAGGAATGATAAATCATATTAGGCCCTTCCCTAGATCATTGGGCCGCATATAAAGCTCAAACCGGGCCCAGTTTGGTAAATTGGCCATAACTTCCTCAATATTCATCGGAATTGGGCTTATAATATATCGTTTGAAAGGTCTTTGAAAGCCCCATCCAACTACACTACTATTGGACCCATATCATGGACCAACCAAACTGGATTGGCTGTTTTCTTAAAATAAAGTTTTCAAAAACGGAGAGAAGAGAAAAGAATTGAAACTATCCGCAACACTAGACTTTCCACACTTTCACTTTATTCGATTATGATTCGACGTGAAAGGTACTCATCACTGGGTTTGGTTTTGGGGAGACACAAATGGGTGTCTACAGAAGCCCCCACTTTGACTGAGTTTGGAGAAACGCAAGTTTCGAAAACAAAAGTCAAAGTATCGATAGGGACGGAGAATGATTTAGAACGTTCTGCGATCCTAAATCAATCTTGTAACGCCGATACTTGCAAAACTAGCGTTAGTTAAATAGATAAAAGAGTTAAGAAACGTGTATCTTGCACCGTCGAGCACACGTCTCTAAAAGTAATTGATTTGCTGCTGCTTTACTGTATCCTTGCTTTGATGACCTCCTACAAGCTAAAGAATGCCATCCCGCTTGAAAACTGCTACGCCTGTAACTGCTTCCAAATTAGAAGATTGCTTCACCTGAAGCGATCCTCCCCGCAATGATAGTACTCCATGTCCAAGGGAACACTATCGAAGATTATTTCTCTTGAAACAATCCTCATCCGCATTGATAATATTCCACATCCTAGGGAACATTATCGGAGATTATTTCTCTAGAAACAATCTCCAGTTGTTCGTGACAACTCTCCGCAAGCTAGGGAATGTTGTCGAAGACATCTTCTCTTGAAGTCATCCTCATTTGATGCGATAATTTTCCAAAGGAAATTACCAAAGATCCACGCCTGTCGATCTTTAAAAGTTCGCTTGAACTTTGCTTCCGCTATGCCTGTACGTCGGCGCTTCCGTTGCTTTGAACCTGTATGTCGGTGCCTTTTGCTCTTGAACCTATATGTCGGTGCCTTTTTGCGCTTTTGAACCTATATGTCGGTGCCTTTTGCTAATGAGCCTATGCTTAGGCGCTTTAAGCTAAGTGAGACGATCTCTTATCAGGTCGATCACTTTATGTAATCAAGTCGATTACTAAATCATGTCAAATTGCTTAGAGGGGCTAACTGGCGTACCAAGGAACCCAAAAATATGTTGCAGAAGACTAGCACAACCTCATCAGGTGGCTGGGTGCTTTGGCGTCGCTGAAAAACCATCAGCGCCACCTATTTAGCGTTAGTGCCAGGCGCTGATGTTGGCGCTAGGCGCCAAGTCTAATTTGTGACGCCAATTCATAGGGCCTAGCGCCAGCGCGGGGACTTCCTTAAATACCCCTTTCCTCTTCATTTTGCTGCTCTGTTTGTCGCGAACTGCTCGAAAGAAGTCCGAAACTTCAATTGCTCATTGCTTGCTCGTTTCTCAACCGAATTCGCTCAAATTTGTTGCAAATCAAAGCTCTTTTCATCTAATTTCCTGATTTATGTAAGTTTTCTTCAAACTCACATTAGTTTTTATGAATTCTTGGCATGTTTATTCACGAATTTCATGAAAATTCGAAATTTATAATGCTCAATTTGCTTTGTTTGTCAAGTTTTATGCCATGAAATTGCTTGTTTATGTTTATATATTGCCTTGGGAGTAATTTGAGACTTGTTTGACTCAATTTGGTGAAGAAATGAGAAATTTGCCATTGTTGGACCTCTTAAGGCCGTGAAGAACAATGTGGCTCGTTCTTGATGTTTTTGCTAGCAATTCTTGTTCAATTTGTCACAATAATAACTATAGTGTTGCAAGAAATTGTTTGATTGCTTGAAAAATGTTGTCATGCTCAATTTGAATTTGTGCTCTGTTTTAGTACTACGTACTCTATTTTTGCGAACATAGTATCATGCGGCTAGGCGAACCTTAGATACTATAGAACCCTAATTTATGATGATTCTGCATAATGTAGCATGGCTAGACAACGAGGCTCGGGTTCACGGTCCCGAAACACTAGACGGGAGCATGAGCCCGTTGAGGACGACGCCACGCCTTCCACTTCACTTGGTCGGCTTCCGGAGTGGGATGAGCGGACCCTGTTCTTCGCTCCTGTCCACCACATTTATGAGAGGGTGAGACAGGGCACCGAGCCCGGGAGGACACGGCATCACGGCTCTGGCTGTGACGGTTTAGGCGATCTGGAGACGAGGCTCCTATGGGAGTCTTGCGGGCTTGCTACTTTGTTCGAGACCTCCGAGGCTATGATCGCCTCCAGCGGGGGTCACCACGTAGTGCTTGCTTTGGTGGAGTTCTTCTGGGACACCACCAACACCTTCCATTTCCCTTAGGGCGAGATGATGGTCACCCCTACGGATTTCAGTCTTATCACAGGACTAGAGTTCACTTCTGTGCCACTGCCGTTCGACAGTGGAATCGACGTCTTCTCTTCGGAGGTTGAGGAGTTGTTGGGGCCGATTGCTATTCGGGCCCGAGCTGAGGTCGAGACGACTCAATTTAGTGCTAGGGGAATTCGCCGCTCGACACTGGCAGCGGCTCTTGATGACGATGCGACCACCCGAGAGCAGCGGGTGCGCATCTTTGTGCAGATGTTGTTGTCAGGGACATTCTCCCCTGACAAGGGTAGTAGGGCATTGCTTTACTACCTCCCTGCTGTCCGTGATCTCCAGAGGATCGGGTCTTATGACTGGGCCAGCTTGGCCTATGCTGACTTCGTTCATGCGCTGAGGGACTCGTGTCGTCAATGGTCCTTTGGGACGAACGTTGCTTTGTCTGCTTTTTGAAAGGTCGTAGAGGTAAACATTTACTCCCTATAAAGTTTAGCCCTACATATTAGTTAGCATTTACTCACACTTTTAACTTCTTGTAGATCTAGTTCTACGAGTACTTTCCTTCCGTTGCGCCGGCGAGACCATCGCCGAGGAGATTTCCAGTGAGCGCCTCTTGGGGTGGCCACCACGTGGACATGTCTACTGCACGTGTCCGGAACTGGATCATCTCGGTATGACTTTTATTGTTTATCTTGCTCTTCCGCGGTGCTTTAGATATATTCTTGCCTGATTGATGCTTTTTATAGGGACCTGAGGTGGTATACCGACCGTGGGGCGGTTGGACAGTCCCTGGATTAGCCGCACAGTACTCTGCTGAGCGTCGCTATTTTCTGGGGACTTATGGAGCGATCGCGTACTTGGGAGAGAGGGTCGCTAGACAGCACTCTTCTGATGTCTTCGTCGTTCCTGCCGCTCCACCACGTCATATGTTCGACGAGGCGCGGTTGTCGAGCATGTATGAGGGAGCTGGTACCCTTTGGCGGTCCCATGTGATCCTCGGGCGGTGTTATGCTGAGGAGCTACTACCTTTATTAGCTCCAGCCCCTGTTCCGGCTGAGGATGTGAGGGTAAGATTCTTAGCTTTTATTTTTCGCTAAGTAGCCCCCAAGTAATACTTTACTGATTTTTTCTTTTTTATCAGGATAGTGCTGCTGAGTTCGTGCTGCCCCATATGTCCATCCACTACCAGGGGATGTACGGGCCGATCGAGGAGATGATTCCTCCGACTCCCGAGG
The DNA here is from genome assembly GCF_948465745.1 of Chenopodium album. Lineage (NCBI taxonomy): Eukaryota > Viridiplantae > Streptophyta > Magnoliopsida > Caryophyllales > Amaranthaceae > Chenopodium > Chenopodium album. Next base: position 10,847,690 of record NC_137842.1, on the reverse strand, counting down.
GCGAGCGCTTCGTAGAGCGGTCGATTCCTCGCCACCAGACTAGAGTAATCCTAGTTTTAATTCAGAATTTTTGTGTTCACATATCATGTGTATTTACTGACTTATTTTTCTGATAGTTTTCACGCGAGGTGGTTTCGGCTATGGCACGATGCATAGATGCCTTTCGGAGCCAGCTCGTCCGGATGAGGAATGCGGCCACCTGCCGTCGGGATGATGTCGTCCGAGAGGTAACCTTTCTTTACCCATTATTGCTGCTTCAATTTCACCTTGTTTCTGATTTAATTCTTTTTTTGTAGGGCCAACCCATTGCTTCTCACACCCGCACGAGACCTGAGGGGCGGAAGGATCCAGCGCGGTCTAGCTCGAGACGTCGTCGTACTTTGTCAGGGGGTAGAGGCGGTCGCTCTGAGGCTGATCGAGCTGACGTTGCTGAGGGCTCGGGATCTTCCTCGAAGGGTGCTCATGCCACACTGGTAGGAGAGGCTACCTCGGCTTTCAGAGGTGGTGGGATGTACGAGGTTGGCTCGTCATCGCAGCAGCCTCCGTGGCCTCAGCCTCAGGTTGATCCTGGTTGGAGTGGTCCTATATTGAGTCTTCCTCCCCCTACGGAGACTGGAGCTGGTGCTGAACCTGGAGCCGGTGGAGAGGTGACTCCTCGTACGGCGCAATTTTATGACATGATGGGCCTACGTCCTCCGGTGCCGTAGTTTGTTCCTGTGTATATTTTATTTTGACTTTTTTATAGAACTTTGACTTTAACTCATTATTTATAGACACATTTGTATATTTATGTTATCATGAATTTATTTACTGTTATGTGTATTTTAGTGTGTGCAAGAACAAGTGTGACAACAATTTTGCGCAAAAATTCCGTCATTTTTATTATTGATGGAGGGTCGCAAAAATTCCGTCATTTTTATTATTGATGGAGGGTATCCGACTCTCTCCCCCAAAAAAAATAAAAAAGGAAAAAAATCGAATAAAATGTCGAGTGTTTGGAATTTAAAATAAAGTCCAAAAAGAATAATATAAATTAAAAATAATAGCTATATTTAATTAATTAAGAAAAAAAGATAGAAAAGATGTTTAGGAAAACTAAACGGAGCCATAAAGTCATTAACCGACTCGAGTTTAATATTAAAAACGCAAGTTGAGCACGCGCGGCTGGTCTAGCATCTTGATGCCAGCTGGCGCCACACTATGGGACGTGGCGCCAGGCGCTACACTTAGCGTGTGGCGCCAAGCGCTGGCGGCTGGCGCCAATTGACGCTGATGCTGTATTTTAATCTGATTAAAATTCCTCGCAGTTTCTGTATAAAAATCCCCCTGCCCAGCCGATTCTTCTCATTATTCCAGCGAATAAATAATTCTCTTCTTTAGAAAAACAATAATCATGTATTTAGTCACCAAGACCTTCACCCAATATACTCATGAATGGTGTCGATCTCTTAATGCGAGGGAGAGAAAAGAATTAGATTTATTTCACTTGTGGGGAATTTATGGCATCAAAGGGGTAGATCTTGACCTAGACTTCATACATACCGCTTTAGAATTTTGGAATGTTGATACTCATTGTTTCAGAATAGGGTATGATGAGATTAGCCTTTTGCCAGAGGAATTTGGTGCTATCTTAGGCTTCCCTGCAATAGACCTCGTAGTAATCCCTAGAGTAGATGCATACTATTATAAGGATTTTGAGCGCTTCTTTAATTTAAAAGAAAGGATTTATCAAAAATAGTGGATGGCAACATAGTTAATTTGAAAGAATTCGCACGCCATTATTTTGATAAACCTCTTTCTGAATCTTTTCATATATATAGAAGAAGGGCGTTCTTATTTTGCATGCTTAATCAATTTTTTCTTAGTAGTGGTAAAAGTAAAGAGGGTCAATCAATTATAACCACTGTACTAGAACAAATTGAATCAGGGAGAAGTCCAATGCCATTAATAGTTGGAGAGACTATGATTAGTCTAGATGAATTGAAAAGGGATCCAAAAGCGCCTCTTCGTGGTTCTCCAATTTTATTACAGGTAGAAAAATAGTATTTTTAATTACAGAAATCAAAAAATATATTATTGTATTGTAATAATGATTTATTTGCATTGTAATTTTTTTACAGATGTGGCTAATGGAGAGGCTAGGATTAATTAGCCCTCCGGACGACATTGAAAAATATACTCCCAATTGCTTCGTGAGAAGGAAGAAGCGCATCCCTAAAATTGGGCGCTATGGGTGGAGAAAAGTCTTTGAATCACGTGATTTTGCTATTAAGTGGGTCATCCCATGGTGGAAAATAGAAAGGATGGTTGGTGTTAACAAGCAACCTTTCTGCCGTCTTCCAAGCTTATCCCGTGTAACTTATTATTACCCCTGCAGGGTAAAAAGACAATACGGCCTGCTTCAGAATATTCCTTCCGGGGATCTTCGTCCTCCCTATGAGTACCCTGTATCTCAAGAAGTAGATAGATTCGATGCTTACTGGAGCGCTAGACCTTTATGGGAAGTGATTACCCAAAAGGTTCCTCCTTCTTTGCCTAATGATGTAAAGAAGTGGTTGCTGAAGAAATCTTCGATTGATCAGGGTAGAACCAATGTGAAGAATCGTCTAGGTGACAGGGTGAATCCTGCCAAAGAATGCTTAGGTGCAAGAATTGAATATAAAACACCTACAATGCCTAGGAAGAAAAATACTACCAAAGACAAAGGAAAAAGGAAAGCTAACACCACAGACAAAAAAGCTTGGGTGGAAAAGAAGCATGGAGTGCTAGCTGAAGGGGAGACCATCTACTCCAAAATTGAATGTAGGTCCTCTAAAGTATGCCTACTAGCTAAAGTAATGGATGAAGAGGAGGAAGCAGACAAGAATTGGAAAAGAGCTAGAAAGGAAAAGAAAGATTAAGAGCATTGCATAGCTTTAGATTTATTAGACTTAGATTGTTATTTCCATTTAAAGTTAATTTATTTCAGCTTTTATTTAAATTCCATCAACAATGTAATTTTATTTTATTAATGAAATTTTAGCTTTCAATTAAATTGTTTACTTTAAATTTATTTTATTAAAGCAATGAAAATCGAAAAAAAAATTAATTTTCCAGAAATTCTTCGATTACGGAAGTCGAAAATTTTCCAAAAAACACCGAAATTCGCCCAGATTTTATTCCCAAATTGGCGCCAGTCATTGGCATTTGGCGCCTGCCATTGAAGTCTGGCGCCATGCGCCAATTCCATCGGCTGGCGCTGATGACTTCTGTCTGGCGCCAGGCTCTGTTCTGCGACGCCAATAATTCGCCGATTTGCTGTTGAAATTTTAATTAATTCTGGAACGCGAAGATGTCGAAAAATAAAGTGGTCGCACCCGTAAAGGGTTGCCTACGTATCCTTTCTTAAGGAATTAGGCCGAACGTAGCTCTCTTGAGTATCCTACTCAAGTAATTATGGGCAGTATTTTTTAAGTTGGTCAAGATTGGTCATGTTTGAGAATTCATTGCCATTCATATCAGTTAGTTTTGCTGCACCTCCTGATAGGATTGTTTTGACAATGTAGGGTCCAGACCAATTAGGTTTAAATTTTTCCCTTGGGTCTAAAACATTTTTCCTTAGTTCTTTTAATACCAAATCTCCTACTTTGATATTTCTTGTCTTGACCTTCTTGTTAAAATGCCTAGCCATACGAGTTTGGTAACACTGAGTGTGATGTAGAGCTTCTAGTCGTTTTTCGTCGAGTAGAATCAATTCTTCATATCTTGCCCTAGTCCATTCAACTTCATCGAGTTTACTCTCTAGCGCAATGCGTATAGATGGTATTTCTAGTTCGACAGGTTGTACGACATCCATTCCATATACCAAGGAGAAGGATATTATTGTGTAGGTGTAGAGCAAAGATGGAGGGACATGTTGTGAATTGGCATAAATTTGACACTTAGGGCATCTTTTTACGTATTGATGGCAATCCCTATTCATTGTAGTCCAATAATATCCTTCTCGCATTATTTTCTGGACTAACATTTTGCCATTTACATGAGTACCACAGATTCCTTCGTGAACTATTCTCATTACTCTTTGTGCATCCACCTTTCCTACACATAGGAGAGCTCGACCTTTAGGTACCCTTTTATGTAGCTCGTTGTCTATGAGTACATATTGAGAAGCCAAAAGTCTTAACGCTCGCTTTGCTCTTTTGTCATCATGAGGAGGGTATTCTCCATTGGTGACATAATTGAGTATGTCCGTGTACCACGGTTCTTCTTCTTCTTCTTCTTCTTTTTCTTGGACTAAGTCGTCGTCTTCTATAGCCTGGATGTATGCTAGTTTGTGCCTTTTTTCGATAGTTAGAGGCATTTGCTCGATCTCTGTGGGAATCCTAACCATTGAGGCTAATCTTGCCAAGGCATCAGCAAATTGGTTTTCTTCTCTAGGTAGATATGTGTATTCTACCTTCTCTAACTGATCGGTAAGAGTTTCCAGATAGGTTTGGTAAGGGGCTAGGCTTTCGCTCCTTACTTTCCACCTTTTAGATATCTGATTGATGATCAAAGAAGAGTCTCCGAATATCCTTAACTTCTTTACTCCCAATGCCAAAGCTGTTTCAAGCCTACCACGCATGCTTCATATTCAGCAGCGTTGTTGGTAACGTCGAAATCAAGCTTTATTGAGATTGGAACGTGCTCTTCTTTAGGTGATACTAGTAGCATTCCGACGCCACATCCCTTTTGGTTTGAGGCTCCGTCGAAATACAAGGTCCAAGTATCATCTTCAGTGACCATTAGGTCTTCATCTGGAAATTTATTGTCCTGTATTGGCGTCGAGTCCTCTATTGGAAAATCTGCTAGAAAGTCTGGCACCACGGATCCTTTAATAGCTTTTTGTGGCATAAACCTTACATCGAACTGGGCTAGATTGACTATCCATCTTGATATGCGTCCATTGAGTGTAGATTTCTCGAACAGATACTTGAGTGGATCTAATCGGGAGACTACAAAAACGGTGTGCACCAACATGTAATTTCTTAGCTTAGTTGTGGCCCACACCAAGGCGAGGCACAATTTCTCGAGCGGTGTATAGCGTGTTTCGTATTCGAGCATCTTTTTACTTAGGTAATAGATTGTGTTCTCTTTGCCTTCTAATTTTTGTGCTACCATGGCTCCCATTGTCTCTTTGGTAACCGTCAAATATAACCTAAGAGGTATTCCGAGAAGTGCTGGCGCTAATACGGGAGGATTTGCGAGATAGGCTTTGATCTTTTCAAAGGCTTTTTGACACTCGTCATCCCATATTACCGGTACATTCTTCTTGAGCTTCTTGAAGATTGGTTCACATATCGTCGTCAGTTTTGATATGAACCTACTTATGTATTGCAACTGGCCAATAAATCCTCGAATCTGCTTCTCAGTCTTGAACGGTGGCATTGACATGATTGCTTTAATCTTGGTTGGATCTACCTCTATTCTTCTAGAGCTTATGAAGTATCCCAAGAGCTTGCCTGAGGTGACTCCAAAAGCACATTTCGATGGATTCAACCTCATGTTATATTTTCTTAGCCTTTCGAAAAATTTCCTTAAGGCTACTTGATGGCCTGGATGGTCTTTTGATTTTACAATCATGTCGTCGACATATACCTCGACTTATTTGTGCATCATGTCATGGAGTAAGGCAGTTGCTGCACGTTGGTAAGTAGCACCCGCGTTTTTCAACCCAAATGGAATTACCGTTTCTCTGTGTCTTCTTCTGCCATGAGAATCTGATTGTACCCTGCGTATCCATCCGTGAATGAGAGAAGCGCGTGATTTGCCGTGTTGTCTACCAGAATATCGATGTGTGGAAAAGGGAAGTCGTCCTTTGGACTTGCCTTATTTAGATCTCGATAGTCGACACACATCCTTACCCTTCCGTCTTTCTTCGGAACTGGGACGACGTTGGCGACCCATTCGGGGTATTTGGATACCTTGATGAAACCTGCAGTTATTTGTTTTTGAACTTCTTCTTTTATTTTAAGTGCTACGTCGGGTTTCATTCGACGCAACTTTTGTTTTACAGGTTTCATTCCTGGAATTAGTGGTATAGTGTGTTGAGCTATCTCTCTATTAATTCCTGGCATATCTTCATATGACCAAGCAAATACATCGATAAATTCTTTAAGTAAGTTAATTAAATCGGTTCTTTCTTATTTATTCAATGTTAGTCCGATTTTAACTTCTTTTTTATGAGTTGAATCATTCGAGATGTCAACTGTTTCAGTTTCTTCAATTACTGGTGTTTTCTTTTCGAGTTTTTCCATTGCTTTAATAATTTCTTTGTCTTTTTCATCGTTAGCTAAGCAATGCTCCTCATCTTGGGTTAGAGAAGAACACGAGAAGTAAGGAGAGCATTTCGAACATTCGCGCATATGGGTTCCCAATTGGAGTGTAGATTCTATTGCTCTTCTTGGGTTTTTCAGTGACTTGTAAGGGAAAGTGCTTTGCCTCATAAGTCGTCCTCACTGGTGTAAATTCTCTTTTAGGTTCTTCTTTCGGAAGTGGAAGCTCATCATATTTCTTATGGAGTTCGTTGATAACTTTGAGAGCTTCACGTAGTAGTTGCGATGCCTCCTTCATAGACAGTGTGAGCAATTGTATATCTTCCTTATTCGCCGGTTCTGGAAGGCTATCCTTGACATCGAAAAAGATCTCCTCTTCTTTTTCTATGGCACTGATTTCTTCAACAGGTCTAATGAGAGAGGAGGGGTCAACCTCGTTTTCCTTATCGGAGATGGCTAGGGTATGAGCTAGAGGTGCATTGTCGATGCTTGGCTTCTTACTGGCAGGGGGCAATGGCAGTTTGTTATTGTCTATTAGGTCTTGGATAGCTTCCTTAAGTTTCCAACAGCTTTCAGTAGAATGGCCCCTACCTTGGTGATACTTGCAGTGTGCATTAGGGTTCCAGTTAACCGACCTCTTCTCGACTGGTGGGTCCCCAAATGGTCCAATGGGAGTTATAAGACCTTTTGCATTTAATCGATCAAACGCAGTGTCATAACTCATGCCAATAGGAGTGAAGTTCCTCCAAAATGGTTTCTTCTGTCCTTGGTTGTTCATGGCAAGAACTTCTCCTAAATTAAAGGTGCTAACATTATTTGAGTGGGCGGTTTTGGAAGAAGAAGGATTGTCGTTCTTCTTTCCTTTCCAGCCACTGTTAGAGTTATTGTTGGCAGCTTTTGACTTAGCCAAGTCATCTTCAATATTGATCCCAATGTCATAAACAGCCTTAAAGGTATGGAGATTATTTTGATATTTAAGATGCTTGGAATATTTTTCTTGGAGATTCTTGATAAACAGTCTCACAGACTCTTTTTCGCTTGGCACCTCAATCATTTTAGCTGAGGTTTCTCTCCACTTGTTAAAGAAAGAGGTGAAGCCTTCATTCTCTTTCTGTTTGAGGATTTCAAGTTCTCTATGGTCAGTCTCGACTTGAATGTTGCACTTGTACCTATCTACGAAAGCGTTTGCTATAGACTCCCAGGTAGAGGTCTTTTCTTTCTCGAGAGAAAAGAACCATTGTTGGCAAACGGTCTCGAGAGATAGCGAGAATAGAGAAGGGAATACCTTCTTATCAATACCCTTGATACTCATTATTGTTTCAAATGCTCTTAAATGGAAGTAAGGGTTGTCAATTGCTCTGAATTTTGGGATGTCGTTGGCGTTGAACTTCTGCGGAAGAAGATATTTGTCCACCGAGACCCCTTGTGATGTAAGCTCTTGAAACTTGTAGTCGCTGGACAACTTGCTTAGGCTCTCTTGCATGAGGTCCATTTGTTGTTGCTTCACGGGATCGTCGATCCTAAGTGCGAGAAGCTTCAGTGTCTCAGTCACAGTAGCCAGTTGTTCTTAAGATCATTGACTTCTTCTTGAGTTGCCATTATAAACCTAGCTTTCCTCTTGCGAGCTATAGGTTTGTCGAAAAGTTGGACTTGTACGAAGAGGTTATCTTTGATTAATCGTCCTTCCTTTCTTAACCACGCGCTGTAAATTAAACCATTTTGCGTTTTAATTACTTGACTCGAATCAACTTGACTTTATGGTTTATTTTAAGGAAAAAAGAAAAAAGTTCAAAAAAAAGGTGCATATTTTTGGCAAAAATAATGTACATATTTTCAGGGAACTAAGTATTATTATTTTTATATTGGAGGATTAATATCCGACTTACCCCCCTAAAAAAATGACGGAAAAATGCGCACACAAGACTCTCTTAATCATGGTCAAAGTATGTGTATTGGTGTGTGCGTTGAGTGTAAGTGACATGCTTGGACTCTTGTGTAAGACCATGGGACTTAGTGCCTAAACTCTATCATTGATTCAATTAAATATTATTGACAGCAAAATTAACCGAATTAAACAGAAAACTGATTAATTAGACCCTAGGTGATGACTCGACAAATAATCCGAACTGTCGGCCAAGCGGCAAGACTGGCGTCACACTGTGGAGCTTGGCGCCAGACAACATAGCTATCTTCAGGCGCTACACACCATAGTGTGGCGCTACAGCTCAGACCTTGGCGCCAATAGTGGAGCTTCGGTCTGGGACTGTTTTCGGTGTTATTAGTCAACTGGAGTATGCCTAAAGTCGTACTAGGTCAATTCCGATTAAAATATTAGACTTTATTGATTAATTAATTAATTAATTAGGCAAAGTTCTTTAAATCATTAATTTATTTAGTCTCAACACAAGTCAACAAACGGTTAAGAGAAACATATATATGCACAAAAAATGATGCACAATTAGTCAAGTAGGCACAATATGATGCAATGCGTTCGCAACCTAACCATGGCTCTAGTTCTCTAAAGTTCGGGATATGGTTTAGTCAAAGAGGGTCCATGGTTAATTGTCCGGATGCACCGCGCGGAAGCCTAACCGTAAAGGGTTGGCGCGAGTGGATGGGAGACCGCGAGTTTTAGAAAAAACTCGCTTCCATGGTTTGGTGAATTCAACATCTCGGATGTACCCTTTGTTGCACGGAGCGTTCAATCGGGTAGATGGAGCATGAATTCCCAGAGGGTTATGTCCATATGTAGAACACATATGGGTTTCAGAAAAGTGAGAAAAAATTTAATCAGGAAGTAGGATCGAGCAAACAATACGAAAAACCGGTCGAAATTAGAACGCGTATTTCTGGCTCGGTATTGGGGGAAATTGGCGCCAGCAATCAGAGACTGGCGCCAGCTTTTAACTGTAGCACCTGGCGCCAATACTAGCGTCTGGCGCTACGACTAAAATGTTGGCGCCAATGCTCTGGCCCCTGACGCTACTTCCCACATGCCTCAGCAGCTTTCTGTGCTCGATAAAATTTTCCAATTTCGCGCGGTGTTATTTCGGTCCTAGTTGTGAAAGATATTTCTCAAATTTCCTACGTGTAAAATCCTATGTTTTTTGACTCATTACGGATGGTCTTTCCAATGAGATCTTTTTTTATGCATATGACAATAATGTTAATCAAAATTACGCACATGAAATACTTAGAACTTTTCGAGTCTCATCCACTCATTCTAAATCATTGCCGAAACAAATTCAGGAATTAAAATAGAAATCCTCCCTAGTGGAGTCGCCAAAAAACTGTAGGGAATAATTTCAAGCTTTAATCCCACTAGCTTGAACCCCACTGTGATCATACACTAAAGTACGGTGGCGTCCAAAAGGGAAGAAGATAGAGCAAAAGAGTCGCCAACAAGTTTTTAAGGAATTTGTAAACCGTTCATAGGATGAAGGTTACACCCCTTAACGATCCAAGAGATCGTCAACTCCATAAGGTTATGAACCAAATAAGGGTTCAGGGATGATGGTACAAATCCAACCTAAAAGAGATTGAACCTGCCCTAATAATAGGTCTCTACTTTATTCTGCTCATATTCATGTGCGCTTTCTGATTAACATGCAATCAATAGGATTAACCCTTAACCTGTTTATCTATGTTGGTTGAATATTAATGCACAAATAAACTATTATTGGCGATCACTTGAATTATAAGCACAATTAAACCTAACAAGATTATTAATATCTTATTAAGCGTGATGACAAGTACAAAATTCCCTTTAAACACGCATAAAAAGCGTGATCAAGCAATAAATAACGCATCAAGCAACATAATAAATAATCATAATCACGATAACGAATATCGTAATCATAGCAATCATAATTATAATAATATTCATGTTAAAGCATAAAAGTAAGATCCTAGGCATGATACTAACAAGATTAATAACAAACCCTAGCATGTCACTAAGCAATAAAAATCAAATCTTTAACCCTAACATGATACTAACATGAATAAATATTAGGAAGAGAATAAAAGGCATCGATCATCGCAATCATATTTAATATTAAAAAATACTCTAGACATGATACTAGGAATATCATAGTAACAATATAATTTAAACATGATAATATCAATAAATCAATTAAAGTACTTACTTTGATGCCTCGTACCTCTTTCTAATAACAAAATACACACGTTAGTAACTTCAAGGAAAATAATAAACAAACAATTAAATTAAATAATTGAAAGAGAGATTTGGGACCAAACCCTCAGAAATTAAACCTTTCACGTCTAGGGCGAAGGCAACTTCGAATATAGCTAGGTGTTTCTAGATCTTGCGAATGCAGAATTTTGTATTAAAACAAAGTAAGAAAGAATGAAAGAAAGAGATGACTGAATTAGAGAATGCTAAAGAATTAATGATTGTTGATGATAACTTGCGAATGAGGAGAATTGGTGAATGAAAACGGAGTTTTTAATACGATATTTATAGAGAAAATTAGCCAAAAAAGATAAATAAAAAAACAGAGTCTGATGCTCAGAAAACAGAGCTGGCGCCAGGCACCAACACTAGCGCCAGGCGCAATGGCTAGCGCCAGGCCTAGTTCCAGGCGCCAAGGCCTGGGGTTAGGCGCCAAGCCTGATACCAACGCGTTTTCGAAAATCCGATAAGTTTACCGTACTAGAGGATAAAATAATATAATTTCTTCGAAAATGCTATTTGATTTTGATTAAAACTCTGAAAAGTCAACAAAAGCCAATTTATCAATGCTAATTGAATTAGGAATGAAAAGAACCTTCTAGAAGACTAAAACCATTCCTAATTGCATTAGGAATGATAAATCATATTAGGACCTCCCCTAGATCATTGGGCCGCATATAAAGCTCAAACCGGGCCCAGTTTGGTAAATTGGCCATAACTTCCTCAATATTCATCGGAATTGGGCTTATAATATATCGTTGCAATCCCCATCCAACTACACTACTATTGGACCCATATCATGGACCAACCAAACTGGATTGGCTATTTTCTTAAAATAAAGTTTTCAAAAACAGAGAGAAGAGAAAAAGAATTAAAACTATCCGCAACACTAGACTTTCCACACTTTCACTTCATTCGATTATGATTCGACATGAAAGGTACTCATCACTGGGTTTAGTTTTGGGGAGACACAAATGGGTGTCTACACCCATCCTAGTACTACTCTCGCCCAAGCACGCTTAACTGTGGAGTTCTGATGGGATCCGGTGCATTAGTGCTGGTATTATCGCACCCATTTATTATTGCGCTATTTTGTATTTATACCCTTTCCAGCCCCTGATTTCCTTCGAAATGCCGTAACTTTGTGTCCGATCGTCCGAATTAAACATTTTTTTTTTTCAAATTGGTTATTTTTTCGAGATCTACGCGTCCCAAACCATTTCCCATCTCAAAATAACCGAAAACAAATAAAAATTATGAATTCGGCAAAAATGGGGTGCAACACGAGGACTTCCCAGGAGGTCACCCATCCTACTACTACTCTCGCCCAAGCACGCTTAACTGCGCAGTTCTGATGGGATCCGGTGCATTAGTGCTGGTATGATCACACCCATTTACTTATAGCGCTATTTTGTATTTATATCCTTTTCAGCCCCTGATTTCCTTCGAAATGCCGTAACTTTGTGCCCGATCGTCCGAATTAAACATTTTTTTTTTCAAATTGGTTATTTTTTGGAGATCTACGCGTCCCAAACCATTTCCCATCTCAAAATAACCGAAAACAAATAAAAATTACGAATTCGACAAAAAAGGGGTGCAACACGAGGACTTCCCAGGAAGTCATTCATCCTAGTACTACTCTCGCCCAAGCACGCTTAACTGCGGAGTTCAGATGGGATCCATAATATCAATAAATCAATTAAAGTACTTACTTTGATTCCTCATACCTCTTTCTAATAACAAAATACACACGTTAGTAACTTCAAGGAAAATAATAATCAAACAATTAAATTAAATAATTGGAATAGAGATTTGGGACCAAACCCTCAGAAATTAAAACCTTTCACGTCTAGGGCGAAGGCAACTTCGAATATGGCTAGGTGTTTCTAGATCTTGCGAATGCGGAATTTTGTATTTAGAAACAAAGTTTTTAAAAGAAAGAAAGAGATGAATGAGAGAGATGAATGATAAAGAAAAACTTGTGAATGAAAACTGATTGTTGATGATAACTTGCGAATGAGGAGAATCGGTGAATGAATGGTGAGAATTGGTGAATGTAAACGGAGTTTTTAATACGATATTTATAGAGAAAATTAGCCAAAAAAGATAAATTAACAAAACAGAGTCTGACGCTCAGAAAACAAAGCTGGCGCCAAACCTGGCTAGCTGGCGCCAGGCACCAGCACTAGCGCCAGGCGTCAGGCCTGGTTCTAGGCGCCAAGGCCTGGGGTCAGACGCCAAGCTTAAATTTAACGCGTTTTCAAAAATCCGATAAGTTTACCGTACTAGAGGATAAAATAATATAATTTCTTCGAAAATGCTATTTGATTTTGATTAAAACTCTGAAAAGTCAACAAAAGTCAATTTATCAATGCTAATTGAATTAGGAATGAAAAGAACCTTCTAGAAGAATCTAGAAGAGTAAAACCATTCCTAATTGCATGAGGAATGATAAATCATATTAGGCCCTCCCCTAGATCATTGGGCCGCACATAAAGCTCAAACCGGGCCTAGTTTAGTAAATTGGCCATAACTTCCTCAATATTCATCGGAATTGGGCTTATAATATATCGTTGGAAAGCTCTTTGCAAGCCCCATCCAACTACACTACTATTGGACCCATATCATGGACCAACCAAACTGGATTGGCTGTTTCCTTAAAATAAGTTTTCAAAAACAAAGAGAAGAGAAAAGAAATTAAAACTTTCCGCAACACTAGAATTTCCACACATTCGCTTCATTCGATTATGATTCGATGTGAAAGGTACTCATCACCGGGTTTGGTTTTGAGGAGACACAAATGGGTGTCTACAGAAGCCCCCACTTTGACTGAGTTTGGAGAAACGCAAGTTTCGAAAACAAAAGTCAAAGTATCGATAGGGACGGAGAATGATTCAGAACGTTCTGCGATCCTAAATCACTCTTGTAACGCCGATACCTGCAAAACTAGCGTTAGTTAAACAGATAAAAGAGTTAAGAAACGCGTATCTTGCACCGTCGAGCACACGTCTCTGAAAGTAACCAATTCGTTTTGATGACCTCTACAAGCTGGAGAATGCCATCCCGCTTGAAAACCGCTACGCCTGTAACTGTTTCCAAATTAGAAGATTGCCTCGCCTGAAACGATCCTCTTCTGCTTTGATAATATTCCACATCCTAGGGAATACCATCGAAGATTATTTCTCTTGAAACAATCTCCATCCGCATTGATAATATTCCACATCCTAGGGAATACAGTCGAAGATTATTTCTCTTGAAACAATCTCCATCCGCATTGATAATATCCCACGTCCAAGGGAATACTATCGAAGATTATTTCTCTTGAAACAATCTTCAGTTATTTGTGACAACTCTCCGCAAGCTAGGGAATGATGTCTTGCTGCTTCGATGTTTACTCGTCTCTTGAACAAAGAGCTTCTTTTTCCACTGTGATAGTCTTCGAAAAGATCACTGATTTTGCTATGCCAGTACGTCGGCGCTTTGCTGCTTGTGAACCAGTATGTCGGTGCTTTTGCTGTGATGACAATCCTCTTTTCTTTAGGAATAGTTGCCAACACAACTCTTGTATGATGTATGACAATCCGATTTAGGGAAAGTTGTCAATGCTTCGTAACAATCCATCCTTGGAAATGTTGCCACGATGAAGCGACAATCCGTATCTCGGAAAATTTGTCAAAATCCAATCTTTGGAAAAGTTGCCAATGCTTCGTAACAATCTTTCATAAGAACTTTGCTACGATCGACAATCCACATCTTGGAATATAACTCTTGAAAGCAATCCATCTTGGAAATTTGCCAACGCTTATGCGACAATCCTTTTAGGAAAATATTGCCACAATTGACAATCCGCGTCTTGGAACATTTGCAAAAAAGAGTCGACCGACAATCCACTACGGGAAAATTTGCCACTTACTGAAATGAATGACAATCCACGTTGAGGAACCTTTGCCGAAATTTATGATGAATAGAGACCTACAACAATCCTTTGGGAAATTTTTCCATATGGAACTGGGTGTATGACAATCCATCTCGGAAAACTTGCCAACGAGCCGATGAATGTATGACAATCCGAACTTGGAAAAACTTGCCAAACAAAGAAGGAGCACGACAATCCACGCTTGGAAACTTTTCCAGCGATGACAATCCAATCTTGGAAAAATTGTCGTTGCACGACAATCCATTTTTGGAAATATTGTCAGTTGGGGATGACAATCCAATTTTTGGAAAACTTTGTCATTTAATAAGAATGCGCGACAATCCATATTTGGAGACATTGTCGCTTGAGTGCTTGCTTTTGAACCGATGCTTTGGTGCTTGTAATGAGTCAATACTTAGGCGCTTAAGCTAAGTGAGACGATCTTTCGTCAGGTCGATCACTTAGACTGTAATCAAATCGACTACTCAATCATGTCAAATTGCTTATAGGGGCTAACTGGCGTACCAAGGAACCCGAAATTGTTGTATGAGGTCGAAATCACCTTTCTGAGAGGCTTCGAGCTCTATCGCTGCTGAAATATCTCTGGAGCCAAGAATTGAAGTAGGGTCTTCCCTGTTCTGCTGCACCTGTATTTATTTTAGACTATAGAACTTTGCCAATTTTTTTAGCCATCTTAGGGTTGACCTAAGGTTTAGCATTGCTTGACTCATCGACTTGACACGACTCAAGGTATAAACTTGACTCTCTGTGATTGACTCGAGGTTGACTCGACTCAAACTGTTTGACACATATGTTAGACTCAAATCAAGGTGATATGACACGACATGACTCAATGTGTACATGACTCGTGTGTGCATTGTAATGTGATCGTGCGACTCGAAATAATGCAAAAAAGCAAAACTTTTCCGTCATTTTTGTGGAGGGTACCGACTTTCTCGCGAAAAAGAAAGATGCGAAAAAAGAATCGAAGTTTTTGAAGGTGCATGTTGAATGAGCTTAGTCAAATGTTGTTTGATACTATCTCTCAAGGTGCAAGGATTAATCCATCCTAGGCTATCTCAATGGTTGACTCCATGATGAAAGTATTTGGGTAACTTAGGCACGGAGGCTAAGCACTTCGTAGTTCTATTTAATGACAATTATGAGTGATTTTGACAAAGCATGCTTCAACGTTATGATTTCATGACAAAGGGTTCCTAATGGAAGATATATTTGGTCATGTATCTGTGCAGTGTATGAAAGTGACACTAAAGCTAAGCCACAAGAGCTAAGTGTGTGGAGAAAATATTTTTAAAAAGTCAAATGGTGGTGACTCTTAGGCTAGGTAAGCTAATGATGTAGGGATCAAGCCCCCAAGTCTAGCTCTAAGTGAATAGGGATGAGCATTGGAGATCCCTTGATATGATCATGGTGCAAGTGTGTGAATGTGCATATGAATGCATGTTTATTACGGCCGCACCTCGATGTGAGGTTGCCTACGTATCCGTTAGGAATCAGGCCGAGCGTAGCTCTAGCCGAACCTCGCACAAGTGTGTATACCTCAAAAAGGTCTTTTAAGGGTTGTAACGTGGTTAGGATAAAGGTTTGAAGAAGAAGGGGATAAAGTTTTAAGACCCTAGATAAGCCCCCAAGGTGTGCAACCTTGCTTTTGAATCTTTATAATTTTATGCTTGAGTTTCTACTCTTTTTTTTTAGCTCTCTTTTATCTTTTGCTTTAGCATCTATTTTATTTTTATAAGCGTGGGCAATCCCGATCATGCGGTCTATCACTCACTTGGGATTCATGTTTCTCAGGCACGGTACCGAGCACTCGATAAGAGACGCAATCTGAGACGTGTTCTTATCAAAGACATTTTCATATCAAAGACATTGGAACAACACTAGCCCTTTTGTACACTTTTTTTTATTTTTGCTATTTATTTTGATCTTTTGAAATCACTCAAGCTTTTTAGAATTGCACAAGTTGCACACCATCCCATCCCAAGGTTAGGTAGATGTAGGTTGAAAAAAGAAGGGTCTATCGTTAGACGATGCTCAAAGTGGTTTATGAAGAAAGGATTGTAAATTTGAAAGGTGAAAGGAGATATGATGTGGCTACAAGGGGTGCCTCAAATCATTGGTATACCTTGTGCTTAATTCGACACGGATTTTTTTTTTTTTTTTTGCAATGTAATGAAATGATCATATGCAAGTAAATAAGCGTTCATTTTATTAAAGGAAAATATATAATGATCCTACAAAATAAATCTAAGGAAAAGAAAAGGTGCCTATGCTAGACTTATTGGGGAAAGGAAAACAAAAATAAATAAGAAATAGAAAAAGAGGTCATGAAATCTTGTCGTTGAAGCTCGCCTCTGTCTTGTGTTGTTTGCTCCGACATTTATAGAGAAAATTAGCCAAAAAAAGATAAATTAACCAAACAGAGTCTGACGCTCAGAAAACAGAGCTGGCGCCAACCCTGGCTAGCTGGCGACAGGCACCAGCACTAGCGCCAGGCGCCAGGCCTGGTTCCAGGCGCCAAGGCCTGGGGTCAGACGCCAAGCTTAAATTTAACGCGTTTTCGAAAATCCGATAAGTTTACCGTACTGGAGGATAAAATAATATAATTTCTTCGAAAATGCTATTTGATTTTGATTAAAACTCTGAAAAGTCAATTTATCAATGCTAATTGAATTAGGAATGGAAAGAACCTTCTAGAAGAATCTAGAAGACTAAAACCATTCCTAATTGCATTAGAAATGATAAATCATATTAGGCCCTCCCCTAGATCATTGGGCCGCATACAAACTGGGCCCAGTTTAGTAAATTGGCCATAACTTCCTCAATATTCATCGGAATTGGGCTTATAATATATCGTTGGAAAGCTCTTTGCAAGCCCCATCCAACTACACTACTATTGGATCCATATCATGGACCAACACGAGGACTTCCCTAGAGGTCACCCATCCTAGTACTATTCTCGCCCAAGCACGCTTAACTGCGGAGTTCTGATTGTTCGTGCGCTGAGGGACTCGTGTCGACACCGGTCCTTTGGGACGAACGTCGCTTTGTTCTCCTTTTGGAAGGTCGTAGAGGTAAACATTATTCTCTATAAAGTTTAGCTCTACATTTTAGCTAGCATTTACTCACAATTTTAACTCCTTCTGCTGCGCCGGCGAGACCATCGCCGCGGGGATTTCCAGTGAGCGCCTCTTGGGGCGGCCGCCACGTGGATGTGTCTACTACACACGTCAGGAACTGGATCATCGCGGTATGACTTTTATCTAGTTGTTTTTTCACGGTGCTTTGGGTATATTCTCGCCTAATTGATGTTCTTTGTAGGGGCCTGAGGTGGTGTACCGGCCGTGGGGCGGTTGGACGATCCCTGGGTTAGCCGCACAGTATTCTTCTGAGCGTCGCTATTTCCTGGGGACTTATGGAGCGATCGCGTACTTAGGGGAGAGGGTTGCTAGACAGCATTCCTCTGATGTCTTCGTCGTTCTTACTGCTTCACCACGTCATATGTTCGATGAGGCACGTTTGTCGAGCATGTCTGAGGGAGCTGGTACCCCTTGGCGTTCCTATGTGATCCTTGGGCGGTGCTATGCTGAGGAGCTACTACCTTTGTTAGCTCCAGCCCCCGTACCGGCTGAGGATGTGAGGGTAAGATTTTTCAGTTTTTTCTTTCCATGAAGTAGCCCCCAAGTAATGTTTCACTGACTTTTTCTTGTTTTATCAGGACGGTGCTGCTGAGTTCGTGCCACCTCGTATGTCCATCCACTACCAGGGGATGTACGGGCCGATCGAGGAGATGATTCCTCCGGCTCCCGAGGGCGAGCGCTTCGTAGAGCGGTCGATTCCTCGCCACCAGACTCGAGTAAGCCTAGTTTTTTCAGAATTTTGTGTTCATATATCATGCATATTTACTGACTTATTTTTCTGACAGTTTTCACGCAAGGTGGTTTCGGCGATGGCACGATGCATAGATGCCTTCCGAAGCCAGCTCGTTCGGATGAGGAATGCGGCCACTTGACGTCGGGATGACGTCATCCGAGAGGTATCCTTTCTTTATATATTTTTTGCATTGTTGCTTCAATTTTACCTTGTTTCTAATTTAATTCTTTTTGCAGGGCTAGCCTATTGCTTCTCACACCCGCACGAGACCTGAGGGGCGGAGGGATCCGGCGAGGTCTATCTCGAGACGTCGTCGTACTACGTCGGGGGGTAGAGGTGGTGGCTCTGAGGCTGCTCGTGCTGATGTTGCAGAGGGCTCGGGATCTTCTTCTGAGGGTTCTCATGCTGCACCGGTAGGAGAGGCTACCTCGGCTTTCAGAGGTGGTGGGATGTACGAGATAGGCTCGTCATCGTTGCAGCCTCCGCAGCCTCAGCCTCAGCCTCAGGTTGATCCTGGCTGGAGTGGACCTACCTTGAGTCTTCCTCTTCCTACGGAGACTGGAGCTGGAGCTGGTGGAGAGGTGACTCCTCGTACGGCGCAATTTTATGATATGATGGGCATACGTCCTCCGGCGCCGTAGTTTGTTCCTGTGTATATTTTATTTTGACTTTTCATAGAATTTTGCCTTAAACTCACTATTTTTAGACATATTTTGTATATTTATGCTATTATGAGTTTATTTGTTTGTTATTATTATGTGTATGTTAGTGTGTGCATGAGAAGTGTGACAAACAATTTTGCGCAAAAAAAAAAAAATCCGTCATTTTTATTATTGCTGGAGGGTATCCGACTCTCTCCCCCGAAAAGAAAAAAATAAAAAAGGAAAAAATCAAACAAAATGTCGGGTGTTTGGAATTTAATTTAAATAAATTCCAAAAAGAATAATATAATTAAAAATAATAGCTATTTTAATTAATTAAGAAAAAAAGATTAAAAAAAATGTTTAGGAAAGATAAACGGAGCCATAAAGTTATTAGCCGGCTCAAGATTAGGAATAAAAACGCAAGTTAAGCACGCGCGGCTGATGTGGCAACTTGGCGCCAGCTGGCGCGTGGCGCCAGGCGCTACACTTGGCGTGTGGCGCCAAGCGCTGGAGGCTAGCGCCAATTACGGGGTTTTGACACCAATTGACGCTGATACCGTATTTCATTCTGATTAAAACTTCTCGCAATTTGTGTATAAATAAATAGCCCCCTGCCCAGCCGATTCTTCTCATAATTCCAGCGAATAAAATAATTCTCTGCTTTAGAAAAAATAATAATCATGTCTTTAGTCACCAAAACCTTCACCCAATACACTCATGAATGGTGTCGATCTCTTAATGCTAGAGACAGAAAAGAATTAGATTTATTTCACTTGGGGGGAATTTATGGCATCAAAGGGGTAGATCTTGACTTAGATTTCATGCATACCGCTTTAGAATTTTGGAATGTTGATACTCATTGTTTCAGAATAGGGTATGATGAGATTAGCCCTTTGTCAGAGGAATTTGGTGCTATTTTAGGCTTCCCTGAAATAGACCTCGTAGTAATCCCTAGAGTAGATGCATACTATTATAAGGATTTTGAGCGCTTCTTTAATTTGAAAGAAAGGGATTTATCAAAAATAGTAGATGGCAACATAGTTAATTTGATAGAATTTGCACGCCATTATTTTGATAAATCTCTTTCTGAATCTTTTCATATATATAGAAGAAGGGCGTTCTTATTTTGCATGCTTAACCAATTTTTTCTTAGTAGTAGTAAAAATAATGAAGGTCAATCAATTATAACCACTGTACTAGAACAAATTGAATCAGGGAGAAATCCAATGCCATTAATAGTTGGAGAGACTATGATTAGTCTATATGAATTGAAAAGGGACCTAAAAGCACCTTTTTGCGGCTCTCCAATTTTATTACAGGTAGAAAAATAATATTTTTAATTACAGAAATCAAAAAATATATTTTTGTATTGTAATACTAATTTAATTGCATTGTAAATTTTTTTTTTTACAGATGTGGCTAATGGGAAGGCTAGGATTAATTAGCCCTCCGGACGATATTGAGAAGTATACTCCCAATTGCTTCGTGAGAAGGAAGAAACGTTTCCCTAAGATTGGGCGCCATGGGTGGAGAAAAGTCTTCGAATCCCGTGATTTTGCTATCAAGTGGGTCGTCCCATGGTGGAAAATAGAAAGGATGGTTGGTGTTAACAAGCAACCTTTCTGCCGTCTTCCAAGCTTGTCTCGTGTGACTTATTATTACCCCTGCAGGGTAAAAAGACAATACGGCTTGCTTCAGAATATTCCTTCCGGGGATCTTCGTCCTCCCTATGAGTACCCTGTTTCTCAAGAAGTAGACAGATTTGATGCTTACTGGGGTGCTAGACCTTTATGGGAAGTGATTACCCAAAAGGTTCCTCCTTCTTTGCCCAGTGATGTGAAGAAGTGGTTGCTGAAGAAACCTTCAAAGGATTCGAATAAAAATCAGGGTAAAACTGATGTGAAGAGTCGTCTGGGTGACAGGGTGATTCCTGCCAAGGAACGTCTAGGTGCAAGAATTGAATTCAAAACACCTGCAATGCCTAGGAAGAAAAATGATACCAAAGATAAAGGGAAAAGGAAAGCTAACAACACAGATAAAAAGGCTTGGGTGGAAAAGAAGCATGGAATGTTAGCTGAAGGGGAGACTATCTACTCTAAAATTGAATGTAGGTCCTCTAAAGGGTGCCTACTAGCTAAAGTTATGGATGAGGAGGAGGAAGCAAACAAAAATTGGAAAAGGGCTAGAAAGGAAAAGAAAGATTAGGAGCATTGCTTGTCTTTCAATTTATTAGACTTAGTTTATTATTTTTCATTTAAAGTTAATTTATTTCAGCTTTATTTAAATTCCATCAATAATGTAATTTTATTTTATTAATGAAATTTCAGCTTTTAATTAAATTATTTACTTCAAATTTATTTTATTAAAGCAATGAAAACTGAAAAAAATTAATTTTCCAGAAATTCTTCGAGTACGGAAGTCGAAAATTTTCCGAAAAACACCGAAATTTGCCCAGATTTTTTTTTTCAATTTGGCGCCACTTATTTGCAATAGGCGCCTATCATTGAAGTGTGGCGCCAGGCGCCAATTTCATCGGCTGGCGCTGATGGCTGTTGGCTGGCGCCAAGCTCTTCTCTGCGACACCGATAATTCGCCGATCTTCTGTTGAATTTTTAATTAATTCTGGAACGCGGAGATGTCAAAAAATAAAGTGGCCACACCCGTAAAGGGTTGCCTACGTATCCTTTCTTAAGGAATCAGGCCGAACGTAGCTCTCTTGAGTATCCTACTAAAGTAATTATGGGTAGTATTTCTTAAGTTGGTCAAGATTTGTCATGTTTGAGAATTCATTGCCATCCATATCAGTAAGTTTTGCTGCACCTCCTGACAAGATTGTTTTGACAATGTAGGGTCCAGACCAATTAGGTCTAAATTTACCCCTTGGGTCTAAAACATTTTTCCTTAGTGCTTTTAACACCAAGTCTCTTACTTTGATATTTCTTGTCTTGACCTTCTTATTAAAATGCCTAGCCATACGAGTCTGGTAACACTGAGTGTGATGTAGAGCTTCTAGTTGTTTCTCGTCGAGTAGAATCAATTCTTCATATCTTGCCCTAGTCCATTCAACTTCATCGAGTTTACTCTCTAACGCAATGCGTAGAGATGGTATTTCTAGTTCGACATGTTGTACGGCATCCATTCCATATACCAAGGTAAATGGCGCATTTCCTGTTGATGTACGGATTGACGTGCGGTAACCCCACAATGCGAAGTGAAGTTTGTCCGGCCAATCCTTATAATTTTCCATCATTTTCTCGATGATAGTCTTTAAATTTTTATTAGCTGCCTCGACTGCTCCATTTGCTTGAGGTCTATAAGGGGAAGAATGATGATGTTGAATGCCATATTTTTGTAGCAATTCTTCACATTAGGTTTGAAAGTGAGTTCCATTGTCACTTATCATTTCATGTGGGACTCCGTATCGGCAAATAATATTTCTCTCGATAAAGAGTGCTACATGTTTTGCAGTGAGTTTAGCGTATGATTGCGCTTCGACCCACTTTGTGAAGTAATCAATTGCTACTAGAATAAATTCGTGGCCTCCTGTTCTTGGGGGAGTGATTTTGCCAATGATGTCAATTCCCCATGTAGAGAATGGCCATGGCGATGTGTAGGTATAGAGCAAAGATGGAGGGACATGTTGTAAATTGGCATAAATTTGGCATTTAGGGCATCTTTTTACATATTGATGGCAATCCATATTCATTATAGTCCAATAATATCCTTCTCCCATTATCTTTTGGACTAACATTTTGCCATTTATATGAGTGCCACAGATTCCTTCATAGAGTATTCTCATTGCTCTTTGTGCATCCTTCTTTCCTACACATAGGAGAGCTCGACCTTTAGGTACCCTTTTATGTAGCTCGTTATCTATGAGTACATATTGGGAAGCCAAAAGCCTCAATGCTCATTTTTCTCTTTTGTCAGCATGAGGAGGGTATTCTCCTTTGGTGACATAATTGAATATGTCCTTGTACCACGGTTCTTCTTCTTCTTCTTCTTCTTCTTCGCCTTGGACTACCTCGTCGTCTTCTATAGCCTGGATGTATGCTGGTTTGTGCCTTTTTTCTATAGTTAGAGGCATTTGCTCGATTTCCGTGGGAATCCTAACCATTGAGGCTAATCTTGCCAAGGCATCGGCAAATTGGTTTTCCTCTCTAGGTAGATATGTATATTCTACCTTATCTAATTGATCGGTAAGAGTTTCCAGATAGGTTTGGTAAGGGGCTAGGCTTTCACTCCTTACTTTCCAACTTTTAGATATTTGATTGATGATCAAAGAAGAGTCTCCGAATATCCTTAACTTTTTTACTCCCAATGCCAAAGCTGTTTCAAGGCCTACCACGCATGCTTCATATTCAGCAGCATTGTTGGTAACGTCGAAATCAAGCTTTATGGAGATTGGAACATGTTCTTCTTTAGGTGATACTAGTAGCACTCCAACGCCACATCCCTTTTGATTTGAGGCCCCATCGAAGTATAAGGTCCAAGTATCATCTTCAGTGACCATTAAGTCTTCATCTTGAAATTCATTGTCTTGTATTGGCATCGAGTCTTCTATTGGAAAATCTGCTAGAAAGTCTGACACCACGGATCCTTTGATAGCTTTTTGTGGCATAAACCTTACATCAAAATGGGATAGATTGACTATCCATCTTGATATGCGTCCATTGAGTGTAGATTTCTCGAATAGATACTTGAGTGGATCTAATCGGGAGACTACGAAAACGGTCTGCACCAACATATAATGTCTTAACTTAGTTGTGGCCCACACCAAGGCGAGGCACAACTTCTCGAGCGGTGTATAGCGTGCTTCGTATTCGAGCATCTTTTTGCTTATGTAACAGATTGCGCTCTCCTTGCCTTCTACCTCTTATGCTAGCATAGCTCCCATTGTCTCCTTGGTAACTGTCAAATATAACCTGAGAGGTATTCCGGGAAGTGCTGGTGCTAATACGGGAGGATTTGCGAGATAGGATTTGATCTTTTCAAAGGCTTTTGGACACTCATCATCCCATATTACTGGTACATTCTTCTTGAGTTTTTTGAAGATTGGTTCACATATCGTCGTCAGTTTTGATATGAACCTACTTATGTATTGCAACCGGCCAATAAATCCTCGAATCTGTTTCTCGGTCTTGGGCGGTGGAATTGACATGATTGATTTAATCTTGGTTGGGTCTGCCTCTATTCCTCTAGAGCTTATGACGTAACCCAAGAGCTAGCCTGAGGTGACTCCAAAAGCACACTTAGATGGATTCAACCTCATATTATATTTTCTTAGCCTTTCGAAAAATTTCCTTAAGGCTACTTGATGGCCTGGACGATCTTTTGATTTTACAATCATGTCGTCGATATATACTTCGACTTCTTTATGCATCATGTCATGGAGTAAGGAAGTTGCTGCACGTTGGTAAGTAGCAATCGCGTTTTTTAACCCGAATGGCATTACCGTGTAGCAGTAAGTGCCCCATGGCATTATAAAAGTTGTTTTCTCCATGTCTTCTTCTGCCATGAGAATCTGGTTGTAACCTGCATATCTGTAGACACCCATTTGTGTCTCCCCAAGACCAAACCCGGTGATGAGTGCCTTTCACGTCGAATCATAATCGAATGAAACGAAAGTGTGGAAAGGTCTAGTGTTGTGGAAAGTTTTATTTCTTTTCTCTTCTCCCTGATTTTGAAAACTTTATTTTAAGACAACAGCCAATCCAGTTTGGTTGGTCCATGATATGGGTCCAATAGTGGTGTAGTTGGATGGGGCTTGCAAAGGCCTTTCCAACGATATATTATAAGCCCAATTCCGATGAATATTGAGGAAGTTATGGCCAATTTACTAAACTGGGTCCGGTTTGAGCTTTATGTACGGCCCAATGATCTAGGGGAGGGCCTAATATAATTTATCATTCCTAATGTAATTAGGAATGGTTTTAGTCTTCTAGAACATTCTAGAAGGTTCTTTTCATTCTTAATTCAATTAGGACTCTTCAGAGTTTTAATCGAGATCAAATAGCATTTTCAACTGAAATTATATTATTTTATCTTCCAGTACGGGAAATTTATCAGATTTTCGAAAACGCGTTTAAAGTCAGTTTGGCGTCCAACCCCAGGCCTTGGCGCCTGGAACCAGGATTGGCGCCAGGCGCTAGCCATTGGCGCCTGGCGCTAGCCACTGGTCCTGGCGCCAATTAGCCAGGGCTGGCGCCAAGGTGTTTTTGCGTTCATCAGACTTTGTTTTGTTAAATTATCTTTTTTGGCTGATTTTCTCTATAAATATCGTATCTAAAACTCCGTTTTCATTCACCAAGAATCATCAATTCTCTTCTTCATTCACCAATTATCAATATTCATTCAATAAAAGCATTCATCTCTTTCAATCATCAACATCATTCATTCTTTAGAATAAATATTCTTTCTTGCTTTTTAATACAAAATTCCGCATTCACAAGATCTTGATACACCTAGCCATATTCGAAGTTTCCTTCGCCCTAGACGTGAAAGGTTTTAATTTCTGAGGGTTTGGTCCCAAATCTCTCTTTCAATTATTTAATTTAATTGTTTTGATTATTATTTTCCTTGAAGTGACTAACGTGTGTATTTTGTAATTAGAAAGAGGTACGAGTCATCCAAGTAAGTACTTTAATGGTTTAATTGATTTATGATGTAGACATCATGCTTAGATTGTTATTATGATATTTCTAGTATCATGTCTAGGTTAATTTTAATATTAAATATGATTGTTATGATGCCTTTTATTCTCTTCCTAATATTTATGATTGTTAGTATCATGTTAGGGCTAAAGATTTGATTTTTATTGCTTAGTGACATGCTAGGGTTTGTTATTAATCTTGTTAGTATCATGCCTAGGATCTTGCTATGCTTTAACATGATTATAATTATAATTTATGATTATCATTATTTTTATGGTGATTGTGATTATTTTATTATTGTTATTAATGATGATGATTATTTATTATGTTGCTTGATACACATTGTTTATTCTTTATTGCTTGATCACCTTTTTATGAATGCTTAAAGGGAATTGGTATTTGCAATCATGCTTAGTAAGATAATTAATAATCTTGTTAGGGTTAATGTGATTATAATTCAAGTGATCGCCAATAATAGTTTATTTGTGCATTAAATTCAACCAACATAGATTAAACAGGTTTAGGGTTAATCCTATTGATTGTATGTTAATCAGAAAGCGCACATGAATACGAGCAGAATAAAGTAGAGGCCTATTATTAGGGCAGGTTCAATCTCTTTTAGGTTGGATTTGTACCATCATCCCCGAACCCTTATTTGGTTCATGACCTTATGGAGTTTACGATCTCTTGGATCGTTAAGGGGTGTAACCTTCACCTCGTGAACGGTTTACAAGTTCCTTAAAAACTTGTTGGCGACTCTTTTGCTCTATCTTCTTCCCTTTTGGACGCCACCGTACTTTAGTGTATGATCACAGTGGGGTTCAAGCTAGTGGGATTTTAAAGGCTTGAAATTATTCCCTACAGTTTTTGGCGACTCCGCTGGGGAGGATTTCTATTTTAATTCCTGAATTTATTTCGGCAATGATTTAGAATGAGTGGATGAGACTCGAAAAGTTCTAAGTATTTCATGTGCGTAATTTTGATTAACATTATTGTCATATGCATAAAAAGGTTCTCATTGGAAAGACCATCCGTAATGAGTCAAAAACATAGGATTTTACACGTAGGAAATTTGAGAAATGTCTTTCACAACTAGGACTGAAATAACACCGCGCGAAACTGGATGATTTTATTGAGCTCAGAAAGCTGCTGAGGCATGTGGGAAGTAGCGTCAGGGGCCAGAGCTTGGCGCCAAACTTTTATCCGTAGCGCCAGACGCCATTATTGGCGCCAGGCGCTACAGTTAAAAGTTGACGCCAGTCTCTGTTTGCTGGCGCCAATTTCCCCCAATACCGAGCCAGAAATATGCGTTCTAATTTCGACCGGTTTTTCGTATTGTTTGCTCGATCCTGCTTCCTGATTGAATTTTTTTTTCTCACTTTTCTGAAACCCATATGTGTTCTACATATGGACATAACCCTCTGGGAATTCATGCTCTATCTACCCGATTGAATGCTCCTGGCAACAAAGGGTACATCTGAGAGGTTGAATTCACCAAACCATGGAAGTGAGTTTTTTATAAAAACTCGCGGTGTTCTATCCACACGCGTTAACCCTTCACGGTTAGGCTTCTACGCGGTGCATCTGGACAATTAACCATGGACCCTACTCGACTAAACCGTATCCCGAACTTTAGAGAACTAGAGCCATGGTTAGGTTGCGAACTCATTGCATCATATTATGCCTACTTGACTAATTGTGCATTATTTGTTGTGCATATATATTCTATGCTCCTCTTAACCGTTTGTTGATTTGTGTTGAGATTATAATTAATGAGTTAAAGAACTTTGCCTAATTAATTAGAGTCAATAAAGTTCCTTTTTTTAATCGGAATTGATCTAGTACGACTTTAGGCATACCCCAGTTGACTAATAATACCGAAAACAGTCCCAGACCGAAGCTCCAATATTGGCGCCAAAGTCTGAGCTGTAGCGCCACTGTACAGTGTGTAGCGCCAGACATTTACTTAATTGTCTGGCGCCAATCACCGTATTGTGACGCCAGTCCTGTCGCTTGGCCGACAGTTCGGATTATTTGTCGAGTCATCACCTAGGGTCTAATTAACCAGTTTACTAATTAATTCGGTTAATTTCCGCTGTCAATAACACCTTGTCAAGTCATTAATCGAGTCTTGGTCACATAGTCTAGCCACATGGTCATGACACGAGTCTTAACATGTCACCTACACTCACTAGTCTTAGCACACACTTTGAGTACACATCACCATGACCATGTCTTAGGTTCATGCATGAGTCGGTCTTTCCGTCATTTGAGTTGAGGGTACATTCTACTCCTAATTCTTCATATCCCTCCATCTAAATTTTCTTCACATTCTATTCCATTTTTTCTTCACCTTCTCCATCCATGTGTGTTGAATCGAGTTTGAGTCATGTGATTGACAAACAAAAAATGAGGGTAATGATGAAACAACACAAGACAAGAGGCGAGCTTCAATGACAAGATTTCGTGACCTCTTTTTCTATTTCTTCTTCATTTTTTTACTTTCCCCAATAAGTCTAGCATAGGCGCCTTTTCTTTTCTTTTAAGATTAATTTTATAGGATTTTTCCTTTTTCCCTTTTTAATAAAATGAGCATTTATTTCCTTGCACATGATCATCACATTGCATTGTAACAAAAAACAAAAAACAAAAAAAAAAAAAAAAAAAAATCCATGTCGAATTAAGCACAAGGTATACTAATGATTTGAGGCACCCCTTGTAGCCACATCATATCTCCTTTCGCCCTTCAATTATACAATCCTTTCTTCATAAACCACTTTGAGCCTCGTCTAACGATAAACCCTTCTTTTTTCAACCTACATCTACCTAACCTTGGGATGGGATGGTGTAGACACCCAAATGTGTCTCCCCAAAACCAAACCCAGTGATGAGTGCCTTTCACGTCGAATCATAATCGAATGAAACGAAAGTGTGGAAAGGTCTAGTGTTGCGGAAAGTTTTATTTCTTTTCTTTTCTCTCCTCTCTGTTTTTGAAAACTTTATTTTAAGAAAACAGCCAATCCAGTTTGGTTGGTCCATGATATGGGTCCAATAGTGGTGTAGTTGGATGGGGTTTGCAAAGACCTTTCCAACGATATATTATAAGCCCAATTCCGATGAATATTGAGGAAGTTATGGCCAATTTACTAAACTGGGCCCGGTTTGAGTTTTAAGTACGGCCCAATGATCTAGGGGAGGGCCTA
This sequence comes from Chenopodium album, assembly GCF_948465745.1. Classification (NCBI taxonomy): domain Eukaryota; kingdom Viridiplantae; phylum Streptophyta; class Magnoliopsida; order Caryophyllales; family Amaranthaceae; genus Chenopodium; species Chenopodium album. The sequence continues at coordinate 10,818,895 of NC_137842.1, read as the reverse complement.
GTATGATTTATCATTCCTAATGTAATTAGGAATGGTTTTGGTCTTCTAGAACATTCTAGAAGGTTTTATCATTCTTAATTCAATTAGGACTCTTCAGAGTTTTAATTAGATCAAATAGCATTTTCGACTGAAATTATATTATTTTATCTTCCAGTACGGGAAATTTATCAGATTTTCGAAAACGCGTTGAAAGCCGGTTTGGCGTCCAACCCCAGGCCTTGGCGCCTGGAATCAGGATTGGCGCCTGGCGCTAGCCACTGGTCCTGGCGCCAATGAGCCAGGGTTGGCGCCAAGGTGTTTTTGTGGTCTTCAGACTCTGTTTTGATAAATTATCTTTTTTGGATGATTTTCTCTATAAATATCGTATCAAAAACTCCGGTTTCAGGGATCAATATTCACGGATTGTCCATATTCCTTCATCTACAATTATCATTCATCGATTTTCAATAACATTCATGCATTCTTTCTTCTTGGCTTTTTAATACAAAATTCCGCATTCACAAGATCTAGAAACACCTAGCCATATTCGAAGTTGCCTTCGCCCTAGACGTGAAAGGTTTTAATTCCTGAGGGTTTGGTCCCAAATCTCTATTTCAATTATTTAATTTAATTGTTTGTTTATTATTTTCCTTGAAGTTACTAACGTGTGTATTTTGTAATTAGAAAGAGGTACGAGGCATCCACGTAAGTAATTTATTGGTTTTATTGATATTATGATGTAGACATCATGTTTATATTGTTATTATGATTCCTAATGTTATGTTAGGGCGTTTTGATCTTCCTAGTATCATGTCTAGGGTATTTTTAATATCAAATATGGTTGCTATGATGCCTTTTATTTTCTTCCTAATATTTATTCATGTTAGTATCATGTTAGGGCTAAAGACTTGATTTTTATTGCTTAGTGACATGCTAGGGTTAGTTATTAATCTTGTTAGTATCATGCCTAGGATCTTGCTATTATTATTATGCTTTAATATTAACATGAACATGATTATGATTATAATTGTTATAATGATTATTTTATTTATGATTATTATTGTTTTGATAATGATTATTTTCTTTTATAATTATTATTCATGGTGATGATTATTATTTATTATGTTGCTTGATGATTTATTTATTTATCGCTTGATCACCTTTTATTGCATGTTAAAGGGAATGGGTACTTGCAATCACGCTTAATAAGATAATTAATAATCTTGTTTAGGGTTAATGTGATTATAATTCAAGTGATCGCCAATAATAGATTTGTTTGTGCATTAATGATCAACCAACATAGATTAAACAGGTTTAGGGTTAATCCTATTGATTGTATGTTGATCAGAAAGCGCACATGAATACGAGCAGAATAAAGTAGAGGCCTATTATTAGGGCAGGTTCAATCTCTTTTAGGTTGGATTTGTACCATCATCCCCGAACCCTTATTTGGTTCATGACCTTATGGAGTTGATGATCTCTTGGATCGTTAAGGGGTGTAACCTTCACCTCGTGAACGGTTTACAAGTTCCTTAAAAACTTGTTGGCGACTCTTTTGCTCTATCTTCTTCCCTTTTGGACGCCACCGTACTTTAGTGTATGATCACAGTGGGGTTCAAGCTAGTGGGATTTTAAAGGCTTGAAATTATTCCCTACAGATGGTGTGCAACTTTTGCAATTCTAAAGAAAGCTTGAGTGATTTCAGAAAATCAAAATAGCAAAAATAAGCAAAAAATAATAAATAAAAGTGTACAAAAGGGTAAGTGTTCCAATGTCTTTGATATGAAAGTATCTTCGATAAGAACACGTCTCAGATTACGTCTCTTATCGAGTGCTCGGTACCGTGCCTGAGAAACATGAATGCCAAGTGAGTAATAGACCGCATGATCGGGATTGCCCGCACTTGCAAAAGTAAAATAAATGCTAAAGCAAAACGAGCTAAAAAAAGAGTAGAAACTCAAGCATAAAAATACAAAGATTCAAAAGCAAGGTTGCACACCTTGGGGGCTTATCTAGGGTCTTGAGACTTTTTATCCCCTTCTTCTTCACCTTTAGCCTAACCACGTTACAACCCTTAAAAAGACCTTTTTGAGGTATACACACTTGTGCGAGGTTCGGCTAGAGCTACGTTCGGCCTGATTCCTAACGGATACGTAGGCAACCTCACATCGAGGTGCGGCCGTAATAAACATGCATTCATATTCACATTCACACACTTGCACCATGATCATATCAACGAATCTCCAATGCTCATCCCTATTCATTTAGAGCTAGACTTGGGGGCTTGATCCCTACATCATTATCTTACCTAGCCTAAGAGTCACCACCATTTGACTCTTTTAAATAATATTTTCTCCACACACTTAGCTCTTGCGGCCTAACTTTAGTGTCACTATCACACACATCACGCATACATGACCAAATATATTTCCTTTAGGAACCCTTTGTCATGAAATCTTAACGCTGAAGCATGCTTCGTCAAAATCACTCATAATTGTCATTGCATCACGAAGTATGAAGTGCTTAGCCTCCGTGCCTAAGTTACCCAAATACTTTCATCATGGAGTCAACAGTTGAGATATCCTAGGATGAATTAATCCTTGAATCTTGAGAGATAGTATCAAACAACATTTGACTAAGCTTATTCAACATGCATCTTCAAACTTTTGATTTTCTTTTTCACGTCTTTCTTTTTCGGGAGAAAGTCGGTACCCTCCACAAAATTGACGGAAATTTTTGCTTTTCTGCATTTTCGAGTCGCACGATCACATTACAATGCACACACGAGTCATGTACACATTGAGTCATGTCGTGTCATATCACTTTGATTTGAGTCAAGTCAACCTCGAGTCAGTCAATCGCAGCGAGTCAAGTTTATACCTTGAGTCGTGTCAAGTCGATAAGTCAAACAATGTTAAGCCTTAGGTCACCCCTAAGATGGCTAAAGAAATTGGCGAAGTTCTATAGTCAAAAATAAATACAGGTGCAGCAGAACAGGGAAGACCCTATCATAGCGTTCGGCGACAGAATCAATTCTTGGCGCCAGAAATATTTCAACAACAACAGAGCTCGAAGCCTCTCAGAAAGGTGATTTCGACCTCATGAAGCAATTTTGGGTTCCTTGGTACGCCAGTTAGCCCCTATAAGCAATTTGACATGATTAGTAGTCGGCTTGATTACAATTGCAATAAGTGATTGACCTGACGAAAGATCGTCTCACTTAGCTTAAGCGCCTAAGTATTGGCTCATTATAAGCACCAAAGCATCGGTTCAAAAGCAAACACTTAAACGACAATATTTCCAAATATGGATTGTCGCGCATTCTTATTAAACGACAAAGTTTTCCAAAAATTTGATTGTCATCCCCAACTGACAATATTTCCAAAAACGGATTGTCGTGCATCTTCTTCAACGACAATTTTTCCAAGATTGGATTGTCATCTCTGGCAAATTTTCCAAGCGTGGATTGTCGTGCTCCTTCTTTGTTGGCAAGTTTTTCCAAGTTCGGATTGTCATACATTCATCGGCTCGTTGGCAAGTTTTCCGAGATTGGATTGTCATCTCTGGCAAAGTTTCCCAAAGGATTGTCGTAGGTCTCTACTTATCATAAATTTCGGCAAAAGTTCCTCAACGTGGATTGTCTTCAGCAAGTGGCGAATTTTCCCGAAGTGGATTGTCGGTCGACTCTTTTTTGCAAATGTTCCAAGACGCGGATTGTCAATTGTGGAAATATTTTCCTAAAAGGATTGTCGCATAGCGTTGGCAAATTTCCAAGGTGGATTGCTTTCAAGAGTTATATTCCAAGATGTGGATTGTCGATCGTAGCAAAGTTCTTATGAGAGATTGTTACGAAGCATTGGCAACTTTTCCAAAAATTGGATTTTGGCAAATTTTCCGAGGTACGGATTGTCGCTTCATCGTGACAACATTTCCAAGGATGGATTGTTACGTGGCATTGACAACTTTCCCTAAATCGGATTGTCATACATCATACAAGAGTTGTGTTGGCAACTATTCCCAAAGAAAAGAGGATTGTCATCACAGCAAAAGCACCGACATACTGGTTCACAAGTAGCAAATCGCCGACGTACTGGCATAGCAAATATTAAAAAGCAGTGATCTTTTCGAAGACTATCACAGCGGGAAAAAGAAGCTCTTTGTTCAGAACGTCAAAGCAGCAAGGTGGCATTCCCTGGATTATGGAGAGTTGTCACAAACAGCTGAAGATTGTTTCAAGAGAAGCAATCTTCGATGGTATTCCCTTGTCCGTGGAATGTTATCATAGCGGGGAGGATCGTTTCAGGCGAAGGAATCTTCTAATTTGGAAGCAGTTACGGGCGTAGCGGTTTTCAAGCGGGATGGCATTCTCTAGCTTGTAGGAGGTCTTCAAAACAGTAAAGCAGCAACAAATCGGTTACTTTCAGAGACGTGAGCTCGACGGTGCAAGATACGCATTTCTTAACTCTTTTATCTGTTTAACTAATGCTAGTTTTGCAGGTATCGGCGTTACAAGATTGATTTAGGATCGCAGAACGTTCTGAATCATTCTCCGTCCCTATCGTTTCTTTGGCTTTCGTTTTCGAAACTCGCGTTTCTCCAAACTCAGTCAAAGTGGGGGCTTCTGTAGACACCCATTTGTGTCTCCCCAAAACCAAACCCGGTGATGAGTGCCTTTCACGTCGAATCATAATCGAATGAAACGAAAGTGTGGAAAGGTCTAGTGTTGTGGAAAGTTTTATTTCTTTTCTCTTCTCCCTGATTTTGAAAACTTTATTTTAAGAAAACAGCCAATCCAGTTTGGTAGGTCCATGATATGGGTCCAATAGTGGTGTAGTTGGATGGGGCTTGCAAAGGCCTTTCCAACGATATATTATAAGCCCAATTCCGATGAATATTGAGGAAGTTATGGCCAATTTACTAAACTGGGTCCGGTTTGAGCTTTATGTACGACCCAATGATCTAGGGGAGGGCCTAATATAATTTATCATTCCTAATGTAATTAGGAATGGTTTTAGTCTTCTAGAACATTCTAGAAGTTTCTTTTCATTCTTAATTCAATTAGGACTCTTCAGAGTTTTAATCAAGATCAAATAGCATTTTCGACTGAAATTATATTATTTTATCTTCCAGTACGGGAAATTTATCAGATTTTCGAAAACGCGTTTAAAGTCAGTTTGGCGTCCAACCCCAGGCCTTGGCGCCTGGAACCAGGATTGGCGCCAGGCGCTAGCCACTGGTCCTGGCGCCAATTAGCCAGGGCTGGCGCCAAGGTGTTTTTGCTTTCATCAGACTCTGTTTTGTTAAATTATCTTTTTTGGCTGATTTTCTCTATAAATATCGTATCTAAAAATCCGTTTTCATTCACCAAGAATCATCAATTCTCTTCTTCATTCACCAATTATCAATATTCATTCAATAAAAGCATTCATCTCTTTCAATCATCAACATCATTCATTCTTTAGAATAAATATTCTTTCTTGCTTTTTAATACAATATTCCGCATTCACAAGATCTTGATACACCTAGCCATATTCGAAGTTGCCTTCGCCCTAGACGTGAAAGGTTTTAATTTCTGAGGGTTTACTCCCAAATCTCTCTTTCAATTATTTAATTTAATTGTTTTGATTATTATTTTCCTTGAAGTTACTAACGTGTGTATTTTGTAATTAGAAAGAGGTACGAGGCATCCAAGTAAGTACTTTAATGGTTTAATTGATTTATGATGTAGACATCATGCTTAGATTGTTATTATGATATTTCTAGTATCATGTCTAGGTTAATTTTAATATTAAATATGATTGCTATGATGCCTTTTATTCTCTTCCTAATATTTATGATTGTTAGTATCATGTTAGGGCTAAAGATTTGATTTTTATTGCTTAGTGACATGCTAGGGTTTGTTATTAATCTTGTTAGTATCATGCCTAGGATCTTGCTATGCTTTAACATGATTATAATTATAATTTATGATTATCATTATTTTTATGGTGATTGTGATTATTTTATTATTGTTATTAATGATGATGATTATTTATTATGTTGCTTGATACACATTGTTTATTCCTTATTGCTTGATCACCTTTTTATGAATGCTTAAAGGGAATTGGTATTTGCAATCATGCTTAGTAAGATAATTAATAATCTTGTTAGGGTTAATGTGATTATAATTCAAGTGATCGCCAATAATAGTTTATTTGTGCATTAAATTCAACCAACATAGATTAAACAGGTTTAGGGTTAATCCTATTGATTGTATGTTAATCAGAAAGCGCACATGAATACGAGCAGAATAAAGTAGAGGCCTATTATTAGGGCAGGTTCAATCTCTTTTAGGTTGGATTTGTACCATCATCCCCGAACCCTTATTTGGTTCATGACCTTATGGAGTTTACGATCTCTTGGATCGTTAAGGGGTGTAACCTTCACCTCGTGAACGGTTTACAAGTTCCTTAAAAACTTGTTGGCGACTCTTTTGATCTATCTTCTTCCCTTTTGGACGCCACCGTACTTTAGTGTATGATCACAGTGGGGTTCAAGCTAGTGGGATTTTAAAGGCTTGAAATTATTCCCTACAGTATCCATCCATGAACGAGAGAAGCGCGTGATTTGCCGTGTTATCTACCAAAATATCGATGTGTGGCAAAGGGAAGTCGTCCTTTGGACTTGCCTTATTTAGATCTTGATAGTCGACACACATCCTTACCCTTCCGTCTTTCTTCGGAACTGGGACGACGTTGGCGACCCATTCGGGGTATTTGGATACCTTGATGATACCTACAGTTATCTATTTTTGAATTTCTTCTTTTATTTTAAGGGCTACGTCAGGTTTCATTCGACGCAATTTTTGTTTTACAGGTTTCATTCCTGGAATTAGTGGTATAGTGTGTTGAGCTATTTCTCTATTAATGCCTGGCATATCTTCATATGACCAAGCGAATACATCGATAAATTCTTTAAGTAAGTTAATTAAATCGGTTCTTTCTTGTTTATTCAATGTTAATCCGATTTTAACTTCTCTTTTATGAGTTGAATCGTTTGAGATATCAACTGTTTCAGTTTCTTCAATTACCGGTGTTTTCTTTTCGAGTGTTTCCATTGCTTTAATAATTTATTTGTCTTTTTCATCGTTAGTTAAGCAATGCTCGTCATCTTGGGTTAGAGAAGAACACGAGAAGTAAGGAGAATGAGAAATAGTATTATACTCTGAGATCATTACATCAAAGAGTGATATGTCCTCAGGGACTGGATCACTAACTATCCTAGGAGAAGAAATAGGAGGGGGAGATGTTACTACTAAAGACTTAGAAGACTCTAGAGGGAAGAACTCTGACTCAGACTCTAACTCAGACGACTCTTCAAACATCGGTCCTTACCCTGTCGTGATGGATATCTTCCTTCCGCTTGGAGTAGTCACCTTGATAGTCTTGCGCCACCCTTGTAGTGATCCTTCAGCTGGAGTAATTAGCTTCGAGGGATCGAAGCTTTCACTTTGCAGGACTGTTTGAATGAGCGAGGAGTTATCCTCTTTATAAGTTGGCTCATTCTTTTCTCGCCCAAACAGTAATCCCATGACGTTAAAGTCAAAACATGGGGGTGCTTTCTCCTTGAGGACGGGAGTTTGGATTTCATTAGTGAAGTAGCAATCCAAGAAAATCTCAAATCCCAGTTGTCTTACGCCATTTACAACAAATGGCTCGGGAAATTCATGGCATGGATAGTTCTCTCCTTCTTTTATAAACTGACCGTTAAGCGTAAGAGGGTACTGATCCATTGGAATTGCTTTCTTTTGAATGCGAGCGTCCCTACGTGCTTTTGCCTTTTCCTGGGCTTGCTTGAGATCTTTCCGATTTTGTTCGAAACCAAGCCCAAAAGTGTCTAACTTAGGGAGGCCAGGTAACTCCAGGGGTTTTGCCATTCCTTTCTTCTTCCCTAGGGTCATCCTAGGAAAGTGTCCTTGTTTCTTCAGCATGGTATTGACAATCATGTTTGAATAGGGGTCATGGCAAAGAGGGGTCCTTTCATCCTCCTGGATTAAGGAGACTTCTTCGTTAAATCCCCATAGATCTTCATCATCCTCGTCGTGCTCCACATTGATAATTGGATTTTCTATAGATTTGATCCTCATAGGCGAAGTATCGATGGTGATTGGAATTCCCCCAACTATAGCTTTCACTTGTTGGTGGAGAGATGCAGGGACGGCCTTTAGATCATGAAGCCAAGGGCGTCCCAACAATAAGTTGAATGAAGCCAAGGGCGTCCCAACAATGTTCTATTGCTCCTGCCGTTACATTTAGGGTAATCTTGCCAAGAGCTTGACGACGAGTGTTGTCGTAGGCCCTTATTCCTTATGTAGACGGAGTTAAATCTTCGTCCCTTATACCGAGCATCCTTGCAGTTCTGAGTGGACAGACGTTGATGGCCGATCCATTGTCTACAAGTGTCATAGGAACATTCATCCTTTTGCAAACTATTGTGAGGTTTAATGCCTTGTAATGTTTGTCACCTTCTGGGGGTAAATCTTTGTCAGAAAAGGTGATCAAATTAATCGGGCTAGGAAGGTCACTTGTGAGGAAGTTGGCTAGTCCCTCAGGAGTAGTTTCAGAGTCTATCCCAATTTTGTCCAAGGCATTCATTACAGCCAACCTATGTTCTCGAGATGTTGCCAGAAGCTTCCACACATTCATCTCAACCTTTGTCTTCTTAAACTGCTTAACAATGTCATTGTCTTCATTGATAAGTATGGGAACTTGTTGTGTGGTTGGCATAGGTTGTGTTGAGACGGGAGGTTGCATTCTTCCGGATCTTGTGAGGACGTCTATTGACGAGTCTTCTTCAGCCCAAATGTCGTCTGTGGTGTATGACACAGAAGGTGGAAGTCCTACTAGGTATTTTAGATAGACATCTTCTTCGTCACTGTCCCAAACTCCATTAATGGTTGCATCCTCTTCTTGTTGAACTTGGACTAGTTTCTTTTCATCAATCATTTTCTGTACCAAATCCTTGAATTTGAAACAGTTTTCTATAGTGTGACCCCCTGATTGATGATACTGACAGTAATATCTATCTGTCCTTTTCAACGATTCGAATGGTCTCGGTTCGAGAGGTTTGATCTCGCCACTCTCGGAGAGCATTTCGAACATTTGTGCATATGAAATCCCAATTGGAGTGTAAATTCTATTGCTCTTCTTGGGTTTTTCAGTGACTTGTAAGGGAAAATGCTTTGCCTCATAAGTCGTTCTCACTGGTGTGAATTCTCTTTTAGGTTCATCTTTCGGAAGTGGAAGCTCATCGTATTTCTTATGGAGTTCGTTCATAACTTTGAGAGCTTCACGCAGTAGTTGCGATACCTCCCTCATAGACAGTGTGAGAAATTGTATATCATCTTTATTTGCCGGTTCTGGAAGGTTATCCTTGACATCAAAAAAGATCTCCTCTTCTTTTTCTATGGCGCTGATTTCTTTGACAGGTCTAATGAGAGATGAGGGGTCAACCTCGTTTTCCTCATCGAAGATAGCCAGGGTATGAGCTAGAGGTGCATTGTCAATGCTGGGCTTCTTACTGGCAGGGGGCAACGGCAGCTTGTTGTTGTCGATCAAGTCTTGGATAGCTTCCTTAAGCTTCCAACAGTTTTCAGTGAGATGGCCTCTACCTTGGTGATACTTGCAGTGTGCATTGGGGCTCCAATTAGCCGACCTCTTTTCAACTGGTGGGTCCCTAAATGGTCCAATAGGAGTTATAAGACCCTTTGCATTTAATCGATCAAATGCGGTGTCATAACTCATGCCAATAGCATTGAAGTTCCTCCTAAATGGTTTCTTCGGTCCTTGGTTGTTCATAGCAAGGACTTCTCCTAAATTAAAGGTGCTAACATTGTTTGAGTGGGCGGTTTTGGAAGAAGAAGGATTGTCGTTCTTCTTTCCTTTCCAGCCACTGTTGGAGTTATTGTTGGCAGCTTTTAATTTAGCCAAGTCATCTTCAATATTGATCCCAATGTCATAAACGGCCTTGAAGGTATGGAGATTATTTTGATATTTGAGATGCTTGGAATATTTTTCTTGGAGATTTTTTATGAACAGTCTTACAGATTCTTTTTCACTTGGCACCTCAATCATCTTAGCTGAGGTTTCTCTCCACTTGTTAAAGAAGGAGGTGAAGCCTTCATTCTCTTTCTACTTGAGGATTTCAAGTTCCCTATGGTCAGTCTCGACTTGAATGTTGCACTTGTACCTATCAACGAAAGCGTTTGCTATTGACTCCCAGGTAGAGGTCTTTTCTTTCTCGAGAGAAAAGAACCATTGTTGGCAAACGGTCTCGAGAGATAGTGAGAACAAAGAAGGGAAAACTTTCTTATAGATACCCTTAATACTCATTATTGTTTCGAATGCTCTTAAATGAAAGTAAGGGTTGTCAGTTGCTCTAAATTTTGGGATGTCGTTGGCGTTGAACTTCTGCGGAAGATCTTTGTCCACCGAGACCCCTTGTGATGTAAGCTCTTGAAACTTGTAGTCGCTAGACAACTTGCTTAAACTCTCTTGCATGAGGTCCATCTGTTGTTGCTTCACAGGATCATCGATCTTGAGTGCGAGAAGCTTCAGTGTCTCAGTCACGGTAGCCAGTTGGTTCTTAAGATCATTGACTTCTTCTTGTGTTGCCATTATAACCTTAGCTTTCCTCTTACGAGCTATGGGTTTGTCGAAAAGTTGGACTTGTACGAAGAGGTTGTCTTTGATTAACCGTCCTTCCTTTCTTGACCATGCGCTGTAAATAAACCATTTTGCGTTTTAATTACTCGACTCGAATCAACTTGACTTTACGGTTTATTTTAAGGAAAAAAGAAAAGAAAAAAAAAAGAAAAAGAAAAGGGTGCATATTTTTTGGCAAAAATAATGTACATATTTTTAGGGAACTAAGTATTATTATTTTTTTTTGTTGGAGGATTAATATCCGACTTACCCCCCTAAAAAAAATTACGGAAAAACGCGCACACAAGACTCTCTTAAACATAGTCAAAGTATGTGTATTGGTGTGTGCGTTGAGTATAAGTGACATGCTTGGACTCTTGTATAAGACCATGGGACTTAGTGCCTAAACTCGATCATTTACTCAAATAAATACTATTGACAGCAAAATTTAACCGAATTAATTAGAAAATTGATTAATTAGACTCTAAGTGATGACTCGACCAATAATCCGAACTGTCGGCCAAGCGACAGGACTGGCGTCGCACTGTGGAGCTTGGCGCCAGACGACAGTTGTCGTCAGGCGCTACACTCCATAATGTGGCGCTACAGCTCAGATCTTGGCGCCAATATTGGAGCTTCGATCTGGGACTATTTTTTGTTTTATTAGTCAATCGGGGTATGTCTAAAGTCGTACTAGGTCAATTCCGATTTAAAATATTAGACTTCATTGACTTAAATTAATTAATTAATTAATTAAATAGGCAAAGTTCTTTAAGTCATTAATTTTTTAGTCTCAACACAAGTCAACAAACGGTTAAGAGAAACATAGAATATATATGCACAACAAATAATGCACAATTAGTCAAGTAGGCACAATATGATGCAATGCGTTTGCCACCTAACCATGGCTCTAGTTCTCTAAAGTTCGGGATATGGTTTAGTCAATAGAGGGTCCATGGTTAATTGTCCAGATGCACCGCGCGGAAGCCTAACCGTAAAGGGTTGGCGCGAGTGGATGGGACACCGCGAGTTTAGAAAAACTCGCTTCCATGGTTTGGTGAATTCAACATCTCGGATGTACCCTTTGTTGCACGGAGCGTTCAATCGGGTAGATGGAGCATGAATTCCCAGAGGGTTATGTCCATATGTAGAACACATATGGGTTTCAGAAAAGTGAGAAAAAATTCAATCAGGAAGCAGGATCGAGCAAACAATACGAAAAACTGGTCGAAATTAGAGCGCATATTTCTGGCTCGGTATTGGGGAAATTGGCGCCAGCAAACAGAGACTGGCGCCAGCTTTTAACTGTGGCGCTTGGCGCCAATACTGGCGTCTGGCGCTACGGTTAAAATTCTGGCGCCAAGCTCTGGCCCATGACGCTACTTCCCACATGCCTCAACAGCTTTCTGTGCTCAATAAAATTTTCCAGTTTCACGCGGTGTTATTTCAGTCCTAGTTGTGGAAGACATTCCTCAAATTTCCTACGTGTAAAATCCTATGTTTTAACTCATTACGAATGGTCTTTCCAATGAGATCTTTTTTATGCATATGACAATAATGTTAATCAAAATTACGCACATGAAATACTTAGAACTTTTCGAGTCTCATCCACTCATTCTAAATCATTGCCGAAACAAATTCAGGAATTAAAATAGAAATCCTCCCCAGTGGAGTTGCCAAAAAACTGTAGGGAATAGATTTCAAGCGTTAAACCCCTAGCTTGAACCCCACTGTGATCATACACTAAAGTACGGTGGCGTCCAAAAGGGAAGAAGATAGAGCAAAAGAGTCGCCAACAAGTTTTAGGAACTTGTAAACCGTTCATAGGATGAAGGTTACACCCCTTAACGATCCAAGAGATCGTCAACTCCATAAGGTCTAGAACCAAATAAGGGTTCGGGGATGATGGTACAAATCCAACCTAAAAGAGATTGAACCTGCCCTAATAATAGGCGTCTTTTTTATTCTGATCGTATTCATGTGCGCTTTCTAATTAACATGCAATCAATAGATTAACCCTAAACCTGTTTAATCTATGTTGGTTGAATTTAATGCACAAATAAATCTATTATTGGCGATCACTTGAATTATAATCACATTAACCCTAAACAAGATTATTAATTATCTTATTAAGCGTGATTACAAGTACCAAATTCCCTTTAAACATGCAATAAAAGGCGTGATCAAGCAATAAAAATAAAATATCAAGCAACATAATAAATGATCACAATAATAATTATGAATAATAATTATTATAATAATAATAATAATCATAATAAAATAATCATCATCAGAATAATAATAACAATAATATTCATAATCATCATAAATTATAACAATTATAATCATAATCATGTTCATGTTAATATTAAAGCATAAGAAAAATAGCAAGATCCTAGGCATGATACTAACAAGATCAATAACAAATCCTAGCATGTCACTAAGTATTAAAAATCAAATCTTTAACCCTAACATGATACTAACAATCATAAACATTAAGAAGAACATAGGAAGCATCATAGAAATCATATTTAATATTAAAATTACCCTAGACATGATACTAGGAATATCATAATAACAATGTAAACATGATATCTACATCATAACATCAATTAAAACCATTAAATTACTTACTTTGATGCCTCGTACCTCTTTCTAATAACAAAATACACACGTTAGTAACTTCAAGGAAAATAATAAAACAAAACAATCAAATTAAATAATTGAAATAGAGATTTGGGACCAAACCCTCAGATATTAAAACCTTTCACGTCTAGGGCGAAGGCAACTTCGAATATGGCTAGGTGTTTCTAGATCTTGCGAATGCGGAATTTTGTATTTGAAAACAAAGTTTAGAAAAAGAAAGAAAGAAAGATGATTAAGAGAATGAGAGAATTAATGATTGCGAATGAAAACTGATTGTTGATGAATGTAGATGATTGAAAACGGAGTTTTTAATACGATATTTATAGAGAAAATCAGCCAAAAAGATAAAATAAACAAAACAGAGTCTGACGCACAAAAAACAGAGTTGGCGCAAACCCTGGCTAACTAGCGCCAGGCGCCAATGGCTAGCGCCAGGCGCCACGCCTGGTTCCAAGCGCCAAAGCCTGGGGTCAGGCGCCAAGCCTAATTTTAACGCGTTTTCGAAAATCAGATAAGTTTGCCGTAGTAGAGGATAAAATCATATAATTTCCTCGAAAATGCTATTTGATTTTAATTAAAACTCTGAAAAGTCAAAAGTCAATTTATCAATGCTAATTGAATTAGGAATGAAAAGAACCTTCTAGAAGAATTTAGAAGACTAAAACCATTCCTAATTGCATTAGGAAAGATAAATCATATTAGGCCCTCCCCTAGATCAGTGGGCCGTATATAAGGCTCAAACCGGGCCCAGTTTAGTAAATTGGCCATAACTTCCTCAATATTCATCGGAATTGGGCTTATAATATATCGTTGGAAAGCTTTTATCAAGCCCCATCCAACTACACTACTATTGGACCCATATCATGGTCCAACCAAACTACATTGGATGTTTTCTTAAAATAATTTTTCAAAAACAGAGAGAAGAAAAAAGAAATTAAAATTATCCGCAACACTAGACTTTCCACACTTTCGCTTCATTCGATTATGATTCGACGTGAAAGGCACTCATCACCGGGTTTGATTTTCGGTCACCCATCCTAGTACTACTCTCGCCCAAGCACGCTTAACTGCGGAGTTCTGATGGGATCCGGTGCATTAGTGCTGGTATGATCGCACCCATTTACTTATTGCGCTATTTTGTATTTATATCCTTTCCAGCCCCTGATTTCCTTCGAAATGCCGTAACTTTGTGCCTGATCGTCCGAATTAAACATTTTTTTTCAAATTGGTTATTTTTTCGAGATCTACGCGTCCCAAACCATTTCCCATCTCAAAATAACCGAAAACAAATAAAATTATGAATTCGTCAAAAAAGGGGTGCAACACGAGGACTTCCCAGGAGGTCACCCATCCAAGTACTACTCTCGCCCAAGCACGCTTAACTGCGGAGTTTTGATGGGATCCGGTGCATTAGTGCTGGTATGATCGCGCTCATTTACTTATTGCGCTATTTTGTATTTATACCCTTTCCAGCCCCTGTTTTCCTACAAAATGTCGTAACTTTGTGCCCCATCGTCCGAATTATACATTATTTTTAAATTGGTTATTTTTTCAAGATCTACGCGTCCCAAACCGTTTCCCATCTCAAAATACCCGAAAACAAATAAAAATTACGAATTCGGGAAAAAAGGGTTGCAACACGAGGACTTCCCGAAGGTCACCCATCCTAGTACTACTCTCGCCCAAGCACGCTTAACTACGGAGTTCTGATGGGATCCGGTGCATTAGTGCTGGTATGATCTCTCCCATTTACTTATTGCGCTATTTTGTATTTATACCCTTTCCAGCCCCTGATTTCCTTCGAAATGCCGTAACTTTGTGCCTGATCGTCCGAATTAAACATTTTTTTTTCAAATTGGTTATTTTTTCGAGATCTACGCGTCCCGAACCATTTCCCATCTCAAAGTAACCGAAAACAAAAAAAAATTACGAATTCGGGAAAAAAGGGGTGCAACACGAGGACTTCCCGAAGGTCACCCATTCTAGTACTACTCTCGCCCAAGCACGCTTAACTGCGGAGTTCTGATGGGATCCGGTGCATTAGTGCTGGTATGATCTCACCCATTTACTTATTGCGCTATTTTGTATTTATACCCTTTCCAGCCCCTGATTTGCTTCGAAATGCCGTAACTTTGAGACCGATCGTCCAAATTAAACATTTTTTTTTCAAATTGGTTATTTTTTCGAGATCTACGCGTCCCGAACCATTTCCCATCTCAAAGTAACCGAAAACAAATAAAAATTACGAATTCGGCAAAAAAAAGGGGTGCAACACGAAGACTTCCCAAGAGGTCACCCATCCTAGTACTACTCTCGCCCAAACACGCTTAACTGCGGAGTTCTGATGGGATCTGGTGCATTAGTGCAGGTATGATCGCACCCATTTACTTATTGCGCTATTTTGTATTTATACCATTTCCAGTCCCTGATTTCCTTCGAAATGCCGTAACTTTGTGCCCGATCGTCCGAATTAAACATTTTTTTTCAAATTGGTTATTTTTTCGAGATCTACGCGTCCCAAACCATTTCCCATCTCAAAATAACCGAAAACAAATTAAAATTACGAATTCGGCAAAAAAAGGGTGCAACACAAGGACTTCCCAGGAGGTCACCCATCCTAGTACTACACTCGCCCAAGCACGCTTAACTGCGGAGTTCTGATAGGATCCGGTGCATTAGTGCTGGTATGATCGCACCCATTTACTTATTGCGCTATTTTGTATTTATACCCTTTCCAAACCCTGATTTCCTTCGAAATAACGTAACTTTGTGCCCGATCGTCCGAATTAAACATTTTTTTAATTCAAATTGGTTATTTTTTCGAGATCTACGCGTCCCAAACCATTTCCCATCTCAAAATAACAAAAACAAATAAAAATTACGAATTCTGCAAACAAAGGGGTGCAACACGAGGACTTCCCAGGAGGTCACCCATCCTAGTACTACTCTAGCCCAAGCACACTTAACTGCGGAGTTCTTATGGGATCCGGTGCGTTAGTGATGGTATGATCGCACCCATTTACTTATTGCGCTATTTTGTATTTATACCCTTTCCAGCCCCTGATTTCTTTCGAAATGCCGTAACTTTGTTCTCGATCGTTCGAATTAAACATTTTTTTTTCAAATTGGTTATTTTTTGGAGATCTACGCGTCCCAAACCATTTCCCATCTAAAAATAACCGAAAACAAATAAAAATTACGAATTCGGCAAAAAAGGGGTGCAACACGAGGACTTCCCAAGAGGTCACCCATCCTAGTACTACTCTCGCCCAAGCACGCTTAACTGCAGAGTTCTGATGGGATCCGGTGCATTAGTGCTGATATGATCGCACCCATTTACTTATTACGCTATTTTGTATTTATACCCTTTCCAACCCCTGATTTCCTTCGAAATGCCGTAACTTTGTTCCCGATCGTCCGAATTAAACATTTTTTTTTTCAAATTGGTTATTTTTTAGAGATCTACGCGTCCCAAACCATTTTCCATCTCAAAATAAACGAAAACAAATAAAATATACGAATTCGGCAAAAAAGGGGTGCAATACGAGGACTTCCCAGGAGGTCACCCATCCTAGTACTACTCTCGCCAAAGAACGCTTAACTGCGGAGTTCTGATGGGATCCGGTGCATTAGTGCTGGTATGATCGCACCCATTTACTTATTGCGCTATTTGGTATTTATACCCTTTCCAGCCCCTGATTTCCTTCTAAATGCCGTAACTTTGAGCCCGATCGTCCAAATTAAACATTTTTTTGTTTTCAAATTGGTTATTTTTTCGACATCTACGCGTCCCAAACCATTTCCCATCTCAAAATAAATGAAAACAAATAAAAATTACGAATTCGGCAAAAAAGGGGTGCAACACGAGGACTTCCTAGGAGGTCACCCATCCTAGTACTACTCTCGCCCAAGCACGCTTAACTGTGGAGTTCTTATGGGATCCGGTGCGTTAGTGATGGTATGATCGCACCCATTTACTTATTGCGCTATTTTGTATTTATACTCTTTCCAGCCCCTGATTTCCTTCGAAATGCCGTAACTTTATGCCCGATCGTCCGAATTAAACATTTTTTTTTCAAATTGGTTATTTTTTCGAGATCTACGCGTCCAAAACCATTTCCCATCTCAAAATAACCGAAAACATATAAAAATTACGAATTCGGCAAAAAAGGGGTGCAACACGAGGATTTACCAGGAGGTCACCCATCCTAGTACTACTCTCGCCCAAGCACGCTTAACTGCGGAGTTCTGATGGGATCCGGTGCATTAGTGCTGGTATGATCGCACCCATTTACTTATTGCTCTATTTTGTATTTATACCTTTTCCAGCCCCTGATTTTTTTCGAAATGCCGTAACTTTGTTCCCGATCGTCCGAATTAGACATTTTTTTTTCAAATTGGTTATTTTTTGGAGATCTACGCGTCCCAAACCATTTCCCATCTCAAAATAACCGAAATCAAATAAAAATTACGAATTCGGCAAAAAAGGGGTGCAACACAAGGACTTTCCAGGAGGTCACCAATCCTAGTACTACTCTCGCCCAAGCACGCTTAACTGCGGAGTTCTGATGGGATCCGGTGCATTAGTGCTGGTATGATCGCACCCATTTACTTATTGCGCTATTTTGTATTTATACCCTTTCCAGCCCCTGATTTCCTTCGAAATGTCGTAACTTTGTGCCCGATCGTTCGAATTAAACATTTTTTTTTTCAAATTGGTTATTTTTTCGAGATCTACGCGTCCCAAACTATTTCCCATCTCAAAATAACTGAAAACAAATAAAATATACGAATTCGGCAAAAAAGGGGTGCAACACGAGGACTTCCCAGGAGGTCACCCATCCTAGTACTACTCTCGCCCAAGAACGCTTAACTGCAGAGTTCTGATGGGATCCGGTGCATTAGTGCTAATATGATCGCACCCATTTACTTATTGCGCTATTTTGTATTTATACCCCTTCCAGCCCCTGATTTCCTTCGAAATGCCGTAACTATGTGCCCGATCGTCCGAATTAAACATTTTTTTTTTCAAATTTGTTATTTTTTCAAAATCTACGCGTCCCAAACCGTTTCCCATCTCAAAATAACCGAAAACAAATAAAAATTACGAATTCGGCAAAAAGGGGTGCAACACGAGGACTTCCCAAGAGGTCACCCATCCTAGTACTACTCTCGCCCAAGCACGATTAACTGCGGAGTTCTGATGGGATCCGGTGCATTAGTGCAGGTATGATCGCACCCATTTACTTATTGCGCTATTTTGTATTTATACCCTTTCCAGCCCCTAATTTCCTTCGAAATGCCGTAACTTTGTGAGCGATCGTCCGAATAAAACATTTTTTTTTTCAAATTGGTTATTTTTTCGATATCTACGCGTCCCAAACCATTACCCATCTCAAAATAACCGAAAACAAATAAAAATTACGAATTCGGCAAAAAGGGGTGCAACACGAGGACTTCCCAAGAGGTCACCCATCCTAGTACTACTCTCGCCCAAGCACGATTAACTGCGGAGTTCTGATGGGATCCGGTGCATTAGTGCTGGTATGATCGCACTCAATTACTTTTTGCGCTATTTTGTATTTATACCCTTTCCAGCCCCTGATTTCCTTCGAAATGCCGTAACTTTGTGCCCGATCGTCCGAATTAAACATTTTTTTTTTAAATTGGTTATTTTTTCGAGATCTACGCGTCCCAAACCATTTCCCATCTCAAAATAACTTAAAACAAATAAAATTACGAATTCGGCAAAAAAGGGGTGCAACACGAGAACTTCCCGGGAGGTCACCCATCCTAGTACTACTCTCGCCCAAGCACGCTTAACTGCGGAGTTCTAATGGGATCCGATGCATTAGTGCTGGTATGATCGCACCCAATTACTCATTGCGCTATTTTGTATTTATACCCTTTCCAGCCCTTGATTTCCTTCGAAATGCCGTAACTTTGTGCCCAATCGTCCGAATTAAACATTTTTTTTTTCAAATAGGTTATTTTTTTGAGATCTACGCGTCCCAAACCATTTCTCATCTCAAAATAACCGAAAACAAATAAAAATTACGAATTCGGCAAGAAAGGGGTGCAACACGAGGACTTCCCAGGAGGTCACACATCCTAGTTCTACTCTCGCCCAAGCACGCTTAACTGCGGAGTTTTGATAGGATCTGGTGCATTAGTGCTGGTATGATTGCACAAAATTACTTATTGCGCTATTTTGTATTTATACCCTTTTCAGCCCCTGATTTCCTTCGAAATGTCGTAACTTTGTGCCCGATCGTCCGAATTAAACATTTTTTTTTGCAAATTGGTTATTTTTTCGAGATCTATGCGTCCCAAACAATTTCCCATCTCAAAATAACCGAAAACAAATAAAAATTACGAATTCGGCAAAAAAGGGGTGCAACACGAGGACTTCCCAGGAGGTCACACATCCTAGTACTACTATCGCCCAAGCACGCTTAACTGCGGATTTCTTATGGGATCCGGTGCGTTAGTGCTGGTATGATCGCACCCATTTAATTATTGCGCTATTTTGTATTTATACCCTTTCCGGCCCCTGATTTCCTTCGAAATGCCGTAACTTTGTGCCCGATCGTCTGAATAAAACATTTTTTTTTTCAAATTGGTTATTTTTTCGAGATCTACGCGTCCCAAACCATTTCTCATCTCAAAATAACCGAAAACAAATAAAAATTACGAATTCGGCAAAACAGGGGTGCAACACGAGAACTTCCTAGGAGGTTAACCATCCTAGTACTACTCTCGCCTAAGCACGCTTAATTGCGGAGTTCTGATAGGATCCGGTACATTAGTGCTGGTATGATAGCACCCATTTACTTATTGCGCTATTTTGTATTTATACCCTTTCCAGCCCCTGATTTCCTTCGAAATGCGGTAACTTTGTGCCCGATCGTCCGAATTAAACATTTTTATTTTCAAATTGGTTATTTTTTCGAGATCTACGCGTCCCAAACCATTTCCCGTCTCAAAATAACCGAAAACAAATAAATTAATAATTCGGCAAAAACGGGGTGCAACACGAGGACTTCCCAGGAGGTCACCCATCCTAGTACTACTCTCGCCCAAGCACGCTTATGTGCGGAGTTCTGATGGGATCCGGTGCATTAGTGCTGGTATGATCGCACCCATTTATTTATTGCGCTATTTTGTATTCATACCCTTACCAGCCCCTGATTTCCTTCGAAATGCCGTAACTTTGTGCCCGATCGTCCGAATAAAACATTTTTTTTTTCAAATTGGTTATTTTTTGGAGATCTACGCGTCCCAAACCATTTCTCATCTCAAAATAACCAAAAACAAATAAAAATTACGAATTCGGCAAAAAAGGGGTGCAACACGAGGACTTCCCAGGAGGTCACCCATCTTAGTACTACTCTCGCCTAAGCACGCTTAACTGCGGAGTTCTGATGAGAACCGGTGCATTAGTGCTGGTATGATCGCACCCATTTATTTATTGCGCTGTTTTGGATTTATACCCTGTCCAGCCCCTTATTTCCTTCGAAATGCCGTAACTTTTTGCCCGATCGTCCGAATTAAACATTTTTTTTTCAAATTAGTTATTTTTTCGAGACTTACGCGTCCCAAACCATTTCTCATCTCAAAATAACCCAAAACAAATAAAAATTACGAATTCGGCAAAAAAGGGGTGCAACACGAGGACTTCCCAGGAGGTCACACATCCTAGTACTACTATCGCCCAAGCACGCTTAACTGCGGAGTTCTGATGGGATCCAGTGCATTTGTGCTGGTATGATCGCACTCAATTACTTATTGCGCTATTTTGTATTTATACCCTTTCCAGCCCCTGATTTCCTTCGAAATGCCGTAACTTTGTGCCCGATCGTCCGAATTAAGCATTTTTTTTTCAAATTAGTTATTTTTTCGAGACTTACGCGTCCCAAACCATTTCCCATCTCAAAATAACCGAAAACAAATAAAAATTACGAATTCGGCAAAAAAGGGGTGCAACACGAGAACTTCCCAGGAAGTCACCCATCCTAGTACTACTCTCGCCCAAGCACGCTTAACTGCGGAGTTCTGATGGGATCCGGTGCATTAGTGCTGGTATGATCGCACCCATTTATTTATTGCGCTATTTTGTATTTATACCCTTTCTAGCCCCTGATTTCCTTCGAAATGTCGTAACTTTGTGTCTGATCGTCCGAATTAAACATAATTTTTTTGAAAATTGGTTATTTTTTGGAGATCTACGCGTCCCAAACCATTTCCCATCTCAAAATAACCGAAAACAGATAAAAATT
This sequence comes from Chenopodium album, assembly GCF_948465745.1. NCBI lineage: Eukaryota > Viridiplantae > Streptophyta > Magnoliopsida > Caryophyllales > Amaranthaceae > Chenopodium > Chenopodium album. Next base: position 10,797,309 of record NC_137842.1, on the reverse strand, counting down.
ACGAATTCGGCAAAAAAAGGGTGCAACACGAGGACTTCCCAAGAGGTCACACATCCTAGTACTACTCTCGCCCAAGCACGCTTAACTGCGGAGTTCTGATAGGATCCGGTGCATTAGTGCTGGTATGATCGCACCCATTTATTTATTGCGCTATTTTGTATTTATACCCTTTCCAGCCCTTGATTTCCTTCGAAATGTCGTAACTTTGTGCCCGACCGTCCGAATTAAACATTTCTTTTTGGAAATTGGTTATTTTTTCAAGATCTACGCGTCCCAAACCATTTCCCACCTCAAAATAACCGAAAAAAATAAAAATTACGAATTCGGCAAAAAATGGGTGCAACACGAGGACTTCCCAGGAGGTCACACATCCTAGTACTACTATCGCCCAAGCACGCTTAACTGCTGAGTTCTGATGGGATCCGGTGCATTAGTGCTGGTATGATCGCACCCATTTACTTATTGCGCTATTTTGTATTTATACCCTTTCCAGCCCCTAATTTCCTTCGAAATGCCGTAACTTTGTGCCCGATCGTCCGAATTAAACATTTTTTTTTGAAATTGGTTATTTTTTCAAGATCTACGCGTCCCAAACCATTGCCCATCTCAAAATAACCGACAACAGATAAAAATTATGAATTCGGCAAAAAAGGGGTGCAACACGAGGACTTCCCAGGAGGTCACACATCCTAGTACTACTATCGCCCAAGCACGCTTAACTGCGGAGTTCTGATGGGATCCAGTGCATTAGTGCTGGAATGATCGCACTCAATTACTTATTGCACTATTTTGTATTTATACCCTTTCTAGCCCCTGATTTCCTTCGAAATGCCGTAACTTTGTGCCCGATCGTCCGAATTAAACTTTTTTTTTTCAAATTGGTTATTTTTTCGAGATCTACGCAACCTAAACCATTTCCCATCTCAAAATAACCAAAAACAAATAAAAATTACGAATTCGGCAAAAAAGGGGTGCAACACGAGGACTTCCCAGGAGGTCACCCATCCTAGTACTACTCTCGCCCAAGCACGCTTATGTGCGGAGTTCTGATGGGATCCGGTGCATTAGTGCTGGTATGATCGCACCCATTTATTTATTGCGCTATTTTGTATTTATACCCTTTCCAGCCCCTGATTTCCTTCGAAATGCCGTAACTTTGTGCCCGATCGTCCGAATTAAGCATTTTTTTTTCAAATTAGTTATTTTTTCGAGACTTACGCGTCCCAAACCATTTCCCATCTCAAAATAACCCAAAACAAATAAAAATTAATAATTCGGCAAAAAAGGGGTGCAACACGAGGACTTCCCAGGAGGTCACCCATCCTAGTACAACTCTCGCCCAAGCACGATTAACTGCTGAGTTCTGATGGGATCCGGTGCATTAGTGCTGGTATGATCGCACCCATTTACTTATTGCGCTATTTTGTATTTATACCCTTTCCAGCCCCTGATTTCCTTCGAAATGTCGTAACTTTGTGCCCGATCGTCCGAATTAAACATTTTTTTTTCAAATTGGTTATTTTTTCGAGATCTACGAGTCCAAAACTATTTCCCATCTCAAAATAACCGAAAACAAATAAAATATACGAATTCGGCAAAAAAGGGGTGCAACACGAAGACTTCCCAGGAGGTCACCCATCCTAGTACTACTCTCGCCCAAGCACGCTTAACTGCGGAGTTCTTATGGGATCCGGTGCATTAGTGCTGGTATGATCGCACCCATTTACTTATTGCGCTATTTTGTATTTATACCCTTTCCAGCCCCTGATTTCCTTCGAAATGCGGTAACTTTGTGCCCGATCGTCCGAATTAAACATTTTTATTTTCAAATTGGTTATTTTTTCGAGATCTACGCGTCCCAAACCATTTCCCATCTCAAAATAACCGAAAACAAATAAAAATTAATAATTCGGCAAAAAAGGGGTGCAACACGAGGACTTCCCAGGAGGTCACCCATCCTAGTACTACTCTCGCCCAAGCACGCTTATGTGCGGAGTTCTGATGGGATCCGGTGCATTAGTGCTGGTATGATCGCACCCATTTATTTATTGCGCTATTTTGTATTTATACCCTTTCCAGCCCCTGATTTCCTTCGAAATGCCGTAACTTTGTGCCCGATCGTCCGAATTAAGCATTTTTTTTTCAAATTAGTTATTTTTTCGAGACTTACGCGTCCCAAACCATTTCCCATCTCAAAATAACCGAAAACAAATAAAAATTACGAATTCGGCAAAAAAGGGGTGCAACACGAGAACTTCCCAGGAAGTCACCCATCCTAGTACTACTCTCGCCCAAGCACGCTTAACTGCGGAGTTCTGATGGGATCCGGTGCATTAGTGCTGGTATGATCGCACCCATTTATTTATTGCGCTATTTTGTATTTATACCCTTTCTAGCCCCTGATTTCCTTCGAAATGTCGTAACTTTGTGCCTGATCGTCCGAATTAAACATAATTTTTTTGCAAATTGGTTATTTTTTGGAGATCTACGCGTCCCAAACCATTTCCCATCTCAAAATAACCGAAAACAGATAAAAATTACGAATTCGGCAAAAAAAGGGTGCAACACGAGGACTTCCCAAGAGGTCACACATCCTAGTACTACTCTCGCCCAAGCACGCTTAACTGCGGAGTTCTGATAGGATCCGGTGCATTAGTGCTGGTATGATCGCACCCATTTATTTATTGCGCTATTTTGTATTTATACCCTTTCCAGCCCTTGATTTCCTTCGAAATGTCGTAACTTTGTGCCCGACCGTCCGAATTAAACATTTCTTTTTGGAAATTGGTTATTTTTTCAAGATCTACGCGTCCCAAACCATTTCCCACCTCAAAATAACCGAAAAAAATAAAAATTACGAATTCGGCAAAAAATGGGTGCAACACGAGGACTTCCCAGGAGGTCACACATCCTTGTACTACTCTCGCCCAAACACGCTTAACAGCGGAGTTCTTATGGGATCCGGTGCGTTAGTGCTGGTATGATCGCAACCATTTACTTATTGCGCTATTTTGTATTTATACCCTTTCCAGCCCCTGATTTCCTTCGAAATGCTGTAACTTTGCGCCCGATCGTCCGAATTAAACATTTTTTTTTCAAATTGGTTATTTTTTCGAGATCTACGCGTCCCAAACCATTTCCCATCTCAGAATAACCGAAAAAAAATAAAAATTAATAATTCGGCAAAAAAGGGGTGCAACACGAGGACTTCCTAGGAGGTCAACCATCCTAGTACTACTCTCGCCCAAGCACGATTAACTGCGGAGTTCTGATGGGATCCGGTGCATTAGTGCTGGTATGATCGCACCCATTTACTTATTTCGCTATTTTGTATTTATACCCTTTCCAGCCCCTGATTTCCTTCGAAATGCCATAACATTGTGCCCGATCGTCCGAATTAAACATTTTTTTTTTTCAAATTGGTTATTTTTTCGAGATCTACGCGTCCCAATCCATTTCCCATCTCAAAATAACCGAAAACAGATAAAAATTACGAATTCGGCAAAAAGGGGTGCAACACGAGGACTTCCCAAGAGGTCACCCATCCTAGTACTACTCTCGCCCAAGCACGGTTAACTGTGGAGTTCTGATGGGATCCGATGCATTAGTGCTGATATGATCGCTCCCATTTACTTAATGTGCTATTTTGTATTTATACCCTTTCCAGCCCCTGATTTCCTTCGAAATGCCGTAACTTTGTGCCCGATCGTCCGAATTAAACATTTTTTTTTTCAAATTGGTTATTTCTTCGAGATCTACGCATCCCAAACCATTTCCCATCTCAAAATAACTGAAAAACAAATGAAATTACGAATTCGGCAAAAAAGGTGTGCAACACGAGAACTTCCCGGGAGGTCACTCATCCTAGTACTACTCTCGCCCAAGCACGCTTAACTGCGGAGTTCTGATGGGATCCGGTGCATTAGCGCTGGTATGATCGCACCCATTTACTTATTACGCTATTTTGTATTATACCCATTCCAGCCCCTGATTTCCTTCGAAATGCTGTAACTTTGCGCCCGATCGTCCGAATTAAACATTTCTTTTTTCAAATTGGTTATTTTTTCGAGATCTACGCGTCCCAAACCATTTCCCATCTTAAAATAACCGAAAACAAATAAAAATTAATAATTCGGCAAAAAAGGGGTGCAACACGAGGACTTCCCAAGAGGTCACCCATCCTAGTACTACTCTCGCCCAGGCAATATTAACTGCGGAGTTCTGATGGGATCCGGTGCATTAGTGCTGGTATGATCGCACCCATTTACTTATTGCGCTATTTTGTATTTATACCCTTTCCAGCCCCTAATTTCCTTCGAAATGTCGTAACTTTGTGAGCGATCGTCCGAATTAAACATTTTTTTTTTCAAATTGGTTATTTTTTCGAGATCTACGCGTCCCAAACCATTACCCATCTCAAAATAACCGAAAATAAATAAAAATTACGAATTCGGCAAAAAGGGGTACAACACGAGGACTTCCCAAGAGGTCACCCATCCTAGTACTACTCTCGCCCAAGCACGATTTACTGCGGAGTTCTAATGGGATCCGGTGCATTAGTGCTGGTATGATCGCACTCAATTACTTTTTGCGCTATTTTGTATTTATACCCTTTCCAGCCCCTGATTTCCTTCGAAATGCGGTAACTTTGTGCCCGATCGTCCGAATTAAACATTTTTTTTTACATTGGTTATTTTTTCGAGATCTACGCGTCCCAAACCATTTCCCATCTCAAAATAACTTAAAACAAATAAAATTACGAATTCGGCAAAAAAGGGGTGCAACACGAGAACTTCCCGGGAGGTCACCCATCCTAGTACTACTCTCGCCCAAGCACGCTTAACTGCAGAGTTCTAATGGGATACGGTGCATTAGTGCTGGTATGATCGCACCCAATTACTCATTGCGCTATTTTGTATTTATACCCTATCCAGCCCTTGATTTCCTTCGAAATGCCGTAACTTTGTACCCAATCGTCCGAATTAAACATTTTTTTTTTCAAATAGGTTATTTTTTTGAGATCTACGCGTCTTAAACATTTCCCATCTCAAAACAACCAAAAACAAATAAAAATTACGAATTCGGCAAAAAAGGGGTGCAACACGAGGACTTCCCAAGAGGTCACACATCCTAGTACTACTCTCGCCCAAGCACCCTTAACTGCGAAGTTTTGATGGATTCCGGTGCATTATTGCTGGTATGATTGCACCCATTTACTTATTGCGCTATTTTGTATTTATAACCTTTCCAGCCCCTGATTTCTTTCGAAATGCCGTAACTTTGTGCCCGATCGTCCGAATTAAACATTTTTTTTTCAAATTGGTTATTTTTTCGAGATCTACGTGTCCCAAACCATTTCTCATCTCAAAATAACCGAAAACAAATAAAAATTACGAATTCGGCAAAAATTACGAATTCGGCAAAAAAGGGGTGCAACACGAGGACTTCCCAGGAGGTCACACATCCTAGTTCTACTCTCGCCCAAGCACGCTTAACTGCGGAGTTTTGATGGGATCCGGTGCATTAGTGCTAATATGATTGCACAAAATTACTTATTGCGCTATTTTGTATTTTTTACCCTTTTCAGCCCCTGATTTCCTTCGAAATGTCGTAACTTTGTGCCCGATCGTCCGAATTAAACATTTTTTTTTGCAAATTGGTTATTTTTTCGAGATCTATGCGTCCCAAACAATTTCCCATCTCAAAATAACCGAAAACAAATAAAAATTACGAATTCGGCAAAAAAGGTGTGCAACACGAGGACTTCCCAGGAGGTCACACATCCTAGTACTACTATCGCCCAAGCACGCTTAACTGCGGAGTTCTTATGGGATCCGGTGTGTTAGTGCTGGTATGATCGCACCCATTTAGTTATTGCGCTATTTTGTATTCATACCCTTACCAGCCCCTGATTTCCTTCGAAATGCCGTAACTTTGTGCCCGATCGTCCGAATAAAACATTTTTTTTTTCAAATTGGTTATTTTTTGGAGATCTACGCGTCCCAAACCATTTCTCATCTCAAAATAACCAAAAACAAATAAAAATTACGAATTCGGCAAAAAAGGGGTGCAACACGAGGACTTCCCAGGAGGTCACCCATCTTAGTACTACTCTCGCCTAAGCACGCTTAACTGCGGAGTTCTGATGAGATCCGGTGCATTAGTGCTGGTATGATCGCACCCATTTATTTATTGCGCTGTTTTGGATTTATACCCTGTCCAGCCCCTTATTTCCTTCGAAATGCCGTAACTTTTTGCCCGATCGTCCGAATTAAACATTTTTTTTTCAAATTAGTTATTTTTTCGAGACTTACGCGTCCCAAACCATTTCTCATCTCAAAATAACCCAAAACAAATAAAAATTACGAATTCGGCAAAAAAGGGGTGCAACACGAGGACTTCCCAGGAGGTCACACATCCTAGTACTACTATCGCCCAAGCACGCTTAACTGCGGAGTTCTGATGGGATCCAGTGCATTTGTGCTGGTATGATCGCACTCAATTACTTATTGCGCTATTTTGTATTTATACCCTTTCCAGCCCCTGATTTCCTTCGAAATGCCGTAACTTTGTGCCCGATCGTCCGAATTAAACTTTTTTTTTCAAATTGGTTATTTTTTCGAGATCTACGCGTCCCAAACCATTTCCCATCTCAAAATAACAAAAAACAAATAAAAATTACGAATTCGGCAAAAAAGGGGTGCAACACGAGGACTTCCCAGGAGGTCACCCATCCTAGTACTACTCTCGCCTAAGCACGCTTAACTGCGGAGTTCTGATGGGATCCGGTGCATTAGTGCTGGTATGATCGCACCCATTTATTTATTGCGCTGTTTTGGATTTATACCCTGTCCAGCCCCTTATTTCCTTCGAAATGCCGTAACTTTTTGCCCGATCGTCCGAATTAAACATTTTTTTTTCAAACTAGTTATTTTTTCGAGACTTACGCGTCCCAAACCATTTCCCATCTAAAAATAACCCAAAACAAATAAAAATTACGAATTCGGCAAAAAAGGGGTGCAACACGAGAACTTCCCAGGAAGTCACCCATCCTAGTACTACTCTCGCCCAAGCACGCTTAACTGCGGAGTTCTAATGGAATCCGGTGCTTAAGTGCTGGTATGATCGCACCCAATTACTTATTGCGCTATTTTGTATTAATACCCTTTCCAGCCCCTTATTTCCTTCGAAATGCTGTAACTTTGTGCCCGATCGTCCGAATTAAACATAATTTATTTGCAAATTGGTTATTTTTTCGAGATCTACGCGTCCCAAACCATTTCCCATCTCAAAATAACCGAAAACAAATAAAAATTACGAATTCGGCAAAAAAGGGGTGCAACACGAGGACTTCCCAGGAGGTCACACATCCTAATACTACTCTCGCCCAAGCACGCTTAACTGCGGAGTTCTGATGGGATCCAGTGCATTAGTGCTGGTATGATCGCACTCAATTACTTATTGCGCTATTTTGTATTTATACCCTTTCCAGCCTCTGATTTCCTTCGAAATGCCGTAACTTTGTGCCCGATCGTCCGAATTAAACATTTTTTTTTTTCAAATTGGTTATTTTTTCGAGATCTACGCGTCCCAAACCATTTCCCCTCTCAAAATAACCGAAAACAAATAAAAATTACGAATTCGGCAAAAAAGGCGTGCAACACGAGGACTTCCCAGGAGGTCACCCATCCTAGTACTATTCTCGCCCAAGCACGCTTAACTGCGGAGTTCTGATGGGATCCGGTGCATTAGTGCTCGTATGATCGCACCCATTTACTTATTGCGCTATTTTGTATTTATACCCTTTCCAGCCCCTGATTTCCTTCGAAATGCCGTAACTTTGTGCCCGATCGTCTGAATTAAACATTTTTTTTTTCAAATTAGTTATTTTTTCGAGATCTACGCGTCCCAAACCATTTCCCCTCTCAAAATAACCAAAAACAAATAAAATTACGAATTCGGCAAAAAAGGGGTGCAACACGAAGACTTCCCAGGAGGTCACCCATCCTGGTACTACTCTCGCCCAAGCACGCTTAACTGCGGCGTTCTGATGGGATCCGGTGCATTAGTGCTAGTAAGATCGCACCCAGTTACTTATTGCGCTATTTTGTATTTATACCGTTTCCAGCCCCTGATTTCCTTCGAAATGCCGTAACTTTGTGCCTGATCGTCCGAATTAAACATTTTTTTTTTCAAATTGGTTATTTTTTCGAGATCTACGCGTCCCAAACCATTTCCCATCTCAAAATAACCGAAAACAAATAAAAATTACGAATTCGGCAAAAAAGGGGTGCAACACGAGGACTTCCCAGGAGGTCACCCATCCTAGTACTACTCTCGCCCAATCACGCTTAAGTGCGGAGTTCTGATGGGATCCGGTGCATTAGTGCTGGTATGACCGCACCTATTTATTTATTGCGCTATTTTGTATTTATACCCTTTCCAGCCCCTGATTTCCTTCGAAATGTCGTAACTTTGTGCCTGATCGTCCGAATTAAACATTTTTTTTTTCAAATTGGTTATTTTTTCGAGATCTACGCGTCCCAAACCATTTCCCATCTCAAAATAACCGAAAACATATAAAAATTACGAATTCGGCAAAAAAGGGGTGCAACACGAGGACTTCCCAGGAGGTCACCCATCCTAGTACTACTCTCGCCCAATCACGCTTAACTGCGGAGTTCTGATGGGATCCGGTGCATTAGTGCTGGTATGACCGCACCTATTTATTTATTGCGCTATTTTGTATTTATACCCTTTCCAGCCCCTGATTTCCTTCGAAATGCCGTAACTTTGTGCCCGATCGTCCGAATTATACATTTTTTTTTTCAAATTGGTTATTTTTTCTAGATCTACGCGTCCCAAACCATTTCCCATCTCAAAATAACCGAAAACAAATAAAAATTACGAATTCGGCAAAAAAGGGGTGCAACACGAGGACTTCCCAGGAGGTCACCCATCCTAGTGCTACTCTCGCCCAAGCACGCTTAACTGCGAAATTCTGATGGGATCCGGTGCAGTAGTGCTGGTATGATCGCACCCATTTACTTATTGCGCTATTTTGTATTTATACCCTTTCCAGCCCCAGATTTCCTTCGAAATGTCGTAACTTTGTGCCCGATCGTCCGAATTAAACATTTTTTTTTTCAAATTGGTTATTTTTTCGAGATCTACGCGTCCCAAACCATTTCCCATCTCAAAATAACCGAAAACAAATAAAAATTACGAATTCGGCAAAAAAGGGGTGCAACACGAGAACTTCCCAGGAGGTCACCCATCCTAGTACTACTCTCGCCCAAGCACGCTTAACTGCGGAGTTCTGATGGGATCCGGTGCATTAGTGCTGGTATGATCGCACCAATTTACTTATTGCGCTATTTTGTATTTATACCCTTTCCAGCCCCTGATTTCCTTCGAAATGCCGTAACTTTGTGCCCGATCGTCCGAATTAAACATTTTTTTTTTCAAATTGGTTATTTTTTCGAGATCTACGCGTCCCAAACCATTTCCCATCTCAAAATAACCGAAAACAATTAAAAATTACGAATTCGGCAAAAAAGGGGTGCAACACGAAGACTTCCCAGGAGGTCACCCATCCTAGTACTACTCTCGCCCAAGCACGCTTAACTGCGGCGTTCTGATGGGATCCGGTGCATTAGTGCTAGTATGATCGCACCCAGTTACTTATTGCGCTATTTTGTATTTATACCCTTTCCAGCCCCTGATTTCCTTCGAAATGCCGTAACTTTGTGCCTGATCGTCCGAATTAAACATTTTTTTTTTCAAATTGGTTATTTTTTCGAGATCTACGCGTCCCAAACCATTTCCCATCTCAAAATAACCGAAAACAAATAAAAATTACGAATTCGGCAAAAAATGGGTGCAACACGAGGACTTCCCAGGAGGTCACCCATCCTAGTACTACTCTCGCCCAAGCACGCTTAACTGCGGAGTTCTGATGGGATCCGGTGCATTAGTGCTGGTATGATCGCACCCATTTATTTATTGCGCTATTTTGTATTTATACCCTTTACAGTCCCTGATTTCCTTCTAAATGCCGTAACTTTGTGCCCGATCGTCCGAATTAAACATTTTTTTTTTCAAATTGGTTATTTTTTGGAGATCTACGCGTCCCAAACCATTTCCCATCACAAAATAACCGAACACAAATAAAAATTACGAATTCGGCAAATAAGGGGTGCAACACGAGGACTTCCCAGGAGGTCACCCATTCAGTACTACTCTCGCCCAAGCACGCTTAACTGCGGAGTTCTGATGGGATCCGATGCATTAGTGCTGGTATGATCGCACAAATTAACTTATTGCGCTATTTTGTATTTATACCCATTCCAGCCCCTGATTTCCTTCGAAATGCCGTAACTTTGTGCCCGATCGTCCGAATTAAACATTTTTTTTTTCAAATTGGTTATTTTTTCGAGATCTACGCGTCCCAAACCATTTCCCCTCTCAAAATAACCGAAAACAAATAAAAATTACGAATTCGGCAAAAAAGGGGGGCAACACGAGGACTTCCCAGGAGGTCACCCATCCTAGTACTACTCTCGCCCAAGCACGCTTAACTGCGGAGTTCTGATGGGATCCGGTGCATTAGTGCTGGTATGATCGCACCCATTTACTTTTTGCGTTTTTTTGTATTTATACCCTTTCCAGCCCTTGATTTCCTTCGAAATGCCGTAACTTTGTGCCCGATCGTCCGAATTAAACATTTTTTTTTTCAAATTGGTTATTTTTTCGAGATCTGCGCGTCCCAAACCATTTCCCATCTCAAAATAACCGAAAACAAATAAAAATTACGAATTCGGCAAAAGAGAGGTGCAACACGAGGACTTCCCAGGAGGTCACCCATCCTAGTACTACTCTCGCCCAAGCACGCTTAACTGTGGAGGTTTGATGGGATCCGGTGCATTAGTGCTGGTATGATCGCACCCATTTACTTATTGCGCTATTTTGTATTTATACCCTTTTCAGCCCCTGATTTCCTTCGAAATGTCGTAACTTTGTGCCCGATCGTCCGAATTAAACATTTTTTTTTAAAAATTGGTTATTTTTTCGAGATCTACGCGTCCCAAACCATTTCCCATCTCAAAATAACCGAAAACAAATAAAAATTACGAATTCGGCAAAAAAGGGGTGCAACACGAGGACTTCCAAGGAGGTCACCCATCCTAGTACTACTCTCGCCCAAGCACGCTTAACTGCGGAGTTCTGATGGGATCCGGTGCATTAGTGCTGGTATGATCGCACCCATTTACTTATTGCGCTATTTCGTATTTATACCCTTTCCAGCCCCTGATTTCCTTCGAAATGCCGTAACTTTGTGCCCGATCGTCCGAATTAAACATTTTTTTTTCAAATTGGTTATTTTTTCGAGATCTACGCGTCCCAAACCATTTCCCATCTCAAAATAACCGAAAACAAATAAAAATTACGAATTCGGCAAAAAAGGGGTGCGACACGAGGACTTCCCAGGAGGTCACCCATCCTAGTACTACTCTCACCCAAGCACGCTTAACTGTGGAGGTTTGATGGGATCCGGTGCATTAGTGCTGGTATGATCGCACCCATTTACTTATTGCGCTATTTTGTATTTATACCCTTTCTAGCCCCTGATTTCCTTCGAAATGCCGTAACTTTGTGCCCGATCGTCCGAATTAAACATTTTTTTTTTCAAATTGGTTATTTTTTCGAGATCTACGCGTCCCAAACCATTTCCCATCTCAAAATAACCGAAAACAAATAACAATTACGAATTCGGCAAAAAAGGGGTGCTACACGAGGACTTCCAAGGAGGTCACCCATCCTAGTACTACTCTCGCCCAAGCACGCTTAACTGCGGAGTTCTGATGGGATCCGGTGCATTAGTGCTGGTATGATCGCACCCATTTACTTATTGCGCTATTTTGTATTTATACCCTTTCCAGCCCCTGAATTCCTTCGAAATGCCGTAACTTTGTGCCCGATCGTCCGAATTAAACATTTTTTTTTTCAAATTGGTTATTTTTTCGAGATCTACACGTCCCAAACCATTTCCCATCTCAAAATAACCGAAAACAAATAAAAATTACGAATTCGGCAAAAAAGGGGTGCAACACGAGGACTTCCCAGGAGGTCACCAATCCTAGTACTACTCTCGCCCAAGCACGCTTAACTGCGGAGTTCTGATGGAATCGGATGCATTAGTGCTTGTATGATCGCACCCATTTACTTATTGCGCTATTTTGTATTTATACCCTTTCCAGCCCCTGATTTCCTTCGAAATTCCGTAACTTTGTGCCCGATCGTCCGAATTAAACATTTTTTTTCTCAAACTGGTTATTTTTTCGAGATCTACGCGTCCCAAACCATTTCCCATCTCAAAATAACCGAAAACAAATAAAAATTACGAATTCGGCAAAAAACGGGTGCAACACGAGGACTTCCCAGGAGGTCACCCATCCTAGTACTACTCTCGCCCAAGCACGCTTAACTGCGGAGTTCTGATGGGATCCAATGCATTAGTGCTGGTATGATCGCACCAATTTACTTATTGCGCTATTTTGTATTTATACCCATTCCAGCCCCTGATTTCCTTCGAAATGCCGTAACTTTGTGCCCGATCGTCCGAATTAAACATTTTTTTTTTCAAATTGGTTATTTTTTCGAGATCTACGCGTCCCAAACCATTTCCTATCTCAAAATAACCGAAAACAATTAAAAATTACGAATTCGGCAAAAAAGGGGTGCAACACGAAGACTTCCCAGGAGGTCACCCATCCTAGTACTACTCTCGCCCAAGCACGCTTAACTGCGGCGTTCTGATGGGATCCGGTGCATTAGTGCTGGTATGATCGCACCCAGTTACTTATTGCGCTATTTTGTATTTATACCCTTTCCAGCCCCTGATTTCCTTCGAAATGCCGTAACTTTGTGCCCGATCGTCCGAATTAAACATTTTTTTTTAAATTGGTTATTTTTTCGAGATCTACGCGTCCCAAACCATTTCCCATCTCAAAATAACCGAAAACAAATAAAAATTACGAATTCGGCAAAAAAGGGGTGCAACACGAGGACTTCCCAGGAGGTCACCCATCCTAGTACTACTCTCGCCCAAGTACAATTAACTGCGGAGTTCTAATGGGATCCGGTGCATTAGTGCTGGTATGATCGCACCGATTTACTTATTGCGCTATTTTGTATTTATACCCTTTCCAGCCCCTGATTTCCTTCGAAATGCCGTAACTTTGTGCCCGATCGTCCGAATTAAACATTTTTTTTTTCAAATTGGTTATTTTTTCGAGATCTACGCGTCCCAAACCATTTCCCATCTCAAAATAACCGAAAACAAATAAAAATTACGAATTCGGCAAAAAAGGGGTGCAACACGAGGACTTCCCAGGAGGTCACCCATCCTAGTACTACTCTCGCCCAAGTACAATTAACTGCGGAGTTCTAATGGGATCCGGTGCATTAGTGCTGGTATGATCGCACCCATTTACTTATTGCGCTATTTTGTATTTATACCCTTTCCAGCCCCTGATTTCCTTCGAAATGCCGTAACTTTGTGCCCGATCGTCCGAATTAAACATTTTTTTTTTCAAATTGGTTATTTTTTCGAGATCTACGCGTCCCAAACCATTTCCCATCTCAAAATAACCGAAAACAAATAAAAATTACGAATTCGGCAAAAAAGGGGTGCAACACGAGGACTTCCAAGGAGGTCACCCATCCTAGTACTACTCTCGCCCAAGCACGCTTAACTGCGGAGTTCTGATGGGATCCGGTGCATTAGTGCTGGTATGATCGCACCCATTTACTTTTTGCGTTTTTTTGTATTTATACCCTTTCCAGCCCTTGATTTCCTTCGAAATGCCGTAACTTTGTGCCCGATCGTCCGAATTAAACATTTTTTTTTCAAATTGGTTATTTTTTCGAGATCTGCGCGTCCCAAACCATTTCCCATCTCAAAATAACCGAAAACAAATAAAAATTACGAATTCGGCAAAAGAGAGGTGCAACACGAGGACTTCCCAGGAGGTCACCCATCCTAGTACTACTCTCGCCCAAGCACGCTTAACTGTGGAGGTTTGATGGGATCCGGTGCATTAGTGCTGGTATGATCGCACCCATTTACTTATTGCGCTATTTTGTATTTATACCCTATCCAGCCCCTGATTTCCTTCGAAATGCCGTAACTTTGTGCCCGATCGTCCGAATTAAACATTTTTTTTTTCAAATTGGTTATTTTTTCGAGATCTACGCGTCCCAAACCATTTCCCATCTCAAAATAACCGAAAACAAATAAAAATTACGAATTCGGCAAAAAAGGGGTGCAACACGAGGACTTCCAAGGAGGTCACCCATCCTAGTACTACTCTCGCCCAAGCACGCTTAACTGCGGAGTTCTGATGGGATCCGGTGCATTAGTGCTGGTATGATCGCACCCATTTACTTATTGCGCTATTTTGTATTTATACCCTTTCCAGCCCCTGATTTCCTTCGAAATGCCGTAACTTTGTGCCCGATCGTCCGAATTAAACATTTTTTTTTTCAAATTGGTTATTTTTTCGAGACCTACGCGTCCCAAACCATTTCCCATCTCAAAATAACCGAAAACAAATAAAAATTACGAATTCGGCAAAAAAGGGGTGCAACACGAGGACTTCCCAGGAGGTCACCCATCCTAGTACTACTCTCGCCCAAGCACGCTTAACTGCGGAGTACTGATGGGATCCGGTGCATTATTGCTGGTATGATCGCACCCATTTACTTATTGCGCTATTTTGTATTTATACCCTTTCCAGCCCCTGATTTCCTTCGAAATGCCGTAACTTTGTGCCCGATCGTCCGAATTAAACATTTTTTTTCTTCAAATTGGTTATTTATTCGAGATCTACGCGTCCCAAACCATTTCCCATCTCAAAATAACCGAAAACAAATAAAAATTACGAATTCGGCAAAAAAGGGGTGCAACACGAGGACTTCCCAGGCGGTCACCCATCCTAGTACTACTCTCGCCCAAGCACGCTTAACTGCGGAGTTCTGATGGGATCCGGTGCATTAGTGCTGGTATGATCGCACCCACTTACTTGTTGCGCTATTTTGTATTTATACCCTTTCCAGCCCCTGATTTCCGTCGAAATGTCGTAACTTTGTGCCCGATCGTCCGAATTAAACATTTTTTTTTTCAAATTGGTTATTTTTTCGAGATCTACGCGTCCCAAACCATTTCCCATCTCAAAATAACCGAAAACAAATAAAAATTACGAATTCGGCAAAAAAGGGGTGCAACACGAGGACTTCCCAGGAGGTCACCCATCCTAGTACTACTCTCGCCCAAGCGCGCTTAACTGCGGAGTTCTGATGGGATCCGGTGCATTAGTGCTGGTATGATCGCACCCATATACTTATTGCGCTATTTTGTATTTATACCCTTTCCAGCCCCTGATTTCCTTCGAAATGCCGTAACTTTGTGCCCGATCGTCCGAATTAAACATTTTTTTTTTCAAATTGGTTATTTTTTCGAGATCTACGCGTCCCAAACCATTTCCCATCTCAAAATAACCGAAAACAAATAAAAATTACGAATTCGGCAAAAAAGGGGTGCAACAAGAGGACTTCCCAGGAGGTCACCCATCCTAGTACTACGCTCGCCCAAGCGCGCTTAACAGCGGAGTTCTGATAGGATCCGGTGCATTAGTGCTGGTATGATCGCACCCATTTACTTATTGCGCTATTTTGTATTTATACCCTTTCCAGCCCCTGATTTCCTTCGAAATGCCGTAACTTTGTGCCCGATCGTCCGAATTAAACATTTTTTTTTTTCAAATTGGTTATTTTTTCGAGATCTACGCGTCCCAAACCATTTCCCATCTCAAAATAACCGAAAACAAATAAAAATTACGAATTCGGCAAAAAAAGGGTGCAACACGAGGACTTCCCAGGAGGTCACCCATCCTAGTACTACTCTCGCCCAAGCACGCTTAACTGCGGAGTTCTGATGGGATCCGGTGCATTAGTGCTGGTATGATCGCACCCGTTTACTTATTGCGCTATTTTGTATTTATACCCTTTCCAGCCCCTGATTTCTTTCGAAATGCCGTAACTTTGTGCCCGATCGTCCGAATTAAACATTTTTTTTTTCAAATTGGTTATTTTTTCGAGATCTACGCGTCCCAAACAATTTCCCATCTCAAAATATCCGAAAACAAATAAAAATTACGAATTCGGCAAAAAAGGGGTGCAACACGAGGACTTCCAAGGAGGTCACCCATCCTAGTACTACTCTCGCCCAAGCACGCTTAACTGCGGAGTTCTGATGGGATCCGGTGCATTAGTGCTGCTATGATCGCACTCATTTACTTATTGCGCTATTTTGTATTTATACCCTTTCCAGCCCCTGATTTCCTTCGAAATGCCGTAACTTTATGCCCGATCGTCCGAATTAAACATTTTTTTTTTCAAATTGGTTATTTTTTCGAGATCTACGCGTCCCAAACAATTTCCCATCTCAAAATATCCGAAAACAAATAAAAATTACGAATTCGGCAAAAAAGGGGTGCAACACGAGGACTTCCAAGGAGGTCACCCATCCTAGTACTACTCTCGCCCAAGCACGCTTAACTGCGGAGTTCTGATGGGATCCGGTGCATTAGTGCTGCTATGATCGCACTCATTTACTTATTGCGCTATTTTGTATTTATACCCTTTCCAGCCCCTGATTTCCTTCGAAATGCCGTAACTTTGTGCCCGATCGTCCGAATTAAACATTTTTTTTTCAAATTGGTTATTTTTTCGAGATCTACGCGTCCCAAACCATTTTCCATCTCAAAATAACCGAAAACAAATAAAAATTACGAATTCAACAAAAAAGGGGTGCAACACGAGGACTTCCCAGGAGGTCACCCATCCTAGTACTACTCTCGCCCAAGAACGCTTAACTGCGGATTTCTGATGGGATCCGGTGCATTAGTGCTGGTATGATCGCACCCATTTACTTATTGCGCTATTTGTATTTATACCCTTTCCAGCCCCTTATTTCCTTCGAAATGCCGTAACTTTGTGCCCGATCGTCCGAATTAAATATTTTTTTTTCAAATTGGTTATTTTTTCGATATCTACGCGTCCCAAACCATTTCCCATCTCAAAATAACCGAAAACAAATAAAAATTACGGATTCGGCAAAAAAGGGGTGCAACACGAGGACTTCCCAGGAGGTCACCCATCCTAGTACTACTCTCGCCCAAGCAAGCTTAACTGCGGAGTTCTTATGGGATCCGGTGCATTAGTTCTTGTATGATCGCACCCATTTACTTATTGCGCTATTTTGTATTTATACCTTTTCTAGCCCCTGATTTCCTTCGAAATGCCGTAACTTTGTGCCCGATCGTCCCAATTAAACATTTTTTTTTTCAAATTGGTTATTTTTTCGAGATCTACGCGTCCCAAACCATTTCCCATCTCAAAATAACCGAAAACAAATAAAAATTACGAATTCGGCAAAAAAGGGGTGCAACACGAGGACTTCCCAGGAGGTCACCCATCCTAGTACTACTCTCGCCCAAGCACGCTTAACTGCGGAGTACTGATGGGATCCGGTGCATTAGTGCTGGTATGATCGCACCCATTTACTTATCGCGCTATTTTTTAATTTATACCCTTTCCAGCCCCTGATTTCCTTCGAAATGCCGTAACTTTGTGCCCGATCGTCCGAATTAAACATTTTTTTTTTCAAATTGGTTATTTTTTCGAGATCTACGCGTCCCAAACCATTTCCCATCTCAAAATAACCGAAAACAAATAAAATTACGAATTCGGCAAAAAAGGGGTACAACACGAGGACTTCCCACGAGGTCACCCATCCTAGTACTACTCTAGCCCAAGCACGCTTAACTGCGGAGTACTGATGGGATCCGGTGCATTATTGCTGGTATGATCGCACCCAGTTACTTATTGCGCTATTTTGTATTTATACCCTTTCCAGCCCCTGATTTCCTTCGAAATGCCGTAACTTTGTGCCCGATCGTCCGAATTAAACATTTTTTTTCTTCAAATTGGTTATTTATTCGAGATCTACGCGTCCCAAACCATTTCCCATCTCAAAATAACCGAAAACAAATAAAAATTACGAATTCGGCAAAAAAGGGGTGCAACACGAGGACTTCCCAGGAGGTCACCCATCCTAGTACTACTCTCGCCCAAGCGCGCTTAACTGCGGAGTTCTGATGGGATCCGGTGCATTAGTGCTGGTATGATCGCACCCACTTACTTGTTGCGCTATTTTGTATTTATACCCTTTCCAGCCCCTGATTTCCTTCGAAATGCCGTAACTTTGTGCCCTATCGTCCGAATTAAACATTTTTTTTTTCAAATTGGTTATTTTTTCGAGATCTACGCGTCCCAAACCATTTCCCATCTCAAAATAACCGAAAACAAATAAAAATTACGAATTCGGCAAAAAAGGGGTGCAACACGAGGACTTCCCAGGAGGTCACCCATCCTAGTACTACGCTCGCCCAAGCGCGCTTAACTGCGGAGTTCTGATAGGATCCGGTGCATTAGTGCTGGTATGATCGCACCCATTTACTTATTGCGCTATTTTGTATTTATACCCTTTCCAGCCCCTGATTTCCTTCGAAATGCCGTAACTTTGTGCCCGATCGTCCGAATTAAACATTTTTTTTTTCAAATTGGTTATTTTTTCGAGATCTACGCGTCCCAAACCATTTCCCATCTCAAAATAACCGAAAACAAATAAAAATTACGAATTCGGCAAAAAAGGGGTGCAACAAGAGGACTTCCCAGGAGGTCACCCATCCTAGTACTACGCTCGCCCAAGCGCGCTTAACAGCGGAGTTCTGATGGGATCCGGTGCATTAGTGCTGGTATGATCGCACCCATTTACTTATTGCGCTATTTTGTATTTATACCCTTTCCAGCCCCTGATTTCCTTCGAAATGCCGTAACTTTGTGCCCGATCGTCCGAATTAAACATTTTTTTTTTCAAATTGGTTATTTTTTCGAGCTCTACGCGTCCCAAACCATTTCCCATCTCAAAATAACCGAAAACAAATAAAAATTACGAATTCGGCAAAAAAAGGGTGCAACACGAGGACTTCCCAGGAGGTCACCCATCCTAGTACTACTCTCGCCCAAGCACGCTTAACTGCGAAGTTCTGATGGGATCCGGTGCATTAGTGCTGGTATGATCGCACCCATTTACTTATTGCGCTATTTTGTATTTATACCCTTTCCAGCCTCTGATTTCCTTCGAAATGCCGTAACTTTGTGCCCGATCGTCCGAATTAAACATTTTTTTTTTAAAATTGGTTATTTTTTCGAGATCTACGCGTCCCAAACCATTTCCCATCTCAAAATAACCGAAAACAAATAAAAATTACGAATTCGGCAAAAAAGGGGTGCAACACGAGGACTTCCCAGGAGGTCACCCATCCTAGTACTACTCTCGCCCAAGCACGCTTAACTGCGGAGTTCTGATGGGATCCGGTGCATTAGTGCTGGTATGATCGCACCCATTTACTTATTGCGCTATTTTGTATTTATACCCTTTCCAGCCCCTGATTTCCCTCGAAATGCCGTAACTTTGTGCCCGATCGTCCGAATTAAACATTTTTTTTTTCAAATTGGTTATTTTTTCGAGATCTACGCGTCCCAAACCATTTCCCATCTCAAAATAACCGAAAACAAATAAAAATTACGAATTCGGCAAAAAAGGGTTGCAACACGAGGACTTCCCAGGAGGTCACCCATCCTAGTACTACTCTCGCCCAAGCAAGCTTAACTGCGGAGTTCTGATGGGATCCGGTGCATTAGTGCTGGTATGATCGCACCCATTTACTTATTGCGCTATTTTGTATTTATACCCTTTCCAGCCCCTGATTTCCCTCGAAATGCCGTAACTTTTTGCAAGATCGTCCGAATTAAACATTTTTTTTTTTCAAATTGGTTATTTTTTCGAGATCTACGCGTCCCAAACCATTTCCCATCTCAAAATAACTGAAAACAAATAAAAATTACGAATTCGGCAAAAAAGGGGTGCAACACGAGGACTTCCCAGGAGGTGACCCATCCTAGTACTACTCTCGCCCAAGCACGCTTAACTGCGGAGTTCTGATGGGATCCGGTGCATTAGTGCTGGTATGATCGCACCCATTTACTTATTGCGCTATTTTGTATTTATACCCTTTCCAGCCCCTGATTTCCTTCGAAATGCCGTAACTTTGTGCCCGATCGTCCGAATTAAACATTTTTTTTTTTCAAATTGGTTATTTTTTCGAGATCTACGCGTCCCAAACCATTTCCCATCTCAAAATAACCGAAAACAAATAAAATTAACGAATTCGGCAAAAAAGGGGTGCAACACGAGGACTTCCCAGGAGGTCACCCATCCTAGTACTACTCTCGCCCAAGCACGCTTAACAGCGGAGTTCTGATGGGATCCGGTGCATTAGTGCTGGTATGATCGCACCCATTTACTTATTGCGCTATTTTGTATTTATACCCTTTCCAGCCCCTGATTTCCCTCGAAATGCCGTAACTTTGTGCCCGATCGTCCGAATTAAACATTTTTTTTTCAAATTGGTTATTTTTTCGAGATCTACGCGACCCAAACCATTTCCCATCTCAAAATAACCGAAAACAAATAAAAATTACGAATTCGGCAAAAAAGGGGTGCAACACGAGGACTTCCCAGGAGGTCACCCATCCTAGTACTACTCTCGCCCAAGCACGCTTAACTGCGGAGTTCTGATGGGATCCGGTGCATTAGTGCTGGTATGATCGCACCCATTTACTTATTGCGCTATTTTGTATTTATACCCTTTCCAGCCCCTGATTTCCTTCGAAATGCCGTAACTTTGTGCCCGATCGTCCGAATTAAACATTTTTTTTTCAAATTGGTTATTTTTTCGAGATCTACGCGTCCCAAACCATTTCCCATCTCAAAATAACCGAAAACAAATAAAAATTACGAATTCGGCAAAAAAGGGGTGCAACACGAGGACTTCCCAGGAGGTCACCCATCCTAGTACTACTCTCGCCCAAGCACGCTTAACTGCGGAGTTCTGATGGGATCCGGTGCATTAGTGCTGGTATGATCGCACCCATTTATTTATTACACTATTTTGTATTTATACCCTTTCCGGCCCCTGATTTCCCTCGAAATGCCGTAACTTTGTGCCCGATCGTCCGAATTAAACATTTTTTTTTTCAAATTGGTTATTTTTTCGAGATCTACGCGTCCCAAACCATTTCCCATCTCAAAATAACCGAAAACAAATAAAAATTACGAATTCGGCAAAAAAAGGGTGCAACACGAGGACTTCCCAGGAGGTCACCCATCCTAGTACTACTCTCGCCCAAGCACGCTTAACTGCGGAGTTCTGATGGGATCCGGTGCATTAGTGCTGGTATGATCGCACCCATTTACTTATTGCGCTATTTTGTATTTATACCCTTTCCAGCCCCTGATTTCCTTCGAAATGCCGTAACTTTGTGCCCGATTGTCCGAATTAAACATTTTTTTTTCAAATTGGTTATTTTTTCGAGATCTACGCGTCCCAAACCATTTCCCATCTCAAAATAACCGAAAACAAATAAAAATTACGAATTCGGCAAAAAAGGGGTGCAACACGAGGACTTCCCAGGAGGTCACCCATCCTAGTACTACTCTCGCCCAAGCACGCTTAACTGCGGAGTTCTGATGTGATCCGGTGCATTAGTGCTGGTATGATCGCACCCATTTACTTATTGCGCTATTTTGTATTCATACCCTTTCCAGCCCCTGATTTCCCTCGAAATGCCGTAACTTTGTGCCCGATCGTCCGAATTAAACATTTTTTTTTTTCAAATTGGTTATTTTTTCGAGATCTACGCGTCCCAAACCATTTCCCATCTCAAAATAACCGAAAACAAATAAAAATTACGAATTCGGCAAAAAAGGGGTGCAACACGAAGACTTCCCAGGAGGTCACCCATCCTAGTAGTACTCTCGCCCAAGCACGCTTAACTGCGGAGTTCTGATGGGATCCGGTGCATTAGTGCTGGTATGATCGCACCCATTTACTTATTGCGCTATTTTGTATTTATACCCTTTCCAGCCCCTGATTTCCCTCGAAATGCCGTAACTTTGTGCCCGATCGTCCGAATTAAACATTTATTTTTTTTTAAATTGGTTATTTTTTCGAGATCTACGCGTCCCAAACCACTTCCCATCTCAAAATAACCGAAAACAAATAAAAATTACGAATTCGGCAAAAAAGGGGTGCAACACGAGGACTTCCCAGGAGGTCACCCATCCTAGTACTACTCTCGCCCAAGAACGCTTAACTGTGGAGTTCTGATGGGATCCGGTGCATTAGTGCTGGTATGATCGCACCCATTTACTTATTGCGCTATTTTGTATTTATACCCTTTCCAGCCCCTGATTTCCTTCGAAATGCCGTAACTTTGTGCCCGATCGTCCGAATTAAACATTTTTTTTTTCAAATTGGTTATTTTTTCGAGATCTACGCGTCCCAAACCATTTCCCATCTCAAAATAACCGAAAACAAATAAAAATTACGAATTCGTCATAAAAGGGGTGCAACACGAGGACTTCCCAGGAGGTCACCCATCCTAGTACTACTCTCGCCCAAGCACGCTTAACTGCGGAGTTTTGATGGGATCCGGTGCATAAGTGCTGGTATGATCGCACCTATTTACTTATTGCGCTATTTTGTATTTAAACCCTTTCCAGCCCCTGATTTCCTTCGAAATGTCGTAACTTTGTGTCCGATCGTCCGAATTAAACATTTTTTTTTTCAAATTGGTTATTTTTTCGAGATCTACGCGTCCCAAACCATTTCCCATCTCAAAATAACCAAAAACAAATAAAAATTACGAATTCGTCATAAAAGGGGTGCAACACGAGGACTTCCCAGGAGGTCACCCATCCTAGTACTACTCTCGCCCAAGCACGCTTAACTGCGGAGTTTTGATGGGATCCGGTGCATTAGTGCTGGTATGATCGCACCTATTTACTTATTGCGCTATTTTGTATTTATACCCTTTCCAGCCCCTGATTTCCTTCGAAATGCCGTAACTTTGTGCCCGATCGTCCGAATTAAACATTTTTTTTTTCCAAATTGGTTATTTTTTCGAGATCTACGCGTCCCAAACCATTTCCCATCTCAAAATAACCGAAAACAAATAAAAATTACGAATTCGGCAAAAAAGGGGTGCAACACGAGGACTTCCCAGGAGGTCACCCATCCTAGTACTACTCTCGCCTAAGCACGCTTAACTGCGGAGTTTTGATGGAATGTGCATTAGTGCTGGTATGATCGCACCTATTTACTTATTGCGCTATTTTGTATTTATACCCTTTCCAGCCCCTGATTTCCTTCGAAATGCCGTAACTTTGTGCCCGATCGTCCGAATTAAACATTTTTTTTTTCAAATTGGTTATTTTTTCGAGATCTACGCGTCCCAAACCATTTCCCATCTCAAAATAACCGAAAACAAATAAAAATTACGAATTCGGCAAAAAAGGGGTGCAACACGAGGACTTCCCAGGAGGTCACCCATCCTAGTACTACTCTCGCCCAAGCACGCTTAACTGCGGAGTTCTGATGGGATCCGGTGCATTAGTGCTGGTATGATCGCACCCATTTACTTATTGCACTATTTTGTATTTATACCTTTTCCAGCCCCTGATTTCCTTCGAAATGCCGTAACTTTGTGCCCGATCGTCCGAATTAAACATTTTTTTTTTCAAATTGGTTATTTTTTCGAGATCTACGCGTCCCAAACCATTTCCCATCTCAAAATAACCGAAAACAAATAAAAATTACGAATTCGGCAAAAAAGGGGTGCAACACGAGGACTTCCAAGGAGGTCACCCATCCTAGTACTACTCTCGCCCAAGCACGCTTAACTGCGGAGTTCTGATGGGATCCGGTGCATTAGTGCCGGTATGATCGCACCCATTTACTTATTGCGCTATTTTGTATTTATACCCTTTCCAACCCCTGATTTCCTTCGAAATGCCGTAACTTTGTGCCCGATCGTCCGAATTAAACATTTTTTTTTTTCAAATTGGTTATTTTTTCGAGATCTACGCGTCCCAAACCATTTCCCATCTCAAAATAACCGAAAACAAATAAAAATTACGAATTCGGCAAAAAAGGGGTGCTACACGAGGACTTCCCAGGAGGTCACCCATCCTAGTACTACTCTCGCCCAAGCACGCTTAACTGCGGAGTTCTGATGGGATCCGGTGCATTAGTGCTGGTATGATCGCACCCATTTACTTATTGCGCTATTTTGTATTTATACCCTTTCCAGCCCCTGATTTCCTTCGAAATGCCGTATCTTTGTGCCCGATAGTCCGAATTAAACATTTTTTTTTTTCAAATTGGTTATTTTTTCGAGATCTACGCGTCCCAAACCATTTCCCATCTCAAAATAACCGAAAACAAATAAAAATTACGCATTCGGCAAAAAAGGGGTGCAACACGAGGACTTCCCAGGAGGTCACCCATCCTAGTACTACTCTCGCCCAAGCACGCTTAACTGCGGAGTTCTGATGGGATCCGGTGCATTAGTGCTGGTATGATCGCACCCATTTACTTATTGCGCTATTTTGTATTTATACCCTTTCCAGCCCCTGATTTCCCTCGAAATGCCGTAACTTTTTGCACGATCGTCCGAATTAAACATTTTTTTTTTTCAAATTGGTTATTTTTTCGAGATCTACGCGTCCCAAACCATTTCCCATCTCAAAATAACCGAAAACAAATAAAAATTACGAATTCGGTAAAAAAGGGGTGCAACACGAGGACTTCCCAGGAGGTCACCCATCCTAATACTACTCTCGCCCAAGCACGCTTAACTGCGGAGTTCTGATGGGATCCGGTGCATTAGTGCTGGTATGATCGCACCCATTTACTTATTGCGCTATTTTGTATTTATACCCTTTCCAGCTCTGATTTCCTTCGAAATGCCGTAACTTTGTGCCCGATCGTCCGAATTAAACATTTTTTTTTTCAAATTGGTTATTTTTTCGAGATCTACGCGTCCCAAACCATTTCCCATCTCAAAAAAACCGAAAACAAATAAAAATTACGAATTCGGCAAAAAAGAGGTGCAACACGAGGACTTCCCAGGAGGTCACCCATCCTAGTACTACTCTCGCCCAAGCACGCTTAACTGCGGAGTTCTGATGGGATCCGGTGCATTAGTGCTGGTATGATCGCACCCATTTACTTATTGCGCTATTTTGTATTTATACCCTTTCCAGCCCCTGATTTCCTTCGAAATGCCGTAACTTTGTGCCCGATCGTCCGAATTAAACATTTTTTTTTTCAAATTAGTTATTTTTTCGATATCTACGCGTCCCAAACCATTTCCCATCTCAAAATAACCGAAAACAAATAAAAATTACGAATTCGGCAAAAAAGGGGTGCAACACGAGGACTTCCCAGGAGGTCACCCATCCTAGTACTACTCTCGCCCAAGCACGCTTAACTGCGGAGTTTTGATGGGATCCGGTGCATTAGTGCTGGTATGATCGCACCTATTTACTTATTGCGCTATTTTGTATTTATACCCTTTCCAGCCCCTGTTTTCCTACAAAATGCCGTAACTTTGTGCCCGATCGTCCGAATTAAACATTTTTTTTTTCAAATTGGTTATTTTTTCGAGATCTACGCGTCCCAAACCATTTCCCATCCGAAAATAACCGAAAACAAATAAAAATTACGAATTCGGCAAAAAAGGGGTGCAACACGAGGACTTCCCCCCCTGTTTTCCTTCGAAATGCCGTATCTTTGTGCCCGATCGTCCGAGTTAAACATTTTTTTTTTCAAATTGGTTATTTTTTCAAGATCTACGCGTCCCAAACCATTTCCCATCTCAAAATAACCGAAAACAAATAAAAATTACGAATTCGGCAAAAAAGGGGTGCAACACGAGGACTTCCCAGGAGGTCACCCATCCTAGTACTACTCTCGCCCAAGCACGCTTAACTGCGGAGTTCTAATGGGATCCGGTGCATTAGTGCTGGTATGATCGCACCCATTTACTTATTGCGCTATTTTGTATTTATACCCTTTCCAGCCCCTGATTTCCTTCGAAATGCCGTAACTTTGTGCCCGATCGTCCGAATTAAACATTTTTTTTTTCAAATTGGTTATTTTTTCGAGATCTACGCGTCCCAAACCATTTCCCATCTCAAAATAACCGAAAACAAATAAAAATTACGAATTCGGCAAAAAAGGGGTGCAACACGAGGACTTCCCAGGAGGTCACCCATCCTAGTACTACTCTCGCCCAAGCACGCTTAACTGCGGAGTTCTAATGGGATCCGGTGCATTAGTGCTGGTATGATCGCACCCATTTACTTATTGCGCTATTTTGTATTTATACCCTTTCCAGCCCCTGATTTCCTTCGAAATGCCGTAACTTTGTGCCCGATCGTCCGAATTAAACATTTTTTTTTTCAAATTGGTTATTTTTTCGAGATCTACGCGTCCCAAACCATTTTCCATCTCAAAATAACCGAAAACAAATAAAAATTACGAATTCGGCAAAAAAGGGGTGCAACACGAGGACTTCCCAGGAGGTCACCCATCCTAGTACAACTCTCGCCCAAGCACGCTTAACTGCGGAGTTCTGATGGGATCCGGTGCATTAGTGCTGGTATGATCGCACCCATTTACTTATTGCGCTATTTTGTATTTATACCCTTTCCAGCCCCTGATTTATTTCGAAATGCCGTAACTTTGTGCCCGATCGTCCGAATTAAACATTTTTTTTTTCAAATTGGTTATTTTTTCGAGATCTACGCGTCCCAAACCATTTCCCATCCCAAAATAACCGAAAACAAATAAAAATTACGAATTCGGCAAAAAAGGGGTGCAACACGAGGACTTCCCAGGAGGTCACCCATCCTAGTACTACTCTCGCCCAAGCACGCTTAACTGCGGAGTTCTGATGGGATCCGGTGCATTAGTGCTGGTATGATCGCACCCATTTACTTATTTCGCTATTTTGTATTTATACCCTTTCCAGCCCCTGATTTCTTTCGAAATGCCGTAACTTTGTGCCCGATCGTCCGAATTAAACATTTTTTTTTTCAAATTGGTTATTTTTTCGAGATCTACGCGTCCCAAACCATTTCCCATCCCAAAATAACCGAAAACAAATAAAAATTACGAATTCGGCAAAAAAGGGGTGCAACACGAGGACTTCCCAGGAGGTCACCCATCCTAGTACTACTCTCGCCCAAGCACGCTTAACTGCGGAGTTCTGATGGGATCCGGTGCATTAGTGCTGGTATGATCGCACCCATTTACTTATTGCGCTATTTTGTATTTATACCCTTTCCAGCCCCTGATTTATTTCGAAATGCCGTAACTTTGTGCCCGATCGTCCGAATTAAACATTTTTTTTTTTCAAATTGGTTATTTTTTCGAGATCTACGCGTCCCAAACCATTTCCCATCCCAAAATAACCGAAAACAAATAAAAATTACGAATTCGGCAAAAAAGGGGTGCAACACGAGGACTTCCCAGGAGGTCACCCATCCTAGTACTACTCTCGCCCAAGCACGCTTAACTGCGGAGTTCTGATGGGATCCGGTGCATTAGTGCTGGTATGATCGCACCCATTTACTTATTTCGCTATTTTGTATTTATACCCTTTCCAGCCCCTGATTTCCTTCGAAATGCCGTATCTTTGTGCCCGATCGTCCGAATTAAACATTTTTTTTTTCAAATTGGTTATTTTTTCGAGATCTACGCGTCCCAAACCATTTCCCATCCCAAAATAACCGAAAACAAATAAAAATTACGAATTCGGCAAAAAAGGGGTGCAACACGAGGACTTCCCAGGAGGTCACCCATCCTAGTACTACTCTCGCCCAAGCACGCTTAACTGCGGAGTTCTGATGGGATCCGGTGCATTAGTGCTGGTATGATCGCACCCATTTACTTATTGCGCTATTTTGTATTTATACCCTTTCCAGCCCCTGATTTATTTCGAAATGCCGTAACTTTGTGCCCGATCGTCCGAATTAAACATTTTTTTTTTTCAAATTGGTTATTTTTTCGAGATCTACGCGTCCCAAACCATTTCCCATCCCAAAATAACCGAAAACAAATAAAAATTACGAATTCGGCAAAAAAGGGGTGCAACACGAGGACTTCCCAGGAGGTCACCCATCCTAGTACTACTCTCGCCCAAGCACGCTTAACTGCGGAGTTCTGATGGGATCCGGTGCATTAGTGCTGGTATGATCGCACCCATTTACTTATTGCGCTATTTTGTATTTATACCCTTTCCAGCCCCTGATTTCCTTCGAAATGCCGTATCTTTGTGCCCGATCGTCCGAATTAAACATTTTTTTTTTTCAAATTGGTTATTTTTTCGAGATCTACGCGTCCCAAACAATTTCCCATCCCAAAATAACCAAAAACAAATAAAAATTACGAATTCGGCAAAAAAGGGGTGCAACACGAGGACTTCCCAGGAGGTCACCCATCCTAGTACTACTCTCGCCCAAGCACGCTTAACTGCGGAGTTCTGATGGGATCCGGTGCATTAGTGCTGGTATGATCGCACCCATTTACTTATTTCGCTATTTTGTATTTATACCCTTTCCAGCCCCTGATTTCCTTCGAAATGTCGTATCTTTGTGCCCGATCGTCCGAATTAAACATTTTTTTTTTCAAATTGGTTATTTTTTCGAGATCTACGCGTCCCAAACCATTTCCCATCCCAAAATAACCGAAAACAAATAAAAATTACGAATTCGGCAAAAAAGGGGTGCAACACGAGGACTTCCAAGGAGGTCACCCATCCTAGTACTACTCTCGCCCAAGCACGCTTAACTGCGGAGTTCTGATGGGATCCGGTGCATTAGTGCTGGTATGATCGCACCCATTTACTTAATGCGCTATTTTGTATTTATACTCTTTCCAGCCCCTGATTTCCTTCAAAATGCCGTAACTTTGTGCCCGATCGTCCGAATTAAACATTTTTTTTTTCAAATTTGTTATTTTTTTGAGATCTACGCGTCCCAAACCATTTCCCATCTCAAAATAACCGAAAACAAATAAAAATTACGAATTCGGCAAAAAAGGGGTGCAACACGAGGACTTCCCAAGAGGTCACCCATCCTAGTACTACTCTCGCCCAAGCACGCTTAACTGCGGAGTTCTGATGGGATCCGGTGCATTAGTGCTGGTATGATCGCACCCATTTACTTATTGCGCTATTTTGTATTTATACCCTTTCCAGCCCCTGATTTCCTTCGAAATGCCGTAACTTTGTGCCCGATCGTCCGAATTAAACATTTTTTTTTTCAAATTGGTTATTTTTTCGAGATCTACGCGTCCCAAACCATTTCCCATCCCAAAATAACCGAAAACAAATAAAAATTACGAATTCGGCAAAAAAGGGATGCAACACGAGGACTTCCTAGGAGGTCACCCATCCTAGTACTACTCTCGCCCAAGCACGCTTAACTGCGGAGTTCTGATGGGATCCGGTGCATTAGTGCTGGTATGATCGCACCCATTTACTTATTGCGCTATTTTGTATTTATACCCTTTCCAGCCCCTGATTTCCTTCGAAATGCCGTAACTTTGTGCCCGATCGTCCGAATTAAACATTTTTTTTTCAAATTGGTTATTTTTTCGAGATCTACGCGTCCCAAACCATTTCCCATCTCAAAATAACCGAAAACTAATAAAAATTACGAATTCGGCAAAAAAGGGGTGCAACACGAGGACTTCCAAGGAGGTCACCCATCCTAGTACTACTCTCGCCCAAGCACGCTTAACTGCGGAGTTCTGATGGGATCCGGTGCATTAGTGCTGGTATGATCGCACCCATTTACTTATTGCGCTATTTTGTATTTATACCCTTTCCAGCCCCTGATTTCCTTCGAAATGCCGTATCTTTGTGCCCGATCGTCCGAATTAAACATTTTTTTTTTCAAATTGGTTATTTTTTCGAGATCTACGCGTCCCAAACCATTTCCCATCCCAAAATAACCGAAAACAAATAAAAATTACGAATTCGGCAAAAAAGGGGTGCAACACGAGGACTTCCCAGGAGGTCACCCATCCTAGTACTACTCTCGCCCAAGCACGCTTAACTGCGGAGTTCTGATGGGATCCGGTGCATTAGTGCTGGTATGATCGCACCCATTTACTTATTGCGCTATTTTGTATTTATACCCTTTCCAGCCCCTGATTTCCTTCGAAGTGCCGTAACTTTGTGCCCGATCGTCCGAATTAAACATTTTTTTTTTTCAAATTGGTTATTTTTTCGAGATCTACGCGTCCCAAACCATTTCCCATCCCAAAATAACCGAAAACAAATAAAAATTACGAATTCGGCAAAAAAAAGGTGCAACACGAGGACTTCCCAGGAGGTCACCCATCCTAGTACTACTCTCGCCCAAGCACGCTTAAATGCGGAGTTCTGATGGGATCCGGTGCATTAGTGCTGGTATGATCGCACCCATTTACTTATTGCGCTATTTTGTATTTATACCCTTTCCAGCCCCTGATTTCCTTCGAAATGCCGTATCTTTGTGCCCGATCGTCCGAATTAAACATTTTTTTTTTCAAATTGGTTATTTTTTCGAGATCTACGCGTCCCAAACCATTTCCCATCCCAAAATAACCGAAAACAAATAAAAATTACGAATTCGGCAAAAAAGGGGTGCAACACGAGGACTTCCCAGGAGGTCTCCCATCCTAGTACTACTCTCGCCCAAGCACGCTTAACTGCGGATTTCTGATGGGATCCGGTGCATTAGTGCTGGTATGATCGCACCCATTTACTTATTGCGCTATTTTGTATTTATACCCTTTCCAGCCCCTGATTTCCTTCGAAATGCCGTATCTTTGTGCCCGATCGTCCGAATTAAACATTTTTTTTTTCAAATTGGTTATTTTTTCGAGATCTACGCGTCCCAAACCATTTCCCATCCCAAAATAACCGAAAACAAATAAAAATTACGAATTCGGCAAAAAAGGGGTGCAACACGAGGACTTCCCAGGAACTCACCCATCCTAGTACTACTCTCGCCCAAGCACGCTTAACTGCGGAGTTCTGATGGGATCCGGTGCATTAGTGCTGGTATGATCGCACCCATTTACTTATTGCGCTATTTTGTATTTATACCCTTTCCAGCCCCTGATTTCCTTCGAAATGCCGTATCTTTGTGCCCGATAGTCCGAATTAAACATTTTTTTTTCAAATTGGTTATTTTTTCGAGATCTACGCGTCCCAAACCATTTCCCATCCCAAAATAACCGAAAACAATTAAAAATTACGAATTCGGCAAAAAAGGGGTGCAACACGAGGACTTCCCAGGAGGTCACCCATCCTAGTACTACTCTCGCCCAAGCACGCTTAACTGCGGAGTTCTGATGGGATCCGGTGCATTAGTGCTGGTATGATCGCACCCATTTACTTGTTGCGCTATTTTGTATTTATACCCTTTCCAGCCCCTGATTTCCTTCGAAATGCCGTATCTTTGTGCCCGATCGTCCGAATTAAACATTTTTTTTTTTCAAATTGGTTATTTTTTCGAGATCTACGCGTCCCAAACCATTTCCCATCCCAAAATAACCGAAAACAAATAAAAATTACGAATTCGGCAAAAAAGGGGTGCAACACGAGGACTTCCCAGGAGGTCACCCATCCTAGTACTACTCTCGCCCAAGCACGCTTAACTGCGGAGTTCTGATGGGATCCGGTGCATTAGTGCTGGTATGATCGCACCCATTTACTTATTGCGCTATTTTGTATTTATACCCTTTCCAGCCCCTGATTTCCTTCGAAATGCCGTATCTTTGTGCCCGATCGTCCGAATTAAACATTTTTTTTTTTCAAATTGGTTATTTTTTCGAGATCTACGCGTCCCAAACCATTTCCCATCCCAAAATAACCGAAAACAATTAAAAATTACGAATTCGGCAAAAAAGGGGTGCAACACGAGGACTTCCCAGGAGGTCACCCATCCTAGTACTACTCTCGCCCAAGCACGCTTAACTGCGGAGTTCTGATGGGATCCGGTGCATTAGTGCTGGTATGATCGCACCCATTTACTTATTGCGCTATTTTGTATTTATACCCTTTCCAGCCCCTGATTTCCTTCGAAATGCCGTATCTTTGTGCCCGATCGTCCGAATTAAACATTTTTTTTTTCAAATTGGTTATTTTTTCGAGATCTACGCGTCCCAAACCATTTCCCATCCCAAAATAACCGAAAACAAATAAAAATTACGAATTCGGCAAAAAAGGGGTGCAACACGAGGACTTCCCAGGAGGTCACCCATCCTAGTACTACTCTCGCCCAAGCACGCTTAACTGCGGAGTTCTGATGGGATCCGGTGCATTAGTGCTGGTATGATCGCACCCATTTACTTATTGCGCTATTTTGTATTTATACCCTTTCCAGCCCCTGATTTCCTTCGAAATGCCGTATCTTTGTGCCCGATCGTCCGAATTAAACATTTTTTTTTTCAAATTGGTTATTTTTTCGAGATCTACGCGTCCCAAACAATTTCCCATCCCAAAATAACCGAAAACAAATAAAAATTACGAATTCGGCAAAAAAGGGGTGCAACACGAGGACTTCCCAGGAGGTCACCCATCCTAGTACTACTCTCGCCCAAGCACGCTTAACTGCGGAGTTCTGATGGGATCCGGTGCATTAGTGCTGGTATGATCGCACCCATTTACTTATTGCGCTATTTTGTATTTATACCCTTTCCAGCCCCTGATTTCCTTCGAAATGCCGTATCTTTGTGCCCGATCGTCCGAATTAAACATTTTTTTTTCAAATTGGTTATTTTTTCGAGATCTACGCGTCCCAAACCATTTCCCATCCCAAAATAACCGAAAACAAATAAAAATTACGAATTCGGCAAAAAAGGGGTGCAACACGAGGACTTCCCAGGAGGTCACCCATCCTAGTACTACTCTCGCCCAAGCACGCTTAACTGCGGAGTTCTGATGGGATCCGGTGCATTAGTGCTGGTATGATCGCACCCATTTACTTATTGCGCTATTTTGTATTTATACCCTTTCCAGCCCCTGATTTCCTTCGAAATGCCGTATCTTTGTGCCCGATCGTCCGAATTAAACATTTTTTTTTTCAAATTGGTTATTTTTTCGAGATCTACGCGTCCCAAACCATTTCCCATCCCAAAATAACCGAAAACAAATAAAAATTACGAATTCGGCAAAAAAGGGGTGCAACACGAGGACTTCCCAGGAGGTCACCCATCCTAGTACTACTCTCGCCCAAGCACGCTTAACTGCGGAGTTCTGATGGGATCCGGTGCATTAGTGCTGGTATGATCGCACCCATTTACTTATTGCGCTATTTTGTATTTATACCCTTTCCAGCCCCTGATTTCCTTCGAAATGCCGTATCTTTGTGCCCGATCGTCCGAATTAAACATTTTTTTTTTCAAATTGGTTATTTTTTCGAGATCTACGCGTCCCAAACCATTTCCCATCCCAAAATAACCGAAAACAAATAAAAATTACGAATTCGGCAAAAAAGGGGTGCAACACGAGGACTTCCCAGGAGGTCACCCATCCTAGTACTACTCTCGCCCAAGCACGCTTAACTGCGGAGTTCTGATGGGATCCGGTGCATTAGTGCTGGTATGATCGCACCCATTTACTTATTGCGCTATTTTGTATTTATACCCTTTCCAGCCCCTGATTTCCTTCGAAATGCCGTATCTTTGTGCCCGATCGTCCGAATTAAACATTTTTTTTTTCAAATTGGTTATTTTTTCGAGATCTACGCGTCCCAAACCATTTCCCATCCCAAAATAACCGAAAACAAATAAAAATTACGAATTCGGCAAAAAAGGGGTGCAACACGAGGACTTCCCAGGAGGTCACCCATCCTAGTACTACTCTCGCCCAAGCACGCTTAACTGCGGAGTTCTGATGGGATCCGGTGCATTAGTGCTGGTATGATCGCAACCATTTACTTATTGCGCTATTTTGTATTTATACCCTTTCCAGCCCCTGATTTCCTTCGAAATGCCGTATCTTTGTGCCCGATCGTCCGAATTAAACATTTTTTTTTTCAAATTGGTTATTTTTTCGAGATCTACGCGTCCCAAACCATTTCCCATCCCAAAATAACCGAAAACAAATAAAAGTTACGAATTCGGCGAAAAAGGGGTGCAACACGAGGACTTCCCAAGAGGTCACCCATCCTAGTACTACTCTCGCCCAAGCACGCTTAACTGCGGAGTTCTGATGGGATCCGGTGCATTAGTGCTGGTATGATCGCACCCATTTACTTATTGCGCTATTTTGTATTTATACCCTTTCCAGCCCCTGATTTCCTTCGAAATGCCGTATCTTTGTGCCCGATCGTCCGAATTAAACATTTTTTTTTTCAAATTGGTTATTTTTTCGAGATCTACGCGTCCCAAACCATTTCCCATCCCAAAATAACCGAAAACAAATAAAAATTACGAATTCGGCAAAAAAGGGGTGCAACACGAGGACTTCCCAGGAGGTCACCCATCCTAGTACTACTCTCGCCCAAGCACGCTTAACTGCGGAGTTCTGATGGGATCCGGTGCATTAGTGCTGGTATGATCGCACCCATTTACTTATTGCGCTATTTTGTATTTATACCCTTTCCAGCCCCTGATTTCCTTCGAAATGCCGTATCTTTGTGCCCGATCGTCCGAATTAAACATTTTTTTTTTCAAATTGGTTATTTTTTCGAGATCTACGCGTCCCAAACCATTTCCCATCCCAAAATAACCGAAAACAAATAAAAGTTACGAATTCGGCGAAAAAGGGGTGCAACACGAGGACTTCCCAGGAGGTCACCCATCCTAGTACTACTCTCGCCCAAGCACGCTTAACTGCGGAGTTCTGATGGGATCCGGTGCATTAGTGCTGGTATGATCGCACCCATTTACTTATTGCGCTATTTTGTATTTATACCCTTTCCAGCCCCTGATTTCCTTCGAAATGCCGTATCTTTGTGCCCGATCGTCCGAATTAAACATTTTTTTTTTCAAATTGGTTATTTTTTCGAGATCTACGCGTCCCAAACCATTTCCCATCCCAAAATAACCGAAAACAAATAAAAATTACGAATTCGGCAAAAAAGGGGTGCAACACGAGGACTTCCCAGGAGGTCACCCATCCTAGTACTACTCTCGCCCAAGCACGCTTAACTGCGGAGTTCTGATGGGATCCGGTGCATTAGTGCTGGTATGATCGCACCCATTTACTTATTGCGCTATTTTGTATTTATACCCTTTCCAGCCCCTGATTTCCTTCGAAATGCCGTATCTTTGTGCCCGATCGTCCGAATTGAACATTTTTTTTTTCAAATTGGTTATTTTTTCGAGATCTACGCGTCCCAAACCATTTCCCATCCCAAAATAACCGAAAACAAATAAAAATTACGAATTCGGCAAAAAAGGGGTGCAACACGAGGACTTCCCAGGAGGTCACCCATCCTAGTACTACTCTCGCCCAAGCACGCTTAACTGCGGAGTTCTGATG
This sequence comes from Chenopodium album, assembly GCF_948465745.1. Lineage (NCBI taxonomy): Eukaryota > Viridiplantae > Streptophyta > Magnoliopsida > Caryophyllales > Amaranthaceae > Chenopodium > Chenopodium album. Next base: position 10,761,726 of record NC_137842.1, on the reverse strand, counting down.
GGATCCGGTGCATTAGTGCTGGTATGATCGCACCCATTTACTTATTGCGCTATTTTGTATTTATACCCTTTCCAGCCCCTGATTTCCTTCGAAATGCCGTATCTTTGTGCCCGATCGTCCGAATTAAACATTTTTTTTTTCAAATTGGTTATTTTTTCGAGATCTACGCGTCCCAAACCATTTCCCATCCCAAAATAATCGAAAACAAATAAAAATTACGAATTCGGCAAAAAAGGGGTGCAACACGAGGACTTCCCAGGAGGTCACCCATCCTAGTACTACTCTCGCCCAAGCACGCTTAACTGCGGAGTTCTGATGGGATCCGGTGCATTAGTGCTGGTATGATCGCACCCATTTACTTATTGCGCTATTTTGTATTTATACCCTTTCCAGCCCCTGATTTCCTTCGAAATGCCGTATCTTTGTGCCCGATCGTCCGAATTAAACATTTTTTTTTTCAAATTGGTTATTTTTTCGAGATCTACGCGTCCCAAACCATTTCCCATCCCAAAATAACCGAAAACAAATAAAAGTTACGAATTCGGCGAAAAAGGGGTGCAACACGAGGACTTCCCAGGAGGTCACCCATCCTAGTACTACTCTCGCCCAAGCACGCTTAACTGCGGAGTTCTGATGGGATCCGGTGCATTAGTGCTGGTATGATCGCACCCATTTACTTATTGCGCTATTTTGTATTTATACCCTTTCCAGCCCCTGATTTCCTTCGAAATGCCGTATCTTTGTGCCCGGTCGTCCGAATTAAACATTTTTTTTTTCAAATTGGTTATTTTTTCGAGATCTACGCGTCCCAAACCATTTCCCATCCCAAAATAACCGAAAACAAATAAAAATTACGAATTCGGCAAAAAAGGGGTGCAACACGAGGACTTCCCAGGAGGTCACCCATCCTAGTACTACTCTCGCCCAAGCACGCTTAACTGCGGAGTTCTGATGGGATCCGGTGCATTAGTGCTGGTATGATCGCACCCATTTACTTATTGCGCTATTTTGTATTTATACCCTTTCCAGCCCCTGATTTCCTTCGAAATGCCGTATCTTTGTGCCCGATCGTCCGAATTAAACATTTTTTTTTTCAAATTGGTTATTTTTTCGAGATCTACGCGTCCCAAACCATTTCCCATCCCAAAATAACCGAAAACAAATAAAAATTACGAATTCGGCAAAAAAGGGGTGCAACACGAGGACTTCCCAGGAGGTCACCCATCCTAGTACTACTCTCGCCCAAGCACGCTTAACTGCGGAGTTCTGATGGGATCCGGTGCATTAGTGCTGGTATGATCGCACCCATTTACTTATTGCGCTATTTTGTATTTATACCCTTTCCAGCCCCTGATTTCTTTCGAAATGCCGTATCTTTGTGCCCGATCGTCCGAATTAAACATTTTTTTTTTCAAATTGGTTATTTTTTCGAGATCTACGCGTCCCAAACCATTTCCCATCCCAAAATAACCGAAAACAAATAAAAATTACGAATTCGGCAAAAAAGGGGTGCAACACGAGGACTTCCCAGGAGGTCACCCATCCTAGTACTACTCTCGCCCAAGCACGCTTAACTGCGGAGTTCTGATGGGATCCGGTGCATTAGTGCTGGTATGATCGCACCCATTTACTTATTGCGCTATTTTGTATTTATACCCTTTCCAGCCCCTGATTTCCTTCGAAATGCCGTATCTTTGTGCCCGATCGTCCGAATTAAACATTTTTTTTTTCAAATTGGTTATTTTTTCGAGATCTACGCGTCCCAAACCATTTCCCATCCCAAAATAACCGAAAACAAATAAAAATTACGAATTCGGCAAAAAAGGGGTGCAACACGAGGACTTCCCACGAGGTCACCCATCCTAGTACTACTCTCGCCCAAGCACGCTTAACTGCGGAGTTCTGATGGGATCCGGTGCATTAGTGCTGGTATGATCGCACCCATTTACTTATTGCGCTATTTTGTATTTATACCCTTTCCAGCCCCTGATTTCTTTCGAAATGCCGTATCTTTGTGCCCGATCGTCCGAATTAAACATTTTTTTTTTCAAATTGGTTATTTTTTCGAGATCTACGCGTCCCAAACCATTTCCCATCCCAAAATAACCGAAAACAAATAAAAATTACGAATTCGGCAAAAAAGGGGTGCAACACGAGGACTTCCCAGGAGGTCACCCATCCTAGTACTACTCTCGCCCAAGCACGCTTAACTGCGGAGTTCTGATGGGATCCGGTGCATTAGTGCTGGTATGATCGCACCCATTTACTTATTGCGCTATTTTGTATTTATACCCTTTCCAGCCCCTGATTTCCTTCGAAATGCCGTATCTTTGTGCCCGATCGTCCGAATTAAACATTTTTTTTTTCAAATTGGTTATTTTTTCGAGATCTACGCGTCCCAAACCATTTCCCATCCCAAAATAACCGAAAACAAATAAAAATTACGAATTCGGCAAAAAAGGGGTGCAACACGAGGACTTCCCACGAGGTCACCCATCCTAGTACTACTCTCGCCCAAGCACGCTTAACTGCGGAGTTCTGATGGGATCCGGTGCATTATTGCTGGTATGATCGCACCCATTTACTTATTGCGCTATTTTGTATTTATACCCTTTCCAGCCCCTGATTTCCTTCGAAATGCCGTATCTTTGTGCCCGATCGTCCGAATTAAACATTTTTTTTTTCAAATTGGTTATTTTTTCGAGATCTACGCGTCCCAAACCATTTCCCATCCCAAAATAACCGAAAACAAATAAAAATTACGAATTCGGCAAAAAAGGGGTGCAACACGAGGACTTCCCAGGAGGTCACCCATCCTAGTACTACTCTCGCCCAAGCACGCTTAACTGCGGAGTTCTAATGGGATCCGGTGCATTATTGCTGGTATGATCGCACCCATTAACTTATTGCGCTATTTTGTATTTATACCCTTTCCAGCCCCTGATTTCCTTCGAAATGGTGATCTCTGTGCCCGATCGTCCGAATTAAACATTTTTTTTTTTCAAATTGGTTATTTTTTCGAGATCTACGCGTCCCAAACCATTTCCCATCCCAAAATAACCGAAAACAAATAAAAATTACGAATTCGGCAAAAAAGGGGTGCAACACGAGGACTTCCCAGGAGGTCACCCATCCTAGTACTACTCTCGCCCAAGCACGCTTAACTGCGGAGTTCTGATGGGATCCGGTGCATTATTGCTGGTATGATCGCACCCATTTACTTATTGCGCTATTTTGTATTTATACCCTTTCCAGCTCCTGATTTCTTTCGAAATGCCGTATCTTTGTGCCCGATCGTCCGAATTAAACATTTTTTTTTTCAAATTGGTTATTTTTTCGAGATCTACGCGTCCCAAACCATTTCCCATCCCAAAATAACCGAAAACAAATAAAAATTACGAATTCGGCAAAAAAGGGGTGCAACACGAGGACTTCCCAGGAGGTCACCCATCCTAGTACTACTCTCGCCCAAGCACGCTTAACTGCGGAGTTCTGATGGGATCCGGTGCATTAGTGCTGGTATGATCGCACCCATTTACTTATTGCGCTATTTTGTATTTATACCCTTTCCAGCCCCTGATTTCCTTCGAAATGCCGTATCTTTGTGCCCGGTCGTCCGAATTAAACATTTTTTTTTTTCAAATTGGTTATTTTTTCGAGATCTACGCGTCCCAAACCATTTCCCATCCCAAAATAACCGAAAACAAATAAAAATTACGAATTCGGCAAAAAAGGGGTGCAACACGAGGACTTCCCAGGAGGTCACCCATCCTAGTACTACTCTCGCCCAAGCACGCTTAACTGCGGAGTTCTGATGGGATCCGGTGCATTAGTGCTGGTATGATCGCACCCATTTACTTATTGCGCTATTTTGTATTTATACCCTTTCCAGCCCCTGATTTCCTTCGAAATGCCGTATCTTTGTGCCCGATCGTCCGAATTAAACATTTTTTTTTTCAAATTGGTTATTTTTTCGAGATCTACGCGTCCCAAACCATTTCCCATCCCAAAATAACCGAAAACAAATAAAAATTACGAATTCGGCAAAAAAGGGGTGCAACACGAGGACTTCCCAGGAGGTCACCCATCCTAGTACTACTCTCGCCCAAGCACGCTTAACTGCGGAGTTCTGATGGGATCCGGTGCATTAGTGCTGGTATGATCGCACCCATTTACTTATTGCGCTATTTTGTATTTATACCCTTTCCAGCCCCTGATTTCCTTCGAAATGCCGTATCTTTGTGCCCGATCGTCCGAATTAAACATTTTTTTTTTCAAATTGGTTATTTTTTCGAGATCTACGCGTCCCAAACCATTTCCCATCCCAAAATAACCGAAAACAAATAAAAATTACGAATTCGGCAAAAAAGGGGTGCAACACGAGGACTTCCCAGGAGGTCACCCATCCTAGTACTACTCTCGCCCAAGCACGCTTAACTGCGGAGTTCTGATGGGATCCGGTGCATTAGTGCTGGTATGATCGCACCAATTTACTTATTGCGCTATTTTGTATTTATACCCTTTCCAGCCCCTGATTTCCTTCGAAATGCCGTATCTTTGTGCCCGATCGTCCGAATTAAACATTTTTTTTTTCAAATTGGTTATTTTTTCGAGATCTACGCGTCCCAAACCATTTCCCATCCCAAAATAACCGAAAACAAATAAAAATTACGAATTCGGCAAAAAAGGGGTGCAACACGAGGACTTCCCAGGAGGTCACCCATCCTAGTACTACTCTCGCCCAAGCACGCTTAACTGCGGAGTTCTGATGGGATCCGGTGCATTAGTGCTGGTATGATCGCACCCATTTACTTATTGCGCTATTTTGTATTTACACCCTTTCCAGCCCCTGATTTCCTTCGAAATACCGTATCTTTGTGCCCGATCGTCCGAATTAAACATTTTTTTTTTCAAATTGGTTATTTTTTCGAGATCTACGCGTCCCAAACCATTTCCCATCCCAAAATAACCGAAAACAAATAAAAATTACGAATTCGGCAAAAAAGGGGTGCAACACGAGGACTTCCCAGGAGGTCACCCATCCTAGTACTACTCTCGCCTAAGCACGCTTAACTGCGGAGTTCTGATGGGATCCGGTACATTATTGCTGGTATGATCGCACCCATTTACTTATTGCGCTATTTTATATTTATACCCTTTCCAGCCCCTGATTTCCTTCGAAATGCCGTATCTTTGTGCCCGATCGTCCGAATTAAACATTTTTTTTTTCAAATTGGTTATTTTTTCGAGATCTACGCGTCCCAAACCATTTCCCATCCCAAAATAACCAAAAACAAATAAAAATTACGAATTCGGCAAAAAAAGGGTGCAACACGAGGACTTCCCAGGAGGTCACCCATCCTAGTACTACTCTCGCCCAAGCACGCTTAACTGCGGAGTTCTGATGGGATCCGGTGCATTAGTGCTGGTATGATCGCACCCATTTACTTATTGCGCTATTTTGTATTTATACCCTTTCCAGCCCCTGATTTCCTTCGAAATGCCGTATCTTTGTGCCCGATCGTCCGAATTAAACATTTTTTTTTTCAAATTGGTTATTTTTTCGAGATCTACGCGTCCCAAACCATTTCCCATCCCAAAATAACCGAAAACAAATAAAAATTACGAATTCGGCAAAAAAGGGGTGCAACACGAGGACTTCCCAGGAGGTCACCCATCCTAGTACTACTCTCGCCCAAGCACGCTTAACTGCGGAGTTCTGATGGGATCCGGTGCATTATTGCTGGTATGATCGCACCCATTTACTTATTGCGCTATTTTGTATTTATACCCTTTCCAGCCCCTGATTTCCTTCGAAATGCCGTATCTTTGTGCCCGATCGTCCGAATTAAACATTTTTTTTTTCAAATTGGTTATTTTTTCGAGATCTACGCGTCCCAAACCATTTCCCATCCCAAAATAACCGAAAACAAATAAAAATTACGAATTCGGCAAAAAAGGGGTGCAACACGAGGACTTCCCAGGAGGTCACCCATCCTACATCCTAGTACTACTCTCGCCCAAGCACGATTAACTGCGGAGTCCTGATGGGATCCGGTGCATTAGTGCTGGTATGATCGCACCCATTTACTTATTGCGCTATTTTGTATTTATACCCTTTCCAGCCCCTGATTTCCTTCGAAATGCCGTAACTTTGTGCCCGATCGTCCGAATTAAACATTTTTTTGTTTCAAATTGGTTATTTTTTCGAGATCTACGCGTCCCAAACTATTGCCCATCTCAAAATAACCGAAAACAAATAAAAATTACGAATTCGGCAAAAAAGGGGTGCAACACGAGGACTTCCCAGGAGGTCACCCATCCTAGTACTACTCTCGCCCAAGCACGCTTAACTGCGGAGTTCTGATGGGATCCGGTGCATTAGTGCTGGTATGATCGCACCCTTTTACTTATTGCGCTATTTTGTATTTATACCCTTTCCAGCCCCTGATTTCCTTCGAAATGCCGTAACTTTGTGCCTGATCGTCCGAATTAAACATTTTTTTTTTCAAATTGGTTATTTTTTCGAGATCTACGCGTCCCAAACCATTTCCCATCTCAAAATAACCGAAAACAAATAAAAATTACGAATTCGGCAAAAAAGGGGTGCAACACGAGGATTTCCCAGGAGGTCACCCATCCTAGTACTACTCTCGCCCAAGCACGCTTAACTGCGGAGTTCTGATGGGATCCGGTGCATTAGTGCTGGTATGATCGCACCCATTTACTTATTGCGCTATTTTGTATTTATACCCTTTCCAGCCCCTGATTTCCTTCGAAATGCCGTAACTTTGTGCCCGATCGTCCGAATTAAACATTTTTTTTTTCAAATTGGTTATTTTTTCGAGATCTACGCGTCCCAAACCATTTCCCATCTCAAAATAACCGAAAACAAATAAAAATTACGAATTCGGCAAAAAAGGGGTGAACCACGAGGACTTCCCAGGAGGTCACCCATCCTAGTACTACTCTCGCCCAAGCACGCTTAACTACGGAGTTCTGATGGGATCCGGTGCATTAGTGCTGGTATGATCGCACCCATTTACTTATTGCGCTATTTTGTATTTATACCCTTTCCAGCCCCTGATTTCCTTCGAAATGCCGTAACTTTGTGCCCGATCGTCCGAATTAAACATTTTTTTGTTTCAAATTGGTTATTTTTTCGAGATCTACGCGTCCCAATCCATTTCCCATCTCAAAATAACCGAAAACAAATAAAAATTACGAATTCGGCAAAAAAGGGGTGCAACACGAGGACTTCCTAGGAGGTCACCCATCCTAGTACTACTCTCGCCCAAGCACGCTTAACTGCGGAGTTCTGATGGGATCCGGTGCATTAGTGCTGGTATGATCGCACCCATTTACTTATTGCGCTATTTTGTATTTATACCCTTTCCAGCCCCTGATTTCCTTCGAAATGCCGTAACTTTGTGCCCGATCGTCCGAATTAAACATTTGTTTTTTTTCAAATTGGTTATTTTTTCGAGATCTACGCGTCCCAAACCATTTCCCATCTCAAAATAACCGAAAACAAATAAAAATTACGAATTCGGCAAAAAAGAGGTGCAACACGAGGACTTCCCAGGAGGTCACCCATCCTAGTACTACTCTCGCCCAAGCATGCTTAACTGCGGAGTTCTGATGGGATCCGGTGCATTAGTGCTGGTATGATCGCACCCTTATTGCGCTATTTTGTATTTATACCCTTTCCAGCCCCTGATTTCCTTCGAAATGCCGTAACTTTGTGCCTGATCGTCCGAATTAAACATTTTTTTGTTTCAAATTGGTTATTTTTTCGAGATCTACGCGTCCCAAACCATTTCCCATCTCAAAATAACCGAAAACAAATAAAAATTACGAATTCGGCAAAAAAGGGGTGCAACACGAGGACTTCCCAGGAGGTCACCCATCCTAGTACTACTCTCGCCCAAGCACGCTTAACTGCGGAGTTCTGATGGGATCCGGTGCATTAGTGCTGGTATGATCGCACCCATTTACTTATTGCGCTATTTTGTATTTATACCCTTTCCAGCCCCTGATTTCCTTCGAAATGCCGTAACTTTGTGCCCGATCGTCTGAATTAAACATTTTTTTTTTCAAATTGGTTATTTTTTTGAGATCTACGCGTCCCAAACCATTTCCCATCTCAAAATAACCGAAAACAAATAAAAATTACGAATTCGGCAAAAAAGGGGTGCAACACGAGGACTTCCCAGGAGGTCACCCATCCTAGTACTACTCTCGCCCAAGCACGCTTAACTGCGGAGTTCTGATGGGATCCGGTGCATTAGTGCTGGTATGATCGCACCCATTTACTTATTGCGCTATTTTGTATTTATACCCTTTCCAGCCCCTGATTTCCTTCGAAATGCCGTAACTTTGTGCCCGATCGTCCGAATTAAACATTTTTTTTTTCAAATTGGTTATTTTTTCGAGATCTACGCGTCCCAAACCATTTCCCATCTCAAAATAACCGAAAACAAATAAAAATTACGAATTCGGCAAAAAAGGGGTGCAACACGAGGACTTCCCAGGAGGTCACCCATCCTAGTACTACTCTCGCCCAAGCACGCTTAACTGCGGAGTTCTGATGGGATCCGGTGCATTAGTGCTGGTATGATCGCACCCATTTACTTATTGCGCTATTTTGTATTTATACCCTTTCCAGCCCCTGATTTCCTTCGAAATGCCGTAACTTTGTGCCCGATCGTCCGAATTGAACATTTTTTTGTTTCAAATTGGTTATTTTTTCGAGATCTACGCGTCCCAATCCATTTCCCATCTCAAAATAACCGAAAACAAATAAAAATTACGAATTCGGCAAAAAAGGGGTGCAACACGAGGACTTCCCAGGAGGTCACCCATCCTAGTACTACTCTCGCCCAAGCATGCTTAACTGCGGAGTTCTGATGGGATCCGGTGCATTAGTGCTGGTATGATCGCACCCTTATTGCGCTATTTTGTATTTATACCCTTTCCAGCCCCTGATTTCCTTCGAAATGCCGTAACTTTGTGCCCGATCGTCCGAATTAAACATTTTTTTGTTTCAAATTGGTTATTTTTTCGAGATCTACGCGTCCCAAACCATTTCCCATCTCAAAATAACCGAAAACAAATAAAAATTACAAATTCGGCAAAAAAGGGGTGCAACACGAGGACTTCCCAGGAGGTCACCCATCCTAGTACTACTCTCGCCCAAGCACGCTTAACTGCGGAGTTCTGATGGGATCCGGTGCATTAGTGCTGGTATGATCGCACCCTTTTACTTATTGCGCTATTTTGTATTTATACCCTTTCCAGCCCTTGATTTCCTTCGAAATGCCGTAACTTTGTGCCCGATCGTCCGAATTAAACATTTTTTTTTTCAAATTGGTTATTTTTTCGAGATCTACGCGTCCCAAACCATTTCCCATCTCAAAATAACCGAAAACAAATAAAAATTACGAATTCGGCAAAAAAGGGGTGCAACACGAGGACTTCCCAGGAGGTCACCCATTCTAGTACTACTCTCGCCCAAGCACGCTTAACTGCGGAGTTCTGATGGGATCCGGTGCATTAGTGCTGGTATGATCGCACCCTTTTACCTATTGCGCTATTTTGTATTTATACCCTTTCCAGCCCCTGATTTCCTTCGAAATGTCGTAACTTTGTGCCCGATCGTCCGAATTAAACATTTTTTTTTTCAAATTGGTTATTTTTTCGAGATCTACGCGTCCCAAACCATTTCCCATCTCAAAATAACCGAAAAAAAATAAAAATTACGAATTCGGCAAAAAAGGGGTGCAACACGAGGACTTCCTAGGAGGTCACCCATCCTAGTACTACTCTCGCCCAAGCACGCTTAACTGCGGAGTTCTGATGGGATCCGGTGCATTAGTGCTGGTATGATCGCACCCATTTACTTATTGCGCTATTTTGTATTTATACCCTTTCCAGCCCCTGATTTCCTTCGAAATGCCGTAACTTTGTGCCCGATCGTCCGAATTAAACATTTTTTTTTTCAAATTGGTTATTTTTTCGAGATCTACGCGTCCCAAACCATTTCCCATCTCCAAAATAACCGAAAACAAATAAAAATTACGAATTCGGCAAAAAAGGGGTGCAACACGAGGACTTCCCAGGAGGTCACCCATCCTAGTACTACTCTCGCCCAAGCACGCTTAACTGCGGAGTTCTGATGGGTTCCGGTGCATTAGTGCTGGTATGATCGCACCCTCTTACTTATTGCGCTATTTTGTATTTATACCCTTTCCAGCCCCTGATTTCCTTCGAAATGCCGTAACTTTGTGCCTAATCGTCCGAATTAAACATTTTTTTTTTCAAATTGGTTATTTTTTTGAGATCTACGCGTCCCAAACCATTTCCCATCTCAAAATAACCGAAAACAAATAAAAATTACGAATTCGGCAAAAAAGGGGTGCAACACGAGGACTTCCCAGGAGGTCACCCATCCTAGTACTACTCTCGCCCAAGCACGCTTAACTGCGGAGTTCTGATGGGATCCGGTGCATTAGTGCTGGTATGATCGCACCCATTTACTTATTGCGCTATTTTGTATTTATACCCTTTCCAGCCCCTGATTTCCTTCGAAATGCCGTAACTTTGTGCCCGATCGTCCGAATTAAACATTTTTTTTTTCAAATTGGTTATTTTTTCGAGATCTACGCGTCCCAAACCATTTCCCATCTCAAAATAACCGAAAACAAATAAAAATTACGAATTCGGCAAAAAAGGGGTGCAACACGAGGACTTCCCAGGAGGTCACCCATCCTAGTACTACTCTCGCCCAAGCACGCTTAACTGCGGAGTTCTGATGGGATCCGGTGCATTAGTGCTGGTATGATCGCACCCTTTTACTTATTGCGCTATTTTGTATTTATACCCTTTCCAGCCCCTGATTTCCTTCGAAATGTCGTAACTTTGTGCCCGATCGTCCGAATTAAACATTTTTTTTTTCAAATTGGTTATTTTTTTGAGATCTACGCGTCCCAAACCATTTCCCAACTCAAAATAACCGAAAACAAATAAAAATTACAAATTCGGCAAAAAAGGGGTGCAACACGAGGACTTCCCAGGAGGTCACCCATCCTAGTACTACTCTCGCCCAAGCACGCTTAACTGCGGAGTTCTGATGGGATCCGGTGCATTAGTGCTGGTATGATCACACCCTTTTACTTATTGCGTTATTTTGTATTTATACCCTTTCCAGCCCCTGATTTCCTTCGAAATGCCGTAACTTTGTGCCCGATCGTCTGAATTAAACATTTTTTTTTTCAAATTGGTTATTTTTTTGAGATCTACGCGTCCCAAACCATTTCCCATCTCAAAATAACCGAAAAAAAATAAAAATTACGAATTCGGCAAAAAAGGGGTGCAACACGAGGACTTCCCAGGAGGTCACCCATCCTAGTACTACTCTCGCCCAAGCACGCTTAACTGCGGAGTTCTGATGGGATCCGGTGCATTAGTGCTGGTATGATCGCACCCTTTTACTTATTGCGCTATTTTGTATTTATACCCTTTCCAGCCCCTGATTTCCTTAGAAATGCCGTAACTTTGTGCCCGATCGTCCGAATTAAACATTTTTTTTTTCAAATTGGTTATTTTTTCGAGATCTACGCGTCCCAAACCATTTCCCATCTCAAAATAACCGAAAACAAATAAAAATTACGAATTCGGCAAAAAAGGGGTGCAACACGAGGACTTCCCAGGAGGTCACCCATCCTAGTACTACTCTCGCCCAAGCACGCTTAACTGCGGAGTTCTGATGAGATCCGGTGCATTAGTGCTGGTATGATCGCACCCTTTTACTTATTGCGCTATTTTGTATTTATACCCTTTCCAGCCCCTGATTTCCTTCGAAATGCCGTAACTTTGTGCCCGATCGTCCGAATTAAACATGTTTTTTTCAAATTGGTTATTTTTTCGAGATCTACGCGTCCCAAACAATTTCCCATCTCAAAATAACCGAAAACAAATAAAAATTACGAATTCGGCAAAAAAGGGGTGCAACACGAGGACTTCCCAGGAGGTCACCCATCCTAGTACTACTCTCGCCCAAGCACGCTTAACTGCGGAGTTCTGATGGGATCCGGTGCATTAGTGCTGGTATGATCGCACCCTTTTACTTATTGCGCTATTTTGTATTTATACCCTTTCCAGCCCCTGATTTCCTTCGAAATGCCGTAACTTTGTGCCCGATCGTCCGAATTAAACATTTTTTTTTTCAAATTGGTTATTTTTTCGAGATCTACGCGTCCCAAACCATTTCCCATCTCAAAATAACCGAAAACAAATAAAAATTACGAATTCGGCAAAAAAGGGGTGCAACACGAGGACTTCCCAGGAGGTCACCCATCCTAGTACTACTCTCGCCCAAGCACGCTTAACTGCGGAGTTCTGATGGGATCCGGTGCATTAGTGCTGGTATGATCGCACCCATTTACTTATTGCGCTATTTTGTATTTATACCCTTTCCAGCCCCTGATTTCCTTCGAAATGCCGTAACTTTGTGCCCGATCGTCCGAATTAAACATTTTTTTTTTCAAATTGGTTATTTTTTTGAGATCTACGCGTCCCAAACCATTTCCCATCTCAAAATAACCGAAAACAAATAAAAATTACGAATTCGGCAAAAAAGGGGTGCAACACGAGGACTTCCCAGGAGGTCACCCATCATAGTACTACTCTCGCCCAAGCACGCTTAATTGCGGAGTTCTGATGGGATCCGGTGCATTAGTGCTGGTATGATCGCACCCATTTACTTATTGCGCTATTTTGTATTTATACCCTTTCCAGCCCCTAAATTCCTTCGAAATGACGTAACTTTGTGCCCGATCGTCCGAATTAAACATTTTTTTTTTTCAAATTGGTTATTTTTTCGAGATCTACGCGTCCCAAACCATTTCCCATCTCAAAATAATCGAAAACAAATAAAAATTACGAATTCAGCAAAAAAAGAGTGCAACACGAGGACTTCCCAGGAGGTCACCCATCCTAGTACTACTCTCTCCCAAGCACGCTTAACTGCGGAGTTCTGATGGGATCCGGTGCATTAGTGCTGGTATGATCGCACTCTTTTACTTATTGCGCTATTTTGTATTTATACCCTTTCCAGCCCTTGATTTCCTTCGAAATGCCGTAACTTTGTGCCCGATCGTCCGAATTAAACATTTTTTTTTTCAGATTGGTTATTTTTTTGAGATCTACGCGTCCCAAACCATTTCCCATCTCAAAATAACCGAAAACAAATAAAAATTACGAATTCGGCAAAAAAGGGGTGCAACACGAGGACTTCCCAGGAGGTCACCCATCCTAGTACTACTCTCGCCCAAGCACGCTTAACTGCGGAGTTCTGATGGGATCCGGTGCATTAGTGCTGGTATGATCGCACCCATTTACTTATTGCGCTATTTTGTATTTATACCCTTTCCAGCCCCTGATTTCCTTCGAAATGTCGTAACTTTGTGCCCGATCGTCCGAATTAAACATTTTTTTTTTCAAATTTGTTATTTTTCGAGATCTACGCGTCCCAAACCATTTCCCATCTCAAAATAACCGAAAACAAATAAAAATTACGAATTCGGCAAAAAAGGGGTGCAACACGAGGACTTCCCAGGAGGTCACCCATCCTAGTACTACTCTCGCCCAAGCACGCTTAACTGCGGAGTTCTGATGGGATCCGGTGCATTAGTGCTGGTATGATCGCACCTTTTTACTTATTGCGCTATTTTGTATTTATACCCTTTCCAGCCCCTGATTTCCTTCGAAATGCCGTAACTTTGTGCCTGATCGTCCGAATTAAACATTTTTTTTTTCAAATTTGTTATTTTTCGAGATCTACGCGTCCCAAACCATTTCCCATCTCAAAATAATCGAAAACAAATAAAAATTACGAATTCGGCAAAAAAGGGGTGCAACACGAGGACTTCCCAGGAGGTCACCCATCCTAGTACTACTCTCGCCCAAGCACGCTTAACTGCGGAGTTCTGATGGGATCCGGTGCATTAGTGCTGGTATGATCGCACCTTTTTACTTATTGCGCTATTTTGTATTTATACCCTTTCCAGCCCCTGATTTCCTTCGAAATGCCGTAACTTTGTGCCCGATCGTCCGAATTAAACATTTTTTTTTTCAAATTTGTTATTTTTCGAGATCTACGCGTCCCAAACCATTTCCCATCTCAAAATAACCGAAAACAAATAAAAATTACGAATTCGGCAAAAAAGGGGTGCAACACGAGGACTTCCCAGGAGGTCACCCATCCTAGTACTACTCTCGCCCAAGCACGCTTAACTGCGGAGTTCTGATGGGATCCGGTGCATTAGTGCTGGTATGAACGCACCCATTTACTTATTGCGCTATTTTGTATTTAAACCCTTTCCAGCCCCTGATTTCCTTCGAAATGCCGTAACTTTGTGCCCGATCGTCCGAATTAAACATTTTTTTTTTCAAATTGGTTATTTTTTCGAGATCTACGCGTCCCAAACCATTTCCCATCTCAAAATGACCGAAAACAAATAAAAATTACGAATTCGGCAAAAAAGGGGTGCAACACGAGGACTTCCCAGTAGGTCACCCATCCTAGTACTACTCTCGCCCAAGCACGCTTAACTGCGGAGTTCTGATGGGATCCGGTGCATTAGTGCTGGTATGATCGCACCCTTTTACTTATTGCGCTATTTTGTATTTATACCCTTTCCAGCTCCTGATTTCCTTCGAAATGCCATAACTTTGTGCCCGATCGTCCGAATTAAACATTTTTTTTTCAAATTGGTTATTTTTTCGAGATCTACGCGTCTTAAACCATTTCCCATCTCAAAATAACCGAAAACAAATAAAAATTACGAATTCGGCAAAAAAGGGGTGCAACACGAGGACTTCCCAGGAGGTCACCCATCCTAGTACTACTCTCGCCCAAGCACGCTTAACTGCGGAGTTCTGATGGGATCCGGTGCATTAGTGCTGGTATGATCGCACCCTTTTACTTATTGCGCTATTTTGTATTTATACCCTTTCCAGCCCCTGATTTCCTTCGAAATGCCGTAACTTTGTGCCCGATCGTCCGAATTAAACATTTTTTTTTTCAAATTGGTTATTTTTTTGAGATCTACGCGTCCCAAACCATTTCCCATCTCAAAATAACCGAAAACAAATAAAAATTACGAATTCGGCAAAAAAGGGGTGCAACACGAGGACTTCCCAGGAGGTCACCCATCCTAGTACTACTCTCGCCCAAGCACGCTTAACTGCGGAGTTCTGATGGGATCCGATGCATTAGTGCTTGTATGATCGCACCCTTTTACTTATTACGCTATTTTGTATTTATACCCTTTCCAGCCCCTAATTTCCTTCGAAATGCCGTAACTTTGTGCCCGATCGTCCAAATTAAACATTTTTTTTTTTCAAATTGGTTATTTTTTCGAGATCTACGCGTACCAAACCATTTCCCATCTCAAAATAACCGAAAACAAATAAAAATTACGAATTCGGCAAAAAAGGGGTGCAACACGAGGACTTCCCAGGAGGTCACCCATCCTAGTACTACTCTCGCCCAAGCACGCTTAACTGCGGAGTTCTGATGGGATCCGGTGCATTAGTGCTGGTATGATCGCACCCTTTAACTTATTGCGCTATTTTGTATTTATACCCTTTCCAGCCCCTGATTTCCTTCGAAATGCCGTAACTTTGTGCCCGATCGTCCGAATTAAACATTTTTTGTTTTCAAATTGGTTATTTTTTTGAGATCTACTCGTCCCAAACCATTTCCCATCTCAAAATAACCGAAAACAAATAAAAATTACGAATTCGGCAAAAAAGGGGTGCAACACGAGGACTTCCCAGGAGGTCACCCATCCTAGTACTACTCTCGCCCAAGCACGCTTAACTGCGGAGTTCTGATGGGATCCGGTGCATTAGTGCTGGTATGATCGCACCCTTTTACTTATTGCGCTATTTTGTATTTATACCCTTTCCAGCCCCTGATTTCCTTCGAAATGCCGTAACTTTGTGCCCGATCGTCCAAATTAAACATTTTTTTTTTCAAATTGGTTATTTTTTCGAGATCTACGCGTCCCAAACCATTTCCCATCTCAAAATAACCGAAAACAAATAAAAATTACGAATTCGGCAAAAAAGGGGTGCAACACGAGGACTTCCCAGGAGGTCACCCATCCTAGTACTACTCTCGCCCAAGCACGCTTAACTGCGGAGTTCTGATGGGATCCGGTGCATTAGTGCTGGTATGATCGCACCCATTTACTTGTTGCGCTATTTTGTATTTATACCCTTTCCAGCCCCTGATTTCCTTCGAAATGCCGTAACTTTGTGCCCGATCGTCCGAATTAAACATTTTTTTTTTTTCAAATTGGTTTTTTTTTCGAGATCTACGCGTCCCAAACCATTTCCCATCTCAAAATAACCGAAAACAAATAAAAATTACGAATTCGGCAAAAAAGGGGTGCAACACGAGGACTTCCCAGGAGGTCACCCATCCTAGTACTACTCTCGCCCAAGCACGCTTAACGGCGGAGTTCTGATGGGATCCGGTGCATTAGTGCTGGTATGATCGCACCCTTTTACTTATTGCGCTATTTTGTATTTATACCCTTTCCTGCCCTTGATTTTCTTCGAAATGCCGTAACTTTGTGCCCGATCGTCCGAATTAAACATTTTTTTTTTTCAAATTGGTTATTTTTTTGAGATCTACGCGTCCCAAACCATTTCCCATCTCAAAATAACCGAAAACAAATAAAAATTACGAATTCGGCAAAAAAGGGGTGCAACACGAGGACTTCCCAGGAGGTCACCCATCCTAGTACTACTCTCGCCCAAGCACGCTTAACTGCGGAGTTCAGATGGGATCCGGTGCATTAGTGCTGGTATGATCGCACCCATTTACTTATTGCGCTATTTTGTATTTATACCCTTTCCAGCCCCTGATTTCCTTCGAAATGCCGTAACTTTGTGCCCGATCGTCCGAATTAAACATTTTTTTTTTCAAATTGGTTATTTTTTTGAGATCTACGCGTCCCAAACCATTTCCCATCTCAAAATAACCGAAAACAAATAAAAATTACGAATTCGGCAAAAAAGGGGTGCAACACGAGGACTTCCCAGGAGGTCACCCATCCTAGTACTACTCTCGCCCAAGCACGCTTCACTGCGGAGTTCTGATGGGATCCGGTGCATTAGTGCTGGTATGATCGCACCCTTTTACTTATTGCGCTATTTTGTATTTATACCCTTTCCAGCCCCTGATTTCCTTCGAAATGCCGTAACTTTGTGCCCGATCGTCCGAATTAAACATTTTTTTTTTCAAATTGGTTATTTTTTTGAGATCTACGCGTCCCAAACCATTTCCCATCTCAAAATAACCGAAAACAAATAAAAATTACGAATTCGGCAAAAAAGGGGTGCAACACGAGGACTTCCCAGGAGGTCACCCATCCTAGTACTACTCTCGCCCAAGCACGCTTCACTGCGGAGTTCTGATGGGATCCGGTGCATTAGTGCTGGTATGATCGCACCCATTTACTTATTGCGCTATTTTGTATTTATACCCTTTCCAGCCCCCGATTTCCTTCGAAATGCCGTAACTTTGTGCCCGATCGTCCGAATTAAACATTTTTTTTTTTCAAATTGGTTATTTTTTTGAGATCTACGCGTCCCAAACCATTTCCCATCTCAAAATAACCGAAAACAAATAAAAATTACGAATTCGGCAAAAAAGGGGTGCAACACGAGGACTTCCCAGGAGGTCACCCATCCTAGTACTACTCTCGCCCAAGCACGCTTAACTACGGAGTACTGATGGGATCCGGTGCATTAGTGCTGGTATGATCGCACCGATTTACTTATTGCGCTATTTTGTATTTATACCCTTTCCAGCCCCTGATTTCCTTCGAAATGCCGTAACTTTGTGCCCGATCGTCCGAATTAAACATTTTTTTTTTCAAATTGGTTATTTTTTTGAGATCTACGCGTCCCAAACCATTTCCTATCTCAAAATAACCGAAAACAAATAAAAATTACGAATTCGGCAAAAAAGGGGTGCAACACGAGGACTTCCCAGGAGGTCACCCATCCTAGTACTACTCTCGCCCAAGCACGCTTAACTGCGGAGTTCTGATGGGATCCGGTGCATTAGTGCTGGTATGATCGCACCCATTTACTTATTGCGCTATTTTGTATTTATACCCTTTCCAGCCCCTGATTTCCTTCGAAATGCCGTAACTTTGTGCCCGATCGTCCGAATTAAACATTTTTTTTTTTCAAATTGGTTATTTTTTTGAGATCTACGCGTCCCAAACCATTTCCCATCTCAAAATAACCGAAAACAAATAAAAATTACGAATTCGGCAAAAAAGGGGTGCAACACGAGGACTTCCCAGGAGGTCACCCATCCTAGTACTACTCTCGCCCAAGCACGCTTAACTGCGGAGTTCTGATGGGATCCGGTGCATTAGTGCTGGTATGATCGCACCCATTTACTTATTGCGCTATTTTGTATTTATACCCTTTCCAGCCCCTGATTTCCTTCGAAATGCCGTAACTTTGTGCCCGATCGTCCGAATTAAACATTTTTTTTTTCAAATTGGTTATTTTTTTGAGATCTACGCGTCCCAAACCATTTCCCATCTCAAAATAACCGAAAACAAATAAAAATTACGAATTCGGCAAAAAAGGGGTGCAACACGAGGACTTCCCAGGAGGTCACCCATCCTAGTACTACTCTCGCCCAAGCACGCTTAACTGCGGAGTTCTGATGGGATCCGGTGCATTAGTGCTGGTATGATCGCACCCATTTACTTATTGCGCTATTTTGTATTTATACCCTTTCCAGCCCCTGATTTCCTTCGAAATGCCGTAACTTTGTGCCCGATCGTCCGAATTAAACATTTTTTTTTTCAAATTGGTTATTTTTTCGAGATCTACGCGTCCCAAACCATTTCCCATCTCAAAATAACCGAAAACAAATAAAAATTACGAATTCGGCAAAAAAGGGGTGCAACACGAGGACTTCCCAGGAGGTCACCCATCCTAGTACTACTCTCGCCCAAGCACGCTTAACTGCGGAGTTCTGATGGGATCCGGTGCATTAGTGCTGGTATGATCGCACCCATTTACTTATTGCGCTATTTTGTATTTATACCCTTTCCAGCCCCTGATTTCCTTCGAAATGCCGTAACTTTGTGCCCGATCGTCCGAATTAAACATTTTTTTTTTTCAAATTGGTTATTTTTTTGAGATCTACGCGTCCCAAACCATTTCCCATCTCAAAATAACCGAAAACAAATAAAAATTACGAATTCGGCAAAAAAGGGGTGCAACACGAGGACTTCCCAGGAGGTCACCCATCCTAGTACTACTCTCGCCCAAGCACGCTTAACTGCGGAGTTCTGATGGGATCCGGTGCATTAGTGCTGGTATGATCGCACCCATTTACTTATTGCGCTATTTTGTATTTATACCCTTTCCAGCCCCTGATTTCCTTCGAAATGCCGTAACTTTGTGCCCGATCGTCCGAATTAAACATTTTTTTTTTCAAATTGGTTATTTTTTTGAGATCTACGCGTCCCAAACTATTTCCCATCTCAAAATAACCGAAAACAAATAAAAATTACGAATTCGGCAAAAAAGGGGTGCAACACGAGGACTTCCCAGGAGGTCACCCATCCTAGTACTACTCTCGCCCAAGCACGCTTAACTGCGGAGTTCTGATGGGATCCGGTGCATTAGTGCTGGTATGATCGCACCCATTTACTTATTGCGCTATTTTGTATTTATACCCTTTCCAGCCCCTGATTTCCTTCGAAATGCCGTAACTTTGTGCCCGATCGTCCGAATTAAACATTTTTTTTTTCAAATTGGTTATTTTTTTGAGATCTACGCGTCCCAAACCATTTCCCATCTCAAAATAACCGAAAACAAATAAAAATTACGAATTCGGCAAAAAAGGGGTGCAACACGAGGACTTCCCAGGAGGTCACCCATCCTAGTACTACTCTCGCCCAAGCACGCTTAACTGCGGAGTTCTGATGGGATCCGGTGCATTAGTGCTGGTATGATCGCACCCATTTACTTATTGCGCTATTTTGTATTTATACCCTTTCCAGCCCCTGATTTCCTTCGAAATGCCGTAACTTTGTGCCCGATCGTCCGAATTAAACATTTTTTTTTTTCAAATTGGTTATTTTTTTGAGATCTACGCGTCCCAAACCATTTCCCATCTCAAAATAACCGAAAACAAATAAAAATTACGAATTCGGCAAAAAAGGGGTGCAACACGAGGACTTCCCAGGAGGTCACCCATCCTAGTACTACTCTCGCCAATGCACGCTTAACTGCGGAGTTCTGATGGGATCCGGTGCATTAGTGCTGGTATGATCGCAACCATTTACTTATTGCGCTATTTTGTATTTATACCCTTTCCAGCCCCTGATTTCCTTCGAAATGCCGTAACTTTGTGCCCGATCGTCCGAATTAAACATTTTTTTTTTCAAATTGGTTATTTTTTGAGATCTACGCGTCCCAAACCATTTCCCATCTCTAAATAACCGAAAACAAATAAAAATTACGAATTCGGCAAAAAAGGGGTGCAACACGAGGACTTCCCAGGAGGTCACCCATCCTAGTACTACTCTCGCCCAAGCACGCTTAACTGCGGAGTTCTGATGGGATCCGGTGCATTAGTGCTGGTATGATCGCACCCATTTACTTATTGCGCTATTTTGTATTTATACCCTTTCCAGCCCCTGATTTCCTTCGAAATGCCGTAACTTTGTGCCCGATCGTCCGAATTAAACATTTTTTTTTTCAAATTGGTTATTTTTTTGAGATCTACGCGTCCCAAACCATTTCCCATCTCAAAATAACCGAAAACAAATAAAAATTACGAATTCGGCAAAAAAGGGGTGCAACACGAGGACTTCCCAGGAGGTCACCCATCCTAGTACTACTCTCGCCCAAGCACGCTTAACTGCGGAGTTCTGATGGGATCCGGTGCATTAGTGCTGGTATGATCGCACCCATTTACTTATTGCGCTATTTTGTATTTATACCCTTTCCAGCCCCTGATTTCCTTCGAAATGCCGTAACTTTGTGCCCGATCGTCCGAATTAAACATTTTTTTTTTCAAATTGGTTATTTTTTGAGATCTACGCGTCCCAAACCGTTTCCCATCTCAAAATAACCGAAAACAAATAAAAATTACAAATTCGGGAAAAAAAGGGTGCAACCAAGGACTTCCCAGGAGGTCACCCATCCTAGTACTACTCTCGCCCAAGCACGCTTAACTGCGGAGTTCTGATGGGATCCGGTGCATTAGTGCTGGTATGATCGCACCCATTTACTTATTGCGCTATTTTGTATTTATACCCTTTCCAGCCCCTGATTTCCTTCGAAATGCCGTAACTTTGTGCCCGATCGTCCGAATTAAACATTTTTTTTTTCAAATTGGTTATTTTTTTGAGATCTACGCGTCCCAAACCATTTCCCATCTCTAAATAACCGAAAACAAATAAAAATTACGAATTCGGCAAAAAAGGGGTGCAACACGAGGACTTCCCAGGAGGTCACCCATCCTAGTACTACTCTCGCCCAAGCACGCTTAACTGCGGAGTTCTGATGGGATCCGGTGCATTAGTGCTGGTATGATCGCACCCATTTACTTATTGCGCTATTTTGTATTTATACCCTTTCCAGCCCCTGATTTCCTTCGAAATGCCGTAACTTTGTGCCCGATCGTCCGAATTAAACATTTTTTTTTTCAAATTGGTTATTTTTTTGAGATCTACGCGTCCCAAACCATTTCCCATCTCAAAATAACCGAAAACAAATAAAAATTACGAATTCGGCAAAAAAGGGGTGCAACACGAGGACTTCCCAGGAGGTCACCCATCCTAGTACTACTCTCGCCCAAGCACGCTTAACTGCGGAGTTCTGATGGGATCCGGTGCATTAGTGCTGGTATGATCGCACCCATTTACTTATTGCGCTATTTTGTATTTATACCCTTTCCAGCCCCTGATTTCCTTCGAAATGCCGTAACTTTATGCCCGATCGTCCGAATTAAACATTTTTTTTTTTCAAATTGGTTATTTTTTGAGATCTACGCGTCCCAAACCATTTCCCATCTCAAAATAACCGAAAACAAATAAAAATTACGAATTCGGCAAAAAAGGGGTGCAACACGAGGACTTCCCAGGAGGTCACCCATCCTAGTACTACTCTCGCCCAAGCACGCTTAACTGCGGAGTTCTGATGGGATCCGGTGCATTAGTGATGGTATGATCGCACCCATTTACTAATTGCGCTATTTTGTATTTATACCCTTTCCAGCCCCTGATTTCCTTCGAAATGCCGTAACTTTGTGCCCGATCGTCCGAATTAAACATTTTTTTTTTTCAAATTGGTTATTTTTTTGAGATCTACGCGTCCCAAACCATTTCCCATCTCAAAATAACCGAAAACAAATAAAAATTACGAATTCGGCAAAAAAGGGGTGCAACACGAGGACTTCCCAGGAGGTCACCCATCCTAGTACTACTCTCGCCCAAGCACGCTTAACTGCGGAGTTCTGATGGGATCCGGTGCATTAGTGCTGGTATGATCGCTCCCATTTACTTATTGCGCTATTTTGTATTTATACCCTTTCCAGCCCCTGATTTCCTTCGAAATGCCGTAACTTTGTGCCCGATCGTCCGAATTAAACATTTTTTTTTTCAAATTGGTTATTTTTTGAGATCTACGCGTCCCAAACCGTTTCCCATCTCAAAATAACCGAAAACAAATAAAAATTACGAATTCGGCAAAAAAGGGGTGCAACACGAGGACTTCCCAGGAGGTCACCCATCCTAGTACTACTCTCGCCCAAGCACGCTTAACTGCGGAGTTCTGATGGGATCCGGTGCATTAGTGCTGGTATGATCGCACCCATTTACTTATTGCGCTATTTTGTATTTATACCCTTTCCAGCCCATGATTTCTTTCGAAATGCCGTAACTTTGTGCCCGATCGTCCGAATTAAACATTTTTTTTTCAAATTGGTTATTTTTTTGAGATCTACGCGTCCCAAACCATTTCCCATCTCAAAATAACCGAAAACAAATAAAAATTACGAATTCGGCAAAAAAGGGGTGCAACACGAGGACTTCCCAGGAGGTCACCCATCCTAGTACTACTCTCGCCCAAGCACGCTTAACTGTGGAGTTCTGATTGGATCCGGTGCATTAGTGCTGGTATGATCGCACCCATTTACTTATTGCGCTATTTTGTATTTATACCCTTTCCAGCCCCTGATTTCCTTCGAAATGCCGTAACTTTGTGCCCGATCGTCCGAATTAAACATTTTTTTTTTTCAAATTGGTTATTTTTTGAGATCTACGCGTCCCAAACCATTTCCCATCTCAAAATAACCGAAAACAAATAAAAATTACGAATTCGGCAAAAAAGGGGTGCAACACGAGGACTTCCCAGGAGGTCACCCATCCTAGTACTACTCTCGCCCAAGCACGCTTAACTGCGGAGTTCTGATGGGATCCGGTGCCTTAGTGCTGGTATGATCGCACCCATTTACTTATTGCGCTATTTTGTATTTATACCCTTTCCAGCCCCTGATTTCCTTCGAAATGCCGTAACTTTGTGCCCGATCGTCCGAATTAAACATTTTTTTTTTCAAATTGGTTATTTTTTTGAGATCTACGCGTCCCAAACCATTTCCCATCTCAAAATAACCGAAAACAAATAAAAATTACGAATTCGGCAAAAAAGAGGTGCAACACGAGGACTTCCCAGGAGGTCACCCATCCTAGTACTACTCTCGCCCAAGCACGCTTAACTGCGGAGTTCTGATGGGATCCGGTGCATTAGTGCTGGTATGATCGCACCCATTTACTTATTGCGCTATTTTGTATTTATATCCTTTCCAGCCCCTGATTTCCTTCGAAATGCCGTAACTTTGTGCCCGATCGTCCGAATTAAACATTTTTTTTTTTCAAATTGGTTATTTTTTTGAGATCTACGCGTCCCAAACCATTTCCCATCTCAAAATAACCGAAAACAAATAAAAATTACGAATTCGGCAAAAAAGGGGTGCAACACGAGGACTTCCCAGGAGGTCACCCATCCTAGTACTACTCTCGCCCAAGCACGCTTAACTGCGGAGTTCTGATGGGATCCGGTGCATTAGTGCTGGTATGATCGCACCCATTTACTTATTGCGCTATTTTGTATTTATACCCTTTCCAGCCCCTGATTTCCTTCGAAATGCCGTAACTTTGTGCCCGATCGTCCGAATTAAACATTTTTTTTTTTCAAATTGGTTATTTTTTTGAGATCTACGCGTCCCAAACCATTTCCCATCTCAAAATAACCGAAAACAAATAAAAATTACGAATTCGGCAAAAAAGGGGTGCAACACGAGGACTTCCCAGGAGGTCACCCATCCTAGTACTATTCTCGCCCAAGCACGCTTAACTGCGGAGTTCTGATGGGATCCGGTGCATTAGTGCTGGTATGATCGCACCCATTTACTTATTGCGCTATTTTGTATTTATACCCTTTCCAGCCCCTGATTTCCTTCGAAATGCCGTAACTTTGTGCCCGATCGTCCGAATTAAACATTTTTCTTTTCAAATTGGTTATTTTTTGAGATCTACGCGTCCCAAACCATTTCCCATCTCAAAATTAGGGGTGCAACACGAGGACTTCCCAGGAGGTCACCCATCCTAGTACTACTCTCGCCCAAGCACGCTTAACTGCGGAGTTCTGATTGGATCCGGTGCATTAGTGCTGGTATGATCGCACCCATTTACTTATTGCGCTATTTTGTATTTATACCCTTTCCAGCCCCTGATTTCCTTCGAAATGCCGTAACTTTGTGCCCGATCGTCCGAATTAAACATTTTTTTTTTTCAAATTGGTTATTTTTTGAGATCTACGCGTCCCAAACCATTTCCCATCTCAAAATAACCGAAAACAAATAAAAATTACGAATTCGGCAAAAAAGGGGTGCAACACGAGGACTTCCCAGGAGGTCACCCATCCTAGTACTACTCTCGCCCAAGCACGCTTAACTGCGGAGTTCTGATGGGATCCGGTGCATTAGTGCTGGTATGATCGCACCCATTTACTTATTGCGCTATTTTGTATTTATACCCTTTCCAGCCCCTGATTTCCTTCGAAATGCCGTAACTTTGTGCCCGATCGTCCGAATTAAACATTTTTTTTTTCAAATTGGTTATTTTTTGAGATCTACGCGTCCCAAACCATTTCCCATCTCAAAATAACCGAAAACAAATAAAAATTACGAATTCGGCAAAAAAGGGGTGCAACACGAGGACTTCCCAGGAGGTCACCCATCCTAGTACTACTCTCGCCCAAGCACGCTTAACTGCGGAGTTCTGAAGGGATCCGGTGCCTTAGTGCTGGTATGATCGCACCCATTTACTTATTGCGCTATTTTGTATTTATACCCTTTCCAGCCCCTGATTTCCTTCGAAATGCCGTAACTTTGTGCCCGATCGTCCGAATTAAACATTTTTTTTTTCAAATTGGTTATTTTTTTGAGATCTACGCGTCCCAAACCATTTCCCATCTCAAAATAACCGAAAACAAATAAAAATTACGAATTCGGCAAAAAAGGGGTGCAACACGAGGACTTCCTAGGAGGTCACCCATCCTAGTACTACTCTCGCCCAAGCACGCTTAACTGCGGAGTTCTGATGGGATCCGGTGCATTAGTGCTGGTATGATCGCACCCATTTACTTATTGCGCTATTTTGTATTTATACCCTTTCCAGCCCCTGATTTCCTTCGAAATGCCGTAACTTTGTGCCCGATCGTCCGAATTAAACATTTTTTTTTTCAAATTGGTTATTTTTTTGAGATCTACGCGTCCCAAACCATTTCCCATCTCAAAATAACCGAAAACAAATAAAAATTACGAATTCGGCAAAAAAGGGGTGCAACACGAGGACTTCCCAGGAGGTCACCCATCCTAGTACTACTCTCGCCCAAGCACGCTTAACTGCGGAGTTCTGATGGGATCCGGTGCATTAGTGCTGGTATGATCGCACCCATTTACTTATTGCGCTATTTTGTATTTATACCCTTTCCAGCCCCTGATTTCCTTCGAAATGCCGTAACTTTGTGCCCGATCGTCCGAATTAAACATTTTTTTTTTCAAATTGGTTATTTTTTGAGATCTACGCGTCCCAAACCATTTCCCATCTCAAAATAACCGAAAACAAATAAAAATTACGAATTCGGCAAAAAAGGGGTGCAACACGAGGACTTACCAGGCGGTCACCCATCCTAGTACTACTCTCGCCCAAGCACGCTTAACTGCGGAGTTCTGATGGGATCCAGTGCCTTAGTGCTGGTATGATCGCACCCATTTACTTATTGCGCTATTTTGTATTTATACCCTTTCCAGCCCCTGATTTCCTTCGAAATGCCGTAACTTTGTGCCCGATCGTCCGAATTAAACATTTTTTTTTTCAAATTGGTTATTTTTTTGAGATCTACGCGTCCCAAACCATTTCCCATCTCAAAATAACCGAAAACAAATAAAAATTACGAATTCGGCAAAAAAGGGGTGCAACACGAGGACTTCCCAGGAGGTCACCCATCCTAGTACTACTCTCGCCCAAGCACGCTTAACTGCGGAGTTCTGATGGGATCCGGTGCATTAGTGCTGGTATGATCGCACCCATTTACTTATTGCGCTATTTTGTATTTATACCCTTTCCAGCCCCTGATTTCCTTCGAAATGCCGTAACTTTGTGCCCGATCGTCCGAATTAAACATTTTTTTTTTCAAATTGGTTATTTTTTTGAGATCTACGCGTCCCAAACCATTTCCCATCTCAAAATAACCGAAAACAAATAAAAATTACGAATTCGGCAAAAAAGGGGTGCAACACGAGGACTTCCCAGGAGGTCACCCATCTTAGTACTACTCTCGCCCAAGCACGCTTAACTGCGGAGTTCTGATGGGATCCGGTGCATTAGTGCAGGTATGATCGCACCCATTTACTTATTGCGCTATTTTGTATTTATACCCTTTCCAGCCCCTGATTTCCTTCGAAATGCCGTAACTTTGTGCCCGATCGTCCGAATTAAACATTTTTTTTTTTCAAATTGGTTATTTTTTGAGATCTACGCGTCCCAAACCATTTCCCATCTCAAAATAACCGAAAACAAATAAAAATTACGAATTCAGCAAAAAAGGGGTGCAACACGAGGACTTCCCAGGAGGTCACCCATCCTAGTACTACTCTCGCCCAAGCACGCTTAACTGCGGAGTTCTGATGGGATCCGGTGCATTAGTGCTGGTATGATCGCACCCATTTACTTATTGCGCTATTTTGTATTTATACCCTTTCCAGCCCCTGATTTCCTTCGAAATGCCGTAACTTTGTGCCCGATCGTCCGAATTAAACATTTTTTTTTTCAAATTGGTTATTTTTTTGAGATCTACGCGTCCCAAACCATTTCCCATCTCAAAATAACCGAAAACAAAAAAAAATTACGAATTCGGCAAAAAAGGGGTGCAACACGAGGACTTCCCAGGAGGTCACCCATCCTAGTACTACTCTCGCCCAAGCACGCTTAACTGCGGAGTTCTGATGGGATCCGGTGCATTAGTGCTGGTATGATCGCACCCATTTACTTATTGCGCTATTTTGTATTTATACCCTTTCCAGCCCCTGATTTCCTTCGAAATGCCGTAACTTTGTGCCCGATCGTCCGAATTAAACATTTTTTTTTTCAAATTGGTTATTTTTTTGAGATCTACGCGTCCCAAACCATTTCCCATCTCAAAATAACCGAAAACAAATAAAAATTACGAATTCGGCAAAAAAGGGGTGCAACACGAGGACTTCCCAGGAGGTCACCCATCCTAGTACTACTCTCGCCCAAGCACGCTTAACTGCGGAGTTCTGATGGGATCCGGTGCATTAGTGCTGGTATGATCGCACCCATTTACTTATTGCGCTATTTTGTATTTATACCCTTTCCAGCCCCTGATTTCCTTCGAAATGCCGTAACTTTGTGCCCGATCGTCCGAATTAAACATTTTTTTTTTCAAATTGGTTATTTTTTTGAGATCTACGCGTCCCAAACCATTTCCCATCTCAAAATAACCGAAAACAAATAAAAATTACGAATTCGGCAAAAAAGGGGTGCAACACGAGGACTTCCCAGGAGGTCACCCATCCTAGTACTACTCTCGCCCAAGCACGCTTAACTGCGGAGTTCTGATGGGATCCGGTGCATTAGTGCTGGTATGATCGCACCCATTTACTTATTGCGCTATTTTGTATTTATACCCTTTCCAGCCCCTGATTTCCTTCGAAATGCCGTAACTTTGTGCCCGATCGTCCGAATTAAACATTTTTTTTTCAAATTGGTTATTTTTTGAGATCTACGCGTCCCAAACCATTTCCCATCTCAAAATAACCGAAAACAAATAAAAATTACGAATTCGGCAAAAAAGGGGTGCAACACGAGGACTTACCAGGCGGTCACCCATCGTAGTACTACTCTCGCCCAAGCACGCTTAACTGCGGAGTTCTGATGGGATCCAGTGCCTTAGTGCTGGTATGATCGCACCCATTTACTTATTGCGCTATTTTGTATTTATACCCTTTCCAGCCCCTGATTTCCTTCGAAATGCCGTAACTTTGTGCCCGATCGTCCGAATTAAACATTTTTTTTTTCAAATTGGTTATTTTTTTGAGATCTACGCGTCCCAAACCATTTCCCATCTCAAAATAACCGAAAACAAATAAAAATTACGAATTCGGCAAAAAAGGGGTGCAACACGAGGACTTCCCAGGAGGTCACCCATCCTAGTACTACTCTCGCCCAAGCACGCTTAACTGCGGAGTTCTGATGGGATCCGGTGCATTAGTGCTGGTATGATCGCACCCATTTACTTATTGCGCTATTTTGTATTTATACCCTTTCCAGCCCCTGATTTCCTTCGAAATGCCGTAACTTTGTGCCCGATCGTCCGAATTAAACATTTTTTTTTTCAAATTGGTTATTTTTTTGAGATCTACGCGTCCCAAACCATTTCCCATCTCAAAATAACCGAAAACAAATAAAAATTACGAATTCGGCAAAAAAGGGGTGCAACACGAGGACTTCCCAGGAGGTCACCCATCTTAGTACTACTCTCGCCCAAGCACGCTTAACTGCGGAGTTCTGATGGGATCCGGTGCATTAGTGCTGGTATGATCGCACCCATTTACTTATTGCGCTATTTTGTATTTATACCCTTTCCAGCCCCTGATTTCCTTCGAAATGCCGTAACTTTGTGCCCGATCGTCCGAATTAAACATTTTTTTTTCAAATTGGTTATTTTTTGAGATCTACGCGTCCCAAACCATTTCCCATCTCAAAATAACCGAAAACAAATAAAAATTACGAATTCGGCAAAAAAGGGGTGCAACACGAGGACTTCCCAGGAGGTCACCCATCCTAGTACTACTCTCGCCCAAGCACGCTTAACTGCGGAGTTCTGATGGGATCCGGTGCATTAGTGCTGGTATGATCGCACCCATTTACTTATTGCGCTATTTTGTATTTATACCCTTTCCAGCCCCTGATTTCCTTCGAAATGCCGTAACTTTGTGCCCGATCGTCCGAATTAAACATTTTTTTTTTCAAATTGGTTATTTTTTTGAGATCTACGCGTCCCAAACCATTTCCCATCTCAAAATAACCGAAAACAAAAAAAAATTACGAATTCGGCAAAAAAGGGGTGCAACACGAGGACTTCCCAGGAGGTCACCCATCCTAGTACTACTCTCGCCCAAGCACGCTTAACTGCGGAGTTCTGATGGGATCCGGTGCATTAGTGCTGGTATGATCGCACCCATTTACTTATTGCGCTATTTTGTATTTATACCCTTTCCAGCCCCTGATTTCCTTCGAAATGCCGTAACTTTGTGCCCGATCGTCCGAATTAAACATTTTTTTTTCAAATTGGTTATTTTTTTGAGATCTACGCGTCCCAAACCATTTCCCATCTCAAAATAACCGAAAACAAATAAAAATTACGAATTCGGCAAAAAAGGGGTGCAACACGAGGACTTCCCAGGAGGTCACCCATCCTAGTACTACTCTCGCCCAAGCACGCTTAACTGCGGAGTTCTGATGGGATCCGGTGCATTAGTGATGGTATGATCGCACCCATTTACTTATTGCGCTATTTTGTATTTATACCCTTTCCAGCCCCTGATTTCCTTCGAAATGCCGTAACTTTGTGCCCGATCGTCCGAATTAAACATTTTTTTTTTCAAATTGGTTATTTTTTTGAGATCTACGCGTCCCAAACCATTTCCCATCTCAAAATAACCGAAAACAAATAAAAATTACGAATTCGGCAAAAAAGGGGTGCAACACGAGGACTTCCCAGGAGGTCACCCATCCTAGTACTACTCTCGCCCAAGCACGCTTAACTGCGGAGTTCTGATGGGATCCGGTGCATTAGTGCTGGTATGATCGCACCCATTTACTTATTGCGCTATTTTGTATTTATACCCTTTCCAGCCCCTGATTTCCTTCGAAATGCCGTAACTTTGTGCCCGATCGTCCGAATTAAACATTTTTTTTTTCAAATTGGTTATTTTTTGAGATCTACGCATCCCAAACCATTTCCCATCTCAAAATAACCGAAAACAAATAAAAATTACGAATTCGGCAAAAAAGGGGTGCAACACGAGGACTTACCAGGCGGTCACCCATCCTAGTACTACTCTCGCCCAAGCACGCTTAACTGCGGAGTTCTGATGGGATCCAGTGCCTTAGTGCTGGTATGATCGCACCCATTTACTTATTGCGCTATTTTGTATTTATACCCTTTCCAGCCCCTGATTTCCTTCGAAATGCCGTAACTTTGTGCCCGATCGTCCGAATTAAACATTTTTTTTTTCAAATTGGTTATTTTTTTGAGATCTACGCGTCCCAAACCATTTCCCATCTCAAAATAACCGAAAACAAATAAAAATTACGATTCGGCAAATAAGGGGTGCAACACGAGGACTTCCCAGGAGGTCACCCATCCTAGTACTACTCTCGCCCAAGCACGCTTAACTGCGGAGTTCTAATGGGATCCGGTGCATTAGTGCTGGTATGATCGCACCCATTTACTTATTGCGCTATTTTGTATTTATACCCTTTCCAGCCCCTGATTTCCTTCGAAATGCCGTAACTTTGTGCCCGATCGTCCGAATTAAACATTTTTTTTTTCAAATTGGTTATTTTTTTGAGATCTACGCGTCCCAAACCATTTCCCATCTCAAAATAACCGAAAACAAATAAAAATTACGAATTCGGCAAAAAAGGGGTGCAACACGAGGACTTCCCAGGAGGTCACCCATCTTAGTACTACTCTCGCCCAAGCACGCTTAACTGCGGAGTTCTGATGGGATCCGGTGCATTAGTGCTGGTATGATCGCACCCATTTACTTATTGCGCTATTTTGTATTTATACCCTTTCCAGCCCCTGATTTCCTTCGAAATGCCGTAACTTTGTGCCCGATCGTCCGAATTAAACATTTTTTTTTTTCAAATTGGTTATTTTTTGAGATCTACGCGTCCCAAACCATTTCCCATCTCAAAATAACCGAAAACAAATAAAAATTACGAATTCGGCAAAAAAGGGGTGCAACACGAGGACTTCCCAGGAGGTCACCCATCCTAGTACTACTCTCGCCCAAGCACGCTTAACTGCGGAGTTCTGATGGGATCCGGTGCATTAGTGCTGGTATGATCGCACCCATTTACTTATTGCGCTATTTTGTATTTATACCCTTTCCAGCCCCTGATTTCCTTCGAAATGCCGTAACTTTGTGCCCGATCGTCCGAATTAAACATTTTTTTTTTCAAATTGGTTATTTTTTTGAGATCTACGCGTCCCAAACCATTTCCCATCTCAAAATAACCGAAAACAAAAAAAATTACGAATTCGGCAAAAAAGGGGTGCAACACGAGGACTTCCCAGGAGGTCACCCATCCTAGTACTACTCTCGCCCAAGCACGCTTAACTGCGGAGTTCTGATGGGATCCGGTGCATTAGTGCTGGTATGATCGCACCCGTTTACTTATTGCGCTATTTTGTATTTATACCCTTTCCAGCCCCTGATTTCCTTCGAAATGCCGTAACTTTGTGCCCGATCGTCCGAATTAAACATTTTTTTTTTCAAATTGGTTATTTTTTTGAGATCTACGCGTCCCAAACCATTTCCCATCTCAAAATAACCGAAAACAAATAAAAATTACGAATTCGGCAAAAAAGGGGTGCAACACGAGGACTTCCCAGGAGGTCACCCATCCTAGTACTACTCTCGCCCAAGCACGCTTAACTGCGGAGTTCTGATGGGATCCGGTGCATTAGTGCTGGTATGATCGCACCCATTTACTTATTGCGCTATTTTGTATTTATACCCTTTCCAGCCCCTGATTTCCTTCGAAATGCCGTAACTTTGTGCCCGATCGTCCGAATTAAACATTTTTTTTTTCAAATTGGTTATTTTTTTGAGATCTACACGTCCCAAACCATTTCCCATCTCAAAATAACCGAAAACAAATAAAAATTACGAATTCGGCAAAAAAGGGGTGCAACACGAGGACTTCCCAGGAGGTCACCCATCCTAGTACTACTCTCGCCCAAGCACGCTTAACTGCGGAGTTCTGATGGGATCCGGTGCCTTAGTGCTGGTATGATCGCACCCATTTACTTATTGCGCTATTTTGTATTTATACCCTTTCCAGCCCCTGATTTCCTTCGAAATGCCGTAACTTTGTGCCCGATCGTCCGAATTAAACATTTTTTTTTTCAAATTGGTTATTTTTTTGAGATCTACGCGTCCCAAACCATTTCCCATCTCAAAATAACCGAAAACAAATAAAAATTACGAATTCGGCAAAAAAGGGGTGCAACACGAGGACTTCCCAGGAGGTCACCCATCCTAGTACTACTCTCGCCCAAGCACGCTTAACTGCGGAGTTCTGATGGGATCCGGTGCATTAGTGCTGGTATGATCGCACCCATTTACTTATTGCGCTATTTTGTATTTATACCCTTTCCAGCCCCTGATTTCCTTCGAAATGCCGTAACTTTGTGCCCGATCGTCCGAATTAAACATTTTTTTTTTCAAATTGGTTATTTTTTTGAGATCTACGCATCCCAAACCATTTCCCATCTCAAAATAACCGAAAACAAATAAAAATTACGAATTCGGCAAAAAAGGGGTGCAACACGAGGACTTCCCAGGAGGTCACCCATCCTAGTACTACTCTCGCCCAAGCACGCTTAACTGCGGAGTTCTGATGGGATCCGGTGCATTAGTGCTGGTATGATCGCACCCATTTACTTATTGCGCTATTTTGTATTTATACCCTTTCCAGCCCCTGATTTCCTTCGAAATGCCGTAACTTTGTGCCCGATCGTCCGAATTAAACATTTTTTTTTTCAAATTGGTTATTTTTTTGAGATCTACGCGTCCCAAACCATTTCCCATCTCAAAATAACCGAAAACAAATAAAAATTACGAATTCGGCAAAAAAGGGGTGCAACACGAGGACTTCCCAGGAGGTCACCCATCCTAGTACTACTCTCGCCCAAGCACGCTTAACTGCGGAGTTCTGATGGGATCCGGTGCATTAGTGCTGGTGTGATCGCACCCATTTACTTATTGCGCTATTTTGTATTTATACCCTTTCCAGCCCCTGATTTCCTTCGAAATGCCGTAACTTTGTGCCCGATTGTCCGAATTAAACATTTTTTTTTTCAAATTGGTTATTTTTTGAGATCTACGCGTCCCAAACCATTTCCCATCTCAAAATAACCGAAAACAAATAAAAATTACGAATTCGGCAAAAAAGGGGTGCAACACGAGGACTTCCCAGGAGGTCACCCATCCTAGTACTACTCTCGCCCAAGCACGCTTAACTGCGGAGTTCTGATGGGATCCGGTGCATTAGTGCTGGTATGATCGCACCCATTTACTTATTGCGCTATTTTGTATTTATACCCTTTCCAGCCCCTGATTTCCTTCGAAATGCCGTAACTTTGTGCCCGATCGTCCGAATTAAACATTTTTTTTTTCAAATTGGTTAGTTTTTTGAGATCCACGCGTCCCAAACCATTTCCCATCTCAAAATAACCGAAAACAAATAAAAATTACGAATTCGGCAAAAAAGGGGTGCAACACGAGGACTTCCCAGGAGATCACCCATCCTAGTACTACTCTCGCCCAAGCACGCTTAACTGCGGAGTTCTGATGGGATCCGGTGCATTAGTGCTGGTATGATCGCACCCATTTACTTATTGCGCTATTTTGTATTTATACCCTTTCCAGCCCCTGATTTCCTTCGAAATGCCGTAACTTTGTGCCCGATCGTCCGAATTAAACATTTTTTTTTTCAAATTGGTTATTTTTTTGAGATCTACGCGTCCCAAACCATTTCCCATCTCAAAATAACCGAAAACAAATAAAAATTACGAATTCGGCAAAAAAGGGGTGCAACACGAGGACTTCCCAGGAGGTCACCCATCCTAGTACTACTCTCGCCCAAGCACGCTTAACTGCGGAGTTCTGATGGGATCCGGTGCATTAGTGCTGGTATGATCGCACCCATTTACTTATTGCGCTATTTTGTATTTATACCCTTTCCAGCCCCTGATTTCCTTCGAAATGCCGTAACTTTGTGCCCGATCGTCCGAATTAAACATTTTTTTTTTCAAATTGGTTATTTTTTTGAGATCTACGCGTCCCAAACCATTTCTCATCTCAAAATAACCGAAAATAAATAAAAATTACGAATTCGGCAAAAAAGGGGTGCAACACGAGGACTTCCCAGGAGGTCACCCATCCTAGTACTACTCTCGCCCAAGCACGCTTAACTGCGGAGTTCTGATGGGATCCGGTGCATTAGTGCTGGTATGATCGCACCCATTTACTTATTGCGCTATTTTGTATTTATACCCTTTCCAGCCCCTAATTTCCTTCGAAATGCCGTAACTTTGTGCCCGATCGTCCGAATTAAACATTTTTTTTTTCAAATTGGTTATTTTTTGAGATCTACGCGTCCCAAACCATTTCCCATCTCAAAATAACCGAAAACAAATAAAAATTACGAATTCGGCAAAAAAGGGGCGCAACACGAGGACTTCCCAGGAGGTCACCCATCCTAGTACTACTCTCGCCCAAGCACGCTTAACTGCGGAGTTCTGATGGGATCCGGTGCATTAGTGCTGGTATGATCGCACCCATTTACTTATTGCGCTATTTTGTATTTATACCCTTTCCAGCCCCTGATTTCCTTCGAAATGCCGTAACTTTGTGCCCGATCGTCCGAATTAAACATTTTTTTTTTCAAATTGGTTATTTTTTGAGATCTACGCGTCCCAAACCATTTCCCATCACAAAATAACCGAAAACAAATAAAAATTACGAATTCGGCAAAAAAGGGGTGCAACACGAGGACTTCCCAGGAGGTCACCCATCCTAGTACTACTCTCGCCCAAGCATGCTTAACTGCGGAGTTCTGATGGGATCCGGTGCATTAGTGCTGGTATGATCGCACCCATTTACTTATTGCGCTATTTTGTATTTATACCCTTTCCAGCCCCTGATTTCCTTCGAAATGCCGTAACTTTGTGCCCAATCGTCCGAATTAAACATTTTTTTTTTTCAAATTGGTTATTTTTTGAGATCTACGCGTCCCAAACCATTTCCCATCTCAAAATAACCGAAAACAAATAAAAATTACGAATTCGGCAAAAGAGGGGTGCAACACGAGGACTTCCCAGGAGGTCACCCATCCTAGTACTACTCTCGCCCAAGCACGCTTAACTGCGGAGTTCTGATGGGATCCGGTGCATTAGTGCTGGTATGATCGCACCCATTTACTTATTGCGCTATTTTGTATTTATACCCTTTCCAGCCCCTGATTTCCTTCGAAATGCCGTAACTTTGTGCCCGATCGTCCGAATTAAACATTTTTTTTTTCAAATTGGTTATTTTTTTGAGATCTACGCGTCCCAAACCATTTCCCATCTCAAAATAACCGAAAACAAATAAAAATTACGAATTCGGCAAAAAAGGGGTGCAACACGAGGACTTCCCAGGAGGTCACCCATCCTAGTACTACTCTCGCCCAAGCACGCTTAACTGCGGAGTTCTGATGGGATCCGGTGCATTAGTGCTGGTATGATCGCACCCATTTACTTATTGCGCTATTTTGTATTTATACCCTTTCCAGCCCCTGATTTCCTTCGAAATGCCGTAACTTTGTGCCCGATCGTCCGAATTAAACATTTTTTTTTCAAATTGGTTATTTTTTGAGATCTACGCGTCCCAAACCATTTCCCATCTCAAAATAACCGAAAACAAATAAAAATTACGAATTCGGCAAAAAAGGGGTGCAACACGAGGACTTCCTAGGAGGTCACCCATCCTAGTACTACTCTCGCCCAAGCACGCTTAACTGCGGAGTTCTGATGGGATCCGGTGCATTTGTGCTGGTATGATCGCAGCCATTTACTTATTGCGCTATTTTGTATTTATACCCTTTCCAGCCCCTGATTTCCTTCAAAATGCCGTAACTTTGTGCCCGATCGTCCGAATTAAACATTTTTTTTTTCAAATTGGTTATTTTTTGAGATCTACGCGTCCCAAACCATTTCCCATCCCAAAATAACCGAAAACAAATAAAAATTACGAATTCGGCAAAAAAGGGGTGCAACACGAGGACTTCCCAGGAGGTCACCCATCCTAGTACTACTCTCGCCCAAGCACGCTTAACTGCGGATTTCTGATGGGATCCGGTGCATTAGTGCTGGTATGATCGCACCCATTTACTTATTGCGCTATTTTGTATTTATACCCTTTCCAGCCCCTGATTTCCTTCGAAATGCCGTAACTTTGTGCCCGATCGTCCGAATTAAACATTTTTTTTTTCAAATTGGTTATTTTTTTGAGATCTACGCGTCCC
This sequence comes from Chenopodium album, assembly GCF_948465745.1. Taxonomy (NCBI): domain Eukaryota; kingdom Viridiplantae; phylum Streptophyta; class Magnoliopsida; order Caryophyllales; family Amaranthaceae; genus Chenopodium; species Chenopodium album. Next base: position 10,724,710 of record NC_137842.1, on the reverse strand, counting down.
AAACCATTTCCCATCTCAAAATAACCGAAAACAAATAAAAATTACGAATTCGGCAAAAAAGGGGTGCAACACGAGGACTTCCCAGGAGGTCACCCATCCTAGTACTACTCTCGCCCAAGCACGCTTAACTGCGGAGTTCTGATGGGATCCGGTGCATTAGTGCTGGTATGATCGCACCCATTTACTTATTGCGCTATTTTGTATTTATACCCTTTCCAGCCCCTGATTTCCTTCGAAATGCCGTAACTTTGTGCCCGATCGTCCGAATTAAACATTTTTTTTTTCAAATTGGTTATTTTTTGAGATCTACGCGTCCCAAACCATTTCCCATCTCAAAATACCGAAAACAAATAAAAATTACGAATTCGGCAAAAAAGGGGTGCAACACGAGGACTTCCCAGGAGGTCACCCATCCTAGTACTACTCTCGCCCAAGCACGCTTAACTGCGGAGTTCTGATGGGATCCGGTGCATTAGTGCTGGTATGATCGCACCCATTTACTTATTGCGCTATTTTGTATTTATACCCTTTCCAGCCCCTGATTTCCTTCGAAATGCCGTAACTTTGTGCCCGATCGTCCGAATTAAACATTTTTTTTTTCAAATTGGTTATTTTTTTGAGATCTACGCGTCCCAAACCATTTCCCATCTCAAAATAACCGAAAACAAATAAAAATTACGAATTCGGCAAAAAAGGGGTGCAACACGAGGACTTCCCAGGAGGTCACCCATCCTAGTACTACTCTCGCCCAAGCACGCTTAACTGCGGAGTTCTGATGGGATCCGGTGCATTAGTGCTGGTATGATCGCACCCATTTACTTATTGCGCTATTTTGTATTTATACCCTTTCCAGCCCCTGATTTCCTTCGAAATGCCGTAACTTTGTGCCCGATCGTCCGAATTAAACATTTTTTTTTTTTCAAATTGGTTATTTTTTGAGATCTACGCGTCCCAAACCATTTCCCATCTCAAAATAACCGAAAACAAATAAAAATTACGAATTCGGCAAAAAAGGGGTGCAACACGAGGACTTCCCAGGAGGTCACCCATCCTAGTACTACTCTCGCCCAAGCACGCTTAACTGCGGAGTTCTGATGGGATCCCGTGCATTAGTGCTGGTATGATCGCACCCATTTACTTATTGCGCTATTTTGTATTTATACCCTTTCCAGCCCCTGATTTCCTTCGAAATGCCGTAACTTTGTGCCCGATCGTCCGAATTAAACATTTTTTTTTTCAAATTGGTTATTTTTTGAGATCTACGCGTCCCAAACCATTTCCCATCTCAAAATAACCGAAAACAAATAAAAATTACGAATTCGGCAAAAAAGGGGTGCAACACGAGGACTTCCCAGGAGGTCACCCATCCTAGTACTACTCTCGCCCAAGCACGCTTAACTGCGGAGTTCTGATGGGATCCGGTGCATTAGTGCTGGTATGATCGCACCCATTTACTTATTGCGCTATTTTGTATTTATACCCTTTCCAGCCCCAGATTTCCTTCGAAATGCCGTAACTTTGTGCCCGATCGTCCGAATTAAACATTTTTTTTTCAAATTGGTTATTTTTTTGAGATCTACGCGTCCCAAACCATTTCCCATCTCAAAATAACCGAAAACAAATAAAAATTACGAATTCGGCAAAAAAGGGGTGCAACACGAGGACTTCCCAGGAGGTCACCCATCCTAGTACTACTCTCGCCCAAGCACGCTTAACTGCGGAGTTCTGATGGGATCCGGTGCATTAGTGCTGGTATGATCGCACCCATTTACTTATTGCGCTATTTTGTATTTATACCCTTTCCAGCCCCTGATTTCCTTCGAAATGCCGTAACTTTGTGCCCGATCGTCCGAATTAAACATTTTTTTTTTCAAATTGGTTATTTTTTGAGATCTACGCGTCCCAAACCATTTCCCATCTCAAAATAACCGAAAACAAATAAAAATTACGAATTCGGCAAAAAAGGGGTGCAACACGAGGACTTCCCAGGAGGTCACCCATCCTAGTACTACTCTCGCCCAAGCACGCTTAACTGCGGAGTTCTGATGGGATCCGGTGCATTAGTGCTGGTATGATCGCACCCATTTACTTATTGCGCTATTTTGTATTTATACCCTTTCCAGCCCCTGATTTCCTTCGAAATGCCGTAACTTTGTGCCCGATCGTCCGAATTAAACATTTTTTTTTTCAAATTGGTTATTTTTTTGAGATCTACGCGTCCCAAACCATTTCCCATCTCAAAATAACCGAAAACAAATAAAAATTACGAATTCGGCAAAAAAGGGATGAACCACGAGGACTTCCCAGGAGGTCACCCATCCTAGTACTACTCTCGCCCAAGCACGCTTAACTGCGGAGTTCTGATGGGATCCGGTGCATTAGTGCTGGTATGATCGCACCCATTTACTTATTGCGCTATTTTGTATTTATACCCTTTCCAGCCCCTGATTTCCTTCGAAATGCCGTAACTTTGTGCCCGATCGTCCGAATTAAACATTTTTTTTTCAAATTGGTTATTTTTTGAGATCTACGCGTCCCAAACCATTTCCCATCTCAAAATAACCGAAAACAAATAAAAATTACGTATTCAGCAAAAAAGGGGTGCAACACGAGGACTTCCCAGGAGGTCACCCATCCTAGTACTACTCTCGCCCAAGCACGCTTAACTGCGGAGTTCTGATGGGATCCGGTGCATTAGTGCTGGTATGATCGCACCCATTTACTTATTGCGCTATTTTGTATTTATACCCTTTCCAGCCCCAGATTTCCTTCGAAATGCCGTAACTTTGTGCCCGATCGTCCGAATTAAACATTTTTTTTTTCAAATTGGTTATTTTTTTGAGATCTACGCGTCCCAAACCATTTCCCATCTCAAAATAACCGAAAACAAATAAAAATTACGAATTCGGCAAAAAAGGGGTGCAACACGAGGACTTCCCAGGAGGTCACCCATCCTAGTACTACTCTCGCCCAGGCACGCTTAACTGCGGAGTTCTGATGGGATCCGGTGCATTAGTGCTGGTATGATCGCACCCATTTACTTATTGCGCTATTTTGTATTTATACCCTTTCCAGCCCCTGATTTCCTTCGAAATGCCGTAACTTTGTGCCCGATCGTCCGAATTAAACATTTTTTTTTTTCAAATTGGTTATTTTTTGAGATCTACGCGTCCCAAACCATTTCCCATCTCAAAATAACCGAAAACAAATAAAAATTACGAATTCGGCAAAAAAGGGGTGCAACACGAGGACTTCCCAGGAGGTCACCCATCCTAGTACTACTCTCGCCCAAGCACGCTTAACTGCGGAGTTCTGATGGGATCCGGTGCATTAGTGCTGGTATGATCGCACCCATTTACTTATTGCGCTATTTTGTATTTATACCCTTTCCAGCCCCTGATTTCCTTCGAAATGCCGTAACTTTGTGCCCGATCGTCCGAATTAAACATTTTTTTTTTCAAATTGGTTATTTTTTGAGATCTACGCGTCCCAAACCATTTCCCATCTCAAAATAACCGAAAACAAATAAAAATTACGAATTCGGCAAAAGAGGGGTGCAACACGAGGACTTCCCAGGAGGTCACCCATCCTAGTACTACTCTCGCCCAAGCACGCTTAACTGCGGAGTTCTGATGGGATCCGGTGCATTAGTGCTGGTATGATCGCACCCATTTACTTATTGCGCTATTTTGTATTTATACCCTTTCCAGCCCCTGATTTCCTTCGAAATGCCGTAACTTTGTGCCCGATCGTCCGAATTAAACATTTTTTTTTTCAAATTGGTTATTTTTTTGAGATCTACGCGTCCCAAACCATTTCCCATCTCAAAATAACCGAAAACAAATAAAAATTACGAATTCGGCAAAAAAGGGGTGCAACACGAGGACTTCCCAGGAGGTCACCCATCCTAGTACTACTCTCGCCCAAGCACGCTTAACTGCGGAGTTCTGATGGGATCCGGTGCATTAGTGCTGGTATGATCGCACCCATTTACTTATTGCGCTATTTTGTATTTATACCCTTTCCAGCCCCTGATTTCCTTCGAAATGCCGTAACTTTGTGCCCGATCGTCCGAATTAAACATTTTTTTTTTTCAAATTGGTTATTTTTTGAGATCTACGCGTCCCAAACCATTTCCCATCTCAAAATAACCGAAAACAAATAAAAATTACGAATTCGGCAAAAAAGGGGTGCAACACGAGGACTTCCCAGGAGGTCACCCATCCTAGTACTACTCTCGCCCAAGCACGCTTAACTGCGGAGTTCTGATGGGATCCGGTGCATTAGTGCTGGTATGATCGCACCCATTTACTTATTGCGCTATTTTGTATTTATACCCTTTCCAGCCCCTGATTTCCTTCGAAATGCCGTAACTTTGTGCCCGATCGTCCGAATTAAACATTTTTTTTTTCAAATTGGTTATTTTTTGAGATCTACGCGTCCCAAACCATTTCCCATCTCAAAATAACCGAAAACAAATAAAAATTACGAATTCGGCAAAAAAGGGGTGCAACACGAGGACTTCCCAGGAGGTCACCCATCCTAGTACTACTCTCGCCCAAGCACGCTTAACTGCGGAGTTCTGATGGGATCCGGTGCATTCCTTCGAAATGCCGTAACTTTGTGCCCGATCGTCCGAATTAAACATTTTTTTTTTCAAATTGGTTATTTTTTGAGATCTACGCGTCCCAAACCATTTCCCATCTCAAAATAACCGAAAACAAATAAAAATTACGAATTCGGCAAAAAAGGGGTGCAACACGAGGACTTCCCAGGAGGTCACCCATCCCAGTACTACTCTCGCCCAAGCACGCTTAACTGCGGAGTTCTGATGGGATCCGGTGCATTAGTGCTGGTATGATCGCACCCATTTACTTATTGCGCTATTTTGTATTTATACCCTTTCCAGCCCCTGATTTCCTTCGAAATGCCGTAACTTTGTGCCCGATCGTCCGAATTAAACATTTTTTTTTTCAAATTGGTTATTTTTTTGAGATCTACGCGTCCCAAACCATTTCCCATCTCAAAATAACCGAAAACAAATAAAAATTACGAATTCGGCAAAAAAGGGGTGCAACACGAGGACTTTCCAGGAGGTCACCCATCCTAGTACTACTCTCGCCCAAGCACGCTTAACTGCGGAGTTCTGATGGGATCCGGTGCATTAGTGCTGGTATGATCGCACCCATTTACTTATTGCGCTATTTTGTATTTATACCCTTTCCAGCCCCTGATTTCCTTCGAAATGCCGTAACTTTGTGCCCGATCGTCCGAATTAAACATTTTTTTTTTCAAATTGGTTATTTTTTAAGATCTACGCGTCCCAAACCATTTCCCATCTCAAAATAACCGAAAACAAATAAAAATTACGAATTCGGCAAAAAAGGGGTGCAACACGAGGACTTCCCAGGAGGTCACCCATCCTAGTACTACTCTCGCCCAAGCACGCTTAACTGCGGAGTTCTGATGGGATCCGGTGCATTAGTGCTGGTATGATCGCACCCATTTACTTATTGCGCTATTTTGTATTTATACCCTTTCCAGCCCCTGATTTCCTTCGAAATGCCGTAACTTTGTGCCCGATCGTCCGAATTAAACATTTTTTTTTTCAAATTGGTTATTTTTTTGAGATCTACGCGTCCCAAACCATTTCCCATCTCAAAATAACCGAAAACAAATAAAAATTACGAATTCGGCAAAAAAGAGGTGCAACACGAGGACTTTCCAGGAGGTCACCCATCCTAGTACTACTCTCGCCCAAGCACGCTTAACTGCGGAGTTCTGATGGGATCCGGTGCATTAGTGCTGGTATGATCGCACCCATTTACTTATTGCGCTATTTTGTATTTATACCCTTTCCAGCCCCTGATTTCCTTCGAAATGCCGTAACTTTGTGCCCGATCGTCCGAATTAAACATTTTTTTTTTTCAAATTGGTTATTTTTTTGAGATCTACGCGTCCCAAACCATTTCCCATCTCAAAATAACCGAAAACAAATAAAAATTACGAATTCGGCAAAAAAGGGGTGCAACACGAGGACTTCCCAGGAGGTCACCCATCCTAGTACTACTCTCGCCCAAGCACGCTTAACTGCGGAGTTCTGATGGGATCCGGTGCATTAGTGCTGGTATGATCGCACCCATTTACTTATTGCGCTATTTTGTATTTATACCCTTTCCAGCCCCTGATTTCCTTCGAAATGCCGTAACTTTGTGCCCGATCGTCCGAATTAAACATTTTTTTTTTCAAATTGGTTATTTTTTGAGATCTACGCGTCCCAAACCATTTCCCATCTCAAAATAACCGAAAACAAATAAAAATTACGAATTCGGCAAAAAAGGGGTGCAACACGAGGACTTCCCAGGAGGTCACCCATCCTAGTACTACTCTCGCCCAAGCACGCTTAACTGCGGAGTTCTGATGGGATCCGGTGCATTAGTGCTGGTATGATCGCACCCATTTACTTATTGCGCTATTTTGTATTTATACCCTTTCCAGCCCCTGATTTCCTTCGAAATGCCGTAACTTTGTGCCCGATCGTCCGAATTAAACATTTTTTTTTTCAAATTGGTTATTTTTTGAGATCTACGCGTCCCAAACCATTTCCCATCTCAAAATAACCGAAAACAAATAAAAATTACGAATTCGGCAAAAAAGGGGTGCAACACGAGGACTTCCCAGGAGGTCACCCATCCTAGTACTACTCTCGCCCAAGCACGCTTAACTGCGGAGTTCTGATGGGATCCGGTGCATTAGTGCTGGTATGATCGCACCCATTTACTTATTGCGCTATTTTGTATTTATACCCTTTCCAGCACCTGATTTCCTTCGAAATGCCGTAACTTTGTGCCCGATCGTCCGAATTAAACATTTTTTTTTTCAAATTGGTTATTTTTTGAGATCTACGCGTCCCAAACCATTTCCCATCTCAAAATAACCGAAAACAAATAAAAATTACGAATTCGGCAAAAAAGGGGTGCAACACGAGGACTTCCCAGGAGGTCACCCATCCTAGTTCTACTCTCGCCCAAGCACGCTTAACTGCGGAGTTCTGATGGGATCCGGTGCATTAGTGCTGGTATGATCGCACCCATTTACTTATTGCGCTATTTTGTATTTATACCCTTTCCAGCCCCTGATTTCCTTCGAAATGCCGTAACTTTGTGCCCGATCGTCCGAATTAAACATTTTTTTTTTCAAATTGGTTATTTTTTGAGATCTACGCGTCCCAAACCATTTCCCATCTCAAAATAACCGAAAACAAATAAAAATTACGAATTCGGCAAAAAAGGGGTGCAACACGAGGACTTCCCAGGAGGTCACCCATCCTAGTACTACTCTCGCCCAAGCACGCTTAACTGCGGAGTTCTGATGGGATCCGGTGCATTAGTGCTGGTATGATCGCACCCATTTACTTATTGCGCTATTTTGTATTTATACCCTTTCCAGCCCCTAATTTCCTTCGAAATGCCGTAACTTTGTGCCCGATCGTCCGAATTAAACATTTTTTTTTTCAAATTGGTTATTTTTTGAGATCTACGCGTCCCAAACCATTTCCCATCTCAAAATAACCGAAAATAAATAAAAATTACGAATTCGGCAAAAAAGGGGTGCAACACGAGGACTTCCCAGGAGGTCACCCATCCTAGTACTACTCTCGCCCAAGCACGCTTAACTGCGGAGTTCTGATGGGATCCGGTGCATTAGTGCTGGTATGATCGCACCCATTTACTTATTGCGCTATTTTGTATTTATACCCTTTCCAGCCCCTGATTTCCTTCGAAATGCCGTAACTTTGTGCCCGATCGTCCGAATTAAACATTTTTTTTTTCAAATTGGTTATTTTTTTGAGATCTACGCGTCCCAAACCATTTCCCATCTCAAAATAACCGAAAACAAATAAAAATTACGAATTCGGCAAAAAAGGGGTGAAACACGAGGACTTCCCAGGAGGTCACCCATCCTAGTACTACTCTCGCCCAAGCACGCTTAACTGCGGAGTTCTGATGGGATCCGGTGCATTAGTGCTGGTATGATCGCACCCATTTACTTATTGCGCTATTTTGTATTTATACCCTTTCCAGCCCCTGATTTCCTTCGAAATGCCGTAACTTTGTGCCCGATCGTCCGAATTAAACATTTTTTTTTTCAAATTGGTTATTTTTTGAGATCTACGCGTCCCAAACCATTTCCCATCTCAAAATAACCGAAAACAAATAAAAATTACGAATTCGGCAAAAAAGGGGTGCAACACGAGGACTTCCCAGGAGGTCACCCATCCTAGTACTACTCTCGCCCAAGCACGCTTAACTGCGGAGTTCTGATGGGATCCGGTGCATTAGTGCTGGTATGATCGCACCCATTTACTTATTGCGCTATTTTGTATTTATACCCTTTCCAGCCCCTGATTTCCTTCGAAATGCCGTAACTTTGTGCCCGATCGTCCGAATTAAACATTTTTTTTTTCAAATTGGTTATTTTTTGAGATCTACGCGTCCCAAACCATTTCCCATCTCAAAATAACCGAAAACAAATAAAAATTACGAATTCGGCAAAAAAGGGGTGCAACACGAGGACTTCCCAGGAGGTCACCCATCCTAGTACTACTCTCGCCCAAGCACGCTTAACTGCGGAGTTCTGATGGGATCCGGTGCATTAGTGCTGGTATGATCGCACCCATTTACTTATTGCGCTATTTTGTATTTATACCCTTTCCAGCACCTGATTTCCTTCGAAATGCCGTAACTTTGTGCCCGATCGTCCGAATTAAACATTTTTTTTTTCAAATTGGTTATTTTTTGAGATCTACGCGTCCCAAACCATTTCCCATCTCAAAATAACCGAAAACAAATAAAAATTACGAATTCGGCAAAAAAGGGGTGCAACACGAGGACTTCCCAGGAGGTCACCCATCCTAGTTCTACTCTCGCCCAAGCACGCTTAACTGCGGAGTTCTGATGGGATCCGGTGCATTAGTGCTGGTATGATCGCACCCATTTACTTATTGCGCTATTTTGTATTTATACCCTTTCCAGCCCCTGATTTCCTTCGAAATGCCGTAACTTTGTGCCCGATCGTCCGAATTAAACATTTTTTTTTTCAAATTGGTTATTTTTTGAGATCTACGCGTCCCAAACCATTTCCCATCTCAAAATAACCGAAAACAAATAAAAATTACGAATTCGGCAAAAAAGGGGTGCAACACGAGGACTTCCCAGGAGGTCACCCATCCTAGTACTACTCTCGCCCAAGCACGCTTAACTGCGGAGTTCTGATGGGATCCGGTGCATTAGTGCTGGTATGATCGCACCCATTTACTTATTGCGCTATTTTGTATTTATACCCTTTCCAGCCCCTAATTTCCTTCGAAATGCCGTAACTTTGTGCCCGATCGTCCGAATTAAACATTTTTTTTTTCAAATTGGTTATTTTTTGAGATCTACGCGTCCCAAACCATTTCCCATCTCAAAATAACCGAAAATAAATAAAAATTACGAATTCGGCAAAAAAGGGGTGCAACACGAGGACTTCCCAGGAGGTCACCCATCCTAGTACTACTCTCGCCCAAGCACGCTTAACTGCGGAGTTCTGATGGGATCCGGTGCATTAGTGCTGGTATGATCGCACCCATTTACTTATTGCGCTATTTTGTATTTATACCCTTTCCAGCCCCTGATTTCCTTCGAAATGCCGTAACTTTGTGCCCGATCGTCCGAATTAAACATTTTTTTTTTCAAATTGGTTATTTTTTTGAGATCTACGCGTCCCAAACCATTTCCCATCTCAAAATAACCGAAAACAAATAAAAATTACGAATTCGGCAAAAAAGGGGTGAAACACGAGGACTTCCCAGGAGGTCACCCATCCTAGTACTACTCTCGCCCAAGCACGCTTAACTGCGGAGTTCTGATGGGATCCGGTGCATTAGTGCTGGTATGATCGCACCCATTTACTTATTGCGCTATTTTGTATTTATACCCTTTCCAGCCCCTGATTTCCTTCGAAATGCCGTAACTTTGTGCCCGATCGTCCGAATTAAACATTTTTTTTTTCAAATTGGTTATTTTTTTGAGATCTACGCGTCCCAAACCATTTCCCATCTCAAAATAACCGAAAACAAATAAAAATTACGAATTCGGCAAAAAAGGGGTGAACCACGAGGACTTCCCAGGAGGTCACCCATCCTAGTACTACTCTCGCCCAAGCACGCTTAACTGCGGAGTTCTGATGGGATCCGGTGCATTAGTGCTGGTATGATCGCACCCATTTACTTATTGCGCTATTTTGTATTTATACCCTTTCCAGCCCCTGATTTCCTTCGAAATGCCGTAACTTTGTGCCCGATCGTCCGAATTAAACATTTTTTTTTTCAAATTGGTTATTTTTTGAGATCTACGCGTCCCAAACCATTTCCCATCTCAAAATAACCGAAAACAAATAAAAATTACGAATTCGGCAAAAAAGGGGTGCAACACGAGGACTTCCCAGGAGGTCACCCATCCTAGTACTACTCTCGCCCAAGCACGCTTAACTGCGGAGTTCTGATGGGATCCGGTGCATTAGTGCTGGTATGATCGCACCCATTTACTTATTGCGCTATTTTGTATTTATACCCTTTCCAGCCCCTGATTTCCTTCGAAATGCCGTAACTTTGTGCCCGATCGTCCGAATTAAACATTTTTTTTTTCAAATTGGTTATTTTTTTGAGATCTACGCGTCCCAAACCATTTCCCATCTCAAAATAACCGAAAACAAATAAAAATTACGAATTCGGCAAAAAAGGGGTGAACCACGAGGACTTCCCAGGAGGTCACCCATCCTAGTACTACTCTCGCCCAAGCACGCTTAACTGCGGAGTTCTGATGGGATCCGGTGCATTAGTGCTGGTATGATCGCACCCATTTACTTATTGCGCTATTTTGTATTTATACCCTTTCCAGCCCCTGATTTCCTTCGAAATGCCGTAACTTTGTGCCCGATCGTCCGAATTAAACATTTTTTTTTTCAAATTGGTTATTTTTTGAGATCTACGCGTCCCAAACCATTTCCCATCTCAAAATAACCGAAAACAAATAAAAATTACGAATTCGGCAAAAAAGGGGTGCAACACGAGGACTTCCCAGGAGGTCACCCATCCTAGTACTACTCTCGCCCAAGCACGCTTAACTGCGGAGTTCTGATGGGATCCGGTGCATTAGTGATGGTATGATCGCACCCATCTACTTATTGCGCTATTTTGTATTTATACCCTTTCCAGCCCCTGATTTCCTTCGAAATGCCGTAACTTTGTGCCCGATCGTCCGAATTAAACATTTTTTTTTTCAAATTGGTTATTTTTTGAGATCTACGCGTCCCAAACCATTTCCCATCTCAAAATAACCGAAAACAAATAAAAATTACGAATTCGGCAAAAAAGGGGTGCAACACGAGGACTTCCCAGGAGGTCACCCATCCTAGTACTACTCTCGCCCAAGCACGCTTAACTGCGGAGTTCTGATGGGATCCGGTGCATTAGTGCTGGTATGATCGCACCCATTTACTTATTGCGCTATTTTGTATTTATACCCTTTCCAGCCCCTGATTTCCTTCGAAATGCCGTAACTTTGTGCCCGATCGTCCGAATTAAACATTTTTTTTTTCAAATTGGTTATTTTTTTGAGATCTACGCGTCCCAAACCATTTCCCATCTCAAAATAACCGAAAACAAATAAAAATTACGAATTCGGCAAAAAAGGGGTGAACCACGAGGACTTCCCAGGAGGTCACCCATCCTAGTACTACTCTCGCCCAAGCACGCTTAACTGCGGAGTTCTGATGGGATCCGGTGCATTAGTGCTGGTATGATCGCACCCATTTACTTATTGCGCTATTTTGTATTTATACCCTTTCCAGCCCCTGATTTCCTTCGAAATGCCGTAACTTTGTGCCCGATCGTCCGAATTAAACATTTTTTTTTTCAAATTGGTTATTTTTTGAGATCTACGCGTCCCAAACCATTTCCCATCTCAAAATAACCGAAAACAAATAAAAATTACGAATTCGGCAAAAAAGGGGTGCAACACGAGGACTTCCCAGGAGGTCACCCATCCTAGTCCTACTCTCGCCCAAGCACGCTTAACTGCGGAGTTCTGATGGGATCCGGTGCATTAGTGATGGTATGATCGCACCCATTTACTTATTGCGCTATTTTGTATTTATACCCTTTCCAGCCCCTGATTTCCTTCGAAATGCCGTAACTTTGTGCCCGATCGTCCGAATTAAACATTTTTTTTTTCAAATTGGTTATTTTTTGAGATCTACGCGTCCCAAACCATTTCCCATCTCAAAATAACCGAAAACAAATAAAAATTACGAATTCGGCAAAAAAGGGGTGCAACACGAGGACTTCCCAGGAGGTCACCCATCCTAGTACTACTCTCGCCCAAGCACGCTTAACTGCGGAGTTCTAATGGGATCCGGTGCATTAGTGCTGGTATGATCGCGCCCATTTACTTATTGCGCTATTTTGTATTTATACCCTTTCCAGCCCCTGATTTCCTTCGAAATGCCGTAACTTTGTGCCCGATCGTCCGAATTAAACATTTTTTTTTCAAATTGGTTATTTTTTGAGATCTACGCGTCCCAAACCATTTCCCATCTCAAAATAACCGAAAACAAATAAAAATTACGAATTCGGCAAAAAAGGGGTGCAACACGAGGACTTCCCAGGAGGTCACCCATCCTAGTACTACTCTCGCCCAAGCACGCTTAACTGCGGAGTTCTGATGGAATCCGGTGCATTAGTGCTGGTATGATCGCACCCATTTACTTATTGCGCTATTTTGTATTTATACCCTTTCCAGCCCCTGATTTCCTTCGAAATGCCGTAACTTTGTGCCCGATCGTCCGAATTAAAAATTTTTTTTTTCAAATTGGTTATTTTTTTGAGATCTACGCGTCCCAAACCATTTCCCATCTCAAAATAACCGAAAACAAATAAAAATTACGAATTCGGCAAAAAAGGGGTGCAACACGAGGACTTCCCAGGAGGTCACCCATCCTAGTACTACTCTCGCCCAAGCACGCTTAACTGCGGAGTTCTGATGGGATCCGGTGCATTAGTGCTGGTATGATCGCACCCATTTACTTATTGCGCTATTTTGTATTTATACCCTTTCCAGCCCCTAATTTCCTTCGAAATGCCGTAACTTTGTGCCCGATCGTCCGAATTAAACATTTTTTTTTTCAAATTGGTTATTTTTTGAGATCTACGCGTCCCAAACCATTTCCCATCTCAAAATAACCGAAAATAAATAAAAATTACGAATTCGGCAAAAAAGGGGTGCAACACGAGGACTTCCCAGGAGGTCACCCATCCTAGTACTACTCTCGCCCAAGCACGCTTAACTGCGGAGTTCTGATGGGATCCGGTGCATTAGTGCTGGTATGATCGCACCCATTTACTTATTGCGCTATTTTGTATTTATACCCTTTCCAGCCCCTGATTTCCTTCGAAATGCCGTAACTTTGTGCCCGATCGTCCGAATTAAACATTTTTTTTTTCAAATTGGTTATTTTTTTGAGATCTACGCGTCCCAAACCATTTCCCATCTCAAAATAACCGAACACAAATAAAAATTACGAATTCGGCAAAAAAGGGGTGCAACACGAGGACTTCCCAGGAGGTCACCCATCCTAGTACTACTCTCGCCCAAGCACGCTTAACTGCGGAGTTCTGATGGGATCCGGTGCATTAGTGCTGGTATGATCGCACCCATTTACTTATTGCGCTATTTTGTATTTATACCCTTTCCAGCCCCTAATTTCCTTCGAAATGCCGTAACTTTGTGCCCGATCGTCCGAATTAAACATTTTTTTTTTCAAATTGGTTATTTTTTGAGATCTACGCGTCCCAAACCATTTCCCATCTCAAAATAACCGAAAATAAATAAAAATTACGAATTCGGCAAAAAAGGGGTGCAACACGAGGACTTCCCAGGAGGTCACCCATCCTAGTACTACTCTCGCCCAAGCACGCTTAACTGCGGAGTTCTGATGGGATCCGGTGCATTAGTGCTGGTATGATCGCACCCATTTACTTATTGCGCTATTTTGTATTTATACCCTTTCCAGCCCCTGATTTCCTTCGAAATGCCGTAACTTTGTGCCCGATCGTCCGAATTAAACATTTTTTTTTTCAAATTGGTTATTTTTTTGAGATCTACGCGTCCCAAACCATTTCCCATCTCAAAATAATCGAAAACAAATAAAAATTACGAATTCGGCAAAAAAGGGGTGCAACACGAGGACTTCCTAGGAGGTCACCCATCCTAGTACTACTCTCGCCCAAGCACGCTTAACTGCGGAGTTCTGATGGGATCCGGTGCATTAGTGCTGGTATGATCGCACCCATTTACTTATTGCGCTATTTTGTATTTATACCCTTTCCAGCCCCTAATTTCCTTCGAAATGCCGTAACTTTGTGCCCGATCGTCCGAATTAAACATTTTTTTTTTCAAATTGGTTATTTTTTGAGATCTACGCGTCCCAAACCATTTCCCATCTCAAAATAACCGAAAACAAATAAAAATTACGAATTCGGCAAAAAAGGGGTGCAACACGAGGACTTCCCAGGAGGTCACCCATCCTAGTACTACTCTCGCCCAAGCACGCTTAACTGCGGAGTTCTGATGGGATCCGGTGCATTAGTGCTGGTATGATCGCACCCATTTACTTATTGCGCTATTTTGTATTTATACCCTTTCCAGCCCCTGATTTCCTTCGAAATGCCGTAACTTTGTGCCCGATCGTCCGAATTAAACATTTTTTTTTTCAAATTGGTTATTTTTTTGAGATCTACGCGTCCCAAACCATTTCCCATCTCAAAATAACCGAAAACAAATAAAAATTACGAATTCGGCAAAAAAGGGGTGAACCACGAGGACTTCCCAGGAGGTCACCCATCCTAGTACTACTCTCGCCCAAGCACGCTTAACTGCGGAGTTCTGATGGGATCCGGTGCATTAGTGCTGGTATGATCGCACCCATTTACTTATTGCGCTATTTTGTATTTATACCCTTTCCAGCCCCTGATTTCCTTCGAAATGCCGTAACTTTGTGCCCGATCGTCCGAATTAAACATTTTTTTTTTCAAATTGGTTATTTTTTGAGATCTACGCGTCCCAAACCATTTCCCATCTCAAAATAACCGAAAACAAATAAAAATTACGAATTCGGCAAAAAAGGGGTGCAACACGAGGACTTCCCAGGAGGTCACCCATCCTAGTACTACTCTCGCCCAAGCACGCTTAACTGCGGAGTTCTGATGGGATCCGGTGCATTAGTGCTGGTATGATCGCACCCATTTACTTATTGCGCTATTTTGTATTTATACCCTTTCCAGCCCCTGATTTCCTTCGAAATGCCGTAACTTTGTGCCCGATCGTCCGAATTAAACATTTTTTTTTTCAAATTGGTTATTTTTTTGAGATCTACGCGTCCCAAACCATTTCCCATCTCAAAATAACCGAAAACAAATAAAAATTACGAATTCGGCAAAAAAGGGGTGCAACACGAGGACTTCCCAGGAGGTCACCCATCCTAGTACTACTCTCGCCCAAGCACGCTTAACTGCGGAGTTCTGATGGGATCCGGTGCATTAGTGCTGGTATGATCGCACCCATTTACTTATTGCGCTATTTTGTATTTATACCCTTTCCAGCCCCTAATTTCCTTCGAAATGCCGTAACTTTGTGCCCGATCGTCCGAATTAAACATTTTTTTTTTCAAATTGGTTATTTTTTGAGATCTACGCGTCCCAAACCATTTCCCATCTCAAAATAACCGAAAATAAATAAAAATTACGAATTCGGCAAAAAAGGGGTGCAACACGAGGACTTCCCAGGAGGTCACCCATCCTAGTACTACTCTCGCCCAAGCACGCTTAACTGCGGAGTTCTGATGGGATCCGGTGCATTAGTGCTGGTATGATCGCACCCATTTACTTATTGCGCTATTTTGTATTTATACCCTTTCCAGCCCCTGATTTCCTTCGAAATGCCGTAACTTTGTGCCCGATCGTCCGAATTAAACATTTTTTTTTTCAAATTGGTTATTTTTTGAGATCTACGCGTCCCAAACCATTTCCCATCTCAAAATAACCGAAAACAAATAAAAATTACGAATTCGGCAAAAAAGGGGTGCAACACGAGGACTTCCCAGGAGGTCACCCATCCTAGTACTACTCTCGCCCAAGCACGCTTAACTGCGGAGTTCTGATGGGATCCGGTGCATTAGTGCTGGTATGATCGCACCCATTTACTTATTGCGCTATTTTGTATTTATACCTTTTCCAGCCCCTGATTTCCTTCGAAATGCCGTAACTTTGTGCCCGATCGTCCGAATTAAACATTTTTTTTTTCAAATTGGTTATTTTTTTGAGATCTACGCGTCCCAAACCATTTCCCATCTCAAAATAACCGAAAACAAATAAAAATTACGAATTCGGCAAAAAAGGGGTGCAACACGAGGACTTCCCAGGAGGTCACCCATCCTAGTACTACTCTCGCCCAAGCACGCTTAACTGCGGAGTTCTGATGGGATCCGGTGCATTAGTGCTGGTATGATCGCACCCATTTACTTATTGCGCTATTTTGTATTTATACCCTTTCCAGCCCCTGATTTCCTTCGAAATGCCGTAACTTTGTGCCCGATCGTCCGAATTAAACATTTTTTTTTTCAAATTGGTTATTTTTTGAGATCTACGCGTCCCAAACCATTTCCCATCTCAAAATAACCGAAAATAAATAAAAATTACGAATTCGGCAAAAAAGGGGAGCAACACGAGGACTTCCCAGGAGGTCACCCATCCTAGTACTACTCTCGCCCAAGCACGCTTAACTGCGGAGTTCTGATGGGATCCGATGCATTAGTGCTGGTATGATCGCACCCATTTACTTATTGCGCTATTTTGTATTTATACCCTTTCCAGCCCCTGATTTCCTTCGAAATGCCGTAACTTTGTGTCCGATCGTCCGAATTAAACATTTTTTTTTTTCAAATTGGTTATTTTTTTGAGATCTACGCGTCCCAAACCATTTCCCATCTCAAAATAACCGAAAACAAATAAAAATTACGAATTCGGCAAAAAAGGGGTGCAACACGAGGACTTCCCAGGAGGTCACCCATCCTAGTACTACTCTCGCCCAAGCACGCTTAACTGCGGAGTTCTGATGGGATCCGGTGCATTAGTGCTGGTATGATCGCACCCATTTACTTATTGCGCTATTTTGTATTTATACCCTTTCCAGCCCCTAATTTCCTTCGAAATGCCGTAACTTTGTGCCCGATCGTCCGAATTAAACATTTTTTTTTTCAAATTGGTTATTTTTTGAGATCTACGCGTCCCAAACCATTTCCCATCTCAAAATAACCGAAAATAAATAAAAATTACGAATTCGGCAAAAAAGGGGTGCAACACGAGGACTTCCCAGGAGGTCACCCATCCTAGTACTACTCTCGCCCAAGCACGCTTAACTGCGGAGTTCTGATGGGATCCGGTGCATTAGTGCTGGTATGATCGCACCCATTTACTTATTGCGCTATTTTGTATTTATACCCTTTCCAGCCCCTGATTTCCTTCGAAATGCCGTAACTTTGTGCCCGATCGTCCGAATTAAACATTTTTTTTTTCAAATTGGTTATTTTTTGAGATCTACGCGTCCCAAACCATTTCCCATCTCAAAATAACCGAAAACAAATAAAAATTACGAATTCGGCAAAAAAGGGGTGCAACACGAGGACTTCCCAGGAGGTCACCCATCCTAGTACTACTCTCGCCCAAGCACGCTTAACTGCGGAGTTCTGATGGGATCCGGTGCATTAGTGCTGGTATGATCGCACCCATTTACTTATTGCGCTATTTTGTATTTATACCCTTTCCAGCCCCTGATTTCCTTCGAAATGCCGTAACTTTGTGCCCGATCGTCCGAATTAAACATTTTTTTTTTCAAATTGGTTATTTTTTTGAGATCTACGCGTCCCAAACCATTTCCCATCTCAAAATAACCGAAAACAAATAAAAATTACGAATTCGGCAAAAAAGGGGTGCAACACGAGGACTTCCCAGGAGGTCACCCATCCTAGTACTACTCTCGCCCAAGCACGCTTAACTGCGGAGTTCTGATGGGATCCGGTGCATTAGTGTTGGTATGATCGCACCCATTTACTTATTGCGCTATTTTGTATTTATACCCTTTCCAGCCCCTAATTTCCTTCGAAATGCCGTAACTTTGTGCCCGATCGTCCGAATTAAACATTTTTTTTTTCAAATTGGTTATTTTTTGAGATCTACGCGTCCCAAACCATTTCCCATCTCAAAATAACCGAAAATAAATAAAAATTACGAATTCGGCAAAAAAGGGGTGCAACACGAGGACTTCCCAGGAGGTCACCCATCCTAGTACTACTCTCGCCCAAGCACGCTTAACTGCGGAGTTCTGATGGGATCCGGTGCATTAGTGCTGGTATGATCGCACCCATTTACTTATTGCGCTATTTTGTATTTATACCCTTTCCAGCCCCTGATTTCCTTCGAAATGCCGTAACTTTGTGCCCGATCGTCCGAATTAAACATTTTTTTTTTCAAATTGGTTATTTTTTTGAGATCTACGCGTCCCAAACCATTTCCCATCTCAAAATAACCGAAAACAAATAAAAATTACGAATTCGGCAAAAAAGGGGTGCAACACGAGGACTTCCCAGGAGGTCACCCATCCTAGTACTACTCTCGCCCAAGCACGCTTAACTGCGGAGTTCTGATGGGATCCGGTGCATTAGTGATGGTATGATCGCACCCATTTACTTATTGCGCTATTTTGTATTTATACCCTTTCCAGCCCCTAATTTCCTTCGAAATGCCGTAACTTTGTGCCCGATCGTCCGAATTAAACATTTTTTTTTTCAAATTGGTTATTTTTTGAGATCTACGCGTCCCAAACCATTTCCCATCTCAAAATAACCGAAAATAAATAAAAATTACGAATTCGGCAAAAAAGGGGTGCAACACGAGGACTTCCCAGGAGGTCACCCATCCTAGTACTACTCTCGCCCAAGCACGCTTAACTGCGGAGTTCTGATGGGATCCGGTGCATTAGTGCTGGTATGATCGCACCCATTTACTTATTGCGCTATTTTGTATTTATACCCTTTCCAGCCCCTGATTTCCTTCGAAATGCCGTAACTTTGTGCCCGATCGTCCGAATTAAACATTTTTTTTTTCAAATTGGTTATTTTTTTGAGATCTACGCGTCCCAAACCATTTCCCATCTCAAAATAACCGAAAACAAATAAAAATTACGAATTCGGCAAAAAAGGGGTGCAACACGAGGACTTCCCAGGAGGTCACCCATCCTAGTACTACTCTCGCCCAAGCACGCTTAACTGCGGAGTTCTGATGGGATCCGGTGCATTAGTGCTGGTATGATCGCACCCATTTACTTATTGCGCTATTTTGTATTTATACCCTTTCCAGCCCCTAATTTCCTTCGAAATGCCGTAACTTTGTGCCCGATCGTCCGAATTAAACATTTTTTTTTTCAAATTGGTTATTTTTTGAGATCTACGCGTCCCAAACCATTTCCCATCTCAAAATAACCGAAAATAAATAAAAATTACGAATTCGGCAAAAAAGGGGTGCAACACGAGGACTTCCCAGGAGGTCACCCATCCTAGTACTACTCTCGCCCAAGCACGCTTAACTGCGGAGTTCTGATGGGATCCGGTGCATTAGTGCTGGTATGATCGCACCCATTTACTTATTGCGCTATTTTGTATTTATACCCTTTCCAGCCCCTGATTTCCTTCGAAATGCCGTAACTTTGTGCCCGATCGTCCGAATTAAACATTTTTTTTTTCAAATTGGTTATTTTTTGAGATCTACGCGTCCCAAACCATTTCCCATCTCAAAATAACCGAAAACAAATAAAAATTACGAATTCGGCAAAAAAGGGGTGCAACACGAGGACTTCCCAGGAGGTCACCCATCCTAGTACTACTCTCGCCCAAGCACGCTTAACTGCGGAGTTCTGATGGGATCCGGTGCATTAGTGCTGGTATGATCGCACCCATTTACTTATTGCGCTATTTTGTATTTATACCCTTTCCAGCCCCTGATTTCCTTCGAAATGCCGTAACTTTGTGCCCGATCGTCCGAATTAAACATTTTTTTTTTCAAATTGGTTATTTTTTGAGATCTACGCGTCCCAAACCATTTCCCATCTCAAAATAACCGAAAACAAATAAAAATTACGAATTCGGCAAAAAAGGGGTGCAACACGAGGACTTCCCAGGAGGTCACCCATCCTAGTACTACTCTCGCCCAAGCACGCTTAACTGCGGAGTTCTGATGGGATCCGGTGCATTAGTGATGGTATGATCGCACCCATTTACTTATTGCGCTATTTTGTATTTATACCCTTTCCAGCCCCTGATTTCCTTCGAAATGCCGTAACTTTGTGCCCGATCGTCCGAATTAAACATTTTTTTTTTCAAATTGGTTATTTTTTTGAGATCTACGCGTCCCAAACCATTTCCCATCTCAAAATAACCGAAAACAAATAAAAATTACGAATTCGGCAAAAAAGGGGTGAACCACGAGGACTTCCCAGGAGGTCACCCATCCTAGTACTACTCTCGCCCAAGCACGCTTAACTGCGGAGTTCTGATGGGATCCGGTGCATTAGTGCTGGTATGATCGCACCCATTTACTTATTGCGCTATTTTGTATTTATACCCTTTCCAGCCCCTGATTTCCTTCGAAATGCCGTAACTTTGTGCCCGATCGTCCGAATTAAACATTTTTTTTTTCAAATTGGTTATTTTTTGAGATCTACGCGTCCCAAACCATTTCCCATCTCAAAATAACCGAAAACAAATAAAAATTACGAATTCGGCAAAAAAGGGGTGCAACACGAGGACTTCCCAGGAGGTCACCCATCCTAGTACTACTCTCGCCCAAGCACGCTTAACTGCGGAGTTCTGATGGGATCCGGTGCATTAGTGCTGGTATGATCGCACCCATTTACTTATTGCGCTATTTTGTATTTATACCCTTTCCAGCCCCTGATTTCCTTCGAAATGCCGTAACTTTGTGCCCGATCGTCCGAATTAAACATTTTTTTTTTCAAATTGGTTATTTTTTGAGATCTACGCGTCCCAAACCATTTCCCATCTCAAAATAACCGAAAACAAATAAAAATTACGAATTCGGCAAAAAAGGGGTGCAACACGAGGACTTCCCAGGAGGTCACCCATCCTAGTACTACTCTCGCCCAAGCACGCTTAACTGCGGAGTTCTGATGGGATCCGGTGCATTAGTGATGGTATGATCGCACCCATTTACTTATTGCGCTATTTTGTATTTATACCCTTTCCAGCCCCTGATTTCCTTCGAAATGCCGTAACTTTGTGCCCGATCGTCCGAATTAAACATTTTTTTTTTCAAATTGGTTATTTTTTTGAGATCTACGCGTCCCAAACCATTTCCCATCTCAAAATAACCGAAAACAAATAAAAATTACGAATTCGGCAAAAAAGGGGTGCAACACGAGGACTTCCCAGGAGGTCACCCATCCTAGTACTACTCTCGCCCAAGCACGCTTAACTGCGGAGTTCTGATGGGATCCGGTGCATTAGTGCTGGTATGATCGCACCCATTTACTTATTGCGCTATTTTGTATTTATACCCTTTCCAGCCCCTGATTTCCTTCGAAATGCCGTAACTTTGTGCCCGATCGTCCGAATTAAACATTTTTTTTTTCAAATTGGTTATTTTTTGAGATCTACGCGTCCCAAACCATTTCCCATCTCAAAATAACCGAAAACAAATAAAAATTACGAATTCGGCAAAAAAGGGGTGCAACACGAGGACTTCCCAGGAGGTCACCCATCCTAGTACTACTCTCGCCCAAGCACGCTTAACTGCGGAGTTCTGATGGGATCCGGTGCATTAGTGCTGGTATGATCGCACCCATTTACTTATTGCGCTATTTTGTATTTATACCCTTTCCAGCCCCTGATTTCCTTCGAAATGCCGTAACTTTGTGCCCGATCGTCCGAATTAAACATTTTTTTTTTCAAATTGGTTATTTTTTGAGATCTACGCGTCCCAAACCATTTCCCATCTCAAAATAACCGAAAACAAATAAAAATTACGAATTCGGCAAAAAAGGGGTGCAACACGAGGACTTCCCAGGAGGTCACCCATCCTAGTACTACTCTCGCCCAAGCACGCTTAACTGCGGAGTTCTGATGGGATCCGGTGCATTAGTGATGGTATGATCGCACCCATTTACTTATTGCGCTATTTTGTATTTATACCCTTTCCAGCCCCTGATTTCCTTCGAAATGCCGTAACTTTGTGCCCGATCGTCCGAATTAAACATTTTTTTTTTCAAATTGGTTATTTTTTTGAGATCTACGCGTCCCAAACCATTTCCCATCTCAAAATAACCGAAAACAAATAAAAATTACGAATTCGGCAAAAAAGGGGTGCAACACGAGGACTTCCCAGGAGGTCACCCATCCTAGTATTACTCTCGCCCAAGCACGCTTAACTGCGGAGTTCTGATGGGATCCGGTGCATTAGTGCTGGTATGATCGCACCCATTTACTTATTGCGCTATTTTGTATTTATACCCTTTCCAGCCCCTGATTTCCTTCGAAATGCCGTAACTTTGTGCCCGATCGTCCGAATTAAACATTTTTTTTTTCAAATTGGTTATTTTTTTGAGATCTACGCGTCCCAAACCATTTCCCATCTCAAAATAACCGAAAACAAATAAAAATTACGAATTCGGCAAAAAAGGGGTGCAACACGAGGACTTCCCAGGAGGTCACCCATCCTAGTACTACTCTCGCCCAAGCACGCTTAACTGCGGAGTTCTGATGGGATCCGGTGCATTAGTGCTGGTATGATCGCACCCATTTACTTATTGCGCTATTTTGTATTTATACCCTTTCCAGCCCCTAATTTCCTTCGAAATGCCGTAACTTTGTGCCCGATCGTCCGAATTAAACATTTTTTTTTTCAAATTGGTTATTTTTTGAGATCTACGCGTCCCAAACCATTTCCCATCTCAAAATAACCGAAAATAAATAAAAATTACGAATTCGGCAAAAAAGGGGAGCAACACGAGGACTTCCCAGGAGGTCACCCATCCTAGTACTACTCTCGCCCAAGCACGCTTAACTGCGGAGTTCTGATGGGATCCGGTGCATTAGTGCTGGTATGATCGCACCCATTTACTTATTGCGCTATTTTGTATTTATACCCTTTCCAGCCCCTGATTTCCTTCGAAATGCCGTAACTTTGTGCCCGATCGTCCGAATTAAACATTTTTTTTTTTCAAATTGGTTATTTTTTTGAGATCTACGCGTCCCAAACCATTTCCCATCTCAAAATAACCGAAAACAAATAAAAATTACGAATTCGGCAAAAAAGGGGTGCAACACGAGGACTTCCCAGGAGGTCACCCATCCTAGTACTACTCTCGCCCAAGCACGCTTAACTGCGGAGTTCTGATGGGATCCGGTGCATTAGTGCTGGTATGATCGCACCCATTTACTTATTGCGCTATTTTGTATTTATACCCTTTCCAGCCCCTGATTTCCTTCGAAATGCCGTAACTTTGTGCCCGATCGTCCGAATTAAACATTTTTTTTTTCAAATTGGTTATTTTTTTGAGATCTACGCGTCCCAAACCATTTCTCATCTCAAAATAACCGAAAATAAATAAAAATTACGAATTCGGCAAAAAAGGGGTGCAACACGAGGACTTCCCAGGAGGTCACCCATCCTAGTACTACTCTCGCCCAAGCACGCTTAACTGCGGAGTTCTGATGGGATCCGGTGCATTAGTGCTGGTATGATCGCACCCATTTACTTATTGCGCTATTTTGTATTTATACCCTTTCCAGCCCCTAATTTCCTTCGAAATGCCGTAACTTTGTGCCCGATCGTCCGAATTAAACATTTTTTTTTTCAAATTGGTTATTTTTTGAGATCTACGCGTCCCAAACCATTTCCCATCTCAAAATAACCGAAAACAAATAAAAATTACGAATTCGGCAAAAAAGGGGTGCAACACGAGGACTTCCCAGGAGGTCACCCATCCTAGTACTACTCTCGCCCAAGCACGCTTAACTGCGGAGTTCTGATGGGATCCGGTGCATTAGTGCTGGTATGATCGCACCCATTTACTTATTGCGCTATTTTGTATTTATACCCTTTCCAGCCCCTGATTTCCTTCGAAATGCCGTAACTTTGTGCCCGATCGTCCGAATTAAACATTTTTTTTTTCAAATTGGTTATTTTTTTGAGATCTACGCGTCCCAAACCATTTCCCATCTCAAAATAACCGAAAACAAATAAAAATTACGAATTCGGCAAAAAAGGGGTGCAACACGAGGACTTCCCAGGAGGTCACCCATCCTAGTACTACTCTCGCCCAAGCACGCTTAACTGCGGAGTTCTGATGGGATCCGGTGCATTAGTGCTGGTATGATCGCACCCATTTACTTATTGCGCTATTTTGTATTTATACCCTTTCCAGCCCCTAATTTCCTTCGAAATGCCGTAACTTTGTGCCCGATCGTCCGAATTAAACATTTTTTTTTTCAAATTGGTTATTTTTTGAGATCTACGCGTCCCAAACCATTTCCCATCTCAAAATAACCGAAAATAAATAAAAATTACGAATTCGGCAAAAAAGGGGAGCAACACGAGGACTTCCCAGGAGGTCACCCATCCTAGTACTACTCTCGCCCAAGCACGCTTAACTGCGGAGTTCTGATGGGATCCGGTGCATTAGTGCTGGTATGATCGCACCCATTTACTTATTGCGCTATTTTGTATTTATACCCTTTCCAGCCCCTGATTTCCTTCGAAATGCCGTAACTTTGTGCCCGATCGTCCGAATTAAACATTTTTTTTTTCAAATTGGTTATTTTTTTGAGATCTACGCGTCCCAAACCATTTCCCATCTCAAAATAACCGAAAACAAATAAAAATTACGAATTCGGCAAAAAAGGGGTGCAACACGAGGACTTCCCAGGAGGTCACCCATCCTAGTACTACTCTCGCCCAAGCACGCTTAACTGCGGAGTTCTGATGGGATCCGGTGCATTAGTGCTGGTATGATCGCACCCATTTACTTATTGCGCTATTTTGTATTTATACCCTTTCCAGCCCCTGATTTCCTTCGAAATGCCGTAACTTTGTGCCCGATCGTCCGAATTAAACATTTTTTTTTTCAAATTGGTTATTTTTTTGAGATCTACGCGTCCCAAACCATTTCCCATCTCAAAATAACCGAAAACAAATAAAAATTACGAATTCGGCAAAAAAGGGGTGCAACACGAGGACTTCCCAGGAGGTCACCCATCCTAGTACTACTCTCGCCCAAGCACGCTTAACTGCGGAGTTCTGATGGGATCCGGTGCATTAGTGCTGGTATGATCGCACCCATTTACTTATTGCGCTATTTTGTATTTATACCCTTTCCAGCCCCTGATTTCCTTCGAAATGCCGTAACTTTGTGCCCGATCGTCCGAATTAAACATTTTTTTTTTCAAATTGGTTATTTTTTTGAGATCTACGCGTCCCAAACCATTTCCCATCTCAAAATAACCGTAAACAAATAAAAATTACGAATTCGGCAAAAAAGGGGTGCAACACGAGGACTTCCCAGGAGGTCACCCATCCTAGTACTACTCTCGCCCAAGCACGCTTAACTGCGGAGTTCTGATGGGATCCGGTGCATTAGTGCTGGTATGATCGCACCCATTTACTTATTGCGCTATTTTGTATTTATACCCTTTCCAGCCCCTGATTTCCTTCGAAATGCCGTAACTTTGTGCCCGATCGTCCGAATTAAACATTTTTTTTTTCAAATTGGTTATTTTTTTGAGATCTACGCGTCCCAAACCATTTCCCATCTCAAAATAACCGAAAACAAATAAAAATTACGAATTCGGCAAAAAAGGGGTGCAACACGAGGACTTCCCAGGAGGTCACCCATCCTAGTACTACTCTCGCCCAAGCACGCTTAACTGCGGAGTTCTGATGGGATCCGGTGCATTAGTGCTGGTATGATCGCACCCATTTACTTATTGCGCTATTTTGTATTTATACCCTTTCCAGCCCCTAATTTCCTTCGAAATGCCGTAACTTTGTGCCCGATCGTCCGAATTAAACATTTTTTTTTTCAAATTGGTTATTTTTTGAGATCTACGCGTCCCAAACCATTTCCCATCTCAAAATAACCGAAAATAAATAAAAATTACGAATTCGGCAAAAAAGGGGAGCAACACGAGGACTTCCCAGGAGGTCACCCATCCTAGTACTACTCTCGCCCAAGCACGCTTAACTGCGGAGTTCTGATGGGATCCGGTGCATTAGTGCTGGTATGATCGCACCCATTTACTTATTGCGCTATTTTGTATTTATACCCTTTCCAGCCCCTGATTTCCTTCGAAATGCCGTAACTTTGTGCCCGATCGTCCGAATTAAACATTTTTTTTTTCAAATTGGTTATTTTTTTGAGATCTACGCGTCCCAAACCATTTCCCATCTCAAAATAACCGAAAACAAATAAAAATTACGAATTCGGCAAAAAAGGGGTGCAACACGAGGACTTCCCAGGAGGTCACCCATCCTAGTACTACTCTCGCCCAAGCACGCTTAACTGCGGAGTTCTGATGGGATCCGGTGCATTAGTGCTGGTATGATCGCACCCATTTACTTATTGCGCTATTTTGTATTTATACCCTTTCCAGCCCCTGATTTCCTTCGAAATGCCGTAACTTTGTGCCCGATCGTCCGAATTAAACATTTTTTTTTTCAAATTGGTTATTTTTTTGAGATCTACGCGTCCCAAACCATTTCCCATCTCAAAATAACCGAAAACAAATAAAAATTACGAATTCGGCAAAAAAGGGGTGCAACACGAGGACTTCCCAGGAGGTCACCCATCCTAGTACTACTCTCGCCCAAGCACGCTTAACTGCGGAGTTCTGATGGGATCCGGTGCATTAGTGCTGGTATGATCGCACCCATTTACTTATTGCGCTATTTTGTATTTATACCCTTTCCAGCCCCTGATTTCCTTCGAAATGCCGTAACTTTGTGCCCGATCGTCCGAATTAAACATTTTTTTTTTCAAATTGGTTATTTTTTGAGATCTACGCGTCCCAAACCATTTCCCATCTCAAAATAACCGAAAACAAATAAAAATTACGAATTCGGCAAAAAAGGGGTGCAACACGAGGACTTCCCAGGAGGTCACCCATCCTAGTACTACTCTCGCCCAAGCACGCTTAACTGCGGAGTTCTGATGGGATCCGGTGCATTAGTGCTGGTATGATCGCACCCATTTACTTATTGCGCTATTTTGTATTTATACCCTTTCCAGCCCCTGATTTCCTTCGAAATGCCGTAACTTTGTGCCCGATCGTCCGAATTAAACATTTTTTTTTTCAAATTGGTTATTTTTTTGAGATCTACGCGTCCCAAACCATTTCCCATCTCAAAATAACCGTAAACAAATAAAAATTACGAATTCGGCAAAAAAGGGGTGCAACACGAGGACTTCCCAGGAGGTCACCCATCCTAGTACTACTCTCGCCCAAGCACGCTTAACTGCGGAGTTCTGATGGGATCCGGTGCATTAGTGCTGGTATGATCCATCCATTTACTTATTGCGCTATTTTGTATTTATACCCTTTCCAGCCCCTGATTTCCTTCGAAATGCCGTAACTTTGTGCCCGATCGTCCGAATTAAACATTTTTTTTTTCAAATTGGTTATTTTTTGAGATCTACGCGTCCCAAACCATTTCCCATCTCAAAATAACCGAAAACAAATAAAAATTACGAATTCGGCAAAAAAGGGGTGCAACACGAGGACTTCCCAGGAGGTCACCCATCCTAGTACTACTCTCGCCCAAGCACGCTTAACTGCGGAGTTCTGATGGGATCCGGTGCATTAGTGCTGGTATGATCGCACCCATTTACTTATTGCGCTATTTTGTATTTATACCCTTTCCAGCCCCTGATTTCCTTCGAAATGCCGTAACTTTGTGCCCGATCGTCCGAATTAAACATTTTTTTTTTCAAATTGGTTATTTTTTTGAGATCTACGCGTCCCAAACCATTTCCCATCTCAAAATAACCGAAAACAAATAAAAATTACGAATTCGGCAAAAAAGGGGTGCAACACGAGGACTTCCCAGGAGGTCACCCATCCTAGTACTACTCTCGCCCAAGCACGCTTAACTGCGGAGTTCTGATGGGATCCGGTGCATTAGTGCTGGTATGATCGCACCCATTTACTTATTGCGCTATTTTGTATTTATACCCTTTCCAGCCCCTGATTTCCTTCGAAATGCCGTAACTTTGTGCCCGATCGTCCGAATTAAACATTTTTTTTTTCAAATTGGTTATTTTTTGAGATCTACGCGTCCCAAACCATTTCCCATCTCAAAATAACCGAAAACAAATAAAAATTACGAATTCGGCAAAAAAGGGGTGCAACACGAGGACTTCCCAGGAGGTCACCCATCCTAGTACTACTCTCGCCCAAGCACGCTTAACTGCGGAGTTCTGATGGGATCCGGTGCATTAGTGCTGGTATGATCGCACCCATTTACTTATTGCGCTATTTTGTATTTATACCCTTTCCAGCCCCTGATTTCCTTCGAAATGCCGTAACTTTGTGCCCGATCGTCCGAATTAAACATTTTTTTTTTCAAATTGGTTATTTTTTTGAGATCTACGCGTCCCAAACCATTTCCCATCTCAAAATAACCGAAAACAAATAAAAATTACGAATTCGGCAAAAAAGGGGTGCAACACGAGGACTTCCCAGGAGGTCACCCATCCTAGTACTACTCTCGCCCAAGCACGCTTAACTGCGGAGTTCTGATGGGATCCGGTGCATTAGTGCTGGTATGATCGCACCCATTTACTTATTGCGCTATTTTGTATTTATACCCTTTCCAGCCCCTGATTTCCTTCGAAATGCCGTAACTTTGTGCCCGATCGTCCGAATTAAACATTTTTTTTTCAAATTGGTTATTTTTTGAGATCTACGCGTCCCAAACCATTTCCCATCTCAAAATAACCGAAAATAAATAAAAATTACGAATTCGGCAAAAAAGGGGTGCAACACGAGGACTTCCCAGGAGGTCACCCATCCTAGTACTACTCTCGCCCAAGCACGCTTAACTGCGGAGTTCTGATGGGATCCGGTGCATTAGTGCTGGTATGATCGCACCCATTTACTTATTGCGCTATTTTGTATTTATACCCTTTCCAGCCCCTGATTTCCTTCGAAATGCCGTAACTTTGTGCCCGATCGTCCGAATTAAACATTTTTTTTTTCAAATTGGTTATTTTTTTGAGATCTACGCGTCCCAAACCATTTCCCATCTCAAAATAACCGAAAACAAATAAAAATTACGAATTCGGCAAAAAAGGGGTGAACCACGAGGACTTCCCAGGAGGTCACCCATCCTAGTACTACTCTCGCCCAAGCACGCTTAACTGCGGAGTTCTGATGGGATCCGGTGCATTAGTGCTGGTGTGATCGCACCCATTTACTTATTGCGCTATTTTGTATTTATACCCTTTCCAGCCCCTGATTTCCTTCGAAATGCCGTAACTTTGTGCCCGATCGTCCGAATTAAACATTTTTTTTTTCAAATTGGTTATTTTTTGAGATCTACGCGTCCCAAACCATTTCCCATCTCAAAATAACCGAAAACAAATAAAAATTACGAATTCGGCAAAAAAGGGGTGCAACACGAGGACTTCCCAGGAGGTCACCCATCCTAGTACTACTCTCGCCCAAGCACGCTTAACTGCGGAGTTCTGATGGGATCCGGTGCATTAGTGATGGTATGATCGCACCCATTTACTTATTGCGCTATTTTGTATTTATACCCTTTCCAGCCCCTGATTTCCTTCGAAATGCCGTAACTTTGTGCCCGATCGTCCGAATTAAACATTTTTTTTTTCAAATTGGTTATTTTTTTGAGATCTACGCGTCCCAAACCATTTCCCATCTCAAAATAACCGAAAACAAATAAAAATTACGAATTCGGCAAAAAAGGGGTGAACCACGAGGACTTCCCAGGAGGTCACCCATCCTAGTACTACTCTCGCCCAAGCACGCTTAACTGCGGAGTTCTGATGGGATCCGGTGCATTAGTGCTGGTATGATCGCACCCATTTACTTATTGCGCTATTTTGTATTTATACCCTTTCCAGCCCCTGATTTCCTTCGAAATGCCGTAACTTTGTGCCCGATCGTCCGAATTAAACATTTTTTTTTTCAAATTGGTTATTTTTTGAGATCTACGCGTCCCAAACCATTTCCCATCTCAAAATAACCGAAAACAAATAAAAATTACGAATTCGGCAAAAAAGGGGTGCAACACGAGGACTTCCCAGGAGGTCACCCATCCTAGTACTACTCTCGCCCAAGCACGCTTAACTGCGGAGTTCTGATGGGATCCGGTGCATTAGTGCTGGTATGATCGCACCCATTTACTTATTGCGCTATTTTGTATTTATACCCTTTCCAGCCCCTGATTTCCTTCGAAATGCCGTAACTTTGTGCCCGATCGTCCGAATTAAACATTTTTTTTTTCAAATTGGTTATTTTTTGAGATCTACGCGTCCCAAACCATTTCCCATCTCAAAATAACCGAAAACAAATAAAAATTACGAATTCGGCAAAAAAGGGGTGCAACACGAGGACTTCCCAGGAGGTCACCCATCCTAGTACTACTCTCGCCCAAGCACGCTTAACTGCGGAGTTCTGATGGGATCCGGTGCATTAGTGCTGGTATGATCGCACCCATTTACTTATTGCGCTATTTTGTATTTATACCCTTTCCAGCCCCTGATTTCCTTCGAAATGCCGTAACTTTGTGCCCGATCGTCCGAATTAAACATTTTTTTTTTCAAATTGGTTATTTTTTGAGATCTACGCGTCCCAAACCATTTCCCATCTCAAAATAACCGAAAACAAATAAAAATTACGAATTCGGCAAAAAAGGGGTGCAACATGAGGACTTCCCAGGAGGTCACCCATCCTAGTACTACTCTCGCCCAAGCACGCTTAACTGCGGAGTTCTGATGGGATCCGGTGCATTAGTGCTGGTATGATCGCACCCATTTACTTATTGCGCTATTTTGTATTTATACCCTTTCCAGCCCCTGATTTCCTTCGAAATGCCGTAACTTTGTGCCCGATCGTCCGAATTAAACATTTTTTTTTTCAAATTGGTTATTTTTTGAGATCTACGCGTCCCAAACCATTTCCCATCTCAAAATAACCGAAAACAAATAAAAATTACGAATTCGGCAAAAAAGGGGTGCAACACGAGGACTTCCCAGGAGGTCACCCATCCTAGTACTACTCTCGCCCAAGCACGCTTAACTGCGGAGTTCTGATGGGATCCGGTGCATTAGTGCTGGTATGATCGCACCCATTTACTTATTGCGCTATTTTGTATTTATACCCTTTCCAGCCCCTGATTTCCTTCGAAATGCCGTAACTTTGTGCCCGATCGTCCGAATTAAACATTTTTTTTTTCAAATTGGTTATTTTTTTGAGATCTACGCGTCCCAAACCATTTCCCATCTCAAAATAACCGAAAACAAATAAAAATTACGAATTCGGCAAAAAAGGGGTGCAACACGAGGACTTCCCAGGAGGTCACCCATCCTAGTACTACTCTCGCCCAAGCACGCTTAACTGCGGAGTTCTGATGGGATCCGGTGCATTAGTGCTGGTATGATCGCACCCATTTACTTATTGCGCTATTTTGTATTTATACCCTTTCCAGCCCCTGATTTCCTTCGAAATGCCGTAACTTTGTGCCCGATCGTCCGAATTAAACATTTTTTTTTTCAAATTGGTTATTTTTTGAGATCTACGCGTCCCAAACCATTTCCCATCTCAAAATAACCGAAAACAAATAAAAATTACGAATTCGGCAAAAAAGGGGTGCAACACGAGGACTTCCCAGGAGGTCACCCATCCTAGTACTACTCTCGCCCAAGCACGCTTAACTGCGGAGTTCTGATGGGATCCGGTGCATTAGTGCTGGTATGATCGCACCCATTTACTTATTGCGCTATTTTGTATTTATACCCTTTCCAGCCCCTGATTTCCTTCGAAATGCCGTAACTTTGTGCCCGATCGTCCGAATTAAACATTTTTTTTTTCAAATTGGTTATTTTTTTGAGATCTACGCGTCCCAAACCATTTCCCATCTCAAAATAACCGTAAACAAATAAAAATTACGAATTCGGCAAAAAAGGGGTGCAACACGAGGACTTCCCAGGAGGTCACCCATCCTAGTACTACTCTCGCCCAAGCACGCTTAACTGCGGAGTTCTGATGGGATCCGGTGCATTAGTGCTGGTATGATCCATCCATTTACTTATTGCGCTATTTTGTATTTATACCCTTTCCAGCCCCTGATTTCCTTCGAAATGCCGTAACTTTGTGCCCGATCGTCCGAATTAAACATTTTTTTTTTCAAATTGGTTATTTTTTGAGATCTACGCGTCCCAAACCATTTCCCATCTCAAAATAACCGAAAACAAATAAAAATTACGAATTCGGCAAAAAAGGGGTGCAACACGAGGACTTCCCAGGAGGTCACCCATCCTAGTACTACTCTCGCCCAAGCACGCTTAACTGCGGAGTTCTGATGGGATCCGGTGCATTAGTGCTGGTATGATCGCACCCATTTACTTATTGCGCTATTTTGTATTTATACCCTTTCCAGCCCCTGATTTCCTTCGAAATGCCGTAACTTTGTGCCCGATCGTCCGAATTAAACATTTTTTTTTTCAAATTGGTTATTTTTTTGAGATCTACGCGTCCCAAACCATTTCCCATCTCAAAATAACCGAAAACAAATAAAAATTACGAATTCGGCAAAAAAGGGGTGCAACACGAGGACTTCCCAGGAGGTCACCCATCCTAGTACTACTCTCGCCCAAGCACGCTTAACTGCGGAGTTCTGATGGGATCCGGTGCATTAGTGCTGGTATGATCGCACCCATTTACTTATTGCGCTATTTTGTATTTATACCCTTTCCAGCCCCTGATTTCCTTCGAAATGCCGTAACTTTGTGCCCGATCGTCCGAATTAAACATTTTTTTTTTCAAATTGGTTATTTTTTGAGATCTACGCGTCCCAAACCATTTCCCATCTCAAAATAACCGAAAACAAATAAAAATTACGAATTCGGCAAAAAAGGGGTGCAACACGAGGACTTCCCAGGAGGTCACCCATCCTAGTACTACTCTCGCCCAAGCACGCTTAACTGCGGAGTTCTGATGGGATCCGGTGCATTAGTGCTGGTATGATCGCACCCATTTACTTATTGCGCTATTTTGTATTTATACCCTTTCCAGCCCCTGATTTCCTTCGAAATGCCGTAACTTTGTGCCCGATCGTCCGAATTAAACATTTTTTTTTTCAAATTGGTTATTTTTTGAGATCTACGCGTCCCAAACCATTTCCCATCTCAAAATAACCGAAAACAAATAAAAATTACGAATTCGGCAAAAAAGGGGTGCAACACGAGGACTTCCCAGGAGGTCACCCATCCTAGTACTACTCTCGCCCAAGCACGCTTAACTGCGGAGTTCTGATGGGATCCGGTGCATTAGTGCTGGTATGATCGCACCCATTTACTTATTGCGCTATTTTGTATTTATACCCTTTCCAGCCCCTGATTTCCTTCGAAATGCCGTAACTTTGTGCCCGATCGTCCGAATTAAACATTTTTTTTTTCAAATTGGTTATTTTTTTGAGATCTACGCGTCCCAAACCATTTCCCATCTCAAAATAACCGAAAACAAATAAAAATTACGAATTCGGCAAAAAAGGGGTGCAACACGAGGACTTCCCAGGAGGTCACCCATCCTAGTACTACTCTCGCCCAAGCACGCTTAACTGCGGAGTTCTGATGGGATCCGGTGCATTAGTGCTGGTATGATCGCACCCATTTACTTATTGCGCTATTTTGTATTTATACCCTTTCCAGCCCCTGATTTTCTTCGAAATGCCGTAACTTTGTGCCCAATCGTCCGAATTAAACATTTTTTTTTTCAAATTGGTTATTTTTTGAGATCTACGCGTCCCAAACCATTTCCCATCTCAAAATAACCGAAAATAAATAAAAATTACGAATTCGGCAAAAAAGGGGTGCAACACGAGGACTTCCCAGGAGGTCACCCATCCTAGTACTACTCTCGCCCAAGCACGCTTAACTGCGGAGTTCTGATGGGATCCGGTGCATTAGTGCTGGTATGATCGCACCCATTTACTTATTGCGCTATTTTGTATTTATACCCTTTCCAGCCCCTGATTTCCTTCGAAATGCCGTAACTTTGTGCCCGATCGTCCGAATTAAACATTTTTTTTTTCAAATTGGTTATTTTTTTGAGATCTACGCGTCCCAAACCATTTCCCATCTCAAAATAACCGAAAACAAATAAAAATTACGAATTCGGCAAAAAAGGGGTGAACCACGAGGACTTCCCAGGAGGTCACCCATCCTAGTACTACTCTCGCCCAAGCACGCTTAACTGCGGAGTTCTGATGGGATCCGGTGCATTAGTGCTGGTATGATCGCACCCATTTACTTATTGCGCTATTTTGTATTTATACCCTTTCCAGCCCCTGATTTCCTTCGAAATGCCGTAACTTTGTGCCCGATCGTCCGAATTAAACATTTTTTTTTTCAAATTGGTTATTTTTTGAGATCTACGCGTCCCAAACCATTTCCCATCTCAAAATAACCGAAAACAAATAAAAATTACGAATTCGGCAAAAAAGGGGTGCAACACGAGGACTTCCCAGGAGGTCACCCATCCTAGTACTACTCTCGCCCAAGCACGCTTAACTGCGGAGTTCTGATGGGATCCGGTGCATTAGTGATGGTATGATCGCACCCATTTACTTATTGCGCTATTTTGTATTTATACCCTTTCCAGCCCCTGATTTCCTTCGAAATGCCGTAACTTTGTGCCCGATCGTCCGAATTAAACATTTTTTTTTTCAAATTGGTTATTTTTTTGAGATCTACGCGTCCCAAACCATTTCCCATCTCAAAATAACCGAAAACAAATAAAAATTACGAATTCGGCAAAAAAGGGGTGAACCACGAGGACTTCCCAGGAGGTCACCCATCCTAGTACTACTCTCGCCCAAGCACGCTTAACTGCGGAGTTCTGATGGGATCCGGTGCATTAGTGCTGGTATGATCGCACCCATTTACTTATTGCGCTATTTTGTATTTATACCCTTTCCAGCCCCTGATTTCCTTCGAAATGCCGTAACTTTGTGCCCGATCGTCCGAATTAAACATTTTTTTTTTCAAATTGGTTATTTTTTGAGATCTACGCGTCCCAAACCATTTCCCATCTCAAAATAACCGAAAACAAATAAAAATTACGAATTCGGCAAAAAAGGGGTGCAACACGAGGACTTCCCAGGAGGTCACCCATCCTAGTACTACTCTCGCCCAAGCACGCTTAACTGCGGAGTTCTGATGGGATCCGTTGCATTAGTGCTGGTATGATCGCACCCATTTACTTATTGCGCTATTTTGTATTTATACCCTTTCCAGCCCCTGATTTCCTTCGAAATGCCGTAACTTTGTGCCCGATCGTCCGAATTAAACATTTTTTTTTTCAAATTGGTTATTTTTTGAGATCTACGCGTCCCAAACCATTTCCCATCTCAAAATAACCGAAAATAAATAAAAATTACGAATTCGGCAAAAAAGGGGTGCAACACGAGGATTTCCCAGGAGGTCACCCATCCTAGTACTACTCTCGCCCAAGCACGCTTAACTGCGGAGTTCTGATGGGATCCGGTGCATTAGTGCTGGTATGATCGCACCCATTTACTTATTGCGCTATTTTGTATTTATACCCTTTCCAGCCCCTGATTTCCTTCGAAATGCCGTAACTTTGTGCCCGATCGTCCGAATTAAACATTTTTTTTTTCAAATTGGTTATTTTTTTGAGATCTACGCGTCCCAAACCATTTCCCATCTCAAAATAACCGAAAACAAATAAAAATTACGAATTCGGCAAAAAAGGGGTGAACCACGAGGACTTCCCAGGAGGTCACCCATCCTAGTACTACTCTCGCCCAAGCACGCTTAACTGCGGAGTTCTGATGGGATCCGGTGCATTAGTGCTGGTATGATCGCACCCATTTACTTATTGCGCTATTTTGTATTTATACCCTTTCCAGCCCCTGATTTCCTTCGAAATGCCGTAACTTTGTGCCCGATCGTCCGAATTAAACATTTTTTTTTTCAAATTGGTTATTTTTTGAGATCTACGCGTCCCAAACCATTTCCCATCTCAAAATAACCGAAAACAAATAAAAATTACGAATTCGGCAAAAAAGGGGTGCAACACGAGGACTTCCCAGGAGGTCACCCATCCTAGTACTACTCTCGCCCAAGCACGCTTAACTGCGGAGTTCTGATGGGATCCGGTGCATTAGTGATGGTATGATCGCACCCATTTACTTATTGCGCTATTTTGTATTTATACCCTTTCCAGCCCCTGATTTCCTTCGAAATGCCGTAACTTTGTGCCCGATCGTCCGAATTAAACATTTTTTTTTTCAAATTGGTTATTTTTTGAGATCTACGCGTCCCAAACCATTTCCCATCTCAAAATAACCGAAAACAAATAAAAATTACGAATTCGGCAAAAAAGGGGTGCAACACGAGGACTTCCCAGGAGGTCACCCATCCTAGTACTACTCTCGCCCAAGCACGCTTAACTGCGGAGTTCTGATGGGATCCGGTGCATTAGTGATGGTATGATCGCACCCATTTACTTATTGCGCTATTTTGTATTTATACCCTTTCCAGCCCCTGATTTCCTTCGAAATGCCGTAACTTTGTGCCCGATCGTCCGAATTAAACATTTTTTTTTTCAAATTGGTTATTTTTTGAGATCTACGCGTCCCAAACCATTTCCCATCTCAAAATAACCGAAAACAAATAAAAATTACGAATTCGGCAAAAAAGGGGTGCAACACGAGGACTTCCCAGGAGGTCACCCATCCTAGTACTACTCTCGCCCAAGCACGCTTAACTGCGGAGTTCTGATGGGATCCGGTGCATTAGTGCTGGTATGATCGCACCCATTTACTTATTGCGCTATTTTGTATTTATACCCTTTCCAGCCCCTGATTTCCTTCGAAATGCCGTAACTTTGTGCCCGATCGTCCGAATTAAACATTTTTTTTTTCAAATTGGTTATTTTTTTGAGATCTACGCGTCCCAAACCATTTCCCATCTCAAAATAACCGAAAACAAATAAAAATTACGAATTCGGCAAAAAAGGGGTGCAACACGAGGACTTCCCAGGAGGTCACCCATCCTAGTACTACTCTCGCCCAAGCACGCTTAACTGCGGAGTTCTGATGGGATCCGATGCATTAGTGCTGGTATGATCGCACCCATTTACTTATTGCGCTATTTTGTATTTATACCCTTTCCAGCCCCTAATTTCCGTCGAAATGCCGTAACTTTGTGCCCGATCGTCCGAATTAAACATTTTTTTTTCAAATTGGTTATTTTTTGAGATCTACGCGTCCCAAACCATTTCCCATCTCAAAATAACCGAAAATAAATAAAAATTACGAATTCGGCAAAAAAGGGGTGCAACACGAGGACTTCCCAGGAGGTCACCCATCCTAGTACTACTCTCGCCCAAGCACGCTTAACTGCGGAGTTCTGATGGGATCCGGTGCATTAATGCTGGTATGATCGCACCCATTTACTTATTGCGCTATTTTGTATTTATACCCTTTCCAGCCCCTGATTTCCTTCGAAATGCCGTAACTTTGTGCCCGATCGTCCGAATTAAACATTTTTTTTTTCAAATTGGTTATTTTTTTGAGATCTACGCGTCCCAAACCATTTCCCATCTCAAAATTACCGAAAACAAATAAAAATTACGAATTCGGCAAAAAAGGGGTGAACCACGAGGACTTCCCAGGAGGTCACCCATCCTAGTACTACTCTCGCCCAAGCACGCTTAACTGCGGAGTTCTGATGGGATCCGGTGCATTAGTGCTGGTGTGATCGCACCCATTTACTTATTGCGCTATTTTGTATTTATACCCTTTCCAGCCCCTGATTTCCTTCGAAATGCCGTAACTTTGTGCCCGATCGTCCGAATTAAACATTTTTTTTTTCAAATTGGTTATTTTTTGAGATCTACGCGTCCCAAACCATTTCCCATCTCAAAATAACCGAAAACAAATAAAAATTACGAATTCGGCAAAAAAGGGGTGCAACACGAGGACTTCCCAGGAGGTCACCCATCCTAGTACTACTCTCGCCCAAGCACGCTTAACTGCGGAGTTCTGATGGGATCCGGTGCATTAGTGATGGTATGATCGCACCCATTTACTTATTGCGCTATTTTGTATTTATACCCTTTCCAGCCCCTGATTTCCTTCGAAATGCCGTAACTTTGTGCCCGATCGTCCGAATTAAACATTTTTTTTTTCAAATTGGTTATTTTTTTGAGATCTACGCGTCCCAAACCATTTCCCATCTCAAAATAACCGAAAACAAATAAAAATTACGAATTCGGCAAAAAAGGGGTGAACCACGAGGACTTCCCAGGAGGTCACCCATCCTAGTACTACTCTCGCCCAAGCACGCTTAACTGCGGAGTTCTGATGGGATCCGGTGCATTAGTGCTGGTATGATCGCACCCATTTACTTATTGCGCTATTTTGTATTTATACCCTTTCCAGCCCCTGATTTCCTTCGAAATGCCGTAACTTTGTGCCCGATCGTCCGAATTAAACATTTTTTTTTTCAAATTGGTTATTTTTTGAGATCTACGCGTCCCAAACCATTTCCCATCTCAAAATAACCGAAAACAAATAAAAATTACGAATTCGGCAAAAAAGGGGTGCAACACGAGGACTTCCCAGGAGGTCACCCATCCTAGTACTACTCTCGCCCAAGCACGCTTAACTGCGGAGTTCTGATGGGATCCGGTGCATTAGTGATGGTATGATCGCACCCATTTACTTATTGCGCTATTTTGTATTTATACCCTTTCCAGCCCCTGATTTCCTTCGAAATGCCGTAACTTTGTGCCCGATCGTCCGAATTAAACATTTTTTTTTTCAAATTGGTTATTTTTTTGAGATCTACGCGTCCCAAACCATTTCCCATCTCAAAATAACCGAAAACAAATAAAAATTACGAATTCGGCAAAAAAGGGGTGAACCACGAGGACTTCCCAGGAGGTCACCCATCCTAGTACTACTCTCGCCCAAGCACGCTTAACTGCGGAGTTCTGATGGGATCCGGTGCATTAGTGCTGGTATGATCGCACCCATTTACTTATTGCGCTATTTTGTATTTATACCCTTTCCAGCCCCTGATTTCCTTCGAAATGCCGTAACTTTGTGCCCGATCGTCCGAATTAAACATTTTTTTTTTTTTCAAATTGGTTATTTTTTGAGATCTACGCGTCCCAAACCATTTCCCATCTCAAAATAACCGAAAACAAATAAAAATTACGAATTCGGCAAAAAAGGGGTGCAACACGAGGACTTCCCAGGAGGTCACCCATCCTAGTACTACTCTCGCCCAAGCACGCTTAACTGCGGAGTTCTGATGGGATCCGGTGCATTAGTGCTGGTATGATCGCACCCATTTACTTATTGCGCTATTTTGTATTTATACCCTTTCCAGCCCCTAATTTCCTTCGAAATGCCGTAACTTTGTGCCCGATCGTCCGAATTAAACATTTTTTTTTTCAAATTGGTTATTTTTTGAGATCTACGCGTCCCAAACCATTTCCCATCTCAAAATAACCGAAAATAAATAAAAATTACGAATTCGGCAAAAAAGGGGTGCAACACGAGGACTTCCCAAGAGGTCACCCATCCTAGTACTACTCTCGCCCAAGCACGCTTAACTGCGGAGTTCTGATGGGATCCGGTGCATTAGTGCTGGTATGATCGCACCCATTTACTTATTGCGCTATTTTGTATTTATACCCTTTCCAGCCCCTGATTTCCTTCGAAATGCCGTAACTTTGTGCCCGATCGTCCGAATTAAACATTTTTTTTTTCAAATTGGTTATTTTTTTGAGATCTACGCGTCCCAAACCATTTCCCATCTCAAAATAACCGAAAACAAATAAAAATTACGAATTCGGCAAAAAAGGGGTGAACCACGAGGACTTCCCAGGAGGTCACCCATCCTAGTACTACTCTCGCCCAAGCACGCTTAACTGCGGAGTTCTGATGGGATCCGGTGCATTAGTGCTGGTATGATCGCACCCATTTACTTATTGCGCTATTTTGTATTTATACCCTTTCCAGCCCCTGATTTCCTTCGAAATGCCGTAACTTTGTGCCCGATCGTCCGAATTAAACATTTTTTTTTTCAAATTGGTTATTTTTTGAGATCTACGCGTCCCAAACCATTTCCCATCTCAAAATAACCGAAAACAAATAAAAATTACGAATTCGGCAAAAAAGGGGTGAACCACGAGGACTTCCCAGGAGGTCACCCATCCTAGTACTACTCTCGCCCAAGCACGCTTA
This sequence comes from Chenopodium album, assembly GCF_948465745.1. Classification (NCBI taxonomy): domain Eukaryota; kingdom Viridiplantae; phylum Streptophyta; class Magnoliopsida; order Caryophyllales; family Amaranthaceae; genus Chenopodium; species Chenopodium album. The sequence continues at coordinate 10,684,023 of NC_137842.1, read as the reverse complement.
ACTGCGGAGTTCTGATGGGATCCGGTGCATTAGTGCTGGTATGATCGCACCCATTTACTTATTGCGCTATTTTGTATTTATACCCTTTCCAGCCCCTGATTTCCTTCGAAATGCCGTAACTTTGTGCCCGATCGTCCGAATTAAACATTTTTTTTTTCAAATTGGTTATTTTTTGAGATCTACGCGTCCCAAACCATTTCCCATCTCAAAATAACCGAAAACAAATAAAAATTACGAATTCGGCAAAAAAGGGGTGCAACACGAGGACTTCCCAGGAGGTCACCCATCCTAGTACTACTCTCGCCCAAGCACGCTTAACTGCGGAGTTCTGATGGGATCCGGTGCATTAGTGATGGTATGATCGCACCCATTTACTTATTGCGCTATTTTGTATTTATACCCTTTCCAGCCCCTGATTTCCTTCGAAATGCCGTAACTTTGTGCCCGATCGTCCGAATTAAACATTTTTTTTTTCAAATTGGTTATTTTTTTGAGATCTACGCGTCCCAAACCATTTCCCATCTCAAAATAACCGAAAACAAATAAAAATTACGAATTCGGCAAAAAAGGGGTGAACCACGAGGACTTCCCAGGAGGTCACCCATCCTAGTACTACTCTCGCCCAAGCACGCTTAACTGCGGAGTTCTGATGGGATCCGGTGCATTAGTGCTGGTATGATCGCACCCATTTACTTATTGCGCTATTTTGTATTTATACCCTTTCCAGCCCCTGATTTCCTTCGAAATGCCGTAACTTTGTGCCCGATCGTCCGAATTAAACATTTTTTTTTTCAAATTGGTTATTTTTTGAGATCTACGCGTCCCAAACCATTTCCCATCTCAAAATAACCGAAAACAAATAAAAATTACGAATTCGGCAAAAAAGGGGTGCAACACGAGGACTTCCCAGGAGGTCACCCATCCTAGTACTACTCTCGCCCAAGCACGCTTAACTGCGGAGTTCTGATGGGATCCGGTGCATTAGTGATGGTATGATCGCACCCATTTACTTATTGCGCTATTTTGTATTTATACCCTTTCCAGCCCCTGATTTCCTTCGAAATGCCGTAACTTTGTGCCCGATCGTTCGAATTAAACATTTTTTTTTTCAAATTGGTTATTTTTTTGAGATCTACGCGTCCCAAACCATTTCCCATCTCAAAATAACCGAAAACAAATAAAAATTACGAATTCGGCAAAAAAGGGGTGAACCACGAGGACTTCCCAGGAGGTCACCCATCCTAGTACTACTCTCGCCCAAGCACGCTTAACTGCGGAGTTCTGATGGGATCCGGTGCATTAGTGCTGGTATGATCGCACCCATTTACTTATTGCGCTATTTTGTATTTATACCCTTTCCAGCCCCTGATTTCCTTCGAAATGCCGTAACTTTGTGCCCGATCGTCCGAATTAAACATTTTTTTTTTCAAATTGGTTATTTTTTGAGATCTACGCGTCCCAAACCATTTCCCATCTCAAAATAACCGAAAACAAATAAAAATTACGAATTCGGCAAAAAAGGGGTGCAACACGAGGACTTCCCAGGAGGTCACCCATCCTAGTACTACTCTCGCCCAAGCACGCTTAACTGCGGAGTTCTGATGGGATCCGGTGCATTAGTGATGGTATGATCGCACCCATTTACTTATTGCGCTATTTTGTATTTATACCCTTTCCAGCCCCTGATTTCCTTCGAAATGCCGTAACTTTGTGCCCGATCGTCCGAATTAAACATTTTTTTTTTCAAATTGGTTATTTTTTTGAGATCTACGCGTCCCAAACCATTTCCCATCTCAAAATAACCGAAAACAAATAAAAATTACGAATTCGGCAAAAAAGGGGTGAACCACGAGGACTTCCCAGGAGGTCACCCATCCTAGTACTACTCTCGCCCAAGCACGCTTAACTGCGGAGTTCTGATGGGATCCGGTGCATTAGTGCTGGTATGATCGCACCCATTTACTTATTGCGCTATTTTGTATTTATACCCTTTCCAGCCCCTGATTTCCTTCGAAATGCCGTAACTTTGTGCCCGATCGTCCGAATTAAACATTTTTTTTTTCAAATTGGTTATTTTTTGAGATCTACGCGTCCCAAACCATTTCCCATCTCAAAATAACCGAAAACAAATAAAAATTACGAATTCGGCAAAAAAGGGGTGCAACACGAGGACTTCCCAGGAGGTCACCCATCCTAGTACTACTCTCGCCCAAGCACGCTTAACTGCGGAGATCTGATGGGATCCGGTGCATTAGTGATGGTATGATCGCACCCATTTACTTATTGCGCTATTTTGTATTTATACCCTTTCCAGCCCCTGATTTCCTTCGAAATGCCGTAACTTTGTGCCCGATCGTCCGAATTAAACATTTTTTTTTTCAAATTGGTTATTTTTTTGAGATCTACGCGTCCCAAACCATTTCCCATCTCAAAATAACCGAAAACAAATAAAAATTACGAATTCGGCAAAAAAGGGGTGAACCACGAGGACTTCCCAGGAGGTCACCCATCCTAGTACTACTCTCGCCCAAGCACGCTTAACTGCGGAGTTCTGATGGGATCCGGTGCATTAGTGCTGGTATGATCGCACCCATTTACTTATTGCGCTATTTTGTATTTATACCCTTTCCAGCTCCTGATTTCCTTCGAAATGCCGTAACTTTGTGCCCGATCGTCCGAATTAAACATTTTTTTTTTCAAATTGGTTATTTTTTGAGATCTACGCGTCCCAAACCATTTCCCATCTCAAAATAACCGAAAACAAATAAAAATTACGAATTCGGCAAAAAAGGGGTGCAACACGAGGACTTCCCAGGGGGTCACCCATCCTAGTACTACTCTCGCCCAAGCACGCTTAACTGCGGAGTTCTGATGGGATCCGGTGCATTAGTGATGGTATGATCGCACCCATTTACTTATTGCGCTATTTTGTATTTATACCCTTTCCAGCCCCTGATTTCCTTCGAAATGCCGTAACTTTGTGCCCGATCGTCCGAATTAAACATTTTTTTTTTCAAATTGGTTATTTTTTTGAGATCTACGCGTCCCAAACCATTTCCCATCTCAAAATAACCGAAAACAAATAAAAATTACGAATTCGGCAAAAAAGGGGTGAACCACGAGGACTTCCCAGGAGGTCACCCATCCTAGTACTACTCTCGCCCAAGCACGCTTAACTGCGGAGTTCTGATGGGATCCGGTGCATTAGTGCTGGTATGATCGCACCCATTTACTTATTGCGCTATTTTGTATTTATACCCTTTCCAGCCCCTGATTTCCTTCGAAATGCCGTAACTTTGTGCCCGATCGTCCGAATTAAACATTTTTTTTTTCAAATTGGTTATTTTTTGAGATCTACGCGTCCCAAACCATTTCCCATCTCAAAATAACCGAAAACAAATAAAAATTACGAATTCGGCAAAAAAGGGGTGCAACACGAGGACTTCCCAGGAGGTCACCCATCCTAGTACTACTCTCGCCCAAGCACGCTTAACTGCGGAGTTCTGATGGGATCCGGTGCATTAGTGATGGTATGATCGCACCCATTTACTTATTGCGCTATTTTGTATTTATACCCTTTCCAGCCCTTGATTTCCTTCGAAATGCCGTAACTTTGTGCCCGATCGTCCGAATTAAACATTTTTTTTTTCAAATTGGTTATTTTTTGAGATCTACGCGTCCCAAACCATTTCCCATCTCAAAATAACCGAAAACAAATAAAAATTACGAATTCGGCAAAAAAGGGGTGCAACACGAGGACTTCCCAGGAGGTCACCCATCCTAGTACTACTCTCGCCCAAGCACACTTAACTGCGGAGTTCTGATGGGATCCGGTGCATTAGTGCTGGTATGATCGCACCCATTTACTTATTGCGCTATTTTGTATTTATACCCTTTCCAGCCCCTGATTTCCTTCGAAATGCCGTAACTTTGTGCCCGATCATCCGAATTAAACATTTTTTTTTTCAAATTGGTTATTTTTTGAGATCTACGCGTCCCAAACCATTTCCCATCTCAAAATAACCGAAAACAAATAAAAATTACGAATTCGGCAAAAAAGGGGTGCAACACGAGGACTTCCCAGGAGGTCACCCATCCTAGTACTACTCTCGCCCAAGCACGCTTAACTGCGGAGTTCTGATGGGATCCGGTGCATTAGTGATGGTATGATCGCACCCATTTACTTATTGCGCTATTTTGTATTTATACCCTTTCCAGCCCCTGATTTCCTTCGAAATGCCGTAACTTTGTGCCCGATCGTCCGAATTAAACATTTTTTTTTTCAAATTGGTTATTTTTTGAGATCTACGCGTCCCAAACCATTTCCCATCTCAAAATAACCGAAAACAAATAAAAATTACGAATTCGGCAAAAAAGGGGTGCAACACGAGGACTTCCCAGGAGGTCACCCATCCTAGTACTACTCTCGCCCAAGCACGCTTAACTGCGGAGTTCTGATGGGATCCGGTGCATTAGTGATGGTATGATCGCACCCATTTACTTATTGCGCTATTTTGTATTTATACCCTTTCCAGCCCCTGATTTCCTTCGAAATGCCGTAACTTTGTGCCCGATCGTCCGAATTAAACATTTTTTTTTTCAAATTGGTTATTTTTTTGAGATCTACGCGTCCCAAACCATTTCCCATCTCAAAATAACCGAAAACAAATAAAAATTACGAATTCGGCAAAAAAGGGGTGAACCACGAGGACTTCCCAGGAGGTCACCCATCCTAGTACTACTCTCGCCCAAGCACGCTTAACTGCGGAGTTCTGATGGGATCCGGTGCATTAGTGCTGGTATGATCGCACCCATTTACTTATTGCGCTATTTTGTATTTATACCCTTTCCAGCCCCTGATTTCCTTCGAAATGCCGTAACTTTGTGCCCGATCGTCCGAATTAAACATTTTTTTTTTCAAATTGGTTATTTTTTGAGATCTACGCGTCCCAAACCATTTCCCATCTCAAAATAACCGAAAACAAATAAAAATTACGAATTCGGCAAAAAAGGGGTGCAACACGAGGACTTCCCAGGAGGTCACCCATCCTAGTACTACTCTCGCCCAAGCACGCTTAACTGCGGAGTTCTGATGGGATCCGGTGCATTAGTGATGGTATGATCGCACCCATTTACTTATTGCGCTATTTTGTATTTATACCCTTTCCAGCCCCTGATTTCCTTCGAAATGCCGTAACTTTGTGCCCGATCGTCCGAATTAAACATTTTTTTTTTCAAATTGGTTATTTTTTTGAGATCTACGCGTCCCAAACCATTTCCCATCTCAAAATAACCGAAAACAAATAAAAATTACGAATTCGGCAAAAAAGGGGTGAACCACGAGAACTTCCCAGGAGGTCACCCATCCTAGTACTACTCTCGCCCAAGCACGCTTAACTGCGGAGTTCTGATGGGATCCGGTGCATTAGTGCTGGTATGATCGCACCCATTTACTTATTGCGCTATTTTGTATTTATACCCTTTCCAGCCCCTGATTTCCTTCGAAATGCCGTAACTTTGTGCCCGATCGTCCGAATTAAACATTTTTTTTTTCAAATTGGTTATTTTTTGAGATCTACGCGTCCCAAACCATTTCCCATCTCAAAATAACCGAAAACAAATAAAAATTACGAATTCGGCAAAAAAGGGGTGCAACACGAGGACTTCCCAGGAGGTCACCCATCCTAGTACTACTCTCGCCCAAGCACGCTTAACTGCGGAGTTCTGATGGGATCCGGTGCATTAGTGATGGTATGATCGCACCCATTTACTTATTGCGCTATTTTGTATTTATACCCTTTCCAGCCCCTGATTTCCTTCGAAATGCCGTAACTTTGTGCCCGATCGTCCGAATTAAACATTTTTTTTTTCAAATTGGTTATTTTTTTGAGATCTACGCGTCCCAAACCATTTCCCATCTCAAAATAACCGAAAACAAATAAAAATTACGAATTCGGCAAAAAAGGGGTGAACCACGAGGACTTCCCAGGAGGTCACCCATCCTAGTACTACTCTCGCCCAAGCACGCTTAACTGCGGAGTTCTGATGGGATCCGGTGCATTAGTGCTGGTATGATCGCACCCATTTACTTATTGCGCTATTTTGTATTTATACCCTTTCCAGCCCCTGATTTCCTTCGAAATGCCGTAACTTTGTGCCCGATCGTCCGAATTAAACATTTTTTTTTTCAAATTGGTTATTTTTTGAGATCTACGCGTCCCAAACCATTTCCCATCTCAAAATAACCGAAAACAAATAAAAATTACGAATTCGGCAAAAAAGGGGTGCAACACGAGGACTTCCCAGGAGGTCACCCATCCTAGTACTACTCTCGCCCAAGCACGCTTAACTGCGGAGTTCTGATGGGATCCGGTGCATTAGTGATGGTATGATCGCACCCATTTACTTATTGCGCTATTTTGTATTTATACCCTTTCCAGCCCCTGATTTCCTTCGAAATGCCGTAACTTTGTGCCCGATCGTCCGAATTAAACATTTTTTTTTTCAAATTGGTTATTTTTTTGAGATCTACGCGTCCCAAACCATTTCCCATCTCAAAATAACCGAAAACAAATAAAAATTACGAATTCGGCAAAAAAGGGGTGAACCACGAGGACTTCCCAGGAGGTCACCCATCCTAGTACTACTCTCGCCCAAGCACGCTTAACTGCGGAGTTCTGATGGGATCCGGTGCATTAGTGCTGGTATGATCGCACCCATTTACTTATTGCGCTATTTTGTATTTATACCCTTTCCAGCCCCTGATTTCCTTCGAAATGCCGTAACTTTGTGCCCGATCGTCCGAATTAAACATTTTTTTTTTCAAATTGGTTATTTTTTGAGATCTACGCGTCCCAAACCATTTCCCATCTCAAAATAACCGAAAACAAATAAAAATTACGAATTCGGCAAAAAAGGGGTGCAACACGAGGACTTCCCAGGAGGTCACCCATCCTAGTACTACTCTCGCCCAAGCACGCTTAACTGCGGAGTTCTGATGGGATCCGGTGCATTAGTGATGGTATGATCGCACCCATTTACTTATTGCGCTATTTTGTATTTATACCCTTTCCAGCCCCTGATTTCCTTCGAAATGCCGTAACTTTGTGCCCGATCGTCCGAATTAAACATTTTTTTTTTCAAATTGGTTATTTTTTTGAGATCTACGCGTCCCAAACCATTTCCCATCTCAAAATAACCGAAAACAAATAAAAATTACGAATTCGGCAAAAAAGGGGTGAACCACGAGGACTTCCCAGGAGGTCACCCATCCTAGTACTACTCTCGCCCAAGCACGCTTAACTGCGGAGTTCTGATGGGATCCGGTGCATTAGTGCTGGTATGATCGCACCCATTTACTTATTGCGCTATTTTGTATTTATACCCTTTCCAGCCCCTGATTTCCTTCGAAATGCCGTAACTTTGTGCCCGATCGTCCGAATTAAACATTTTTTTTTTCAAATTGGTTATTTTTTGAGATCTACGCGTCCCAAACCATTTCCCATCTCAAAATAACCGAAAACAAATAAAAATTACGAATTCGGCAAAAAAGGGGTGCAACACGAGGACTTCCCAGGAGGTCACCCATCCTAGTACTACTCTCGCCCAAGCACGCTTAACTGCGGAGTTCTGATGGGATCCGGTGCATTAGTGATGGTATGATCGCACCCATTTACTTATTGCGCTATTTTGTATTTATACCCTTTCCAGCCCCTGATTTCCTTCGAAATGCCGTAACTTTGTGCCCGATCGTCCGAATTAAACATTTTTTTTTTCAAATTGGTTATTTTTTTGAGATCTACGCGTCCCAAACCATTTCCCATCTCAAAATAACCGAAAACAAATAAAAATTACGAATTCGGCAAAAAAGGGGTGAACCACGAGGACTTCCCAGGAGGTCACCCATCCTAGTACTACTCTCGCCCAAGCACGCTTAACTGCGGAGTTCTGATGGGATCCGGTGCATTAGTGCTGGTATGATCGCACCCATTTACTTATTGCGCTATTTTGTATTTATACCCTTTCCAGCCCCTGATTTCCTTCGAAATGCCGTAACTTTGTGCCCGATCGTCCGAATTAAACATTTTTTTTTTCAAATTGGTTATTTTTTGAGATCTACGCGTCCCAAACCATTTCCCATCTCAAAATAACCGAAAACAAATAAAAATTACGAATTCGGCAAAAAAGGGGTGCAACACGAGGACTTCCCAGGAGGTCACCCATCCTAGTACTACTCTCGCCCAAGCACGCTTAACTGCGGAGTTCTGATGGGATCCGGTGCATTAGTGATGGTATGATCGCACCCATTTACTTATTGCGCTATTTTGTATTTATACCCTTTCCAGCCCCTGATTTCCTTCGAAATGCCGTAACTTTGTGCCCGATCGTCCGAATTAAACATTTTTTTTTTCAAATTGGTTATTTTTTTGAGATCTACGCGTCCCAAACCATTTCCCATCTCAAAATAACCGAAAACAAATAAAAATTACGAATTCGGCAAAAAAGGGGTGAACCACGAGGACTTCCCAGGAGGTCACCCATCCTAGTACTACTCTCGCCCAAGCACGCTTAACTGCGGAGTTCTGATGGGATCCGGTGCATTAGTGCTGGTATGATCGCACCCATTTACTTATTGCGCTATTTTGTATTTATACCCTTTCCAGCCCCTGATTTCCTTCGAAATGCCGTAACTTTGTGCCCGATCGTCCGAATTAAACATTTTTTTTTTCAAATTGGTTATTTTTTGAGATCTACGCGTCCCAAACCATTTCCCATCTCAAAATAACCGAAAACAAATAAAAATTACGAATTCGGCAAAAAAGGGGTGAACCACGAGGACTTCCCAGGAGGTCACCCATCCTAGTACTACTCTCGCCCAAGCACGCTTAACCGCGGAGCTCTGATGGGATCCGGTGCATTAGTGCTGGTATGATCGCACCCATTTACTTATTGCGCTATTTTGTATTTATACCCTTTCCAGCCCCTGATTTCCTTCGAAATGCCGTAACTTTGTGCCCGATCGTCCGAATTAAACATTTTTTTTTTCAAATTGGTTATTTTTTGAGATCTACGCGTCCCAAACCATTTCCCATCTCAAAATAACCGAAAACAAATAAAAATTACGAATTCGGCAAAAAAGGGGTGAACCACGAGGACTTCCCAGGAGGTCACCCATCCTAGTACTACTCTCGCCCAAGCACGCTTAACTGCGGAGTTCTGATGGGATCCGGTGCATTAGTGCTGGTATGATCGCACCCATTTACTTATTGCGCTATTTTGTATTTATACCCTTTCCAGCCCCTGATTTCCTTCGAAATGCCGTAACTTTGTGCCCGATCGTCCGAATTAAACATTTTTTTTTTCAAATTGGTTATTTTTTGAGATCTACGCGTCCCAAACCATTTCCCATCTCAAAATAACCGAAAACAAATAAAAATTACGAATTCGGCAAAAAAGGGGTGAACCACGAGGACTTCCCAGGAGGTCACCCATCCTAGTACTACTCTCGCCCAAGCACGCTTAACTGCGGAGCTCTGATGGGATCCGGTGCATTAGTGCTGGTATGATCGCACCCATTTACTTATTGCGCTATTTTGTATTTATACCCTTTCCAGCCCCTGATTTCCTTCGAAATGCCGTAACTTTGTGCCCGATCGTCCGAATTAAACATTTTTTTTTTCAAATTGGTTATTTTTTGAGATCTACGCGTCCCAAACCATTTCCCATCTCAAAATAACCGAAAACAAATAAAAATTACAAATTCGGCAAAAAAGGGGTGCAACACGAGGACTTCCCAGGAGGTCACCCATCCTAGTACTACTCTCGCCCAAGCACGCTTAACTGCGGAGTTCTGATGGGATCCGGTGCATTAGTGATGGTATGATTGCACCCATTTACTTATTGCGCTATTTTGTATTTATACCCTTTCCAGCCCCTGATTTCCTTCGAAATGCCGTAACTTTGTGCCCGATCGTCCGAATTAAACATTTTTTTTTTCAAATTGGTTATTTTTTTGAGATCTACGCGTCCCAAACCATTTCCCATCTCAAAATAACCGAAAACAAATAAAAATTACGAATTCGGCAAAAAAGGGGTGAACCACGAGGACTTCCCAGGAGGTCACCCATCCTAGTACTACTCTCGCCCAAGCACGCTTAACTGCGGAGTTCTGATGGGATCCGGTGCATTAGTGCTGGTATGATCGCACCCATTTACTTATTGCGCTATTTTGTATTTATACCCTTTCCAGCCCCTGATTTCCTTCGAAATGCCGTAACTTTGTGCCCGATCGTCCGAATTAAACATTTTTTTTTTCAAATTGGTTATTTTTTGAGATCTACGCGTCCCAAACCATTTCCCATCTCAAAATAACCGAAAACAAATAAAAATTACGAATTCGGCAAAAAAGGGGTGCAACACGAGGACTTCCCAGGAGGTCACCCATCCTAGTACTACTCTCGCCCAAGCACGCTTAACTGCGGAGTTCTGATGGGATCCGGTGCATTAGTGATGGTATGATCGCACCCATTTACTTATTGCGCTATTTTGTATTTATACCCTTTCCAGCCCCTGATTTCCTTCGAAATGCCGTAACTTTGTGCCCGATCGTCTGAATTAAACATTTTTTTTTTCAAATTGGTTATTTTTTTGAGATCTACGCGTCCCAAACCATTTCCCATCTCAAAATAACCGAAAACAAATAAAAATTACGAATTCGGCAAAAAAGGGGTGAACCACGAGGACTTCCCAGGAGGTCACCCATCCTAGTACTACTCTCGCCCAAGCACGCTTAACTGCGGAGTTCTGATGGGATCCGGTGCATTAGTGCTGGTATGATCGCACCCATTTACTTATTGCGCTATTTTGTATTTATACCCTTTCCAGCCCCTGATTTCCTTCGAAATGCCGTAACTTTGTGCCCGATCGTCCGAATTAAACATTTTTTTTTTCAAATTGGTTATTTTTTGAGATCTACGCGTCCCAAACCATTTCCCATCTCAAAATAACCGAAAACAAATAAAAATTACGAATTCGGCAAAAAAGGGGTGCAACACGAGGACTTCCCAAGAGGTCACCCATCCTAGTACTACTCTCGCCCAAGCACGCTTAACTGCGGAGTTCTGATGGGATCCGGTGCATTAGTGCTGGTATGATCGCACCCATTTACTTATTGCGCTATTTTGTATTTATACCCTTTCCAGCCCCTGATTTCCTTCGAAATGCCGTAACTTTGTGCCCGATCGTCCGAATTAAACATTTTTTTTTTCAAATTGGTTATTTTTTTGAGATCTACGCGTCCCAAACCATTTCCCATCTCAAAATAACCGAAAACAAATAAAAATTACGAATTCGGCAAAAAAGGGGTGAACCACGAGGACTTCCCAGGAGGTCACCCATCCTAGTACTACTCTCGCCCAAGCACGCTTAACTGCGGAGTTCTGATGGGATCCGGTGCATTAGTGCTGGTATGATCGCACCCATTTACTTATTGCGCTATTTTGTATTTATACCCTTTCCAGCCCCTGATTTCCTTCGAAATGCCGTAACTTTGTGCCCGATCGTCCGAATTAAACATTTTTTTTTTCAAATTGGTTATTTTTTGAGATCTACGCGTCCCAAACCATTTCCCATCTCAAAATAACCGAAAACAAATAAAAATTACGAATTCGGCAAAAAAGGGGTGCAACACGAGGACTTCCCAGGAGGTCACCCATCCTAGTACTACTCTCGCCCAAGCACGCTTAACTGCGGAGTTCTGATGGGATCCGGTGCATTAGTGCTGGTATGATCGCACCCATTTACTTATTGCGCTATTTTGTATTTATACCCTTTCCAGCCCCTGATTTCCTTCGAAATGTCGTAACTTTGTGCCCGATCGTCCGAATTAAACATTTTTTTTTTCAAATTGGTTATTTTTTTGAGATCTACGCGTCCCAAACCATTTCCCATCTCAAAATAACCGAAAACAAATAAAAATTACGAATTCGGCAAAAAAGGGGTGAACCACGAGGACTTCCCAGGAGGTCACCCATCCTAGTACTACTCTCGCCCAAGCACGCTTAACTGCGGAGTTCTGATGGGATCCGGTGCATTAATGCTGGTATGATCGCACCCATTTACTTATTGCGCTATTTTGTATTTATACCCTTTCCAGCCCCTGATTTCCTTCGAAATGCCGTAACTTTGTGCCCGATCGTCCGAATTAAACATTTTTTTTTTCAAATTGGTTATTTTTTGAGATCTACGCGTCCCAAACCATTTCCCATCTCAAAATAACCGAAAACAAATAAAAATTACGAATTCGGCAAAAAAGGGGTGCAACACGAGGACTTCCCAGGAGGTCACCCATCCTAGTACTACTCTCGCCCAAGCACGCTTAACTGCGGAGTTCTGATGGGATCCGGTGCATTAGTGCTGGTATGATCGCACCCATTTACTTATTGCGCTATTTTGTATTTATACCCTTTCCAGCCCCTGATTTCCTTCGAAATGCCGTAACTTTGTGCCCGATCGTCCGAATTAAACATTTTTTTTTTCAAATTGGTTATTTTTTGAGATCTACGCGTCCCAAACCATTTCCCATCTCAAAATAACCGAAAACAAATAAAAATTACGAATTCGGCAAAAAAGGGGTGAACCACGAGGACTTCCCAGGAGGTCACCCATCCTAGTACTACTCTCGCCCAAGCACGCTTAACTGCGGAGCTCTGATGGGATCCGGTGCATTAGTGCTGGTATGATCGCACCCATTTACTTATTGCGCTATTTTGTATTTATACCCTTTCCAGCCCCTGATTTCCTTCGAAATGCCGTAACTTTGTGCCCGATCGTCCGAATTAAACATTTTTTTTTTCAAATTGGTTATTTTTTGAGATCTACGCGTCCCAAACCATTTCCCATCTCAAAATAACCGAAAACAAATAAAAATTACGAATTCGGCAAAAAAGGGGTGAACCACGAGGACTTCCCAGGAGGTCACCCATCCTAGTACTACTCTCGCCCAAGCACGCTTAACTGCGGAGTTCTGATGGGATCCGGTGCATTAGTGCTGGTATGATCGCACCCATTTACTTATTGCGCTATTTTGTATTTATACCCTTTCCAGCCCCTGATTTCCTTCGAAATGCCGTAACTTTGTGCCCGATCGTCCGAATTAAACATTTTTTTTTTCAAATTGGTTATTTTTTGAGATCTACGCGTCCCAAACCATTTCCCATCTCAAAATAACCGAAAACAAATAAAAATTACGAATTCGGCAAAAAAGGGGTGAACCACGAGGACTTCCCAGGAGGTCACCCATCCTAGTACTACTCTCGCCCAAGCACGCTTAACTGCGGAGCTCTGATGGGATCCGGTGCATTAGTGCTGGTATGATCGCACCCATTTACTTATTGCGCTATTTTGTATTTATACCCTTTCCAGCCCCTGATTTCCTTCGAAATGCCGTAACTTTGTGCCCGATCGTCCGAATTAAACATTTTTTTTTTCAAATTGGTTATTTTTTGAGATCTACGCGTCCCAAACCATTTCCCATCTCAAAATAACCGAAAACAAATAAAAATTACAAATTCGGCAAAAAAGGGGTGCAACACGAGGACTTCCCAGGAGGTCACCCATCCTAGTACTACTCTCGCCCAAGCACGCTTAACTGCGGAGTTCTGATGGGATCCGGTGCATTAGTGATGGTATGATCGCACCCATTTACTTATTGCGCTATTTTGTATTTATACCCTTTCCAGCCCCTGATTTCCTTCGAAATGCCGTAACTTTGTGCCCGATCGTCCGAATTAAACATTTTTTTTTTCAAATTGGTTATTTTTTTGAGATCTACGCGTCCCAAACCATTTCCCATCTCAAAATAACCGAAAACAAATAAAAATTACGAATTCGGCAAAAAAGGGGTGAACCACGAGGACTTCCCAGGAGGTCACCCATCCTAGTACTACTCTCGCCCAAGCACGCTTAACTGCGGAGTTCTGATGGGATCCGGTGCATTAGTGCTGGTATGATCGCACCCATTTACTTATTGCGCTATTTTTTATTTATACCCTTTCCAGCCCCTGATTTCCTTCGAAATGCCGTAACTTTGTGCCCGATCGTCCGAATTAAACATTTTTTTTTTCAAATTGGTTATTTTTTGAGATCTACGCGTCCCAAACCATTTCCCATCTCAAAATAACCGAAAACAAATAAAAATTACGAATTCGGCAAAAAAGGGGTGCAACACGAGGACTTCCCAGGAGGTCACCCATCCTAGTACTACTCTCGCCCAAGCACGCTTAACTGCGGAGTTCTGATGGGATCCGGTGCATTAGTGATGGTATGATCGCACCCATTTACTTATTGCGCTATTTTGTATTTATACCCTTTCCAGCCCCTGATTTCCTTCGAAATGCCGTAACTTTGTGCCCGATCGTCCGAATTAAACATTTTTTTTTTCAAATTGGTTATTTTTTTGAGATCTACGCGTCCCAAACCATTTCCCATCTCAAAATAACCGAAAACAAATAAAAATTACGAATTCGGCAAAAAAGGGGTGAACCACGAGGACTTCCCAGGAGGTCACCCATCCTAGTACTACTCTCGCCCAAGCACGCTTAACTGCGGAGTTCTGATGGGATCCGGTGCATTAGTGCTGGTATGATCGCACCCATTTACTTATTGCGCTATTTTGTATTTATACCCTTTCCAGCCCCTGATTTCCTTCGAAATGCCGTAACTTTGTGCCCGATCGTCCGAATTAAACATTTTTTTTTTCAAATTGGTTATTTTTTGAGATCTACGCGTCCCAAACCATTTCCCATCTCAAAATAACCGAAAACAAATAAAAATTACGAATTCGGCAAAAAAGGGGTGCAACACGAGGACTTCCCAGGAGGTCACCCATCCTAGTACTACTCTCGCCCAAGCACGCTTAACTGCGGAGTTCTGATGGGATCCGGTGCATTAGTGCTGGTATGATCGCACCCATTTACTTATTGCGCTATTTTGTATTTATACCCTTTCCAGCCCCTGATTTCCTTCGAAATGCCGTAACTTTGTGCCCGATCGTCCGAATTAAACATTTTTTTTTTCAAATTGGTTATTTTTTTGAGATCTACGCGTCCCAAACCATTTCCCATCTCAAAATAACCGAAAACAAATAAAAATTACGAATTCGGCAAAAAAGGGGTGAACCACGAGGACTTCCCAGGAGGTCACCCATCCTAGTACTACTCTCGCCCAAGCACGCTTAACTGCGGAGTTCTGATGGGATCCGGTGCATTAGTGCTGGTATGATCGCACCCATTTACTTATTGCGCTATTTTGTATTTATACCCTTTCCAGCCCCTGATTTCCTTCGAAATGCCGTAACTTTGTGCCCGATCGTCCGAATTAAACATTTTTTTTTTCAAATTGGTTATTTTTTGAGATCTACGCGTCCCAAACCATTTCCCATCTCAAAATAACCGAAAACAAATAAAAATTACGAATTCGGCAAAAAAGGGGTGCAACACGAGGACTTCCCAGGAGGTCACCCATCCTAGTACTACTCTCGCCCAAGCACGCTTAACTGCGGAGTTCTGATGGGATCCGGTGCATTAGTGCTGGTATGATCGCACCCATTTACTTATTGCGCTATTTTGTATTTATACCCTTTCCAGCCCCTGATTTCCGTCGAAATGCCGTAACTTTGTGCCCGATCGTCCGAATTAAACATTTTTTTTTTCAAATTGGTTATTTTTTTGAGATCTACGCGTCCCAAACCATTTCCCATCTCAAAATAACCGAAAACAAATAAAAATTACGAATTCGGCAAAAAAGGGGTGAACCACGAGGACTTCCCAGGAGGTCACCCATCCTAGTACTACTCTCGCCCAAGCACGCTTAACTGCGGAGTTCTGATGGGATCCGGTGCATTAGTGCTGGTATGATCGCACCCATTTACTTATTGCGCTATTTTGTATTTATACCCTTTCCAGCCCCTGATTTCCTTCGAAATGCCGTAACTTTGTGCCCGATCGTCCGAATTAAACATTTTTTTTTTCAAATTGGTTATTTTTTGAGATCTACGCGTCCCAAACCATTTCCCATCTCAAAATAACCGAAAACAAATAAAAATTACGAATTCGGCAAAAAAGGGGTGCAACACGAGGACTTCCCAGGAGGTCACCCATCCTAGTACTACTCTCGCCCAAGCACGCTTAACTGCGGAGTTCTGATGGGATCCGGTGCATTAGTGCTGGTATGATCGCACCCATTTACTTATTGCGCTATTTTGTATTTATACCCTTTCCAGCCCCTGATTTCCTTCGAAATGCCGTAACTTTGTGCCCGATCGTCCGAATTAAACATTTTTTTTTTCAAATTGGTTATTTTTTGAGATCTACGCGTCCCAAACCATTTCCCATCTCAAAATAACCGAAAACAAATAAAAATTACGAATTCGGCAAAAAAGGGGTGCAACACGAGGACTTCCCAGGAGGTCACCCATCCTAGTACTACTCTCGCCCAAGCACGCTTAACAGCGGAGTTCTGATGGGATCCGGTGCATTAGTGATGGTATGATCGCACCCATTTACTTATTGCGCTATTTTGTATTTATACCCTTTCCAGCCCCTGATTTCCTTCGAAATGCCGTAACTTTGTGCCCTATCGTCCGAATTAAACATTTTTTTTTTCAAATTGGTTATTTTTTTGAGATCTACGCGTCCCAAACCATTTCCCATCTCAAAATAACCGAAAACAAATAAAAATTACGAATTCGGCAAAAAAGGGGTGAACCACGAGGACTTCCCAGGAGGTCACCCATCCTAGTACTACTCTCGCCCAAGCACGCTTAACTGCGGAGTTCTGATGGGATCCGGTGCATTAGTGCTGGTATGATCGCACCCATTTACTTATTGCGCTATTTTGTATTTATACCCTTTCCAGCCCCTGATTTCCTTCGAAATGCCGTAACTTTGTGCCCGATCGTCCGAATTAAACATTTTTTTTTTCAAATTGGTTATTTTTTGAGATCTACGCGTCCCAAACCATTTCCCATCTCAAAATAACCGAAAACAAATAAAAATTACGAATTCGGCAAAAAAGGGGTGCAACACGAGGACTTCCCAGGAGGTCACCCATCCTAGTACTACTCTCGCCCAAGCACGCTTAACTGCGGAGTTCTGATGGGATCCGGTGCATTAGTGCTGGTATGATCGCACCCATTTACTTATTGCGCTATTTTGTATTTATACCCTTTCCAGCCCCTGATTTCCTTCGAAATGCCGTAACTTTGTGCCCGATCGTCCGAATTAAACATTTTTTTTTTCAAATTGGTTATTTTTTTGAGATCTACGCGTCCCAAACCATTTCCCATCTCAAAATAACCGAAAACAAATAAAAATTACGAATTCGGCAAAAAAGGGGTGAACCACGAGGACTTCCCAGGAGGTCACCCATCCTAGTACTACTCTCGCCCAAGCACGCTTAACTGCGGAGTTCTGATGGGATCCGGTGCATTAGTGCTGGTATGATCGCACCCATTTACTTATTGCGCTATTTTGTATTTATACCCTTTCCAGCCCCTGATTTCCTTCGAAATGCCGTAACTTTGTGCCCGATCGTCCGAATTAAACATTTTTTTTTTCAAATTGGTTATTTTTTGAGATCTACGCGTCCCAAACCATTTCCCATCTCAAAATAACCGAAAACAAATAAAAATTACGAATTCGGCAAAAAAGGGGTGCAACACGAGGACTTCCCAGGAGGTCACCCATCCTAGTACTACTCTCGCCCAAGCACGCTTAACTGCGGAGTTCTGATGGGATCCGGTGCATTAGTGCTGGTATGATCGCACCCATTTACTTATTGCGCTATTTTGTATTTATACCCTTTCCAGCCCCTGATTTCCGTCGAAATGCCGTAACTTTGTGCCCGATCGTCCGAATTAAACATTTTTTTTTTCAAATTGGTTATTTTTTTGAGATCTACGCGTCCCAAACCATTTCCCATCTCAAAATAACCGAAAACAAATAAAAATTACGAATTCGGCAAAAAAGGGGTGAACCACGAGGACTTCCCAGGAGGTCACCCATCCTAGTACTACTCTCGCCCAAGCACGCTTAACTGCGGAGTTCTGATGGGATCCGGTGCATTAGTGCTGGTATGATCGCACCCATTTACTTATTGCGCTATTTTGTATTTATACCCTTTCCAGCCCCTGATTTCCTTCGAAATGCCGTAACTTTGTGCCCGATCGTCCGAATTAAACATTTTTTTTTTCAAATTGGTTATTTTTTGAGATCTACGCGTCCCAAACCATTTCCCATCTCAAAATAACCGAAAACAAATAAAAATTACGAATTCGGCAAAAAAGGGGTGCAACACGAGGACTTCCCAGGAGGTCACCCATCCTAGTACTACTCTCGCCCAAGCACGCTTAACTGCGGAGTTCTGATGGGATCCGGTGCATTAGTGCTGGTATGATCGCACCCATTTACTTATTGCGCTATTTTGTATTTATACCCTTTCCAGCCCCTGATTTCCTTCGAAATGCCGTAACTTTGTGCCCGATCGTCCGAATTAAACATTTTTTTTTTCAAATTGGTTATTTTTTGAGATCTACGCGTCCCAAACCATTTCCCATCTCAAAATAACCGAAAACAAATAAAAATTACGAATTCGGCAAAAAAGGGGTGCAACACGAGGACTTCCCAGGAGGTCACCCATCCTAGTACTACTCTCGCCCAAGCACGCTTAACAGCGGAGTTCTGATGGGATCCGGTGCATTAGTGATGGTATGATCGCACCCATTTACTTATTGCGCTATTTTGTATTTATACCCTTTCCAGCCCCTGATTTCCTTCGAAATGCCGTAACTTTGTGCCCTATCGTCCGAATTAAACATTTTTTTTTTCAAATTGGTTATTTTTTTGAGATCTACGCGTCCCAAACCATTTCCCATCTCAAAATAACCGAAAACAAATAAAAATTACGAATTCGGCAAAAAAGGGGTGAACCACGAGGACTTCCCAGGAGGTCACCCATCCTAGTACTACTCTCGCCCAAGCACGCTTAACTGCGGAGTTCTGATGGGATCCGGTGCATTAGTGCTGGTATGATCGCACCCATTTACTTATTGCGCTATTTTGTATTTATACCCTTTCCAGCCCCTGATTTCCTTCGAAATGCCGTAACTTTGTGCCCGATCGTCCGAATTAAACATTTTTTTTTTCAAATTGGTTATTTTTTGAGATCTACGCGTCCCAAACCATTTCCCATCTCAAAATAACCGAAAACAAATAAAAATTACGAATTCGGCAAAAAAGGGGTGCAACACGAGGACTTCCCAGGAGGTCACCCATCCTAGTACTACTCTCGCCCAAGCACGCTTAACTGCGGAGTTCTGATGGGATCCGGTGCATTAGTGCTGGTATGATCGCACCCATTTACTTATTGCGCTATTTTGTATTTATACCCTTTCCAGCCCCTGATTTCCTTCGAAATGCCGTAACTTTGTGCCCGATCGTCCGAATTAAACATTTTTTTTTTCAAATTGGTTATTTTTTTGAGATCTACGCGTCCCAAACCATTTCCCATCTCAAAATAACCGAAAACAAATAAAAATTACGAATTCGGCAAAAAAGGGGTGAACCACGAGGACTTCCCAGGAGGTCACCCATCCTAGTACTACTCTCGCCCAAGCACGCTTAACTGCGGAGTTCTGATGGGATCCGGTGCATTAGTGCTGGTATGATCGCACCCATTTACTTATTGCGCTATTTTGTATTTATACCCTTTCCAGCCCCTGATTTCCTTCGAAATGCCGTAACTTTGTGCCCGATCGTCCGAATTAAACATTTTTTTTTTCAAATTGGTTATTTTTTGAGATCTACGCGTCCCAAACCATTTCCCATCTCAAAATAACCGAAAACAAATAAAAATTACGAATTCGGCAAAAAAGGGGTGCAACACGAGGACTTCCCAGGAGGTCACCCATCCTAGTACTACTCTCGCCCAAGCACGCTTAACTGCGGAGTTCTGATGGGATCCGGTGCATTAGTGCTGGTATGATCGCACCCATTTACTTATTGCGCTATTTTGTATTTATACCCTTTCCAGCCCCTGATTTCCGTCGAAATGCCGTAACTTTGTGCCCGATCGTCCGAATTAAACATTTTTTTTTTCAAATTGGTTATTTTTTTGAGATCTACGCGTCCCAAACCATTTCCCATCTCAAAATAACCGAAAACAAATAAAAATTACGAATTCGGCAAAAAAGGGGTGAACCACGAGGACTTCCCAGGAGGTCACCCATCCTAGTACTACTCTCGCCCAAGCACGCTTAACTGCGGAGTTCTGATGGGATCCGGTGCATTAGTGCTGGTATGATCGCACCCATTTACTTATTGCGCTATTTTGTATTTATACCCTTTCCAGCCCCTGATTTCCTTCGAAATGCCGTAACTTTGTGCCCGATCGTCCGAATTAAACATTTTTTTTTTCAAATTGGTTATTTTTTGAGATCTACGCGTCCCAAACCATTTCCCATCTCAAAATAACCGAAAACAAATAAAAATTACGAATTCGGCAAAAAAGGGGTGCAACACGAGGACTTCCCAGGAGGTCACCCATCCTAGTACTACTCTCGCCCAAGCACGCTTAACTGCGGAGTTCTGATGGGATCCGGTGCATTAGTGCTGGTATGATCGCACCCATTTACTTATTGCGCTATTTTGTATTTATACCCTTTCCAGCCCCTGATTTCCTTCGAAATGCCGTAACTTTGTGCCCGATCGTCCGAATTAAACATTTTTTTTTTCAAATTGGTTATTTTTTGAGATCTACGCGTCCCAAACCATTTCCCATCTCAAAATAACCGAAAACAAATAAAAATTACGAATTCGGCAAAAAAGGGGTGCAACACGAGGACTTCCCAGGAGGTCACCCATCCTAGTACTACTCTCGCCCAAGCACGCTTAACAGCGGAGTTCTGATGGGATCCGGTGCATTAGTGATGGTATGATCGCACCCATTTACTTATTGCGCTATTTTGTATTTATACCCTTTCCAGCCCCTGATTTCCTTCGAAATGCCGTAACTTTGTGCCCTATCGTCCGAATTAAACATTTTTTTTTTCAAATTGGTTATTTTTTTGAGATCTACGCGTCCCAAACCATTTCCCATCTCAAAATAACCGAAAACAAATAAAAATTACGAATTCGGCAAAAAAGGGGTGAACCACGAGGACTTCCCAGGAGGTCACCCATCCTAGTACTACTCTCGCCCAAGCACGCTTAACTGCGGAGTTCTGATGGGATCCGGTGCATTAGTGCTGGTATGATCGCACCCATTTACTTATTGCGCTATTTTGTATTTATACCCTTTCCAGCCCCTGATTTCCTTCGAAATGCCGTAACTTTGTGCCCGATCGTCCGAATTAAACATTTTTTTTTTCAAATTGGTTATTTTTTGAGATCTACGCGTCCCAAACCATTTCCCATCTCAAAATAACCGAAAACAAATAAAAATTACGAATTCGGCAAAAAAGGGGTGCAACACGAGGACTTCCCAGGAGGTCACCCATCCTAGTACTACTCTCGCCCAAGCACGCTTAACTGCGGAGTTCTGATGGGATCCGGTGCATTAGTGATGGTATGATCGCACCCATTTACTTATTGCGCTATTTTGTATTTATACCCTTTCCAGCCCCTGATTTCCTTCGAAATGCCGTAACTTTGTGCCCGATCGTCCGAATTAAACATTTTTTTTTTCAAATTGGTTATTTTTTTGAGATCTACGCGTCCCAAACCATTTCCCATCTCAAAATAACCGAAAACAAATAAAAATTACGAATTCGGCAAAAAAGGGGTGAACCACGAGGACTTCCCAGGAGGTCACCCATCCTAGTACTACTCTCGCCCAAGCACGCTTAACTGCGGAGTTCTGATGGGATCCGGTGCATTAGTGCTGGTATGATCGCACCCATTTACTTATTGCGCTATTTTGTATTTATACCCTTTCCAGCCCCTGATTTCCTTCGAAATGCCGTAACTTTGTGCCCGATCGTCCGAATTAAACATTTTTTTTTTCAAATTGGTTATTTTTTGAGATCTACGCGTCCCAAACCATTTCCCATCTCAAAATAACCGAAAACAAATAAAAATTACGAATTCGGCAAAAAAGGGGTGCAACACGAGGACTTCCCAGGAGGTCACCCATCCTAGTACTACTCTCGCCCAAGCACGCTTAACTGCGGAGTTCTGATGGGATCCGGTGCATTAGTGATGGTATGATCGCACCCATTTACTTATTGCGCTATTTTGTATTTATACCCTTTCCAGCCCCTGATTTCCTTCGAAATGCCGTAACTTTGTGCCCGATCGTCCGAATTAAACATTTTTTTTTTCAAATTGGTTATTTTTTTGAGATCTACGCGTCCCAAACCATTTCCCATCTCAAAATAACCGAAAACAAATAAAAATTACGAATTCGGCAAAAAAGGGGTGAAGCACGAGGACTTCCCAGGAGGTCACCCATCCTAGTACTACTCTCGCCCAAGCACGCTTAACTGCGGAGTTCTGATGGGATCCGGTGCATTAGTGCTGGTATGATCGCACCCATTTACTTATTGCGCTATTTTGTATTTATACCCTTTCCAGCCCCTGATTTCCTTCGAAATGCCGTAACTTTGTGCCCGATCGTCCGAATTAAACATTTTTTTTTTCAAATTGGTTATTTTTTGAGATCTACGCGTCCCAAACCATTTCCCATCTCAAAATAACCGAAAACAAATAAAAATTACGAATTCGGCAAAAAAGGGGTGCAACACGAGGACTTCCCAGGAGGTCACCCATCCTAGTACTACTCTCGCCCAAGCACGCTTAACTGCGGAGTTCTGATGGGATCCGGTGCATTAGTGATGGTATGATCGCACCCATTTACTTATTGCGCTATTTTGTATTTATACCCTTTCTAGCCCCTGATTTCCTTCGAAATGCCGTAACTTTGTGCCCGATCGTCCGAATTAAACATTTTTTTTTTCAAATTGGTTATTTTTTTGAGATCTACGCGTCCCAAACCATTTCCCATCTCAAAATAACCGAAAACAAATAAAAATTACGAATTCGGCAAAAAAGGGGTGAACCACGAGGACTTCCCAGGAGGTCACCCATCCTAGTACTACTCTCGCCCAAGCACGCTTAACTGCGGAGTTCTGATGGGATCCGGTGCATTAGTGCTGGTATGATCGCACCCATTTACTTATTGCGCTATTTTGTATTTATACCCTTTCCAGCCCCTGATTTCCTTCGAAATGCCGTAACTTTGTGCCCGATCGTCCGAATTAAACATTTTTTTTTTCAAATTGGTTATTTTTTGAGATCTACGCGTCCCAAACCATTTCCCATCTCAAAATAACCGAAAACAAATAAAAATTACGAATTCGGCAAAAAAGGGGTGCAACACGAGGACTTCCCAGGAGGTCACCCATCCTAGTACTACTCTCGCCCAAGCACGCTTAACTGCGGAGTTCTGATGGGATCCGGTGCATTAGTGATGGTATGATCGCACCCATTTACTTATTGCGCTATTTTGTATTTATACCCTTTCTAGCCCCTGATTTCCTTCGAAATGCCGTAACTTTGTGCCCGATCGTCCGAATTAAACATTTTTTTTTTCAAATTGGTTATTTTTTTGAGATCTACGCGTCCCAAACCATTTCCCATATCAAAATAACCGAAAACAAATAAAAATTACGAATTCGGCAAAAAAGGGGTGAACCACGAGGACTTCCCAGGAGGTCACCCATCCTAGTACTACTCTCGCCCAAGCACGCTTAACTGCGGAGTTCTGATGGGATCCGGTGCATTAGTGCTGGTATGATCGCACCCATTTACTTATTGCGCTATTTTGTATTTATACCCTTTCCAGCCCCTGATTTCCTTCGAAATGCCGTAACTTTGTGCCCGATCGTCCGAATTAAACATTTTTTTTTTCAAATTGGTTATTTTTTGAGATCTACGCGTCCCAAACCATTTCCCATCTCAAAATAACCGAAAACAAATAAAAATTACGAATTCGGCAAAAAAGGGGTGCAACACGAGGACTTCCCAGGAGGTCACCCATCCTAGTACTACTCTCGCCCAAGCACGCTTAACTGCGGAGTTCTGATGGGATCCGGTGCATTAGTGATGGTATGATCGCACCCATTTACTTATTGCGCTATTTTGTATTTATACCCTTTCTAGCCCCTGATTTCCTTCGAAATGCCGTAACTTTGTGCCCGATCGTCCGAATTAAACATTTTTTTTTTCAAATTGGTTATTTTTTTGAGATCTACGCGTCCCAAACCATTTCCCATATCAAAATAACCGAAAACAAATAAAAATTACGAATTCGGCAAAAAAGGGGTGAACCACGAGGACTTCCCAGGAGGTCACCCATCCTAGTACTACTCTCGCCCAAGCACGCTTAACTGCGGAGTTCTGATGGGATCCGGTGCATTAGTGCTGGTATGATCGCACCCATTTACTTATTGCGCTATTTTGTATTTATACCCTTTCCAGCCCCTGATTTCCTTCGAAATGCCGTAACTTTGTGCCCGATCGTCCGAATTAAACATTTTTTTTTTCAAATTGGTTATTTTTTTGAGATCTACGCGTCCCAAACCATTTCCCATCTCAAAATAACCGAAAACAAATAAAAATTACGAATTCGGCAAAAAAGGGGTGCAACACGAGGACTTCCCAGGAGGTCACCCATCCTAGTACTACTCTCGCCCAAGCACGCTTAACTGCGGAGTTCTGATGGGATCCGGTGCATTAGTGATGGTATGATCGCACCCATTTACTTATTGCGCTATTTTGTATTTATACCCTTTCCAGCCCCTGATTTCCTTCGAAATGTCGTAACTTTGTGCCCGATCGTCCGAATTAAACATTTTTTTTTTCAAATTGGTTATTTTTTTGAGATCTACGCGTCCCAAACCATTTCCCATCTCAAAATAACCGAAAACAAATAAAAATTACGAATTCGGCAAAAAAGGGGTGAACCACGAGGACTTCCCAGGAGGTCACCCATCCTAGTACAACTCTCGCCCAAGCACGCTTAACTGCGGAGTTCTGATGGGATCCGGTGCATTAGTGCTGGTATGATCGCACCCATTTACTTATTGCGCTATTTTGTATTTATACCCTTTCCAGCCCCTGATTTCCTTCGAAATGCCGTAACTTTGTGCCCGATCGTCCGAATTAAACATTTTTTTTTTCAAATTGGTTATTTTTTGAGATCTACGCGTCCCAAACCATTTCCCATCTCAAAATAACCGAAAACAAATAAAAATTACGAATTCGGCAAAAAAGGGGTGCAACACGAGGACTTCCCAGGAGGTCACCCATCCTAGTACTACTCTCGCCCAAGCACGCTTAACTGCGGAGTTCTGATGGGATCCGGTGCATTAGTGATGGTATGATCGCACCCATTTACTTATTGCGCTATTTTGTATTTATACCCTTTCCAGCCCCTGATTTCCTTCGAAATGCCGTAACTTTGTGCCCTATCGTCCGAATTAAACATTTTTTTTTTCAAATTGGTTATTTTTTTGAGATCTACGCGTCCCAAACCATTTCCCATCTCAAAATAACCGAAAACAAATAAAAATTACGAATTCGGCAAAAAAGGGGTGAACCACGAGGACTTCCCAGGAGGTCACCCATCCTAGTACTACTCTCGCCCAAGCACGCTTAACTGCGGAGTTCTGATGGGATCCGGTGCATTAGTGCTGGTATGATCGCACCCATTTACTTATTGCGCTATTTTGTATTTATACCCTTTCCAGCCCCTGATTTCCTTCGAAATGCCGTAACTTTGTGCCCGATCGTCCGAATTAAACATTTTTTTTTTCAAATTGGTTATTTTTTGAGATCTACGCGTCCCAAACCATTTCCCATCTCAAAATAACCGAAAACAAATAAAAATTACGAATTCGGCAAAAAAGGGGTGCAACACGAGGACTTCCCAGGAGGTCACCCATCCTAGTAATACTCTCGCCCAAGCACGCTTAACTGCGGAGTTCTGATGGGATCCGGTGCATTAGTGATGGTATGATCGCACCCATTTACTTATTGCGCTATTTTGTATTTATACCCTTTCCAGCCCC
Source organism: Chenopodium album (assembly GCF_948465745.1). Classification (NCBI taxonomy): domain Eukaryota; kingdom Viridiplantae; phylum Streptophyta; class Magnoliopsida; order Caryophyllales; family Amaranthaceae; genus Chenopodium; species Chenopodium album. The sequence goes on along the minus strand of NC_137842.1, from coordinate 10,657,898 downwards.
TGATTTCCTTCGAAATGCCGTAACTTTGTGCCCGATCGTCCGAATTAAACATTTTTTTTTTCAAATTGGTTATTTTTTTGAGATCTACGCGTCCCAAACCATTTCCCATCTCAAAATAACCGAAAACAAATAAAAATTACGAATTCGGCAAAAAAGGGGTGAACCACGAGGACTTCCCAGGAGGTCACCCATCCTAGTACTACTCTCGCCCAAGCACGCTTAACTGCGGAGTTCTGATGGGATCCGGTGCATTAGTGCTGGTATGATCGCACCCATTTACTTATTGCGCTATTTTGTATTTATACCCTTTCCAGCCCCTGATTTCCTTCGAAATGCCGTAACTTTGTGCCCGATCGTCCGAATTAAACATTTTTTTTTTCAAATTGGTTATTTTTTGAGATCTACGCGTCCCAAACCATTTCCCATCTCAAAATAACCGAAAACAAATAAAAATTACGAATTCGGCAAAAAAGGGGTGCAACACGAGGACTTCCCAGGAGGTCACCCATCCTAGTACTACTCTCGCCCAAGCACGCTTAACTGCGGAGTTCTGATGGGATCCGGTGCATTAGTGATGGTATGATCGCACCCATTTACTTATTGCGCTATTTTGTATTTATACCCTTTCCAGCCCCTGATTTCCTTCGAAATGCCGTAACTTTGTGCCCGATCGTCCGAATTAAACATTTTTTTTTTCAAATTGGTTATTTTTTTGAGATCTACGCGTCCCAAACCATTTCCCATCTCAAAATAACCGAAAACAAATAAAAATTACGAATTCGGCAAAAAAGGGGTGAACCACGAGGACTTCCCAGGAGGTCACCCATCCTAGTACTACTCTCGCCCAAGCACGCTTAACTGCGGAGTTCTGATGGGATCCGGTGCATTAGTGCTGGTATGATCGCACCCATTTACTTATTGCGCTATTTTGTATTTATACCCTTTCCAGCCCCTGATTTCCTTCGAAATGCCGTAACTTTGTGCCCGATCGTCCGAATTAAACATTTTTTTTTTCAAATTGGTTATTTTTTGAGATCTACGCGTCCCAAACCATTTCCCATCTCAAAATAACCGAAAACAAATAAAAATTACGAATTCGGCAAAAAAGGGGTGCAACACGAGGACTTCCCAGGAGGTCACCCATCCTAGTACTACTCTCGCCCAAGCACGCTTAACTGCGGAGTTCTGATGGGATCCGGTGCATTAGTGATGGTATGATCGCACCCATTTACTTATTGCGCTATTTTGTATTTATACCCTTTCCAGCCCCTGATTTCCTTCGAAATGCCGTAACTTTGTGCCCGATCGTCCGAATTAAACATTTTTTTTTTCAAATTGGTTATTTTTTTGAGATCTACGCGTCCCAAACCATTTCCCATCTCAAAATAACCGAAAACAAATAAAAATTACGAATTCGGCAAAAAAGGGGTGAACCACGAGGACTTCCCAGGAGGTCACCCATCCTAGTACTACTCTCGCCCAAGCACGCTTAACTGCGGAGTTCTGATGGGATCCGGTGCATTAGTGCTGGTATGATCGCACCCATTTACTTATTGCGCTATTTTGTATTTATACCCTTTCCAGCCCCTGATTTCCTTCGAAATGCCGTAACTTTGTGCCCGATCGTCCGAATTAAACATTTTTTTTTTCAAATTGGTTATTTTTTGAGATCTACGCGTCCCAAACCATTTCCCATCTCAAAATAACCGAAAACAAATAAAAATTACGAATTCGGCAAAAAAGGGGTGCAACACGAGGACTTCCCAGGAGGTCACCCATCCTAGTACTACTCTCGCCCAAGCACGCTTAACTGCGGAGTTCTGATGGGATCCGGTGCATTAGTGATGGTATGATCGCACCCATTTACTTATTGCGCTATTTTGTATTTATACCCTTTCCAGCCCCTGATTTCCTTCGAAATGCCGTAACTTTGTGCCCGATCGTCCGAATTAAACATTTTTTTTTTCAAATTGGTTATTTTTTTGAGATCTACGCGTCCCAAACCATTTCCCATCTCAAAATAACCGAAAACAAATAAAAATTACGAATTCGGCAAAAAAGGGGTGAACCACGAGGACTTCCCAGGAGGTCACCCATCCTAGTACTACTCTCGCCCAAGCACGCTTAACTGCGGAGTTCTGATGGGATCCGGTGCATTAGTGCTGGTATGATCGCACCCATTTACTTATTGCGCTATTTTGTATTTATACCCTTTCCAGCCCCTGATTTCCTTCGAAATGCCGTAACTTTGTGCCCGATCGTCCGAATTAAACATTTTTTTTTTCAAATTGGTTATTTTTTGAGATCTACGCGTCCCAAACCATTTCCCATCTCAAAATAACCGAAAACAAATAAAAATTACGAATTCGGCAAAAAAGGGGTGCAACACGAGGACTTCCCAGGAGGTCACCCATCCTAGTACTACTCTCGCCCAAGCACGCTTAACTGCGGAGTTCTGATGGGATCCGGTGCATTAGTGATGGTATGATCGCACCCATTTACTTATTGCGCTATTTTGTATTTATACCCTTTCTAGCCCCTGATTTCCTTCGAAATGCCGTAACTTTGTGCCCGATCGTCCGAATTAAACATTTTTTTTTTCAAATTGGTTATTTTTTTGAGATCTACGCGTCCCAAACCATTTCCCATCTCAAAATAACCGAAAACAAATAAAAATTACGAATTCGGCAAAAAAGGGGTGAACCACGAGGACTTCCCAGGAGGTCACCCATCCTAGTACTACTCTCGCCCAAGCACGCTTAACTGCGGAGTTCTGATGGGATCCGGTGCATTAGTGCTGGTATGATCGCACCCATTTACTTATTGCGCTATTTTGTATTTATACCCTTTCCAGCCCCTGATTTCCTTCGAAATGCCGTAACTTTGTGCCCGATCGTCCGAATTAAACATTTTTTTTTTCAAATTGGTTATTTTTTGAGATCTACGCGTCCCAAACCATTTCCCATCTCAAAATAACCGAAAACAAATAAAAATTACGAATTCGGCAAAAAAGGGGTGCAACACGAGGACTTCCCAGGAGGTCACCCATCCTAGTACTACTCTCGCCCAAGCACGCTTAACTGCGGAGTTCTGATGGGATCCGGTGCATTAGTGATGGTATGATCGCACCCATTTACTTATTGCGCTATTTTGTATTTATACCCTTTCCAGCCCCTGATTTCCTTCGAAATGCCGTAACTTTGTGCCCGATCGTCCGAATTAAACATTTTTTTTTTCAAATTGGTTATTTTTTTGAGATCTACGCGTCCCAAACCATTTCCCATCTCAAAATAACCGAAAACAAATAAAAATTACGAATTCGGCAAAAAAGGGGTGAACCACGAGGACTTCCCAGGAGGTCACCCATCCTAGTACTACTCTCGCCCAAGCACGCTTAACTGCGGAGTTCTGATGGGATCCGGTGCATTAGTGCTGGTATGATCGCACCCATTTACTTATTGCGCTATTTTGTATTTATACCCTTTCCAGCCCCTGATTTCCTTCGAAATGCCGTAACTTTGTGCCCGATCGTCCGAATTAAACATTTTTTTTTTCAAATTGGTTATTTTTTGAGATCTACGCGTCCCAAACCATTTCCCATCTCAAAATAACCGAAAACAAATAAAAATTACGAATTCGGCAAAAAAGGGGTGCAACACGAGGACTTCCCAGGAGGTCACCCATCCTAGTACTACTCTCGCCCAAGCACGCTTAACTGCGGAGTTCTGATGGGATCCGGTGCATTAGTGATGGTATGATCGCACCCATTTACTTATTGCGCTATTTTGTATTTATACCCTTTCCAGCCCCTGATTTCCTTCGAAATGCCGTAACTTTGTGCCCGATCGTCCGAATTAAACATTTTTTTTTTCAAATTGGTTATTTTTTGAGATCTACGCGTCCCAAACCATTTCCCATCTCAAAATAACCGAAAACAAATAAAAATTACGAATTCGGCAAAAAAGGGGTGCAACACGAGGACTTCCCAGGAGGTCACCCATCCTAGTACTACTCTCGCCCAAGCACGCTTAACTGCGGAGTTCTGATGGGATCCGGTGCATTAGTGATGGTATGATCGCACCCATTTACTTATTGCGCTATTTTGTATTTATACCCTTTCCAGCCCCTGATTTCCTTCGAAATGCCGTAACTTTGTGCCCGATCGTCCGAATTAAACATTTTTTTTTTCAAATTGGTTATTTTTTGAGATCTACGCGTCCCAAACCATTTCCCATCTCAAAATAACCGAAAACAAATAAAAATTACGAATTCGGCAAAAAAGGGGTGCAACACGAGGACTTCCCAGGAGGTCACCCATCCTAGTACTACTCTCGCCCAAGCACGCTTAACTGCGGATTTCTGATGGGATCCGGTGCATTAGTGATGGTATGATCGCACCCATTTACTTATTGCGCTATTTTGTATTTATACCCTTTCCAGCCCCTGATTTCCTTCGAAATGCCGTAACTTTGTGCCCGATCGTCCGAATTAAACATTTTTTTTTTCAAATTGGTTATTTTTTTGAGATCTACGCGTCCCAAACCATTTCCCATCTCAAAATAACCGAAAACAAATAAAAATTACGAATTCGGCAAAAAAGGGGTGCAACACGAGGACTTCCCAGGAGGTCACCCATCCTAGTACTACTCTCGCCCAAGCACGCTTAACTGCGGAGTTCTGATGGGATCCGGTGCATTAGTGATGGTATGATCGCACCCATTTACTTATTGCGCTATTTTGTATTTATACCCTTTCCAGCCCCTGATTTCCTTCGAAATGCCGTAACTTTGTGCCCGATCGTCCGAATTAAACATTTTTTTTTTCAAATTGGTTATTTTTTTGAGATCTACGCGTCCCAAACCATTTCCCATCTCAAAATAACCGAAAACAAATAAAAATTACGAATTCGGCAAAAAAGGGGTGAACCACGAGGACTTCCCAGGAGGTCACCCATCCTAGTACTACTCTCGCCCAAGCACGCTTAACTGCGGAGTTCTGATGGGATCCGGTGCATTAGTGCTGGTATGATCGCACCCATTTACTTATTGCGCTATTTTGTATTTATACCCTTTCCAGCCCCTGATTTCCTTCGAAATGCCGTAACTTTGTGCCCGATCGTCCGAATTAAACATTTTTTTTTTCAAATTGGTTATTTTTTGAGATCTACGCGTCCCAAACCATTTCCCATCTCAAAATAACCGAAAACAAATAAAAATTACGAATTCGGCAAAAAAGGGGTGCAACACGAGGACTTCCCAGGAGGTCACCCATCCTAGTACTACTCTCGCCCAAGCACGCTTAACTGCGGAGTTCTGATGGGATCCGGTGCATTAGTGATGGTATGATCGCACCCATTTACTTATTGCGCTATTTTGTATTTATACCCTTTCCAGCCCCTGATTTCCTTCGAAATGCCGTAACTTTGTGCCCGATCGTCCGAATTAAACATTTTTTTTTTCAAATTGGTTATTTTTTTGAGATCTACGCGTCCCAAACCATTTCCCATCTCAAAATAACCGAAAACAAATAAAAATTACGAATTCGGCAAAAAAGGGGTGAACCACGAGGACTTCCCAGGAGGTCACCCATCCTAGTACAACTCTCGCCCAAGCACGCTTAACTGCGGAGTTCTGATGGGATCCGGTGCATTAGTGCTGGTATGATCGCACCCATTTACTTATTGCGCTATTTTGTATTTATACCCTTTCCAGCCCCTGATTTCCTTCGAAATGCCGTAACTTTGTGCCCGATCGTCCGAATTAAACATTTTTTTTTTCAAATTGGTTATTTTTTGAGATCTACGCGTCCCAAACCATTTCCCATCTCAAAATAACCGAAAACAAATAAAAATTACGAATTTGGCAAAAAAGGGGTGCAACACGAGGACTTCCCAGGAGGTCACCCATCCTAGTACTACTCTCGCCCAAGCACGCTTAACTGCGGAGTTCTGATGGGATCCGGTGCATTAGTGATGGTATGATCGCACCCATTTACTTATTGCGCTATTTTGTATTTATACCCTTTCCAGCCCCTGACTTCCTTCGAAATGCCGTAACTTTGTGCCCGATCGTCCGAATTAAACATTTTTTTTTTCAAATTGGTTATTTTTTGAGATCTACGCGTCCCAAACCATTTCCCATCTCAAAATAACCGAAAACAAATAAAAATTACGAATTCGGCAAAAAAGGGGTGCAACACGAGGACTTCCCAGGAGGTCACCCATCCTAGTACTACTCTCGCCCGAGCACGCTTAACTGCGGAGTTCTGATGGGATCCGGTGCATTAGTGATGGTATGATCGCACCCATTTACTTATTGCGCTATTTTGTATTTATACCCTTTCCAGCCCCTGATTTCCTTCGAAATGCCGTAACTTTGTGCCCGATCGTCCGAATTAAACATTTTTTTTTTCAAATTGGTTATTTTTTGAGATCTACGCGTCCCAAACCATTTCCCATCTCAAAATAACCGAAAACAAATAAAAATTACGAATTCGGCAAAAAAGGGGTGCAACACGAGGACTTCCCAGGAGGTCACCCATCCTAGTACTACTCTCGCCCAAGCACGCTTAACTGCGGAGTTCTGATGGGATCCGGTGCATTAGTGATGGTATGATCGCACCCATTTACTTATTGCGCTATTTTGTATTTATACCCTTTCCAGCCCCTGATTTCCTTCGAAATGCCGTAACTTTGTGCCCGATCGTCCGAATTAAACATTTTTTTTTTCAAATTGGTTATTTTTTTGAGATCTACGCGTCCCAAACCATTTCCCATCTCAAAATAACCGAAAACAAATAAAAATTACGAATTCGGCAAAAAAGGGGTGCAACACGAGGACTTCCCAGGAGGTCACCCATCCTAGTACTACTCTCGCCCAAGCACGCTTAACTGCGGAGTTCTGATGGGATCCGGTGCATTAGTGATGGTATGATCGCACCCATTTACTTATTGCGCTATTTTGTATTTATACCCTTTCCAGCCCCTGATTTCCTTCGAAATGCCGTAACTTTGTGCCCGATCGTCCGAATTAAACATTTTTTTTTTCAAATTGGTTATTTTTTTGAGATCTACGCGTCCCAAACCATTTCCCATCTCAAAATAACCGAAAACAAATAAAAATTACGAATTCGGCAAAAAAGGGGTGAACCACGAGGACTTCCCAGGAGGTCACCCATCCTAGTACAACTCTCGCCCAAGCACGCTTAACTGCGGAGTTCTGATGGGATCCGGTGCATTAGTGCTGGTATGATCGCACCCATTTACTTATTGCGCTATTTTGTATTTATACCCTTTCCAGCCCCTGATTTCCTTCGAAATGCCGTAACTTTGTGCCCGATCGTCCGAATTAAACATTTTTTTTTTCAAATTGGTTATTTTTTGAGATCTACGCGTCCCAAACCATTTCCCATCTCAAAATAACCGAAAACAAATAAAAATTACGAATTCGGCAAAAAAGGGGTGCAACACGAGGACTTCCCAGGAGGTCACCCATCCTAGTACTACTCTCGCCCAAGCACGCTTAACTGCGGAGTTCTGATGGGATCCGGTGCATTAGTGATGGTATGATCGCACCCATTTACTTATTGCGCTATTTTGTATTTATACCCTTTCCAGCCCCTGATTTCCTTCGAAATGCCGTAACTTTGTGCCCGATCGTCCGAATTAAACATTTTTTTTTTCAAATTGGTTATTTTTTTGAGATCTACGCGTCCCAAACCATTTCCCATATCAAAATAACCGAAAACAAATAAAAATTACGAATTCGGCAAAAAAGGGGTGAACCACGAGGACTTCCCAGGAGGTCACCCATCCTAGTACTACTCTCGCCCAAGCACGCTTAACTGCGGAGTTCTGATGGGATCCGGTGCATTAGTGCTGGTATGATCGCACCCATTTACTTATTGCGCTATTTTGTATTTATACCCTTTCCAGCCCCTGATTTCCTTCGAAATGCCGTAACTTTGTGCCCGATCGTCCGAATTAAACATTTTTTTTTTCAAATTGGTTATTTTTTGAGATCTACGCGTCCCAAACCATTTCCCATCTCAAAATAACCGAAAACAAATAAAAATTACGAATTCGGCAAAAAAGGGGTGAACCACGAGGACTTCCCAGGAGGTCACCCATCCTAGTACTACTCTCGCCCAAGCACGCTTAACTGCGGAGTTCTGATGGGATCCGGTGCATTAGTGCTGGTATGATCGCACCCATTTACTTATTGCGCTATTTTGTATTTATACCCTTTCCAGCCCCTGATTTCCTTCGAAATGCCGTAACTTTGTGCCCGATCGTCCGAATTAAACATTTTTTTTTTCAAATTGGTTATTTTTTTGAGATCTACGCGTCCCAAACCATTTCCCATCTCAAAATAACCGAAAACAAATAAAAATTACGAATTCGGCAAAAAAGGGGTGAACCACGAGGACTTCCCAGGAGGTCACCCATCCTAGTACTACTCTCGCCCAAGCACGCTTAACTGCGGAGTTCTGATGGGATCCGGTGCATTAGTGCTGGTATGATCGCACCCATTTACTTATTGCGCTATTTTGTATTTATACCCTTTCCAGCCCGTGATTTCCTTCGAAATGCCGTAACTTTGTGCCCGATCGTCCGAATTAAACATTTTTTTTTTCAAATTGGTTATTTTTTGAGATCTACGCGTCCCAAACCATTTCCCATCTCAAAATAACCGAAAACAAATAAAAATTACGAATTCGGCAAAAAAGGGGTGCAACACGAGGACTTCCCAGGAGGTCACCCATCCTAGTACTACTCTCGCCCAAGCACGCTTAACTGCGGAGTTCTGATGGGATCCGGTGCATTAGTGATGGTATGATCGCACCCATTTACTTATTGCGCTATTTTGTATTTATACCCTTTCCAGCCCCTGATTTCCTTCGAAATGCCGTAACTTTGTGCCCGATCGTCCGAATTAAACATTTTTTTTTTCAAATTGGTTATTTTTTGAGATCTACGCGTCCCAAACCATTTCCCATCTCAAAATAACCGAAAACAAATAAAAATTACGAATTCGGCAAAAAAGGGGTGCAACACGAGGACTTCCCAGGAGGTCACCCATCCTAGTACTACTCTCGCCCAAGCACGCTTAACTGCGGAGTTCTGATGGGATCCGGTGCATTAGTGATGGTATGATCGCACCCATTTACTTATTGCGCTATTTTGTATTTATACCCTTTCCAGCCCCTGATTTCCTTCGAAATGCCGTAACTTTGTGCCCGATCGTCCGAATTAAACATTTTTTTTTTCAAATTGGTTATTTTTTGAGATCTACGCGTCCCAAACCATTTCCCATCTCAAAATAACCGAAAACAAATAAAAATTACGAATTCGGCAAAAAAGGGGTGCAACACGAGGACTTCCCAGGAGGTCACCCATCCTAGTACTACTCTCGCCCAAGCACGCTTAACTGCGGAGTTCTGATGGGATCCGGTGCATTAGTGATGGTATGATCGCACCCATTTACTTATTGCGCTATTTTGTATTTATACCCTTTCCAGCCCCTGATTTCCTTCGAAATGCCTTAACTTTGTGCCCGATCGTCCGAATTAAACATTTTTTTTTTCAAATTGGTTATTTTTTTGAGATCTACGCGTCCCAAACCATTTCCCATCTCAAAATAACCGAAAACAAATAAAAATTACGAATTCGGCAAAAAAGGGGTGCAACACGAGGACTTCCCAGGAGGTCACCCAAACTAGTACTACTCTCGCCCAAGCACGCTTAACTGCGGAGTTCTGATGGGATCCGGTGCATTAGTGATGGTATGATCGCACCCATTTACTTATTGCGCTATTTTGTATTTATACCCTTTCCAGCCCCTGATTTCCTTCGAAATGCCGTAACTTTGTGCCCGATCGTCCGAATTAAACATTTTTTTTTTCAAATTGGTTATTTTTTTGAGATCTACGCGTCCCAAACCATTTCCCATCTCAAAATAACCGAAAACAAATAAAAATTACGAATTCGGCAAAAAAGGGGTGAACCACGAGGACTTCCCAGGAGGTCACCCATCCTAGTACTACTCTCGCCCAAGCACGCTTAACTGCGGAGTTCTGATGGGATCCGGTGCATTAGTGCTGGTATGATCGCACCCATTTACTTATTGCGCTATTTTGTATTTATACCCTTTCCAGCCCCTGATTTCCTTCGAAATGCCGTAACTTTGTGCCCGATCGTCCGAATTAAACATTTTTTTTTTCAAATTGGTTATTTTTTGAGATCTACGCGTCCCAAACCATTTCCCATCTCAAAATAACCGAAAACAAATAAAAATTACGAATTCGGCAAAAAAGGGGTGCAACACGAGGACTTCCCAGGAGGTCACCCATCCTAGTACTACTCTCGCCCAAGCACGCTTAACTGCGGAGTTCTGATGGGATCCGGTGCATTAGTGATGGTATGATCGCACCCATTTACTTATTGCGCTATTTTGTATTTATACCCTTTCCAGCCCCTGATTTCCTTCGAAATGCCGTAACTTTGTGCCCGATCGTCCGAATTAAACATTTTTTTTTTCAAATTGGTTATTTTTTGAGATCTACGCGTCCCAAACCATTTCCCATCTCAAAATAACCGAAAACAAATAAAAATTACGAATTCGGCAAAAAAGGGGTGAACCACGAGGACTTCCCAGGAGGTCACCCATCCTAGTACTACTCTCGCCCAAGCACGCTTAACTGCGGAATTCTGATGGGATCCGGTGCATTAGTGATGGTATGATCGCACCCATTTACTTATTGCGCTATTTTGTATTTATACCCTTTCCAGCCCCTGATTTCCTTCGAAATGCCGTAACTTTGTGCCCGATCGTCCGAATTAAACATTTTTTTTTTCAAATTGGTTATTTTTTTGAGATCTACGCGTCCCAAACCATTTCCCATCTCAAAATAACCGAAAACAAATAAAAATTACGAATTCGGCAAAAAAGGGGTGAACCACGAGGACTTCCCAGGAGGTCACCCATCCTAGTACTACTCTCGCCCAAGCACGCTTAACTGCGGAGTTCTGATGGGATCCGGTGCATTAGTGCTGGTATGATCGCACCCATTTATCTATTGCGCTATTTTGTATTTATACCCTTTCCAGCCCCTGATTTCCTTCGAAATGCCGTAACTTTGTGCCCGATCGTCCGAATTAAACATTTTTTTTTTCAAATTGGTTATTTTTTGAGATCTACGCGTCCCAAACCATTTCCCATCTCAAAATAACCGAAAACAAATAAAAATTACGAATTCGGCAAAAAAGGGGTGCAACACGAGGACTTCCCAGGAGGTCACCCATCCTAGTACTACTCTCGCCCAAGCACGCTTAACTGCGGAGTTCTGATGGGATCCGGTGCATTAGTGATGGTATGATCGCACCCATTTACTTATTGCGCTATTTTGTATTTATACCCTTTCCAGCCCCTGATTTCCTTCGAAATGCCGTAACTTTGTGCCCGATCGTCCGAATTAAACATTTTTTTTTTCAAATTGGTTATTTTTTTGAGATCTACGCGTCCCAAACCATTTCCCATATCAAAATAACCGAAAACAAATAAAAATTACGAATTCGGCAAAAAAGGGGTGAACCACGAGGACTTCCCAGGAGGTCACCCATCCTAGTACTACTCTCGCCCAAGCACGCTTAACTGCGGAGTTCTGATGGGATCCGGTGCATTAGTGCTGGTATGATCGCACCCATTTACTTATTGCGCTATTTTGTATTTATACCCTTTCCAGCCCCTGATTTCCTTCGAAATGCCGTAACTTTGTGCCCGATCGTCCGAATTAAACATTTTTTTTTTCAAATTGGTTATTTTTTGAGATCTACGCGTCCCAAACCATTTCCCATCTCAAAATAACCGAAAACAAATAAAAATTACGAATTCGGCAAAAAAGGGGTGCAACACGAGGACTTCCCAGGAGGTCACCCATCCTAGTACTACTCTCGCCCAAGCACGCTTAACTGCGGAGTTCTGATGGGATCCGGTGCATTAGTGATGGTATGATCGCACCCATTTACTTATTGCGCTATTTTGTATTTATACCCTTTCCAGCCCCTGATTTTCTTCGAAATGCCGTAACTTTGTGCCCGATCGTCCGAATTAAACATTTTTTTTTCAAATTGGTTATTTTTTTGAGATCTACGCGTCCCAAACCATTTCCCATCTCAAAATAACCGAAAACAAATAAAAATTACGAATTCGGCAAAAAAGGGGTGAACCACGAGGACTTCCCAGGAGGTCACCCATCCTAGTACTACTCTCGCCCAAGCACGCTTAACTGCGGAGTTCTGATGGGATCCGGTGCATTAGTGCTGGTATGATCGCACCCATTTACTTATTGCGCTATTTTGTATTTATACCCTTTCCAGCCCCTGATTTCCTTCGAAATGCCGTAACTTTGTGCCCGATCGTCCGAATTAAACATTTTTTTTTTCAAATTGGTTATTTTTTGAGATCTACGCGTCCCAAACCATTTCCCATCTCAAAATAACCGAAAACAAATAAAAATTACGAATTCGGCAAAAAAGGGGTGCAACACGAGGACTTCCCAGGAGGTCACCCATCCTAGTACTACTCTCGCCCAAGCACGCTTAACTGCGGAGTTCTGATGGGATCCGGTGCATTAGTGATGGTATGATCGCACCCATTTACTTATTGCGCTATTTTGTATTTATACCCTTTCCAGCCCCTGATTTCCTTCGAAATGCCGTAACTTTGTGCCCGATCGTCCGAATTAAACATTTTTTTTTTCAAATTGGTTATTTTTTTGAGATCTACGCGTCCCAAACCATTTCCCATCTCAAAATAACCGAAAACAAATAAAAATTACGAATTCGGCAAAAAAGGGGTGAACCACGAGGACTTCCCAGGAGGTCACCCATCCTAGTACTACTCTCGCCCAAGCACGCTTAACTGCGGAGTTCTGATGGGATCCGGTGCATTAGTGATGGTATGATCGCACCCATTTACTTATTGCGCTATTTTGTATTTATACCCTTTCCAGCCCCTGATTTCCTTCGAAATGCCGTAACTTTGTGCCCGATCGTCCGAATTAAACATTTTTTTTTTCAAATTGGTTATTTTTTGAGATCTACGCGTCCCAAACCATTTCCCATCTCAAAATAACCGAAAACAAATAAAAATTACGAATTCGGCAAAAAAGGGGTGCAACACGAGGACTTCCCAGGAGGTCACCCATCCTAGTACTACTCTCGCCCAAGCACGCTTAACTGCGGAGTTCTGATGGGATCCGGTGCATTAGTGATGGTATGATCGCACCCATTTACTTATTGCGCTATTTTGTATTTATACCCTTTCCAGCCCCTGATTTCCTTCGAAATGCCGTAACTTTGTGCCCGATCGTCCGAATTAAACATTTTTTTTTTCAAATTGGTTATTTTTTTGAGATCTACGCGTCCCAAACCATTTCCCATCTCAAAAGAACCGAAAACAAATAAAAATTACGAATTCGGCAAAAAAGGGGTGAACCACGAGGACTTCCCAGGAGGTCACCCATCCTAGTACTACTCTCGCCCAAGCACGCTTAACTGCGGAGTTCTAATGGGATCCGGTGCATTAGTGCTGGTATGATCGCACCCATTTACTTATTGCGCTATTTTGTATTTATACCCTTTCCAGCCCCTGATTTCCTTCGAAATGCCGTAACTTTGTGCCCGATCGTCCGAATTAAACATTTTTTTTTTCAAATTGGTTATTTTTTGAGATCTACGCGTCCCAAACCATTTCCCATCTCAAAATAACCGAAAACAAATAAAAATTACGAATTCGGCAAAAAAGGGGTACAACACGAGGACTTCCCAAGAGGTCACCCATCCTAGTACTACTCTCGCCCAAGCACGCTTAACTGCGGAGTTCTGATGGGATCCGGTGCATTAGTGATGGTATGATCGCACCCATTTACTTATTGCGCTATTTTGTATTTATACCCTTTCCAGCCCCTGATTTCCTTCGAAATGCCGTAACTTTGTGCCCGATCGTCCGAATTAAACATTTTTTTTTTCAAATTGGTTATTTTTTGAGATCTACGCGTCCCAAACCATTTCCCATCTCAAAATAACCGAAAACAAATAAAAATTACGAATTCGGCAAAAAAGGGGTGCAACACGAGGACTTCCCAGGAGGTCACCCATCCTAGTACTACTCTCGCCCAAGCACGCTTAACTGCGGAGTTCTGATGGGATCCGGTGCATTAGTGATGGTATGATCGCACCCATTTACTTATTGCGCTATTTTGTATTTATACCCTTTCCAGCCCCTGATTTCCTTCGAAATGCCGTAACTTTGTGCCCGATCGTCCGAATTAAACATTTTTTTTTTCAAATTGGTTATTTTTTGAGATCTACGCGTCTCAAACCATTTCCCATCTCAAAATAACCGCAAACAAATAAAAATTACGAATTCGGCAAAAAAGGGGTGCAACACGAGGACTTCCCAGGAGGTCACCCATCCTAGTACTACTCTCGCCCAAGCACGCTTAACTGCGGAGTTCTGATGGGATCCGGTGCATTAGTGATGGTATGATCGCACCCATTTACTTATTGCGCTATTTTGTATTTATACCCTTTCCAGCCCCTGATTTCCTTCGAAATGCCGTAACTTTGTGCCCGATCGTCCGAATTAAACATTTTTTTTTTCAAATTGGTTATTTTTTGAGATCTACGCGTCCCAAACCATTTCCCATCTCAAAATAACCGAAAACAAATAAAAATTACGAATTCGGCAAAAAAGGGGTGCAACACGAGGACTTCCCAGGAGGTCACCCATCCTAGTACTACTCTCGCCCAAGCACGCTTAACTGCGGAGTTCTGATGGGATCCGGTTCATTAGTGATGGTATGATCGCACCCATTTACTTATTGCGCTATTTTGTATTTATACCCTTTCCAGCCCCTGATTTCCTTCGAAATGCCGTAACTTTGTGCCCGATCGTCCGAATTAAACATTTTTTTTTTCAAATTGGTTATTTTTTTGAGATCTACGCGTCCCAAACCATTTCCCATCTCAAAATAACCGAAAACAAATAAAAATTACGAATTCGGCAAAAAAGGGGTGAACCACGAGGACTTCCCAGGAGGTCACCCATCCTAGTACTACTCTCGCCCAAGCACGCTTAACTGCGGAGTTCTGATGGGATCCGGTGCATTAGTGCTGGTATGATCGCACCCATTTACTTATTGCGCTATTTTGTATTTATACCCTTTCCAGCCCCTGATTTCCTTCGAAATGCCGTAACTTTGTGCCCGATCGTCCGAATTAAACATTTTTTTTTTCAAATTGGTTATTTTTTGAGATCTACGCGTCCCAAACCATTTCCCATCTCAAAATAACCGAAAACAAATAAAAATTACGAATTCGGCAAAAAAGGGGTGCAACACGAGGACTTCCCAGGAGGTCACCTATCCTAGTACTACTCTCGCCCAAGCACGCTTAACTGCGGAGTTCTGATGGGATCCGGTGCATTAGTGATGGTATGATCGCACCCATTTACTTATTGCGCTATTTTGTATTTATACCCTTTCCAGCCCCTGATTTCCTTCGAAATGCCGTAACTTTGTGCCCGATCGTCCGAATTAAACATTTTTTTTTTCAAATTGGTTATTTTTTTGAGATCTACGCGTCCCAAACCATTTCCCATATCAAAATAACCGAAAACAAATAAAAATTACGAATTCGGCAAAAAAGGGGTGAACCACGAGGACTTCCCAGGAGGTCACCCATCCTAGTACTACTCTCGCCCAAGCACGCTTAACTGCGGAGTTCTGATGGGATCCGGTGCATTAGTGCTGGTATGATCGCACCCATTTACTTATTGCGCTATTTTGTATTTATACCCTTTCCAGCCCCTGATTTCCTTCGAAATGCCGTAACTTTGTGCCCGATCGTCCGAATTAAACATTTTTTTTTTCAAATTGGTTATTTTTTGAGATCTACGCGTCCCAAACCATTTCCCATCTCAAAATAACCGAAAACAAATAAAAATTACGAATTCGGCAAAAAAGGGGTGCAACACGAGGACTTCCCAGGAGGTCACCCATCCTAGTACTACTCTCGCCCAAGCACGCTTAACTGCGGAGTTCTGATGGGATCCGGTGCATTAGTGATGGTATGATCGCACCCATTTACTTATTGCGCTATTTTGTATTTATACCCTTTCCAGCCCCTGATTTCCTTCGAAATGCCGTAACTTTGTGCCCGATCGTCCGAATTAAACATTTTTTTTTTCAAATTGGTTATTTTTTTGAGATCTACGCGTCCCAAACCATTTCCCATCTCAAAATAACCGAAAACAAATAAAAATTACGAATTCGGCAAAAAAGGGGTGAACCACGAGGACTTCCCAGGAGGTCACCCATCCTAGTACTACTCTCGCCCAAGCACGCTTAACTGCGGAGTTCTGATGGGATCCGGTGCATTAGTGCTGGTATGATCGCACCCATTTACTTATTGCGCTATTTTGTATTTATACCCTTTCCAGCCCCTGATTTCCTTCGAAATGCCGTAACTTTGTGCCCGATCGTCCGAATTAAACATTTTTTTTTTCAAATTGGTTATTTTTTGAGATCTACGCGTCCCAAACCATTTCCCATCTCAAAATAACCGAAAACAAATAAAAATTACGAATTCGGCAAAAAAGGGGTGCAACACGAGGACTTCCCAGGAGGTCACCCATCCTAGTACTACTCTCGCCCAAGCACGCTTAACTGCGGAGTTCTGATGGGATCCGGTGCATTAGTGATGGTATGATCGCACCCATTTACTTATTGCGCTATTTTGTATTTATACCCTTTCCAGCCCCTGATTTCCTTCGAAATGCCGTAACTTTGTGCTCGATCGTCCGAATTAAACATTTTTTTTTTCAAATTGGTTATTTTTTTGAGATCTACGCGTCCCAAACCATTTCCCATCTCAAAATAACCGAAAACAAATAAAAATTACGAATTCGGCAAAAAAGGGGTGAACCACGAGGACTTCCCAGGAGGTCACCCATCCTAGTACTACTCTCGCCCAAGCACGCTTAACTGCGGAGTTCTGATGGGATCCGGTGCATTAGTGCTGGTATGATCGCACCCATTTACTTATTGCGCTATTTTGTATTTATACCCTTTCCAGCCCCTGATTTCCTTCGAAATGCCGTAACTTTGTGCCCGATCGTCCGAATTAAACATTTTTTTTTTCAAATTGGTTATTTTTTGAGATCTACGCGTCCCAAACCATTTCCCATCTCAAAATAACCGAAAACAAATAAAAATTACGAATTCGGCAAAAAAGGGGTGCAACACGAGGACTTCCCAGGAGGTCACCCATCCTAGTACTACTCTCGCCCAAGCACGCTTAACTGCGGAGTTCTGATGGGATCCGGTGCATTAGTGATGGTATGATCGCACCCATTTACTTATTGCGCTATTTTGTATTTATACCCTTTCCAGCCCCTGATTTCCTTCGAAATGCCGTAACTTTGTGCCCGATCGTCCGAATTAAACATTTTTTTTTTCAAATTGGTTATTTTTTGAGATCTACGCGTCCCAAACCATTTCCCATCTCAAAATAACCGAAAACAAATAAAAATTACGAATTCGGCAAAAAAGGGGTGCAACACGAGGACTTCCCAGGAGGTCACCCATCCTAGTACTACTCTCGCCCAAGCACGCTTAACTGCGGAGTTCTGATGGGATCCGGTGCATTAGTGATGGTATGATCACACCCATTTACTTATTGCGCTATTTTGTATTTATACCCTTTCCAGCCCCTGATTTCCTTCGAAATGCCGTAACTTTGTGCCCGATCGTCCGAATTAAACATTTTTTTTTTCAAATTGGTTATTTTTTTGAGATCTACGCGTCCCAAACCATTTCCCATCTCAAAATAACCGAAAACAAATAAAAATTACGAATTCGGCAAAAAAGGGGTGAACCACGAGGACTTCCCAGGAGGTCACCCATCCTAGTACTACTCTCGCCCAAGCACGCTTAACTGCGGAGTTCTGATGGGATCCGGTGCATTAGTGCTGGTATGATCGCACCCATTTACTTATTGCGCTATTTTGTATTTATACCCTTTCCAGCCCCTGATTTCCTTCGAAATGCCGTAACTTTGTGCCCGATCGTCCGAATTAAACATTTTTTTTTTCAAATTGGTTATTTTTTGAGATCTACGCGTCCCAAACCATTTCCCATCTCAAAATAACCGAAAACAAATAAAAATTACGAATTCGGCAAAAAAGGGGTGCAACACGAGGACTTCCCAGGAGGTCACCCATCCTAGTACTACTCTCGCCCAAGCACGCTTAACTGCGGAGTTCTGATGGGATCCGGTGCATTAGTGATGGTATGATCGCACCCATTTACTTATTGCGCTATTTTGTATTTATACCCTTTCCAGCCCCTGATTTCCTTCGAAATGCCGTAACTTTGTGCCCGATCGTCCGAATTAAACATTTTTTTTTTCAAATTGGTTATTTTTTGAGATCTACGCGTCCCAAACCATTTCCCATCTCAAAATAACCGAAAACAAATAAAAATTACGAATTCGGCAAAAAAGGGGTGCAACACGAGGACTTCCCAGGAGGTCACCCATCCTAGTACTACTCTCGCCCAAGCACGCTTAACTGCGGAGTTCTGATGGGATCCGGTGCATTAGTGATGGTATGATCGCACCCATTTACTTATTGCGCTATTTTGTATTTATACCCTTTCCAGCCCCTGATTTCCTTCGAAATGCCGTAACTTTGTGCCCGATCGTCCGAATTAAACATTTTTTTTTTCAAATTGGTTATTTTTTGAGATCTACGCGTCCCAAACCATTTCCCATCTCAAAATAACCGAAAACAAATAAAAATTACGAAATCGGCAAAAAAGGGGTGCAACACGAGGACTTCCCAGGAGGTCACCCATCCTAGTACTACTCTCGCCCAAGCACGCTTAACTGCGGAGTTCTGATGGGATCCGGTGCATTAGTGATGGTATGATCGCACCCATTTACTTATTGCGCTATTTTGTATTTATACCCTTTCCAGCCCCTGATTTCCTTCGAAATGCCGTAACTTTGTGCCCGATCGTCCGAATTAAACATTTTTTTTTTCAAATTGGTTATTTTTTTGAGATCTACGCGTCCCAAACCATTTCCCATCTCAAAATAACCGAAAACAAATAAAAATTACGAATTCGGCAAAAAAGGGGTGAACCACGAGGACTTCCCAGGAGGTCACCCATCCTAGTACTACTCTCGCCCAAGCACGCTTAACTGCGGAGTTCTGATGGGATCCGGTGCATTAGTGCTGGTATGATCGCACCCATTTACTTATTGCGCTATTTTGTATTTATACCCTTTCCAGCCCCTGATTTCCTTCGAAATGCCGTAACTTTGTGCCCGATCGTCCAAATTAAACATTTTTTTTTTCAAATTGGTTATTTTTTGAGATCTACGCGTCCCAAACCATTTCCCATCTCAAAATAACCGAAAACAAATAAAAATTACGAATTCGGCAAAAAAGGGGTGCAACACGAGGACTTCCCAGGAGGTCACCCATCCTAGTACTACTCTCGCCCAAGCACGCTTAACTGCGGAGTTCTGATGGGATCCGGTGCATTAGTGATGGTATGATCGCACCCATTTACTTATTGCGCTATTTTGTATTTATACCCTTTCCAGCCCCTGATTTCCTTCGAAATGCCGTAACTTTGTGCCCGATCGTCCGAATTAAACATTTTTTTTTTCAAATTGGTTATTTTTTGAGATCTACGCGTCCCAAACCATTTCCCATCTCAAAATAACCGAAAACAAATAAAAATTACGAATTCGGCAAAAAAGGGGTGCAACACGAGGACTTCCCAGGAGGTCACCCATCCTAGTACTACTCTCGCCCAAGCACGCTTAACTGCGGAGTTCTGATGGGATCCGGTGCATTAGTGATGGTATGATCGCACCCATTTACTAATTGCGCTATTTTGTATTTATACCCTTTCCAGCCCCTGATTTCCTTCGAAATGCCGTAACTTTGTGCCCGATCGTCCGAATTAAACATTTTTTTTTTCAAATTGGTTATTTTTTGAGATCTACGCGTCCCAAACCATTTCCCATCTCAAAATAACCGAAAACAAATAAAAATTACGAATTCGGCAAAAAAGGGGTGCAACACGAGGACTTCCCAGGAGGTCACCCATCCTAGTACTACTCTCGCCCAAGCACGCTTAACTGCGGAGTTCTGATGGGATCCGGTGCATTAGTGATGGTATGATCGCACCCATTTACTTATTGCGCTATTTTGTATTTATACCCTTTCCAGCCCCTGATTTCCTTCGAAATGCCGTAACTTTGTGCCCGATCGTCCGAATTAAACATTTTTTTTTTCAAATTGGTTATTTTTTTGAGATCTACGCGTCCCAAACCATTTCCCATCTCAAAATAACCGAAAACAAATAAAAATTACGAATTCGGCAAAAAAGGGGTGCAACACGAGGACTTCCCAGGAGGTCACCCATCCTAGTACTACTCTCGCCCAAGCACGCTTAACTGCGGAGTTCTGATGGGATCCGGTGCATTAGTGCTGGTATGATCGCACCCATTTACTTATTGCGCTATTTTGTATTTATACCCTTTCCAGCCCCTGATTTCCTTCGAAATGCCGTAACTTTGTGCCCGATCGTCCGAATTAAACATTTTTTTTTTCAAATTGGTTATTTTTTGAGATCTACGCGTCCCAAACCATTTCCCATCTCAAAATAACCGAAAACAAATAAAAATTACGAATTCGGCAAAAAAGGGGTGCAACACGAGGACTTCCCAGGAGGTCACCCATCCTAGTACTACTCTCGCCCAAGCACGCTTAACTGCGGAGTTCTGATGGGATCCGGTGCATTAGTGATGGTATGATCACACCCATTTACTTATTGCGCTATTTTGTATTTATACCCTTTCCAGCCCCTGATTTCCTTCGAAATGCCGTAACTTTGTGCCCGATCGTCCGAATTAAACATTTTTTTTTTCAAATTGGTTATTTTTTGAGATCTACGCGTCCCAAACCATTTCCCATCTCAAAATAACCGAAAACAAATAAAAATTACGAATTCGGCAAAAAAGGGGAGCAACACGAGGACTTCCCAGGAGGTCACCCATCCTAGTACTACTCTCGCCCAAGCACGCTTAACTGCGGAGTTCTGATGGGATCCGGTGCATTAGTGATGGTATGATCGCACCCATTTACTTATTGCGCTATTTTGTATTTATACCCTTTCCAGCCCCTGATTTCCTTCGAAATGCCGTAACTTTGTGCCCGATCGTCCGAATTAAACATTTTTTTTTTCAAATTGGTTATTTTTTGAGATCTACGCGTCCCAAACCATTTCCCATCTCAAAATAACCGAAAACAAATAAAAATTACGAATTCGGCAAAAAAGGGGTGCAACACGAGGACTTCCCAGGAGGTCACCCATCCTAGTACTACTCTCGCCCAAGCACGCTTAACTGCGGAGTTCTGATGGGATCCGGTGCATTAGTGATGGTATGATCGCACCCATTTACTTATTGCGCTATTTTGTATTTATACCCTTTCCAGCCCCTGATTTCCTTCGAAATGCCGTAACTTTGTGCCCGATCGTCCGAATTAAACATTTTTTTTTTCAAATTGGTTATTTTTTGAGATCTACGCGTCCCAAACCATTTCCCATCTCAAAATAACCGAAAACAAATAAAAATTACGAATTCGGCAAAAAAGGGGTGCAACACGAGGACTTCCCAGGAGGTCACCCATCCTAGTACTACTCTCGCCCAAGCACGCTTAACTGCGGAGTTCTGATGGGATCCGGTGCATTAGTGATGGTATGATCGCACCCATTTACTTATTGCGCTATTTTGTATTTATACCCTTTCCAGCCCCTGATTTCCTTCGAAATGCCGTAACTTTGTGCCCGATCGTCCGAATTAAACATTTTTTTTTTCAAATTGGTTATTTTTTGAGATCTACGCGTCCCAAACCATTTCCCATCTCAAAATAACCGAAAACAAATAAAAATTACGAATTCGGCAAAAAAGGGGTGCAACACGAGGACTTCCCAGGAGGTCACCCATCCTAGTACTACTCTCGCCCAAGCACGCTTAACTGCGGAGTTCTGATGGGATCCGGTGCATTAGTGATGGTATGATCGCACCCATTTACTTATTGCGCTATTTTGTATTTATACCCTTTCCAGCCCCTGATTTCCTTCGAAATGCCGTAACTTTGTGCCCGATCGTCCGAATTAAACATTTTTTTTTTCAAATTGGTTATTTTATTGAGATCTACGCGTCCCAAACCATTTCCCATCTCAAAATAACCGAAAACAAATAAAAATTACGAATTCGGCAAAAAAGGGGTGAACCACGAGGACTTCCCAGGAGGTCACCCATCCTAGTACTACTCTCGCCCAAGCACGCTTAACTGCGGAGTTCTGATGGGATCCGGTGCATTAGTGCTGGTATGATCGCACCCATTTACTTATTGCGCTATTTTGTATTTATACCCTTTCCAGCCCCTGATTTCCTTCGAAATGCCGTAACTTTGTGCCCGATCGTCCGAATTAAACATTTTTTTTTTCAAATTGGTTATTTTTTGAGATCTACGCGTCCCAAACCATTTCCCATCTCAAAATAACCGAAAACAAATAAAAATTACGAATTCGGCAAAAAAGGGGTGAACCACGAGGACTTCCCAGGAGGTCACCCATCCTAGTACTACTCTCGCCCAAGCACGCTTAACTGCGGAGTTCTGATGGGATCCGGTGCATTAGTGCTGGTATGATCGCACCCATTTACTTATTGCGCTATTTTGTATTTATACCCTTTCCAGCCCCTGATTTCCTTCGAAATGCCGTAACTTTGTGCCCGATCGTCCGAATTAAACATTTTTTTTTTCAAATTGGTTATTTTTTGAGATCTACGCGTCCCAAACCATTTCCCATCTCAAAATAACCGAAAACAAATAAAAATTACGAATTCGGCAAAAAAGGGGTGCAACACGAGGACTTCCCAGGAGGTCACCCATCCTAGTACTACTCTCGCCCAAGCACGCTTAACTGCGGAGTTCTGATGGGATCCGGTGCATTAGTGATGGTATGATCGCACCCATTTACTTATTGCGCTATTTTGTATTTATACCCTTTCCAGCCCCTGATTTCCTTCGAAATGCCGTAACTTTGTGCCCGATCGTCCGAATTAAACATTTTTTTTTTCAAATTGGTTATTTTTTTGAGATCTACGCGTCCCAAACCATTTCCCATCTCAAAATAACCGAAAACAAATAAAAATTACGAATTCGGCAAAAAAGGGGTGAACCACGAGGACTTCCCAGGAGGTCACCCATCCTAGTACTACTCTCGCCCAAGCACGCTTAACTGCGGAGTTCTGATGGGATCCGGTGCATTAGTGCTGGTATGATCGCACCCATTTACTTATTGCGCTATTTTGTATTTATACCCTTTCCAGCCCCTGATTTCCTTCGAAATGCCGTAACTTTGTGCCCGATCGTCCGAATTAAACATTTTTTTTTTCAAATTGGTTATTTTTTGAGATCTACGCGTCCCAAACCATTTCCCATCTCAAAATAACCGAAAACAAATAAAAATTACGAATTCGGCAAAAAAGGGGTGCAACACGAGGACTTCCCAGGAGGTCACCCATCCTAGTACTACTCTCGCCCAAGCACGCTTAACTGCGGAGTTCTGATGGGATCCGGTGCATTAGTGATGGTATGATCGCACCCATTTACTTATTGCGCTATTTTGTATTTATACCCTTTCCAGCCCCTGATTTCCTTCGAAATGCCGTAACTTTGTGCCCGATCGTCCGAATTAAACATTTTTTTTTTCAAATTGGTTATTTTTTGAGATCTACGCGTCCCAAACCATTTCCCATCTCAAAATAACCGAAAACAAATAAAAATTACGAATTCGGCAAAAAAGGGGTGCAACACGAGGACTTCCCAGGAGGTCACCCATCCTAGTACTACTCTCGCCCAAGCACGCTTAACTGCGGAGTTCTGATGGGATCCGGTGCATTAGTGATGGTATGATCGCACCCATTTACTTATTGCGCTATTTTGTATTTATACCCTTTCCAGCCCCTGATTTCCTTCGAAATGCCGTAACTTTGTGCCCGATCGTCCGAATTAAACATTTTTTTTTTCAAATTGGTTATTTTTTGAGATCTACGCGTCCCAAACCATTTCCCATCTCAAAATAACCGAAAACAAATAAAAATTACGAATTCGGCAAAAAAGGGGTGCAACACGAGGACTTCCCAGGAGGTCACCCATCCTAGTACTACTCTCGCCCAAGCACGCTTAACTGCGGAGTTCTGATGGGATCCGGTGCATTAGTGATGGTATGATCGCACCCATTTACTTATTGCGCTATTTTGTATTTATACCCTTTCCAGCCCCTGATTTCCTTCGAAATGCCGTAACTTTGTGCCCGATCGTCCGAATTAAACATTTTTTTTTTCAAATTGGTTATTTTTTTGAGATCTACGCGTCCCAAACCATTTCCCATCTCAAAATAACCGAAAACAAATAAAAATTACGAATTCGGCAAAAAAGGGGTGAACCACGAGGACTTCCCAGGAGGTCACCCATCCTAGTACTACTCTCGCCCAAGCACGCTTAACTGCGGAGTTCTGATGGGATCCGGTGCATTAGTGCTGGTATGATCGCACCCATTTACTTATTGCGCTATTTTGTATTTATACCCTTTCCAGCCCCTGATTTCCTTCGAAATGCCGTAACTTTGTGCCCGATCGTCCGAATTAAACATTTTTTTTTTCAAATTGGTTATTTTTTGAGATCTACGCGTCCCAAACCATTTCCCATCTCAAAATAACCGAAAACAAATAAAAATTACGAATTCGGCAAAAAAGGGGTGCAACACGAGGACTTCCCAGGAGGTCACCCATCCTAGTACTACTCTCGCCCAAGCACGCTTAACTGCGGAGTTCTGATGGGATCCGGTGCATTAGTGATGGTATGATCGCACCCATTTACTTATTGCGCTATTTTGTATTTATACCCTTTCCAGCCCCTGATTTCCTTCGAAATGCCGTAACTTTGTGCCCGATCGTCCGAATTAAACATTTTTTTTTTCAAATTGGTTATTTTTTGAGATCTACGCGTCCCAAACCATTTCCCATCTCAAAATAACCGAAAACAAATAAAAATTACGAATTCGGCAAAAAAGGGGTGCAACACGAGGACTTCCCAGGAGGTCACCCATCCTAGTACTACTCTCGCCCAAGCACGCTTAACTGCGGAGTTCTGATGGGATCCGGTGCATTAGTGATGGTATGATCGCACCCATTTACTTATTGCGCTATTTTGTATTTATACCCTTTCCAGCCCCTGATTTCCTTCGAAATGCCGTAACTTTGTGCCCGATCGTCCGAATTAAACATTTTTTTTTTCAAATTGGTTATTTTTTGAGATCTACGCGTCCCAAACCATTTCCCATCTCAAAATAACCGAAAACAAATAAAAATTACGAATTCGGCAAAAAAGGGGTGCAACACGAGGACTTCCCAGGAGGTCACCCATCCTAGTACTACTCTCGCCCAAGCACGCTTAACTGCGGAGTTCTGATGGGATCCGGTGCATTAGTGATGGTATGATCGCACCCATTTACTTATTGCGCTATTTTGTATTTATACCCTTTCCAGCCCCTGATTTCCTTCGAAATGCCGTAACTTTGTGCCCGATCGTCCGAATTAAACATTTTTTTTTTCAAATTGGTTATTTTTTGAGATCTACGCGTCCCAAACCATTTCCCATCTCAAAATAACCGAAAACAAATAAAAATTACGAATTCGGCAAAAAAGGGGTGCAACACGAGGACTTCCCAGGAGGTCACCCATCCTAGTACTACTCTCGCCCAAGCACGCTTAACTGCGGAGTTCTGATGGGATCCGGTGCATTAGTGATGGTATGATCGCACCCATTTACTTATTGCGCTATTTTGTATTTATACCCTTTCCAGCCCCTGATTTCCTTCGAAATGCCGTAACTTTGTGCCCGATCGTCCGAATTAAACATTTTTTTTTTCAAATTGGTTATTTTTTGAGATCTACGCGTCCCAAACCATTTCCCATCTCAAAATAACCGAAAACAAATAAAAATTACGAATTCGGCAAAAAAGGGGTGCAACACGAGGACTTCCCAGGAGGTCACCCATCCTAGTACTACTCTCGCCCAAGCACGCTTAACTGCGGAGTTCTGATGGGATCCGGTGCATTAGTGATGGTATGATCGCACCCATTTACTTATTGCGCTATTTTGTATTTATACCCTTTCCAGCCCCTGATTTCCTTCGAAATGCCGTAACTTTGTGCCCGATCGTCCGAATTAAACATTTTTTTTTTCAAATTGGTTATTTTATTGAGATCTACGCGTCCCAAACCATTTCCCATCTCAAAATAACCGAAAACAAATAAAAATTACGAATTCGGCAAAAAAGGGGTGAACCACGAGGACTTCCCAGGAGGTCACCCATCCTAGTACTACTCTCGCCCAAGCACGCTTAACTGCGGAGTTCTGATGGGATCCGGTGCATTAGTGCTGGTATGATCGCACCCATTTACTTATTGCGCTATTTTGTATTTATACCCTTTCCAGCCCCTGATTTCCTTCGAAATGCCGTAACTTTGTGCCCGATCGTCCGAATTAAACATTTTTTTTTTCAAATTGGTTATTTTTTGAGATCTACGCGTCCCAAACCATTTCCCATCTCAAAATAACCGAAAACAAATAAAAATTACGAATTCGGCAAAAAAGGGGTGCAACACGAGGACTTCCCAGGAGGTCACCCATCCTAGTACTACTCTCGCCCAAGCACGCTTAACTGCGGAGTTCTGATGGGATCCGGTGCATTAGTGCTGGTATGATCACACCCATTTACTTATTGCGCTATTTTGTATTTATACCCTTTCCAGCCCCTGATTTCCTTCGAAATGCCGTAACTTTGTGCCCGATCGTCCGAATTAAACATTTTTTTTTTCAAATTGGTTATTTTTTGAGATCTACGCGTCCCAAACCATTTCCCATCTCAAAATAACCGAAAACAAATAAAAATTACGAATTCGGCAAAAAAGGGGTGCAACACGAGGACTTCCCAGGAGGTCACCCATCCTAGTACTACTCTCGCCCAAGCACGCTTAACTGCGGAGTTCTGATGGGATCCGGTGCATTAGTGATGGTATGATCGCACCCATTTACTTATTGCGCTATTTTGTATTTATACCCTTTCCAGCCCCTGATTTCCTTCGAAATGCCGTAACTTTGTGCCCGATCGTCCGAATTAAACATTTTTTTTTTCAAATTGGTTATTTTTTGAGATCTACGCGTCCCAAACCATTTCCCATCTCAAAATAACCGAAAACAAATAAAAATTACGAATTCGGCAAAAAAGGGGTGCAACACGAGGACTTCCCAGGAGGTCACCCATCCTAGTACTACTCTCGCCCAAGCACGCTTAACTGCGGAGTTCTGATGGGATCCGGTGCATTAGTGATGGTATGATCGCACCCATTTACTTATTGCGCTATTTTGTATTTATACCCTTTCAGCCCCTGATTTCCTTCGAAATGCCGTAACTTTGTGCCCGATCGTCCGAATTAAACATTTTTTTTTTCAAATTGGTTATTTTTTGAGATCTACGCGTCCCAAACCATTTCCCATCTCAAAATAACCGAAAACAAATAAAAATTACGAATTCGGCAAAAAAGGGGTGCAACACGAGGACTTCCCAGGAGGTCACCCATCCTAGTACTACTCTCGCCCAAGCACGCTTAACTGCGGAGTTCTGATGGGATCCGGTGCATTAGTGATGGTATGATCGCACCCATTTACTTATTGCGCTATTTTGTATTTATACCCTTTCCAGCCCCTGATTTCCTTCGAAATGCCGTAACTTTGTGCCCGATCGTCCGAATTAAACATTTTTTTTTTCAAATTGGTTATTTTTTGAGATCTACGCGTCCCAAACCATTTCCCATCTCAAAATAACCGAAAACAAATAAAAATTACGAATTCGGCAAAAAAGGGGTGCAACACGAGGACTTCCCAGGAGGTCACCCATCCTAGTACTACTCTCGCCCAAGCACGCTTAACTGCGGAGTTCTGATGGGATCCGGTGCATTAGTGATGGTATGATCGCACCCATTTACTTATTGCGCTATTTTGTATTTATACCCTTTCCAGCCCCTGATTTCCTTCGAAATGCCGTAACTTTGTGCCCGATCGTCCGAATTAAACATTTTTTTTTTCAAATTGGTTATTTTTTGAGATCTACGCGTCCCAAACCATTTCCCATCTCAAAATAACCGAAAACAAATAAAAATTACGAATTCGGCAAAAAAGGGGTGCAACACGAGGACTTCCCAGGAGGTCACCCATCCTAGTACTACTCTCGCCCAAGCACGCTTAACTGCGGAGTTCTGATGGGATCCGGTGCATTAGTGATGGTATGATCGCACCCATTTACTTGTTGCGCTATTTTGTATTTATACCCTTTCCAGCCCCTGATTTCCTTCGAAATGCCGTAACTTTGTGCCCGATCGTCCGAATTAAACATTTTTTTTTTCAAATTGGTTATTTTATTGAGATCTACGCGTCCCAAACCATTTCCCATCTCAAAATAACCGAAAACAAATAAAAATTACGAATTCGGCAAAAAAGGGGTGAACCACGAGGACTTCCCAGGAGGTCACCCATCCTAGTACTACTCTCGCCCAAGCACGCTTAACTGCGGAGTTCTGATGGGATCCGGTGCATTAGTGCTGGTATGATCGCACCCATTTACTTATTGCGCTATTTTGTATTTATACCCTTTCCAGCCCCTGATTTCCTTCGAAATGCCGTAACTTTGTGCCCGATCGTCCGAATTAAACATTTTTTTTTTCAAATTGGTTATTTTTTGAGATCTACGCGTCCCAAACCATTTCCCATCTCAAAATAACCGAAAACAAATAAAAATTACGAATTCGGCAAAAAAGGGGTGCAACACGAGGACTTCCCAGGAGGTCACCCATCCTAGTACTACTCTCGCCCAAGCACGCTTAACTGCGGAGTTCTGATGGGATCCGGTGCATTAGTGATGGTATGATCACACCCATTTACTTATTGCGCTATTTTGTATTTATACCCTTTCCAGCCCCTGATTTCCTTCGAAATGCCGTAACTTTGTGCCCGATCGTCCGAATTAAACATTTTTTTTTTCAAATTGGTTATTTTTTGAGATCTACGCGTCCCAAACCATTTCCCATCTCAAAATAACCGAAAACAAATAAAAATTACGAATTCGGCAAAAAAGGGGTGCAACACGAGGACTTCCCAGGAGGTCACCCATCCTAGTACTACTCTCGCCCAAGCACGCTTAACTGCGGAGTTCTGATGGGATCCGGTGCATTAGTGATGGTATGATCGCACCCATTTACTTATTGCGCTATTTTGTATTTATACCCTTTCCAGCCCCTGATTTCCTTCGAAATGCCGTAACTTTGTGCCCGATCGTCCGAATTAAACATTTTTTTTTTCAAATTGGTTATTTTTTGAGATCTACGCGTCCCAAACCATTTCCCATCTCAAAATAACCGAAAACAAATAAAAATTACGAATTCGGCAAAAAAGGGGTGCAACACGAGGACTTCCCAGGAGGTCACCCATCCTAGTACTACTCTCGCCCAAGCACGCTTAACTGCGGAGTTCTGATGGGATCCGGTGCATTAGTGATGGTATGATCGCACCCATTTACTTATTGCGCTATTTTGTATTTATACCCTTTCCAGCCCCTGATTTCCTTCGAAATGCCGTAACTTTGTGCCCGATCGTCCGAATTAAACATTTTTTTTTTCAAATTGGTTATTTTTTGAGATCTACGCGTCCCAAACCATTTCCCATCTCAAAATAACCGAAAACAAATAAAAATTACGAATTCGGCAAAAAAGGGGTGCAACACGAGGACTTCCCAGGAGGTCACCCATCCTAGTACTACTCTCGCCCAAGCACGCTTAACTGCGGAGTTCTGATGGGATCCGGTGCATTAGTGATGGTATGATCGCACCCATTTACTTATTGCGCTATTTTGTATTTATACCCTTTCCAGCCCCTGATTTCCTTCGAAATGCCGTAACTTTGTGCCCGATCGTCCGAATTAAACATTTTTTTTTTCAAATTGGTTATTTTTTGAGATCTACGCGTCCCAAACCATTTCCCATCTCAAAATAACAGAAAACAAATAAAAATTACGAATTCGGCAAAAATGGGGTGCAACACGAGGACTTCCCAGGAGGTCACCCATCCTAGTACTACTCTCGCCCAAGCACGCTTAACTGCGGAGTTCTGATGGGATCCGGTGCATTAGTGATGGTATGATCGCACCCATTTACTTATTGCGCTATTTTGTATTTATACCCTTTCCAGCCCCTGATTTCCTTCGAAATGCCGTAACTTTGTGCCCGATCGTCCGAATTAAACATTTTTTTTTTCAAATTGGTTATTTTTTGAGATCTACGCGTCCCAAACCATTTCCCATCTCAAAATAACCGAAAACAAATAAAAATTACGAATTCGGCAAAAAAGGGGTGCAACACGAGGACTTCCCAGGAGGTCACCCATCCTAGTACTACTCTCGCCCAAGCACGCTTAACTGCGGAGTTCTGATGGGATCCGGTGCATTAGTGATGGTATGATCGCACCCATTTACTTATTGCGCTATTTTGTATTTATACCCTTTCCAGCCCCTGATTTCCTTCGAAATGCCGTAACTTTGTGCCCGATCGTCCGAATTAAACATTTTTTTTTTCAAATTGGTTATTTTTTTGAGATCTACGCGTCCCAAACCATTTCCCATCTCAAAATAACCGAAAACAAATAAAAATTACGAATTCGGCAAAAAAGGGGTGAACCACGAGGACTTCCCAGGAGGTCACCCATCCTAGTACTACTCTCGCCCAAGCACGCTTAACTGCGGAGTTCTGATGGGATCCGGTGCATTAGTGCTGGTATGATCGCACCCATTTACTTATTGCGCTATTTTGTATTTATACCCTTTCCAGCCCCTGATTTCCTTCGAAATGCCGTAACTTTGTGCCCGATCGTCCGAATTAAACATTTTTTTTTTCAAATTGGTTATTTTTTGAGATCTACGCGTCCCAAACCATTTCCCATCTCAAAATAACCGAAAACAAATAAAAATTACGAATTCGGCAAAAAAGGGGTGCAACACGAGGACTTCCCAGGAGGTCACCCATCCTAGTACTACTCTCGCCCAAGCACGCTTAACTGCGGAGTTCTGATGGGATCCGGTGCATTAGTGATGGTATGATCGCACCCATTTACTTATTGCGCTATTTTGTATTTATACCCTTTCCAGCCCCTGATTTCCTTCGAAATGCCGTAACTTTGTGCCCGATCGTCCGAATTAAACATTTTTTTTTTCAAATTGGTTATTTTTTGAGATCTACGCGTCCCAAACCATTTCCCATCTCAAAATAACCGAAAACAAATAAAAATTACGAATTCGGCAAAAAAGGGGTGCAACACGAGGACTTCCCAGGAGGTCACCCATCCTAGTACTACTCTCGCCCAAGCACGCTTAACTGCGGAGTTCTGATGGGATCCGGTGCATTAGTGATGGTATGATCGCACCCATTTACTTATTGCGCTATTTTGTATTTATACCCTTTCCAGCCCCTGATTTCCTTCGAAATGCCGTAACTTTGTGCCCGATCGTCCGAATTAAACATTTTTTTTTTCAAATTGGTTATTTTTTGAGATCTACGCGTCCCAAACCATTTCCCATCTCAAAATAACCGAAAACAAATAAAAATTACGAATTCGGCAAAAAAGGGGTGCAACACGAGGACTTCCCAGGAGGTCACCCATCCTAGTACTACTCTCGCCCAAGCACGCTTAACTGCGGAGTTCTGATGGGATCCGGTGCATTAGTGATGGTATGATCGCACCCATTTACTTATTGCGCTATTTTGTATTTATACCCTTTCCAGCCCCTGATTTCCTTCGAAATGCCGTAACTTTGTGCCCGATCGTCCGAATTAAACATTTTTTTTTTCAAATTGGTTATTTTTTGAGATCTACGCGTCCCAAACCATTTCCCATCTCAAAATAACAGAAAACAAATAAAAATTACGAATTCGGCAAAAATGGGGTGCAACACGAGGACTTCCCAGGAGGTCACCCATCCTAGTACTACTCTCGCCCAAGCACGCTTAACTGCGGAGTTCTGATGGGATCCGGTGCATTAGTGATGGTATGATCGCACCCATTTACTTATTGCGCTATTTTGTATTTATACCCTTTCCAGCCCCTGATTTCCTTCGAAATGCCGTAACTTTGTGCCCGATCGTCCGAATTAAACATTTTTTTTTTCAAATTGGTTATTTTTTGAGATCTACGCGTCCCAAACCATTTCCCATCTCAAAATAACCGAAAACAAATAAAAATTACGAATTCGGCAAAAAAGGGGTGCAACACGAGGACTTCCCAGGAGGTCACCCATCCTAGTACTACTCTCGCCCAAGCACGCTTAACTGCGGAGTTCTGATGGGATCCGGTGCATTAGTGATGGTATGATCGCACCCATTTACTTATTGCGCTATTTTGTATTTATACCCTTTCCAGCCCCTGATTTCCTTCGAAATGCCGTAACTTTGTGCCCGATCGTCCGAATTAAACATTTTTTTTTTCAAATTGGTTATTTTTTTGAGATCTACGCGTCCCAAACCATTTCCCATCTCAAAATAACCGAAAACAAATAAAAATTACGAATTCGGCAAAAAAGGGGTGAACCACGAGGACTTCCCAGGAGGTCACCCATCCTAGTACTACTCTCGCCCAAGCACGCTTAACTGCGGAGTTCTGATGGGATCCGGTGCATTAGTGCTGGTATGATCGCACCCATTTACTTATTGCGCTATTTTGTATTTATACCCTTTCCAGCCCCTGATTTCCTTCGAAATGCCGTAACTTTGTGCCCGATCGTCCGAATTAAACATTTTTTTTTTCAAATTGGTTATTTTTTGAGATCTACGCGTCCCAAACCATTTCCCATCTCAAAATAACCGAAAACAAATAAAAATTACGAATTCGGCAAAAAAGGGGTGCAACACGAGGACTTCCCAGGAGGTCACCCATCCTAGTACTACTCTCGCCCAAGCACGCTTAACTGCGGAGTTCTGATGGGATCCGGTGCATTAGTGATGGTATGATCACACCCATTTACTTATTGCGCTATTTTGTATTTATACCCTTTCCAGCCCCTGATTTCCTTCGAAATGCCGTAACTTTGTGCCCGATCGTCCGAATTAAACATTTTTTTTTTCAAATTGGTTATTTTTTGAGATCTACGCGTCCCAAACCATTTCCCATCTCAAAATAACCGAAAACAAATAAAAATTACGAATTCGGCAAAAAAGGGGTGCAACACGAGGACTTCCCAGGAGGTCACCCATCCTAGTACTACTCTCGCCCAAGCACGCTTAACTGCGGAGTTCTGATGGGATCCGGTGCATTAGTGATGGTATGATCGCACCCATTTACTTATTGCGCTATTTTGTATTTATACCCTTTCCAGCCCCTGATTTCCTTCGAAATGCCGTAACTTTGTGCCCGATCGTCCGAATTAAACATTTTTTTTTTCAAATTGGTTATTTTTTGAGATCTACGCGTCCCAAACCATTTCCCATCTCAAAATAACCGAAAACAAATAAAAATTACGAATTCGGCAAAAAAGGGGTGCAACACGAGGACTCCCAGTCCTAGTACTACTCTCGCCCAAGCACGCTTAACTGCGGAGTTCTGATGGGATCCGGTGCATTAGTGATGGTATGATCGCACCCATTTACTTATTGCGCTATTTTGTATTTATACCCTTTCCAGCCCCTGATTTCCTTCGAAATGCCGTAACTTTGTGCCCGATCGTCCGAATTAAACATTTTTTTTTTCAAATTGGTTATTTTTTGAGATCTACGCGTCCCAAACCATTTCCCATCTCAAAATAACCGAAAACAAATAAAAATTACGAATTCGGCAAAAAAGGGGTGCAACACGAGGACTTCCCAGGAGGTCACCCATCCTAGTACTACTCTCGCCCAAGCACGCTTAACTGCGGAGTTCTGATGGGATCCGGTGCATTAGTGATGGTATGATCACACCCATTTACTTATTGCGCTATTTTGTATTTATACCCTTTCCAGCCCCTGATTTCCTTCGAAATGCCGTAACTTTGTGCCCGATCGTCCGAATTAAACATTTTTTTTTTCAAATTGGTTATTTTTTGAGATCTACGCGTCCCAAACCATTTCCCATCTCAAAATAACCGAAAACAAATAAAAATTACGAATTCGGCAAAAAAGGGGTGCAACACGAGGACTTCCCAGGAGGTCACCCATCCTAGTACTACTCTCGCCCAAGCACGCTTAACTGCGGAGTTCTGATGGGATCCGGTGCATTAGTGATGGTATGATCGCACCCATTTACTTATTGCGCTATTTTGTATTTATACCCTTTCCAGCCCCTGATTTCCTTCGAAATGCCGTAACTTTGTGCCCGATCGTCCGAATTAAACATTTTTTTTTTCAAATTGGTTATTTTTTGAGATCTACGCGTCCCAAACCATTTCCCATCTCAAAATAACCGAAAACAAATAAAAATTACGAATTCGGCAAAAAAGGGGTGCAACACGAGGACTTCCCAGGAGGTCACCCATCCTAGTACTACTCTCGCCCAAGCACGCTTAACTGCGGAGTTCTGATGGGATCCGGTGCATTAGTGATGGTATGATCGCACCCATTTACTTATTGCGCTATTTTGTATTTATACCCTTTCCAGCCCCTGATTTCCTTCGAAATGCCGTAACTTTGTGCCCGATCGTCCGAATTAAACATTTTTTTTTTCAAATTGGTTATTTTTTGAGATCTACGCGTCCCAAACCATTTCCCATCTCAAAATAACCGAAAACAAATAAAAATTACGAATTCGGCAAAAAAGGGGTGCAACACGAGGACTCCCATCCTAGTACTACTCTCGCCCAAGCACGCTTAACTGCGGAGTTCTGATGGGATCCGGTGCATTAGTGATGGTATGATCGCACCCATTTACTTATTGCGCTATTTTGTATTTATACCCTTTCCAGCCCCTGATTTCCTTCGAAATGCCGTAACTTTGTGCCCGATCGTCCGAATTAAACATTTTTTTTTTCAAATTGGTTATTTTTTGAGATCTACGCGTCCCAAACCATTTCCCATCTCAAAATAACCGAAAACAAATAAAAATTACGAATTCGGCAAAAAAGGGGTGCAACACGAGGACTTCCCAGGAGGTCACCCATCCTAGTACTACTCTCGCCCAAGCACGCTTAACTGCGGAGTTCTGATGGGATCCGGTGCATTAGTGATGGTATGATCGCACCCATTTACTTATTGCGCTATTTTGTATTTATACCCTTTCCAGCCCCTGATTTCCTTCGAAATGCCGTAACTTTGTGCCCGATCGTCCGAATTAAACATTTTTTTTTTCAAATTGGTTATTTTTTGAGATCTACGCGTCCCAAACCATTTCCCATCTCAAAATAACCGAAAACAAATAAAAATTACGAATTCGGCAAAAAAGGGGTGCAACACGAGGACTTCCCAGGAGGTCACCCATCCTAGTACTACTCTCGCCCAAGCACGCTTAACTGCGGAGTTCTGATGGGATCCGGTGCATTAGTGATGGTATGATCGCACCCATTTACTTATTGCGCTATTTTGTATTTATACCCTTTCCAGCCCCTGATTTCCTTCGAAATGCCGTAACTTTGTGCCCGATCGTCCGAATTAAACATTTTTTTTTTCAAATTGGTTATTTTTTGAGATCTACGCGTCCCAAACCATTTCCCATCTCAAAATAACCGAAAACAAATAAAAATTACGAATTCGGCAAAAAAGGGGTGCAACACGAGGACTTCCCAGGAGGTCACCCATCCTAGTACTACTCTCGCCCAAGCACGCTTAACTGCGGAGTTCTGATGGGATCCGGTGCATTAGTGATGGTATGATCGCACCCATTTACTTATTGCGCTATTTTGTATTTATACCCTTTCCAGCCCCTGATTTCCTTCGAAATGCCGTAACTTTGTGCCCGATCGTCCGAATTAAACATTTTTTTTTTCAAATTGGTTATTTTTTGAGATCTACGCGTCCCAAACCATTTCCCATCTCAAAATAACCGAAAACAAATAAAAATTACGAATTCGGCAAAAAAGGGGTGCAACACGAGGACTTCCCAGGAGGTCACCCATCCTAGTACTACTCTCGCCCAAGCACGCTTAACTGCGGAGTTCTGATGGGATCCGGTGCATTAGTGATGGTATGATCGCACCCATTTACTTATTGCGCTATTTTGTATTTATACCCTTTCCAGCCCCTGATTTCCTTCGAAATGCCGTAACTTTGTGCCCGATCGTCCGAATTAAACATTTTTTTTTTCAAATTGGTTATTTTTTGAGATCTACGCGTCCCAAACCATTTCCCATCTCAAAATAACCGAAAACAAATAAAAATTACGAATTCGGCAAAAAAGGGGTGCAACACGAGGACTTCCCAGGAGGTCACCCATCCTAGTACTACTCTCGCCCAAGCACGCTTAACTGCGGAGTTCTGATGGGATCCGGTGCATTAGTGATGGTATGATCGCACCCATTTACATATTGCGCTATTTTGTATTTATACCCTTTCCAGCCCCTGATTTCCTTCGAAATGCCGTAACTTTGTGCCCGATCGTCCGAATTAAACATTTTTTTTTTCAAATTGGTTATTTTTTGAGATCTACGCGTCCCAAACCATTTCCCATCTCAAAATAACCGAAAACAAATAAAAATTACGAATTCGGCAAAAAAGGGGTGCAACACGAGGACTTCCCAGGAGGTCACCCATCCTAGTACTACTCTCGCCCAAGCACGCTTAACTGCGGAGTTCTGATGGGATCCGGTGCATTAGTGATGGTATGATCGCACCCATTTACTTATTGCGCTATTTTATATTTATACCCTTTCCAGCCCCTGATTTCCTTCGAAATGCCGTAACTTTGTGCCCGATCGTCCGAATTAAACATTTTTTTTTTCAAATTGGTTATTTTTTGAGATCTACGCGTCCCAAACCATTTCCCATCTCAAAATAACCGAAAACAAATAAAAATTACGAATTCGGCAAAAAAGGGGTGCAACACGAGGACTTCCCAGGAGGTCACCCATCCTAGTACTACTCTCGCCCAAGCACGCTTAACTGCGGAGTTCTGATGGGATCCGGTGCATTAGTGATGGTATGATCGCACCCATTTACTTATTGCGCTATTTTGTATTTATACCCTTTCCAGCCCCTGATTTCCTTCGAAATGCCGTAACTTTGTGCCCGATCGTCCG
This sequence comes from Chenopodium album, assembly GCF_948465745.1. NCBI lineage: Eukaryota > Viridiplantae > Streptophyta > Magnoliopsida > Caryophyllales > Amaranthaceae > Chenopodium > Chenopodium album. The sequence continues at coordinate 10,620,443 of NC_137842.1, read as the reverse complement.
AATTAAACATTTTTTTTTTCAAATTGGTTATTTTTTGAGATCTACGCGTCCCAAACCATTTCCCATCTCAAAATAACCGAAAACAAATAAAAATTACGAATTCGGCAAAAAAGGGGTGCAACACGAGGACTTCCCAGGAGGTCACCCATCCTAGTACTACTCTCGCCCAAGCACGCTTAACTGCGGAGTTCTGATGGGATCCGGTGCATTAGTGATGGTATGATCGCACCCATTTACTTATTGCGCTATTTTGTATTTATACCCTTTCCAGCCCCTGATTTCCTTCGAAATGCCGTAACTTTGTGCCCGATCGTCCGAATTAAACATTTTTTTTTTCAAATTGGTTATTTTTTGAGATCTACGCGTCCCAAACCATTTCCCATCTCAAAATAACCGAAAACAAATAAAAATTACGAATTCGGCAAAAAAGGGGTGCAACACGAGGACTTCCCAGGAGGTCACCCATCCTAGTACTACTCTCGCCCAAGCACGCTTAACTGCGGAGTTCTGATGGGATCCGGTGCATTAGTGATGGTATGATCGCACCCATTTACTTATTGCGCTATTTTGTATTTATACCCTTTCCAGCCCCTGATTTCCTTCGAAATGCCGTAACTTTGTGCCCGATCGTCCGAATTAAACATTTTTTTTTTCAAATTGGTTATTTTTTGAGATCTACGCGTCCCAAACCATTTCCCATCTCAAAATAACCGAAAACAAATAAAAATTACGAATTCGGCAAAAAAGGGGTGCAACACGAGGACTTCCCAGGAGGTCACCCATCCTAGTACTACTCTCGCCCAAGCACGCTTAACTGCGGAGTTCTGATGGGATCCGGTGCATTAGTGATGGTATGATCGCACCCATTTACTTATTGCGCTATTTTGTATTTATACCCTTTCCAGCCCCTGATTTCCTTCGAAATGCCGTAACTTTGTGCCCGATCGTCCGAATTAAACATTTTTTTTTTCAAATTGGTTATTTTTTGAGATCTACGCGTCCCAAACCATTTCCCATCTCAAAATAACCGAAAACAAATAAAAATTACGAATTCGGCAAAAAAGGGGTGCAACACGAGGACTTCCCAGGAGGTCACCCATCCTAGTACTACTCTCGCCCAAGCACGCTTAACTGCGGAGTTCTGATGGGATCCGGTGCATTAGTGATGGTATGATCGCACCCATTTACTTATTGCGCTATTTTGTATTTATACCCTTTCCAGCCCCTGATTTCCTTCGAAATGCCGTAACTTTGTGCCCGATCGTCCGAATTAAACATTTTTTTTTTCAAATTGGTTATTTTTTGAGATCTACGCGTCCCAAACCATTTCCCATCTCAAAATAACCGAAAACAAATAAAAATTACGAATTCGGCAAAAAAGGGGTGCAACACGAGGACTTCCCAGGAGGTCACCCATCCTAGTACTACTCTCGCCCAAGCACGCTTAACTGCGGAGTTCTGATGGGATCCGGTGCATTAGTGATGGTATGATCGCACCCATTTACTTATTGCGCTATTTTGTATTTATACCCTTTCCAGCCCCTGATTTCCTTCGAAATGCCGTAACTTTGTGCCCGATCGTCCGAATTAAACATTTTTTTTTTCAAATTGGTTATTTTTTGAGATCTACGCGTCCCAAACCATTTCCCATCTCAAAATAACCGAAAACAAATAAAAATTACGAATTCGGCAAAAAAGGGGTGCAACACGAGGACTTCCCAGGAGGTCACCCATCCTAGTACTACTCTCGCCCAAGCACGCTTAACTGCGGAGTTCTGATGGGATCCGGTGCATTAGTGATGGTATGATCGCACCCATTTACTTATTGCGCTATTTTGTATTTATACCCTTTCCAGCCCCTGATTTCCTTCGAAATGCCGTAACTTTGTGCCCGATCGTCCGAATTAAACATTTTTTTTTTCAAATTGGTTATTTTTTGAGATCTACGCGTCCCAAACCATTTCCCATCTCAAAATAACCGAAAACAAATAAAAATTACGAATTCGGCAAAAAAGGGGTGCAACACGAGGACTTCCCAGGAGGTCACCCATCCTAGTACTACTCTCGCCCAAGCACGCTTAACTGCGGAGTTCTGATGGGATCCGGTGCATTAGTGATGGTATGATCACACCCATTTACTTATTGCGCTATTTTGTATTTATACCCTTTCCAGCCCCTGATTTCCTTCGAAATGCCGTAACTTTGTGCCCGATCGTCCGAATTAAACATTTTTTTTTTCAAATTGGTTATTTTTTGAGATCTACGCGTCCCAAACCATTTCCCATCTCAAAATAACCGAAAACAAATAAAAATTACGAATTCGGCAAAAAAGGGGTGCAACACGAGGACTTCCCAGGAGGTCACCCATCCTAGTACTACTCTCGCCCAAGCACGCTTAACTGCGGAGTTCTGATGGGATCCGGTGCATTAGTGATGGTATGATCGCACCCATTTACTTATTGCGCTATTTTATATTTATACCCTTTCCAGCCCCTGATTTCCTTCGAAATGCCGTAACTTTGTGCCCGATCGTCCGAATTAAACATTTTTTTTTTCAAATTGGTTATTTTTTGAGATCTACGCGTCCCAAACCATTTCCCATCTCAAAATAACCGAAAACAAATAAAAATTACGAATTCGGCAAAAAAGGGGTGCAACACGAGGACTTCCCAGGAGGTCACCCATCCTAGTACTACTCTCGCCCAAGCACGCTTAACTGCGGAGTTCTGATGGGATCCGGTGCATTAGTGATGGTATGATCGCACCCATTTACTTATTGCGCTATTTTGTATTTATACCCTTTCCAGCCCCTGATTTCCTTCGAAATGCCGTAACTTTGTGCCCGATCGTCCGAATTAAACATTTTTTTTTTCAAATTGGTTATTTTTTGAGATCTACGCGTCCCAAACCATTTCCCATCTCAAAATAACCGAAAACAAATAAAAATTACGAATTCGGCAAAAAAGGGGTGCAACACGAGGACTTCCCAGGAGGTCACCCATCCTAGTACTACTCTCGCCCAAGCACGCTTAACTGCGGAGTTCTGATGGGATCCGGTGCATTAGTGATGGTATGATCGCACCCATTTACTTATTGCGCTATTTTGTATTTATACCCTTTCCAGCCCCTGATTTCCTTCGAAATGCCGTAACTTTGTGCCCGATCGTCCGAATTAAACATTTTTTTTTTCAAATTGGTTATTTTATTGAGATCTACGCGTCCCAAACCATTTCCCATCTCAAAATAACCGAAAACAAATAAAAATTACGAATTCGGCAAAAAAGGGGTGAACCACGAGGACTTCCCAGGAGGTCACCCATCCTAGTACTACTCTCGCCCAAGCACGCTTAACTGCGGAGTTCTGATGGGATCCGGTGCATTAGTGATGGTATGATCGCACCCATTTACTTATTGCGCTATTTTGTATTTATACCCTTTCCAGCCCCTGATTTCCTTCGAAATGCCGTAACTTTGTGCCCGATCGTCCGAATTAAACATTTTTTTTTTCAAATTGGTTATTTTTTGAGATCTACGCGTCCCAAACCATTTCCCATCTCAAAATAACCGAAAACAAATAAAAATTACGAATTCGGCAAAAAAGGGGTGCAACACGAGGACTTCCCAGGAGGTCACCCATCCTAGTACTACTCTCGCCCAAGCACGCTTAACTGCGGAGTTCTGATGGGATCCGGTGCATTAGTGATGGTATGATCGCACCCATTTACTTATTGCGCTATTTTGTATTTATACCCTTTCCAGCCCCTGATTTCCTTCGAAATGCCGTAACTTTGTGCCCGATCGTCCGAATTAAACATTTTTTTTTTCAAATTGGTTATTTTTTGAGATCTACGCGTCCCAAACCATTTCCCATCTCAAAATAACCGAAAACAAATAAAAATTACGAATTCGGCAAAAAAGGGGTGCAACACGAGAACTTCCCAGGAGGTCACCCATCCTAGTACTACTCTCGCCCAAGCACGCTTAACTGCGGAGTTCTGATGGGATCCGGTGCATTAGTGATGGTATGATCGCACCCATTTACTTATTGCGCTATTTTGTATTTATACCCTTTCCAGCCCCTGATTTCCTTCGAAATGCCGTAACTTTGTGCCCGATCGTCCGAATTAAACATTTTTTTTTTCAAATTGGTTATTTTTTGAGATCTACGCGTCCCAAACCATTTCCCATCTCAAAATAACCGAAAACAAATAAAAATTACGAATTCGGCAAAAAAGGGGTGCAACACGAGGACTTCCCAGGAGGTCACCCATCCTAGTACTACTCTCGCCCAAGCACGCTTAACTGCGGAGTTCTGATGGGATCCGGTGCATTAGTGATGGTATGATCGCACCCATTTACTTATTGCGCTATTTTGTATTTATACCCTTTCCAGTCCCTGATTTCCTTCGAAATGCCGTAACTTTGTGCCCGATCGTCCGAATTAAACATTTTTTTTTTCAAATTGGTTATTTTTTTGAGATCTACGCGTCCCAAACCATTTCCCATCTCAAAATAACCGAAAACAAATAAAAATTACGAATTCGGCAAAAAAGGGGTGAACCACGAGGACTTCCCAGGAGGTCACCCATCCTAGTACTACTCTCGCCCAAGCACGCTTAACTGCGGAGTTCTGATGGGATCCGGTGCATTAATGATGGTATAATCGCACCCATTTACTTATTGCGCTATTTTGTATTTATACCCTTTCCAGCCCCTGATTTCCTTCGAAATGCCGTAACTTTGTGCCCGATCGTCCGAATTAAACATTTTTTTTTTCAAATTGGTTATTTTTTGAGATCTACGCGTCCCAAACCATTTCCCATCTCAAAATAACCGAAAACAAATAAAAATTACGAATTCGGCAAAAAAGGGGTGCAACACGAGGACTTCCCAGGAGGTCACCCATCCTAGTACTACTCTCGCCCAAGCACGCTTAACTGCGGAGTTCTGATGGGATCCGGTGCATTAGTGATGGTATGATCGCACCCATTTACTTATTGCGCTATTTTGTATTTATACCCTTTCCAGCCCCTGATTTCCTTCGAAATGCCGTAACTTTGTGCCCGATCGTCCGAATTAAACATTTTTTTTTTCAAATTGGTTATTTTTTGAGATCTACGCGTCCCAAACCATTTCCCATCTCAAAATAACCGAAAACAAATAAAAATTACGAATTCGGCAAAAAAGGGGTGCAACACGAGGACTTCCCAGGAGGTCACCCATCCTAGTACTACTCTCGCCCAAGCACGCTTAACTGCGGAGTTCTGATGGGATCCGGTGCATTAGTGATGGTATGATCGCACCCATTTACTTATTGCGCTATTTTGTATTTATACCCTTTCCAGCCCCTGATTTCCTTCGAAATGCCGTAACTTTGTGCCCGATCGTCCGAATTAAACATTTTTTTTTTCAAATTGGTTATTTTTTGAGATCTACGCGTCCCAAACCATTTCCCATCTCAAAATAACCGAAAACAAATAAAAATTACGAATTCGGCAAAAAAGGGGTGCAACACGAGGACTTCCCAGGAGGTCACCCATCCTAGTACTACTCTCGCCCAAGCACGCTTAACTGCGGAGTTCTGATGGGATCCGGTGCATTAGTGATGGTATGATCACACCCATTTACTTATTGCGCTATTTTGTATTTATACCCTTTCCAGCCCCTGATTTCCTTCGAAATGCCGTAACTTTGTGCCCGATCGTCCGAATTAAACATTTTTTTTTTCAAATTGGTTATTTTTTGAGATCTACGCGTCCCAAACCATTTCCCATCTCAAAATAACCGAAAACAAATAAAAATTACGAATTCGGCAAAAAAGGGGTGCAACACGAGGACTTCCCAGGAGGTCACCCATCCTAGTACTACTCTCGCCCAAGCACGCTTAACTGCGGAGTTCTGATGGGATCCGGTGCATTAGTGATGGTATGATCGCACCCATTTACTTATTGCGCTATTTTATATTTATACCCTTTCCAGCCCCTGATTTCCTTCGAAATGCCGTAACTTTGTGCCCGATCGTCCGAATTAAACATTTTTTTTTTCAAATTGGTTATTTTTTGAGATCTACGCGTCCCAAACCATTTCCCATCTCAAAATAACCGAAAACAAATAAAAATTACGAATTCGGCAAAAAAGGGGTGCAACACGAGGACTTCCCAGGAGGTCACCCATCCTAGTACTACTCTCGCCCAAGCACGCTTAACTGCGGAGTTCTGATGGGATCCGGTGCATTAGTGATGGTATGATCGCACCCATTTACTTATTGCGCTATTTTGTATTTATACCCTTTCCAGCCCCTGATTTCCTTCGAAATGCCGTAACTTTGTGCCCGATCGTCCGAATTAAACATTTTTTTTTTCAAATTGGTTATTTTTTGAGATCTACGCGTCCCAAACCATTTCCCATCTCAAAATAACCGAAAACAAATAAAAATTACGAATTCGGCAAAAAAGGGGTGCAACACGAGGACTTCCCAGGAGGTCACCCATCCTAGTACTACTCTCGCCCAAGCACGCTTAACTGCGGAGTTCTGATGGGATCCGGTGCATTAGTGATGGTATGATCGCACCCATTTACTTATTGCGCTATTTTGTATTTATACCCTTTCCAGCCCCTGATTTCCTTCGAAATGCCGTAACTTTGTGCCCGATCGTCCGAATTAAACATTTTTTTTTTCAAATTGGTTATTTTATTGAGATCTACGCGTCCCAAACCATTTCCCATCTCAAAATAACCGAAAACAAATAAAAATTACGAATTCGGCAAAAAAGGGGTGAACCACGAGGACTTCCCAGGAGGTCACCCATCCTAGTACTACTCTCGCCCAAGCACGCTTAACTGCGGAGTTCTGATGGGATCCGGTGCATTAGTGATGGTATGATCGCACCCATTTACTTATTGCGCTATTTTGTATTTATACCCTTTCCAGCCCCTGATTTCCTTCGAAATGCCGTAACTTTGTGCCCGATCGTCCGAATTAAACATTTTTTTTTTCAAATTGGTTATTTTTTGAGATCTACGCGTCCCAAACCATTTCCCATCTCAAAATAACCGAAAACAAATAAAAATTACGAATTCGGCAAAAAAGGGGTGCAACACGAGGACTTCCCAGGAGGTCACCCATCCTAGTACTACTCTCGCCCAAGCACGCTTAACTGCGGAGTTCTGATGGGATCCGGTGCATTAGTGATGGTATGATCGCACCCATTTACTTATTGCGCTATTTTGTATTTATACCCTTTCCAGCCCCTGATTTCCTTCGAAATGCCGTAACTTTGTGCCCGATCGTCCGAATTAAACATTTTTTTTTTCAAATTGGTTATTTTTTGAGATCTACGCGTCCCAAACCATTTCCCATCTCAAAATAACCGAAAACAAATAAAAATTACGAATTCGGCAAAAAAGGGGTGCAACACGAGGACTTCCCAGGAGGTCACCCATCCTAGTACTACTCTCGCCCAAGCACGCTTAACTGCGGAGTTCTGATGGGATCCGGTGCATTAGTGATGGTATGATCGCACCCATTTACTTATTGCGCTATTTTGTATTTATACCCTTTCCAGCCCCTGATTTCCTTCGAAATGCCGTAACTTTGTGCCTGATCGTCCGAATTAAACATTTTTTTTTTCAAATTGGTTATTTTTTGAGATCTACGCGTCCCAAACCATTTCCCATCTCAAAATAACCGAAAACAAATAAAAATTACGAATTCGGCAAAAAAGGGGTGCAACACGAGGACTTCCCAGGAGGTCACCCATCCTAGTACTACTCTCGCCCAAGCACGCTTAACTGCGGAGTTCTGATGGGATCCGGTGCATTAGTGATGGTATGATCGCACCCATTTACTTATTGCGCTATTTTGTATTTATACCCTTTCCAGTCCCTGATTTCCTTCGAAATGCCGTAACTTTGTGCCCGATCGTCCGAATTAAACATTTTTTTTTTCAAATTGGTTATTTTTTTGAGATCTACGCGTCCCAAACCATTTCCCATCTCAAAATAACCGAAAACAAATAAAAATTACGAATTCGGCAAAAAAGGGGTGAACCACGAGGACTTCCCAGGAGGTCACCCATCCTAGTACTACTCTCGCCCAAGCACGCTTAACTGCGGAGTTCTGATGGGATCCGGTGCATTAGTGCTGGTATGATCGCACCCATTTACTTATTGCGCTATTTTGTATTTATACCCTTTCCAGCCCCTGATTTCCTTCGAAATGCCGTAACTTTGTGCCCGATCGTCCGAATTAAACATTTTTTTTTTCAAATTGGTTATTTTTTGAGATCTACGCGTCCCAAACCATTTCCCATCTCAAAATAACCGAAAACAAATAAAAATTACGAATTCGGCAAAAAAGGGGTGCAACACGAGGACTTCCCAGGAGGTCACCCATCCTAGTACTACTCTCGCCCAAGCACGCTTAACTGCGGAGTTCTGATGGGATCCGGTGCATTAGTGATGGTATGATCGCACCCATTTACTTATTGCGCTATTTTGTATTTATACCCTTTCCAGCCCCTGATTTCCTTCGAAATGCCGTAACTTTGTGCCCGATCGTCCGAATTAAACATTTTTTTTTTCAAATTGGTTATTTTTTGAGATCTACGCGTCCCAAACCATTTCCCATCTCAAAATAACCGAAAACAAATAAAAATTACGAATTCGGCAAAAAAGGGGTGCAACACGAGGACTTCCCAGGAGGTCACCCATCCTAGTACTACTCTCGCCCAAGCACGCTTAACTGCGGAGTTCTGATGGGATCCGGTGCATTAGTGATGGTATGATCGCACCCATTTACTTATTGCGCTATTTTGTATTTATACCCTTTCCAGCCCCTGATTTCCTTCGAAATGCCGTAACTTTGTGCCCGATCGTCCGAATTAAACATTTTTTTTTTCAAATTGGTTATTTTTTGAGATCTACGCGTCCCAAACCATTTCCCATCTCAAAATAACCGAAAACAAATAAAAATTACGAATTCGGCAAAAAAGGGGTGCAACACGAGGACTTCCCAGGAGGTCACCCATCCTAGTACTACTCTCGCCCAAGCACGCTTAACTGCGGAGTTCTGATGGGATCCGGTGCATTAGTGATGGTATGATCGCACCCATTTACTTATTGCGCTATTTTGTATTTATACCCTTTCCAGTCCCTGATTTCCTTCGAAATGCCGTAACTTTGTGCCCGATCGTCCGAATTAAACATTTTTTTTTTCAAATTGGTTATTTTTTTGAGATCTACGCGTCCCAAACCATTTCCCATCTCAAAATAACCGAAAACAAATAAAAATTACGAATTCGGCAAAAAAGGGGTGAACCACGAGGACTTCCCAGGAGGTCACCCATCCTAGTACTACTCTCGCCCAAGCACGCTTAACTGCGGAGTTCTGATGGGATCCGGTGCATTAGTGCTGGTATGATCGCACCCATTTACTTATTGCGCTATTTTGTATTTATACCCTTTCCAGCCCCTGATTTCCTTCGAAATGCCGTAACTTTGTGCCCGATCGTCCGAATTAAACATTTTTTTTTTCAAATTGGTTATTTTTTGAGATCTACGCGTCCCAAACCATTTCCCATCTCAAAATAACCGAAAACAAATAAAAATTACGAATTCGGCAAAAAAGGGGTGCAACACGAGGACTTCCCAGGAGGTCACCCATCCTAGTACTACTCTCGCCCAAGCACGCTTAACTGCGGAGTTCTGATGGGATCCGGTGCATTAGTGATGGTATGATCGCACCCATTTACTTATTGCGCTATTTTGTATTTATACCCTTTCCAGCCCCTGATTTCCTTCGAAATGCCGTAACTTTGTGCCCGATCGTCCGAATTAAACATTTTTTTTTTCAAATTGGTTATTTTTTGAGATCTACGCGTCCCAAACCATTTCCCATCTCAAAATAACCGAAAACAAATAAAAATTACGAATTCGGCAAAAAAGGGGTGCAACACGAGGACTTCCCAGGAGGTCACCCATCCTAGTACTACTCTCGCCCAAGCACGCTTAACTGCGGAGTTCTGATGGGATCCGGTGCATTAGTGCTGGTATGATCGCACCCATTTACTTATTGCGCTATTTTGTATTTATACCCTTTCCAGCCCCTGATTTCCTTCGAAATGCCGTAACTTTGTGCCCGATCGTCCGAATTAAACATTTTTTTTTTCAAATTGGTTATTTTTTGAGATCTACGCGTCCCAAACCATTTCCCATCTCAAAATAACCGAAAACAAATAAAAATTACGAATTCGGCAAAAAAGGGGTGCAACACGAGGACTTCCCAGGAGGTCACCCATCCTAGTACTACTCTCGCCCAAGCACGCTTAACTGCGGAGTTCTGATGGGATCCGGTGCATTAGTGATGGTATGATCGCACCCATTTACTTATTGCGCTATTTTGTATTTATACCCTTTCCAGTCCCTGATTTCCTTCGAAATGCCGTAACTTTGTGCCCGATCGTCCGAATTAAACATTTTTTTTTTCAAATTGGTTATTTTTTTGAGATCTACGCGTCCCAAACCATTTCCCATCTCAAAATAACCGAAAACAAATAAAAATTACGAATTCGGCAAAAAAGGGGTGAACCACGAGGACTTCCCAGGAGGTCACCCATCCTAGTACTACTCTCGCCCAAGCACGCTTAACTGCGGAGTTCTGATGGGATCCGGTGCATTAGTGCTGGTATGATCGCACCCATTTACTTATTGCGCTATTTTGTATTTATACCCTTTCCAGCCCCTGATTTCCTTCGAAATGCCGTAACTTTGTGCCCGATCGTCCGAATTAAACATTTTTTTTTTCAAATTGGTTATTTTTTGAGATCTACGCGTCCCAAACCATTTCCCATCTCAAAATAACCGAAAACAAATAAAAATTACGAATTCGGCAAAAAAGGGGTGCAACACGAGGACTTCCCAGGAGGTCACCCATCCTAGTACTACTCTCGCCCAAGCACGCTTAACTGCGGAGTTCTGATGGGATCCGGTGCATTAGTGATGGTATGATCGCACCCATTTACTTATTGCGCTATTTTGTATTTATACCCTTTCCAGCCCCTGATTTCCTTCGAAATGCCGTAACTTTGTGCCCGATCGTCCGAATTAAACATTTTTTTTTTCAAATTGGTTATTTTTTGAGATCTACGCGTCCCAAACCATTTCCCATCTCAAAATAACCGAAAACAAATAAAAATTACGAATTCGGCAAAAAAGGGGTGCAACACGAGGACTTCCCAGGAGGTCACCCATCCTAGTACTACTCTCGCCCAAGCACGCTTAACTGCGGAGTTCTGATGGGATCCGGTGCATTAGTGATGGTATGATCGCACCCATTTACTTATTGCGCTATTTTGTATTTATACCCTTTCCAGTCCCTGATTTCCTTCGAAATGCCGTAACTTTGTGCCCGATCGTCCGAATTAAACATTTTTTTTTTCAAATTGGTTATTTTTTTGAGATCTACGCGTCCCAAACCATTTCCCATCTCAAAATAACCGAAAACAAATAAAAATTACGAATTCGGCAAAAAAGGGGTGAACCACGAGGACTTCCCAGGAGGTCACCCATCCTAGTACTACTCTCGCCCAAGCACGCTTAACTGCGGAGTTCTGATGGGATCCGGTGCATTAGTGCTGGTATGATCGCACCCATTTACTTATTGCGCTATTTTGTATTTATACCCTTTCCAGCCCCTGATTTCCTTCGAAATGCCGTAACTTTGTGCCCGATCGTCCGAATTAAACATTTTTTTTTTCAAATTGGTTATTTTTTGAGATCTACGCGTCCCAAACCATTTCCCATCTCAAAATAACCGAAAACAAATAAAAATTACGAATTCGGCAAAAAAGGGGTGCAACACGAGGACTTCCCAGGAGGTCACCCATCCTAGTACTACTCTCGCCCAAGCACGCTTAACTGCGGAGTTCTGATGGGATCCGGTGCATTAGTGATGGTATGATCGCACCCATTTACTTATTGCGCTATTTTGTATTTATACCCTTTCCAGCCCCTGATTTCCTTCGAAATGCCGTAACTTTGTGCCCGATCGTCCGAATTAAACATTTTTTTTTTCAAATTGGTTATTTTTTGAGATCTACGCGTCCCAAACCATTTCCCATCTCAAAATAACCGAAAACAAATAAAAATTACGAATTCGGCAAAAAAGGGGTGCAACACGAGGACTTCCCAGGAGGTCACCCATCCTAGTACTACTCTCGCCCAAGCACGCTTAACTGCGGAGTTCTGATGGGATCCGGTGCATTAGTGATGGTATGATCGCACCCATTTACTTATTGCGCTATTTTGTATTTATACCCTTTCCAGCCCCTGATTTCCTTCGAAATGCCGTAACTTTGTGCCCGATCGTCCGAATTAAACATTTTTTTTTTCAAATTGGTTATTTTTTGAGATCTACGCGTCCCAAACCATTTCCCATCTCAAAATAACCGAAAACAAATAAAAATTACGAATTCGGCAAAAAAGGGGTGCAACACGAGGACTTCCCAGGAGGTCACCCATCCTAGTACTACTCTCGCCCAAGCACGCTTAACTGCGGAGTTCTGATGGGATCCGGTGCATTAGTGATGGTATGATCGCACCCATTTACTTATTGCGCTATTTTGTATTTATACCCTTTCCAGTCCCTGATTTCCTTCGAAATGCCGTAACTTTGTGCCCGATCGTCCGAATTAAACATTTTTTTTTTCAAATTGGTTATTTTTTTGAGATCTACGCGTCCCAAACCATTTCCCATCTCAAAATAACCGAAAACAAATAAAAATTACGAATTCGGCAAAAAAGGGGTGAACCACGAGGACTTCCCAGGAGGTCACCCATCCTAGTACTACTCTCGCCCAAGCACGCTTAACTGCGGAGTTCTGATGGGATCCGGTGCATTAGTGCTGGTATGATCGCACCCATTTACTTATTGCGCTATTTTGTATTTATACCCTTTCCAGCCCCTGATTTCCTTCGAAATGCCGTAACTTTGTGCCCGATCGTCCGAATTAAACATTTTTTTTTTCAAATTGGTTATTTTTTGAGATCTACGCGTCCCAAACCATTTCCCATCTCAAAATAACCGAAAACAAATAAAAATTACGAATTCGGCAAAAAAGGGGTGCAACACGAGGACTTCCCAGGAGGTCACCCATCCTAGTACTACTCTCGCCCAAGCACGCTTAACTGCGGAGTTCTGATGGGATCCGGTGCATTAGTGATGGTATGATCGCACCCATTTACTTATTGCGCTATTTTGTATTTATACCCTTTCCAGCCCCTGATTTCCTTCGAAATGCCGTAACTTTGTGCCCGATCGTCCGAATTAAACATTTTTTTTTTCAAATTGGTTATTTTTTGAGATCTACGCGTCCCAAACCATTTCCCATCTCAAAATAACCGAAAACAAATAAAAATTACGAATTCGGCAAAAAAGGGGTGCAACACGAGGACTTCCCAGGAGGTCACCCATCCTAGTACTACTCTCGCCCAAGCACGCTTAACTGCGGAGTTCTGATGGGATCCGGTGCATTAGTGATGGTATGATCGCACCCATTTACTTATTGCGCTATTTTGTATTTATACCCTTTCCAGCCCCTGATTTCCTTCGAAATGCCGTAACTTTGTGCCCGATCGTCCGAATTAAACATTTTTTTTTTCAAATTGGTTATTTTTTGAGATCTACGCGTCCCAAACCATTTCCCATCTCAAAATAACCGAAAACAAATAAAAATTACGAATTCGGCAAAAAAGGGGTGCAACACGAGGACTTCCCAGGAGGTCACCCATCCTAGTACTACTCTCGCCCAAGCACGCTTAACTGCGGAGTTCTGATGGGATCCGGTGCATTAGTGATGGTATGATCGCACCCATTTACTTATTGCGCTATTTTGTATTTATACCCTTTCCAGTCCCTGATTTCCTTCGAAATGCCGTAACTTTGTGCCCGATCTTCCGAATTAAACATTTTTTTTTTCAAATTGGTTATTTTTTTGAGATCTACGCGTCCCAAACCATTTCCCATCTCAAAATAACCGAAAACAAATAAAAATTACGAATTCGGCAAAAAAGGGGTGAACCACGAGGACTTCCCAGGAGGTCACCCATCCTAGTACTACTCTCGCCCAAGCACGCTTAACTGCGGAGTTCTGATGGGATCCGGTGCATTAGTGCTGGTATGATCGCACCCATTTACTTATTGCGCTATTTTGTATTTATCCCCTTTCCAGCCCCTGATTTCCTTCGAAATGCCGTAACTTTGTGCCCGATCGTCCGAATTAAACATTTTTTTTTTCAAATTGGTTATTTTTTGAGATCTACGCGTCCCAAACCATTTCCCATCTCAAAATAACCGAAAACAAATAAAAATTACGAATTCGGCAAAAAGGGGTGCAACACGAGGATGGGTGACTTCCCAGGAGGTCACCCATCCTAGTACTACTCTCGCCCAAGCACGCTTAACTGCGGAGTTCTGATGGGATCCGGTGCATTAGTGATGGTATGATCACACCCATTTACTTATTGCGCTATTTTGTATTTATACCCTTTCCAGCCCCTGATTTCCTTCGAAATGCCGTAACTTTGTGCCCGATCGTCCGAATTAAACATTTTTTTTTTCAAATTGGTTATTTTTTGAGATCTACGCGTCCCAAACCATTTCCCATCTCAAAATAACCGAAAACAAATAAAAATTACGAATTCGGCAAAAAAGGGGTGCAACACGAGGACTTCCCAGGAGGTCACCCATCCTAGTACTACTCTCGCCCAAGCACGCTTAACTGCGGAGTTCTGATGGGATCCGGTGCATTAGTGATGGTATGATCGCACCCATTTACTTATTGCGCTATTTTGTATTTATACCCTTTCCAGCCCCTGATTTCCTTCGAAATGCCGTAACTTTGTGCCCGATCGTCCGAATTAAACATTTTTTTTTTCAAATTGGTTATTTTTTGAGATCTACGCGTCCCAAACCATTTCCCATCTCAAAATAACCGAAAACAAATAAAAATTACGAATTCGGCAAAAAAGGGGTGCAACACGAGGACTTCCCAGGAGGTCACCCATCCTAGTACTACTCTCGCCCAAGCACGCTTAACTGCGGAGTTCTGATGGGATCCGGTGCATTAGTGCTGGTGCCATGCTGGTATGCTTAATTATTGTTTTACCTGTCTTTTTTAAAGCAATTAACTTGTTTTTTGTGGAATTTTTTTGATGAAAATTATAAAATGTAATAACTTTGTCTTCGGGTGTCCAAATTGAATAATTTTTTTTTTCAAATTGTGTAACTTTTCGAGATCTATGCAATGCAAACCTCCGAAGGGGGTTTGGCCCAACAAAATAGCGAAAAAAGGACTCTAGCATGGTCAAAAACTGTTTTTCAAAAGGATCACGCCTTTTATGCATGTTTAAAGGGAATTGATACTTGTAATCACGCTTAATAAGATATTAATAATCTTGTTTAGGATTAATTTGATTATAATTCAAGTGATCACCAATAATATATTTATTTGTGCATTAATATTCAACTAAGATAGATAAACAAGTTTAGGGTTAAACCTATTGATTGCATGTTAGTCAGAAAGCGCACATGAATACGATCAGAATAAAGTAGAGGCCTATTATTAGGGCAGGTTCAATCTCTTTTAGGTTGGATTTGTACCTTCATCCCCGAACCCTATTTGGTTCAAGACCTTATGGAGTTGACGATCTCTTGAATCGTTAAGGGATGTAACCTTCACCTCGTGAACGGTTTACAAGTTCCAAAAAAACTTGTTGGGACTCTTTTGCTCTATCTTCTTTCCTTTTGGACGCCACCGTACTTTAGTGTATGATCACAGTGGGGTTCAAGCTAGGGGTTAATGCTTGAAATATTCCCTACACGTTGGAAAAGTGTTTCCGACGGAAAAGGTGGTTTTTCCTACCATGCCGTTTCCGACAACCATTTCCGACGGAATTTCGTCGGAAACACCTTTTCCGACGAATTTCAGGGTGTTTTCGACAGAATTTTTCCATCGAAAATAGGCCTATTTCTAGTAGTGTTTCAAACTTGTTTAAACGTCTTATTCACACATTAAATTTTCCCCTATTTGGTGAGAATAAGTCGATTCCAAGATCCAAAGAATCAATGAGGGTTAATCATGCTTTGGCTTGTCTTAACACTTATCAATTTAAGATAAGCAACTCTTTTCTAAAGGCTCCAAGCCACTCATGGTTAGATAATCGTCGCAGCTAATGCTCTTGTAATAATTTATCTCTTTTTCCATGACTTATGAGCACTCCATCACTCATATCGTTGAGTTTAACCAAAACCAACATGCATTATGATGTCTTGCTTTGGCAAACCCATCAACATACCTTGCGTTCTTAGGAAAGTAGTAATGCCTCGCTTTAGCGTAGCCCATCACTATTCTCAATAGTTTGGTAAGTGTTGCTTTGGAATGACAAGTTTTACTCAACATTTTAGGGACGTAGGTTTTCTATGTTGGTTGATATAAGTGAACTTAATTAATCATCGCAACATTCGAAATCCTAAACATGCATCTAACATATCATTCATATAAATAAGCATAAGTATATATAAAAAACATAAGTAAATGATGCATTCGACAACTAGCATGACCCCTTGAGTCTTCAAGGGTCTTGATTTGCAACTTCATGGCTTCGTCTTCTAACTCCGTCTTCAAGACATAACCAAAATAATGTAACTACTAGTTTCCTATGATTAGGACTAATCTAAATATTAAGGTACAAAATTACGTAATGATTCACAGACCATATTTAGATTTACAAAAATACATCAAGGAACGCAGTTCGTATTTTCTATCATAATCGGGCCTCACTAGTTGCCATTTCTAAAAACTTGTGAGTGAATATACATTCCATTCATCTATTCACTATATGTGAATGGCCAATGCATTTTACAATGATAAACAAGTAACAATGCATAAATACGCATAAACTAGTAACTAACTTAGGTGGTTAATTCGATTAACGCCCCTAATTAAAACCAGTCAAAGTTGTTAACCGATTATGAGATTAAGCACAATTAAAATAGCTCAAATAAATAATGAAGCTCGCACTAAATTTTGCATCCAACTTAATTAATCCGATTTATTCAGCTGGAAAACCCAATATTTTGCCAAATTAAAAATTTACAAGTGCCGCTCAAAACCAAGGCTTAGCCTCTAAAATTTAATAAAATTAAATAAACAGAAATAAAATAATTAAAACAGAAATAAAACGCAAAATTTCATAGCCCTAAACACGCCCAAGTGCCTAACATCAAACCTTGTGCTAGGCACCTAGGCTCCGGGTGCCTTTTCAAGGGCTCCCCGCACAACCACGACCACGCCAAACGTCACCCTGTAACCTACAACACGGCAAAGCGCGTAATGTTGCCTACGGGACGTGCTCGCGACGTTTGGCACAACAAGGCCCTTTGTAGGCTTGCTGTTGTGCGGGCTTATGCTGCCTCGCAACAGCCTTCCGCACACAAGGTGCACACAACAGCTCCCTCGCACACGTCGCACGCACAACATGCACTAACGCACCAGCTCGCATCGTATCCATCCTCAATTTTTTTAGTGACAATGATCTTCCTCAAGCTAGTGAACACCGTCGAAGGTGACTGCTTATAGCATCTTCAGTTTTGCTGTGACGTCCTTCCACGTCTTGGGAATTCTATCTCGAACCACTACCCCTCGAGTGATCTACTAGAAGACAATCTTCCACGCCTAAGGAATTCTATCGCGAACCACTATGCCTCGAGCAATCCATTGGATGACGGTTTCCCACGTCTCGGGAAATCTTATCATGAGCTTCTACACCTTGAGCAACTCATAAGTGAATGACGACAAATTTCCTCACCTTAGGCAACATGTCGTAGACTCCTTCATCTTGAGCAGTTGTAGACACCTAAAAATGTCTCCCCAAAACCAAACCCGATGATGAACAACCTTTCACCGCCACTATTGGTCGGGTTCAGTATTTAATCCCGAGAGTGCTTAAAAAATCGTATTTTATTAAATTCATATTTTTGAACAGTCCATGGATTAGTCTTGATGTTTGGTAAAAGCATAGTTTTAATTTCAGCCCAAACTTATTAATTAATTTTAAGCCCAAACCTTTTTTTATTTTATTGTTTTATTAATTAATTTTAAGCCCAAACCTTTTATTTATTTTTATTTAATTATTTTCTTATTTTAGCCCGAATAATAAAAGTCAGAAAAGGCCCGAAATCATCAATCGGCACTTAAAAAGCCGAAGGAAATTAGGGTTAAAAATGTATTTAGACGGAAAATGGACTGGAAATTCCCGCGCCACGGTAGACTGCCACCGTGTCACGGGAATCCTTCCCGTCTGACGGTGGGATTTCCCGTGACACGAGAGGTCTACCGTGACACGGGACATTCCGTGTCTTTTCCGCGTAAACCCTTGACACGTTTTGTATCCCGTTTTCTGAAAATTTCCCGCGTCACGCCAAAAGTGTACCGTGTCACGGGAATGTGTACCGTCAGACGGTGGGGCTTCCCGTATCACGGTACAGTTTGACCGTGTCACTGGATACTTCTTTAGGGTTTTTATCGTTTTAGGGTTCCGTGTGCTCCCTCAGCACATTTTCCCTATAAATACCCCCCTCATTTCTGATGAACGGGGCACCGAGTAATTGGATTATTTTATTTTCTCTCTTCTATGCTTTAGCCTAAACACTAGCCTACCCTTTTCACTTCAAAATTCCTTCTTCAAGCACTCAAAGGAGTCCATATTTTACTCGAGGTTCTGTCCTTAAACCAAGGCGTGAAAGGTAGAACTGTTTGAGGGTTTGGCCCCAAAATCAACTTTATTTTATTTAATTTAATTTAGTTATTGTTTTATTATTTCCTTGAAGTTACTAACTCGTTTATTATTTTGTAGTTGCAAACAAACATAATCAAAGTAAGGATCATGCTCCATTTGTTTTTATTATTTTTCTGACGATTTTATGTTGTTGGAATTGTGATTAAATTGGTTTTAATATTAATGTTGTTCTATAATTGTTATTGATCACCATATTACATGTTTAAAGGGAATATGTAATTTAAAATCACGCCTAATAAGATAATTTGGACAACCGGTTTAGGATCCTTTTAATCTTATTATTAATTGAAGTGATCACCAATATTTTAGAATTATGTGTGCATTAATCTTAAACCAATTTAGTTAAATACTAGTTTGGAGCGAATTGAATTATTGTTTGTATGCCTTTGAGATCACAGGAATGCTTTTCAATATAAGAATCGAGTAGAGGCCAATACGGGCGAATGTGACTCCATGACTCACTTTGTACCATCATCCCCGATCCTCCTTTCGTGGTTCCGAACCATATGGAGTTAGTAATCTCATGGATTATGAATGGGGTGTTACCTTCATGGGTCAATCGTTGTTGCCTTTGTTGTCCCTTATTCGTGGTTGCCTTTTTATGATCCGTGAACGGTTTACAAGTTCCTTAAAAACTTGTTGGCGGCTCCCTACTTTATTTGTCCCTAATCGTTGTCCCTAATCGTAATGTCAATTACCACTTCCTATGAGTGCCAAGCATATTCACAACATGCTTTTACGTAGGCGCACTTCGAACGACGCCTACAATTTGGTGACTCCACTGGGGAGGATTCTTAATTATTTATCGATTTGAGTGATCGGTATTTAATTAAGATGAGTGGATGAGACTTGAAAGATAAAATATTCCTGTGATTAATTAGGCATTTTTGCATCTGCATAGACGTTTGAACGTCGCGTTCAGGTCTGTCCTGTAGGAAAAATTGCATAAACACTTTTCTGACTGTCGTGCCACGACAAAATCTGCCGTGTCACGGTACTGTGCACCGTATGACGGTGCACAGTACCGTGACACGGGAATTTTTGCCGTGTCACGGCAGTCCTAAAATCAGTCCGGTGGTTTATTTTCTTTCCTCACAGTCGACTTCCTTCGATTTTTCTGAAAAAATGTATGTGTTCTACATACGTCTTAGCCCCGGGGGATTTAAGCTCTATCAACCCAAAAACGCTCATGGCAATAAGGGTTCATCCGAGTTATTAAATCCTCCCAAACCATGGAGTCAAGTTCGATTTCATCACGAACTCGCGGAGCCGCCCGTTGGCATACACCCTCAAGGGAGGCTGCCTTGCTAACGCGTCCAAACTCTTAACCATGGTACCCTTTTGACACCCAAAGCTTGACCAATAGTTGAACATAGATCTTGACTCTAGGTTGCGAACTTTTTTTACATCATCGTGCCTAAATGCTATGTGGTTGTTTGGTGCTAACCTTTATGTGTTTTCTCTTTTATTTAACCCATGACCAAGGGTTTTTATTCTCACATAGTAATTAGTACGGACCTAAAATCGGTTAAAATCTGGAAAAATTTCAAAACTGACCTGGAACTGCACACCGTGTCACAGCATTTTCTGCCGTGCCACGGTGAACAGTGCCGTGACACGGGGCTGTCTGCCGTCTGACGGTAGACTGCACCGTGTCACGACAATCTGTACCGTGACACGGTGCCCAGGAAAGTGTCCTGCCAGTCTTTTTTTCGATTTTTGTGCGAATGTTGTGTCCAGTTTTGTGTCGTGTCTAGCTATACGGTCAAAACACGCATCTTTAACCTCACTTAATCACTCACACATTATGTTCACACACTTTTTTTAAGTCGCGCACCACCTTTTGACCGTATTTTAGGGAAGACTTGTTTTTTTTTTGTGTCGTTTTTTTTCGGAGTAAGTCGGATGGTATCCTCCCATATGTTTTTTTTTTAAAAAAAAAACAAGTAGAATTTCAAAATTATAGATTTTTAATAAATTTTTTTTTTCCGGATGGGTCAAGGTTAAGTTTGGTCATTAAAGGTGTTTTGTTTCGGTGTCACAACACTTGGTCATGAAGCAGGGGTAGATTGTTACGGTTCGAGTCCATACCTCAACAACCTCTTATACCAAAGAGGCGTACAAGGAAACCACCTCAATCATCTCCATAAGATTCATCTTCAGTCTACTTTCAACCAATGGCCACTAAGGAAGACATTGAGAACCTCAACAGGACAATTGAAAGATTGTCTGACATGATGCAGACACTCACCACTAGAGTCAGCACTGTAGAACAAGACAATCAAAACAATGTCACTACTGCCGCAATGGACAAGATTAAGGAACAGATGAGCAAGATTTCTGAAGAGTTCACTTATGTGGAACAGCCTGTCACCTCTTCGTCCATAAGAGAGAAGCTTCTTGAGAAGTTTTCCACTGCTGACATCCCCAAATTCAAGCCTACTGATAATCCGCTTTTCCACTTGAAGGCTTTTTCCGCAACTATGGCTCTTAAGGGAGTAGATGTGACACTCTTCCCTACGGTGTTCCTTCTTTCCTTAGAGCATGCCTGTCAACAGTGGTTCTATTCTTTGGAATCCAAGCATGTCGCGACTTGGGAGGATGTTGCTGAAAGATTTATGAATCGTTACAAGTGTAACATCCAAGCCAAGAATTCTGAACGTGAACTCTCCATTCTCAAACAGAAAGAGAATGAAGGCTTCACCACTTACTTAAGCAGGTGGAGAGAAACAGCTGCGCTCCTGGTGGATCCTCCCAAGGAGAAGGAAATGGTTCGCTTGTTCATTGCCAATCTGACTCATAAGTACAAGCAACACTTGAAGTTTCTGCCTCTGAGTACCTTTGAAGCTGTATACGATATTGGAATCAATATCGAAGATGAACTGATGAAGTCTGTTGGTAGCAACAATAACAACAGCACTTGGAAAAACAAGAAGAACGACACTCCTTCTTCTTCGTCTTCTAAGCCCAATAATGCTACCAACAATATCAACATCAATGATGTGCTGGCCCTTAATGCTCCTCCTCAAAGATTCCAAAGGCAAAGTAGGGTTTATACGCCTTTGGGAATGACTTATGATGCTGCTTATGACCGTTTGCATGGTCAGGGACTGATTATGCCAATCGGACCATTTCCAGAACCTCGACCTGAGAATAGGACCGCTAACTATGACCCCAATGCTTATTGAAAGTTTCATCAAGGCAAGGGTCATAACACTGAGAAGTGTTGGAGGCTGAAAGATGCAATCCAAGACCTGATCGATGCTAATCAACTTCCTGTCCCTCAAGGGGCAAGAAGCCTAACATTCAAACAGGTCCTCTTTCTGATGCTTTGGCTATCATGGGAGATGAAGTCTCCTTTGATCCGTCAATAATCATTCGACCTGTAAATGAACCTCTTCCGGAAATTGTATTTATCTCAAGTACTGAAGAAGTGAATGGGATCTGGGATAGTGATGATGAAGACGTCTATCTCAAGGATATAGCATGTTCATCTCTTGGCACCAGTAAAGATGTTTGGGGGGACTTTGAGGTCAAGGTCCTCACCAGAAGTGGACGGTTACAACAACCTAACCCACCTCCACCTCCACCACAATCACATCCGATAGTTGATCCCATCGACCTTGTGAACAGCGATGTGGTCAAACAACTGCAAAAGACCAAGGTGGAGATGAATGTATGGAAGCTTTTGGCCACTTCCCACGAGCATCGGAAGGCTATGATGAATGCTCTGGTGAAAATAGGAGTTGATGATGACATGACTCCTCAAGGATTGGTCAACTTTCTCACTACTGAGCTGCCAAGTACTAGCAATCTGATTTCGTTTTCTGATAAGGATCTACCCCTGGAAGGGGACCAACATAATAAGGCCTTACACCTCACTGTGGTGTGTAGGCAGATGAATGTTCCCATGAGCCTGGTTGATAACGGCTCTGCAATCAATGTGTGCCCACTCCGTACTGCAAAGAAGTTGGGCATAAAGAATGAAGAATTGACTCCCTCCACTCAAGGGATTTGCGTTTATGATAATACTCGCCGTCAAGCCATGGGTACTATCATACTGAATATAACTACTGGGGCCATTGAACGTCGCACCAAATTTCAGGTGGTGGACATTAAGGCCTCTTTCAATCTGTTGTTAGGACGCCCTTGGCTTCATGAGCTAAATGCGATTCCATCATCGCTTCACCAGAAAGTGAAAGCCATAGTTGGAGGGGTTCCGATTACTATCGATGCTTCTCCTATGCGCATTCAAGTTATTGATACTCCTATCGTCCATGTTGAACATGACGAAGAAGATGAAGATCTTTGGGGGTTTTCACTAGATGATATTCTCGTGATCGAAGAAGAAGAAAAGTGTCATCTCGTCTTCGATCCCTATTCAAACACCAGTATCAATGCCATTCTGAAGAAGCAAGGTCATTTCCCTAGAATGACCCTTGGACTCAAGAAGAAAATGGCTGAATCTTGGGGCCATCCTGGTGCACTCAAGAAGGATACTTTTGGCTTGGGATTCAAGCCAACAAAAGAAGATCTGAAACGAGCTGCATTGAAGATGAAGGCTCGCAATAATGCTCGAATCACGAAGAAGGAAATGGCCATGGATCCATATCCGTTCACCCTCAATGGCCAGTACATCAAAGAAGGGGAAGACTTCCCATGCTATGAATTCCCTGAGCCATTCGTCCATGATGGGATCCGTGAACCAAGATTTGAGGTGTTCCTCGATTGTGACTTTGTTGATGAAGACGAAGAGCTCTCCACAGCTGAGAAGCCAGCTAGCCTAAACTCTGATGATCTGGGAATCAACCTTCTTTTTGGAATGGAGAAAAATGAGTCCAAGCCGGTCCGCAATGATAACTCTGAGTTCGTTCAAGCTGTCATAGCGAACAAGGATTTTGACCCCTCCGAGTTAATCGTCCAAGTTGATAACATTTCAAGGGGATGGCGCAAGACATTGAGGATCACTACGCCGAGTGGAGAGAAGTTGGAAATAACCGCTGGCGAGGGTCCTATGTTTGATGAATCTGAGTCGTCTGGGTCCGAGTCCGAGTTTGAGTCTAAGTCTGTAGACGAGTCCTTAGAGTCTGAGGCCGACCCTCTTTCTGCTATAGAGTTCAACCCTGAGTCTCTTGTTGAGTCCTCTCTTTCTAGTCCTAATAATTCTGGTGAGGTCGCAGCCGACCTTGCCTCTCTTGATGTATTAGCCAATGAATTCAATAAAATGAGTACCTTTGCTTACGATGCGTGCCATTCCCCTAGCCCTGATCAATATTGCTTTGCTAATGATAAAAATGACAAAGAAATAATAAAAGCAATGGAAGAACACGAAAATAAAACAGCAGTTATTGAAGATACAGAAACAGTTAACATTTCCAATGATACGACCGTTAAAGAAGTAAAAATTGGATTAACACTAAGTCAAGATGAACGCAAGGAGCTAATTAACTTGCTTAGTGAATTTGTTGATGTATTTTCTTGGTCATACCAAGATATGCCAGGAATTGACAGGGATATAGCTCAGCATACGATACCACTCATTCCAGGTATGAAGCCTGTCAAACAAAAGCTGTGCCGTATGAAACCGGATGTGGCTCTCAAAATCAAAGAAGAAATCAGGAAGCAGTTAGCCGCAGGTTTCATCAGAGTATCCAAGTATCCGGAATGGATAGCAAATGTGGTTCCAGTCCTAAAGAAGGATGGAAGGGTCAGAATGTGTGTTGATTACAGGGATCTCAATAAAGCAAGCCCAAAAGATGGGTTCCCTCTACCTCACATTGACATTCTGGTCGATAATACAACAAACCATGCACTCTTGTCATTCATGGATGGTTACGCCGGATATAATAAGGTATTGATGGCTGAAGAAGACATGGAGAAAACCACATTCATCACGCAATGGGGTACATATTGCTATACGGTAATGCCATTCGGGTTGAAAAACGCGGGTGCCACCTACCAAAGAGCAGCTACAGCATTGTTACATGACATGATGCACAAAGAGGTGGAGGTATATGTCGATGATATGATCGTTAGGTCTAAAGATCGCCCAGGTCATATTGTTGCACTTCGCAAGTTCTTTGAAAGACTCCGCAAGTACAACATGAGATTAAATCCAGCAAAATGTGCATTCGGAGTCACGTCAGGCAAATTACTTGGATACGTGATCAGTTCTCGAGGGATTGAAATAGATCCTACAAAAGTAAAGGCGATCATGGCCATGCCACCACCCAAAAATGAAAAGGAGATTCAAGGTTTCATTGGAAGGTTGCAGTATATAAGTAGGTTCATATCAAAGCTCACAGCAATATGTGAACCTATATTCAAGAAGCTTAAGAAGAATGTCCCAGTCACATGGGATGATGATTGCCAAAAGGCTTTCGACAAAATCAAAGAGTATTTGGCAAACCCACCCGTGCTAGCGCCAGCAATACCTGACTTTCCAATTCGACTCTACCTTACGGTCACAAGAGAAACGATGGGGGCAATGCTAGCACAAGAGATCGAAAGCAAGGAGAATGCAATCTATTACTTGAGCAAGAAACTTCAAGGATATGAGACGCGATACACACCACTTGAGAAGTTGTGTCTCGCACTTGTATGGGCCGCACAGAAACTAAGACATTACATGCTCACTCATACAGTGCATGTCGTGTCCAAGATGGATCCTCTCAAATACTTGTTCGAAAAAGCAACACTCAACGGCAGATTATCTAGATGGATAGTCAATCTTGCTCAGTTTGACTTGAGATTTGTGCCACAAAAAGCCATCAAAGGTTCTGCAGTTTCTGACTTCTTAGCAGACTTTCCGCTAGAAGAAGCTGAAAAAGAAGAAGATGAGTACGATTTCCCTGACGAAGATTTACTGATGACCGAAGATGATAGCTGGACGCTCTATTTCGATGGAGCTTCAAACCAAAAGGGATGTGGCGTAGGAGTCTTGCTCGTATCACCCAATGAAGAGCACATCCCAATTTCCATGAAGCTCGACTTTGATGTCACCAACAATGCCGCAAAATATGAAACATGCATTTTGGGGTTAGAAACAGCTGTCGCCTTGGGAATTAAGAAACTCAGAATCTACGGTGATTCTTCACTAATCATTAACCAAATCTCCAAGAGATGGAAAGTGAGAAGTGAAAGTCTCGCTACGTATCAAGCTCATTTAGAAACTCTCACGGAGCAACTAGATGAAGTGGAGTATACGTATTTGCCAAGAGAAGAAAACCAATTCGCCGACGCACTAGCTAAATTAGCATCAATGGTGCGAATTCCAACTGATACAATCAGAATGCCACTGACCATAGAAAGAAGATATGAGCCGGCTTATGTTCATGCACTTGACGATGAACAAGAACCACAAGAAGAAGATGAAGAGCCATGGTATACAGACATCCTTAATTATGTGACAAGAGGAGAATACCCTCCTAATACTGATAAAAGGGCACGCCGTGCTTTGAGGCTCCTGGCCTCACAGTATGTGCTCATCAGAGGAGAACTCCACAAGAGAACTGCAATGGGAAGAAATCTCTTATGCATAGCCAAGAAAGAAGCACATAAAACCATGGAAAACCTTCATGCTGGTATATGTGGAACACACATGAATGCAAAGATGTTAGTCCAAAAGATTCAACGACAAGGTTACTATTGGACTACTATGGAGAGAGATTGTCACAAATACGTCAAGAAATGTATGAAGTGTCAAGTCTACGCAAACTTACAGCATGTTCCACCTTCGCTTCTCTACACGTATACCTCTCCATGGCCTTTCTCCACTTGGGGCATTGACATCATTGGAAAAATAACACCACCAGGACAAGGGGGGGCAAGCTGCCTCATATGCCAAATGGGTCGAAGCTGCCTCATATGCCAAGCTGACGGCAAAACACGTAGCTCAATTAATTGAGAAAAATATCATATGCCGCTATGGGGTACCACATGAGATGATCAGTGATAATGGAACACATTTTCAAGCTGAATGCGCGGAATTATTACAGAAATATCATATCAAGCATCACCGATCATCACCTTACAGACCACAAACAAACGGAGCAGTCGAATCGGCCAACAAAAATGTGAAAACTATCATCGAAAAGATGACAGAAAATTACAAGGATTGGCCAAGTAAGCTACATTTCGCCCTTTGGGGTTATCGAACCTCTGTTCGTACATCAACGGGGGCTACCCCTTTCTCTTTGGTCTATGGAGTTGAAGCTGTACAACCAATCAAGCTCGAAATCCCTTCTCTTCGAATCGCATTGGAAAGACAACTAGATGAAGTCGACTGGATTAGAGCAAGATACGATGAACTGGTCTTGCTTGATGAAAAACGCTTGGCAGCTTTGCATCATGTCCAAACCTACCAACAGCATATGGCACGACATTTTAATAAAAAAGTCAAGACCAGAAATATCAAAGAGGGTGACCTAGTGCTTAAAGCATTTCGTAAAAATGTGTTAGATCCAAGGGGAAAATTCAGACCGAACTGGTCAGGCCCGTACATTGTTAAAGCCATCCTGTCTGGCGGAGCGGCACAATTGGTAGACATGGACGGTAACGGCTTCCATAATTTAACCAACTTGGATCAACTCAAGAAATTCTATGCCTAGTCGCATGGGTTCATTACTCAATAGAGCTACGTTTGGCCTGATTCCTTTTTAGGATACGTAGGCAACCCCTCAAGGGGGCCCGACCACTTTAATCCTCCCTCTGTTGATCAAATATGCGCGTCAGTTCAGCATTGCGTCACGACAAAAAAAAAAAAGAAAAATTGCCGCAACACGGGACATCCCACCGTGTCACGGTACTGTTCACCGTGACACAATGGGCCTGAGCAAAAAAAAATAATAAAAAAAAGAAGGGAAATTGCCGCGACACGGGACATCCCACCGTGTCACGGTACTGTTCACCATGACACGGTGGCCCTGAGAAAAAGAAAAAAAAAAAAGGGAAAAATTGCCGTGACGTGGGAATTTGTAACGTGTCACGGGACCTTTTCACCGTGACACGGTGGAATTTCAGGTTTTCCGTTTTATTTTATTAGTGGCACATTCGTTGCGGATTCATTGTTCGAGTTTTATTTTCATTCTTCCATTGCGTCCGACTCCTTGACTCGGATAAATAAATACTAAATAAAAGTCATTGTAATTTTTATTTTTAAGGCTGAAATAAATGTGCTATTATTATTAAAACAAATGCGACTACAAGTATTGGCATTATATGCCTTATTTTAAATAAAAATTATAAATCATAAAGCAAAGCACTATTGATCTAATCTCTCTTCTCTTTAGGAACATCCTTCTCTTGGTCAATTAGGTCGGCCTTCACCATTAATGTGTCTTTCGTAGCCCGAACCGTCACACCCCTAGTCGAACTTTCACCCTTTTCACCTTTCTTGAATTTTTTTGGTTGTTTCTCCCTATAGACCATCTTTTCTTTACCCTTCCCTTTCACATAATTATTCTTTCTTGGCATTATAGGAGTCTTAAACTCAATCCCTTGTGTTCTCGGACCTAGACGATCTTTAGGAGGAGCTTTCTTATTTCCAAGACGACTCTTCACATCAGACTTGCGTGATCCGAATCGTTCCCTCCTACTTCTAGGGTTCAACCATGCCTTGTATGCACTAGATAAAGGAGGAGGAGCTTGGTCACTTGCAGAAACGGTCCACAAAGGTCTTCCAATCCAATAAGCCTCGTACTTGTGAACGTTACTTTCATGCAACGATACTTCACGAGGACTATCGTTATAGCGTGGAATTACTTGTTCAAGTCCATACTGCCGCATAAGTCGAGAAGGACAATAAAAGGTCAGTTTTGAGATACTAGGAACACGACAATATGGAGTATCATTCGTGCCAACCATCCTAGTAAGCCTCCACCAAGGCACCACCCAACGAATGGAAAATTCTCTCTTTGCAAAGAAATTTTTCCAATCTTCATACGACATGTTCGTAGAGTAATTCTTTTTCCTGCGGACTAGGTCGTTAGGGCCACATTTTTCAACATCGTCGGGGGCTTCGAATAGTTCCAAACGCTCCATCAACCAAATCTGTAAAAAAAAAAAAGAAAGAAAAAATCAGTCGAAAAAAAAAACGTGTAAAATATTCCCGTGACACGGGATTTCATCCCGTCTGACGGGAGAAGTTCCCATGTCACGGCAGCAAAAAAAAATAAAATTATCAAGCAGATTCCCGTGACACGGCAGGTTTTGCCGTGTCACGGCAGACACCCACCGTGACACGGTGTCTGTTTTGTGTCACGGGGGCTACTCGGAGCGTATTTTTACCTGCAGTAGTACCAGAGAGCCCTTCCTGATGGCTTTCCAGTCAGCTTTTTCCTCGTCAAGACCACGAAATGTCTCTCCAAGGCACGTCGGCATAGGAGATCTTCCAGATTCGACATGTTCAAGCACAGACGCTAGACAAGCATGTCCTACCCTACCGTTTGCAAATAAGAGCTTGCTAAACATGCAAAAAATATATGCCCTTCTACGATATACATGATAAGACTCAGAGATAGGGCGAGTAAAATATAAATTAGCAAGTTTTTCTAAGTCTACTTCATTACCACAAACAATTCTATTCAAATCTGGATCTGTTAGATTCAGATGGCGTTCAAAATCTTGGTAATAATATTCACGTAGGGCAGGCATGGCAATAAGATTTCTAGCAGGAAATCCAAAGATTGCGCCGAATTCCTCCGGCAAGGGACAGATTTCATCATAATCAAATTTGAAACAGTGTGTTTCTGGACTCCAATAATCTAATGCTGCCCTAAGAAAATCATGTTCAATAGCTACGTGTCGCAGGGCTAGCAAACCCCTGACATGAAATAATTCTAACTCTCTTTTTTCAGCATTGGTCAAAGAATAAGACCAGTCGCGCAATGTATTATCAAAATTCTGAGACATGATTATTGAAATATGAAATTATAAATTATTTTGTGTTTCGTAATTATTCATATCATGAATAAACTGGTCTTATTTTATAGCAAAAGCGCTCGAAATTGCCCAGAATTTATCTTTTCATACGCGTAAAACACACCGCTGAGTAATACGCGTCCCGTGACACGGGAAGTTCCACCGTGTCACGGGAACTTTTGCCGTGACACGACAAGTTCTGCCGTGACACGGTACACAGTGCCGTGTCACGGCACTTCACGCGTTTTCTTTTTTCATCTTTTCCCGTATCTATCCGGATTTTTATAGTATTTTATCTTCACCGTCTATTTTTCAGTTTTTCTGAGAGTTTTATTTCTAATAAAATTCTCACTTTTTTTTATCTATATTCTTGTTATTATTATTCTCTTTATTTTATTTATTTATTTATTCATCACTTTAAGATTTTATTTCTTTATCACTTTATTTATTTTTTTGTCTTTTTATTTCTTTTTATTTTGGGGAAGGTAATTTCATTTATTTTATTTCTTTATCATTTTATTTTTTGTCTTGGGGAAGGTAATTTCATTTATTTTATTTCTTTATCATTTTATTTTTATTTCTTTTTCTTTTGGGGAAGGTAATTTTAATTTATTTTGCTTGTCTTTTTATTTCTTTTTCTTTTGGGGAAGGTCGGTGCCCTCCATTACTCCACTTATGTTTTTTTTCGTCGCGTCGTTAATAAATACACAATCACACACAAGGAGTTTCAAGCACACACTAACACACAATAATAAATACATAAACCGTGAATAATGTATAAAGAGTCGTAATAAATAAACATGTCAAGTGTCATCATAGTATGTACAAATAAAAACCCTTGGTCAAAAGTCTCTAGAGCAAGAGTCAGTATCATCTCCACCCTGCGCATATGGGAACGGTGAGCTGAAGAGTCCCTCCACCATCCGAGTACGGGGAGTAGTGTCCCTACTAGTCCCTGTAACCCCAGCAGTAGTCAAGCTCAAGGCAGGACCCCTCCAGCCGGAAAACAGTGTAGACTGGCCCAAAGACACTGGAATCGTCGGTGAAGGCATCGTCCCATACATCGGAACTGAGAACAAGCCCGACACCGGTGGAGGAATCCCGGACAATGGAGCTGAAAATGAACCAGGATCCAAGGGAGTCAAAACAGACCCAAGCTCAGGCTGCGGAGGCTGTGAAAACGACTGTCGCTGCCCCTGACTCTGGCCCGGAAAGCGCTGGGAAGACTGAGGCTGCTGCCACTGAGCCTCCTGAAATGGCTGAGTAGTCTGAGGCTCTAGCTGAGAATGAGAACGCCGGCGAATCTCAGGAGATCGTCTACCACGACCAAGCTCCTCCTCGTCCGAGCCTCTAGGCCTCGAGCGCGAGCGGGACCTCCGTCGCTCCTGAAAGATACAAAATCAAAAGGTGTCAACAATGCAAAATAAAACAAATGGTAGAAGTGAAAAAATGAATGATACCTCAAGCCAGGGAAGTACTCGCAGAACCATAGCTGCGATGAAAAGTAATCTTTAGCACATGAGTCGAACAAGTTAAAGTCAAATAAAAAGGGAAAAGATCATCATCTCTACGACTCTCCACATACCATAGACGGTGATGGGAGACTCGTCATTCAGCTGCCGACAGCCATGACGTAGCGATAAGAGGAGATCAGCGTATCCAAGGCTGGCCCAGCTATAGGATCCTATCTCATGGATCCTGACCAGAGCAGGGAGGTAGCAAAGGAGTACACGTGAACTCCTATCGGGAGAAAGGGTCATAGAGATCAGGATCAGGATGAAGATCCGCACTTGCCGCTCAGCCGTCGTATCCTCCATGTCGAAGCCACGAGCTAAAACTGAAGCCAGCTCCGATCGTCCGCTCCTAGGACCACCTCGAGACACCGGTCGGGACCTGATGTGCTGAACGATCGGACCCAACAAATCAGCTATCTCAGCCGATCCCCAAGACAGATCAGATATCTGAGCTACATCCCGGTCGGTGAAGCGCAGCCCGCTGATCATACTGAAGTCTAGGGGGGTCACCGTCATCTCCCCCCAACCAAAATGAAAAGTGTTGGTAGTATCCCAGAAATACTCTAACAATGCGCGAACGACCGTCGCACCGCAACCCCGGGGGCTGCAAAACCCTACAACCGCCGTGTAGAAATCTACTAAGCCAGCCGATTCCCATAGGGCGTTCGTAGCAGGATCCCTCGTAATGATCTGGTGAAGTCGAGGGATCAAATCGTCGGCTCCGGAACCATGGTGGCGAAGCGTGCCATCGACTATGCCGGAGAGTGGGCGATGGGAGACATGGTTTTCACGGCTGAAAACCAACTGGTCTGGAGTCCACGGAGGTGGAACCCACCTACCCCTACTCGTAGAAGTCCGAGGCTCGGACTCTAAGACATCGTCGTCCATGCCCTCAGGAACGGTGGGAGTATCCTCCCGAAAAGCCCGACGCCGGCCGTGGGTAGAAAGATCGCAATCTCGTCGTCTAGGCATGCTATTATAAAAATCTAAATGCTTAGCATCATTTCCTAAGACATTTAATTCAAGTTGCATATTTATAAAAATAAAAATCTAAATACTTAGCATCATTTCCTAAGTTATTTAGTTATTTATTGAATTATATGCTAAATTTTTACCTCCAGGCTAAAAATTGGCAAAATTATGGTATTTAGTTTCTCCATGACAAACTAATACTACAGTTCGTTATTTATTGAATTATAAGATAAATTTTTACCTCCAGGCTAAAAATTGGCAAAATTATGGTATTTAGTTTCTTCATGACAAACTAATACTGCAGTTCTCCTAGCCGCATGATACTATGTTCTCCATGACAATGTAGTACATATGCAAGATATGAATCAATACATCATTTCACAAGGTTTACCACCATTTTTTCACCATTTCAAGTACAGAGAAGTAACGTGAACATCATTTCACAAAGTAGTACTCAAAAATGGTGATTTGCTCAATTCTCCATCAAATCATGTAATTTTTGTCTCAAATTTCTCACAAACACACATACATACATATACAAGTAAAATCATGGCAAGAATTTCAACATAAAACCTCAAAATCAAAAATCCCCAAATTGATTTTTAAGGGTTTTTCATGAAATTAATTTTGAAGCAAATTTGAGGCACAAATTAAGAAGAACTTACATAGGTCCTTGTAGAGGGTCGAAAATGAGGAAGATAACAAGAATTAGAGCAAAATTGGTGGAAATTTGAGCTCCAAAAGCTCGAAGAACTTCGAAGAGTTGCGCGTCTAGAATCGGTGCTTCCAGTCACGCCACTTGGAGACGCGGTCCATCACCACCATGTAATCTCTAGTGGTGCTCAAGATGAGCCAGCCGTCCGTATCCGCGTCCAGCCTAGTCAGTGAGTGCATCTCATAGAAAACTGCAAAGTCTGGCTCGAATCCCTTGCAGATGCACGTCACCAGGTACCCAAAAATGTTCAACCAGCTGTTTGGCATCAGCTGGAAGAGAGCAATATCATACTCGTCCAAGATTGTGCGGACGAAAGGATGGAGGGGGAAGCGCAGTCCAACGTCTAAGGCCGCCCTGTAGACGCTGAAGGATCTTTGGCGCGACCTCTCTTCTTCCCAAGCGGCCAAAGCGCGTGACTTCCTTGGAGGCTGGATCTCAAATCCTTCCCCAAGGAGGAGGAATGCCTTGTATTCCTCAAAGTTGTGGTTCAGGTAGCCCAAGGCCGTGCTACCCACCATGCTAGCGTACGGATCCTTGAAGTTGTCAATGTTGGCAACCTCCTCCTCGGCCGCCTCTTCGCCCTCTGCGGCCGCCGCTCCACCCTCAGCCACATTTTCAGCTTCGCCCTCCTCTCGTTGAGGAGCGCTCCCAAACTCGGAGGACAACACTCTATCAAGGTCAGCTGCCTCCGCCGAGCTGCGGCTCCTAGAACTATGGCCGCCCCGGGGGGAGATTGTGTCTTCAAGTGGCCGTTTGCCCTTATCTTTGGCACTGGCCGCCTGACTCCCAGTAGGAGGAGCTGTGCGAGGGGGCAGGTCGGACGGTTCGTTAAGAGAAATCCCCGTTCTTGGTCTGTCCGACCTGCCATATCGGAGATAGAGTTCTGAAGGAGTGGGGACGGACGCATCAGCGTCCGCTCGAGAAGAGGAAGGAGGCCCCTCACAGAGTAGCAACTCGGCCCCATCCATGACCGAGCTGGCATATTAGGGGAACCTCAACCCCGGAGTTTGCCTGGACGTTCCCCCCATTAAAGGAGCGCCTTGAGTTCTTTGACGCTCCTCAAATGAGGAAGTTACTTCCACGGCCGAGCAGTGAGTACCCGTGGAAGCGGTCGTAGGAGTGGTAGAAGGGGTCTCAGCATTAACATTGTTTGGGTCATAAGGAGGCCTAGGGTTCACCAGACTTCCGTCTGGATTTCTGGCCGCATGACGGTCGTGCGTTTGCATCGTCCGTGCCATGTTCGACTGCAGGGACAGAGAAGAATGGGTGGATGTGAGTTGGTACACACTAGAAATGGACCCACTCCATGAAGGAGACAACTCGTCTCCGTCCACTCTAGACTCCTCAGTCCCAGGCGAACGGCCGGCCTCATGAGGAGAAACGGACGAAGCAGAGTGTTGAGCCAGCTTTTAAATAAACAAAGAAATAAAAAGACAAGGAAAAGAAAAACAGGCGGCCTACCTCTGTACGTGTTGAAAACTTGGAAACCTTTAAGATTGATCGGAAAACTCAACCTATGTCACCGAAAAACTCAAACGCGTGGCGGAGCTCTTGAAGATTCAAAGGAAAAAACAGTTTCTCTCTCTAGAAGCTCTGACTTCTCTCTAGAAAATGTAAAGTTCCAAAGTGCCAAAATGAAGTCAAACCCCTTGTATATATAGGAAAAATTTATGGGGGTAAGATAGTAAATTCAACTTTCCCGCCTAACTCAGCTGAACGGTTACAATTTGAAAAAATGACCTAGAATTTGGAAGGACAACGAGCAACTCCGTTAAGTTAAACGGAAAGGACGACCTAATAAACTGCGTGTCCAAGGGAAAGTTGGCAGAACTAAAGCTCTCTCTGAAATGGCAGGACGGTCGCAAAAATCGACGGCCTAGTCTCGTCCGCGCCGCTTGAATAGACAGGCGTTCGCTCTAAAATTGTCAGGCGGACAGAAAGTTGACAAAACCCTAATACATCTGTACGCGCTAAAGCTATTAAAGGTCAGAGGAGTCGGCCTGTAAGCGTACGAGCCATCCCCTCATAGGGGCAAATGTTGAGGGTAAAAATACCTCGTATACGTGGACCGATCCCATAGTGACACGTGGCCCAATTATAGGGTGACACGTGTCAGCACGGGAAGATGCCACGCAATCCAGAGTTCTTAAGGTCTCAGGCCAATCCCATAGTGAGACGTGGCCCAGTTAAAGGGTGACACGTGTCACCACGGAAGATGCCATGTGTTTAGGCAATATGATCTCTCTAAAAATCAGCACGCCAAAAAGCCCTAACAACGTCAGGGCCCAAATCCCGAGAGATGACACTGAAAGCCGCAAAACGGCGCCCCCAGAGTGGCACGTGGCATTCGCTGATTGCGCAGCCAATCACGTCACGCAAATCTAGGGTATAAACCCTATAGAGGGGCACGAGTCCCACCCCTATAAATACCCCAATCATTTATGATGGGGGAGATTCAGACAATTAAAAACAACAGAGCATTAAATAGCTCCAACTTCTCTCTACTTTCTCTCTCTAGCCTTTTCCGTTCTGATCACTGACTTGATCGTCGGAGGCGAATATTCCGTTGATCGGAATATTCGTGGTTTTGCAGGTGGGACCAACGCATTGCCAGCAGAGCGTGACCAGTATCCCAGGAAATCCAAAAAAGACCCGAAACAATAAGCATTGGATATTCTTTGACTCGATCATGCATGGATATGAATATGAATGTGGCCGCACCTCGATGTGAGGTTGCCTACGTATACGTTAGGAATCAGGCCGAACGTAGCTCTAACCGAACTTTGCACAAGTGTATGTACACCTCAAAGAGGTCTTTCAAGGGTTGTAATGTGGTTAAGTTGATGGTTTAAGGAAGAAAGGGATAAAAGGCTCAAGACCCGAGAGAATCCCCAAGATGTGTAATTTTGAATTTTGCAAGTTTATTTTCAACTTTTTTTTTTCTTTTTATTCTTTTGAATCAATGTAGACAATCTCAGATCATGCGGTCTATCACTCACTTAGCATTCATGTTTCTCAGGCACGGTACCAAGCACTCGATGAGAGACGCAGTTTGAGACGTGTTCATATCAAAGACATTGGAACACTTGCCTTTAGACATTGTTTTATTGTTACTTTGCTGCTTTCTTCTTCTTTTTTTTTTTTTTTTTACTTGCTTTTTGAATGTTATACAATTACACATCTTCCAATCCCAGGGTTAAGTGAATGTGGGTTGAAGAAATGAAGGCCAAACGTTAGACGAGGCTCAAAATGGTTGATGAAGAAATGGAATGTGATTGAACGGTTAACAAGGAATGACATGGTTGCAAAGGTGCCTCAAGTCATTGGTGTACCTTGGGTAATTGAATTTTTTTTTTTTTTTTTTTTTTTTTTTTTTTTTTTTTATTGAGAATGAATGAATGAATGAAAAATTCTATGATCGAGATGTAAAGGAAAATTGCTCATTTTATTAATGGAAAAGGTGAACGAAACCAATGAAACATATAAAAAAATTCAAAGTGGAAAACCTATGCTAGACATGAATGGGGGAATGGAGAAGAATGATAAAGAAAGAAATCATGAAATCTTTCACGAAGGATCTGCGTGCCTTGTATTCATTACTTCTTGCCGCCTGGAGGGACAGGAAGTTTGTTTGCATCCATCAAGTCTTGAATGACATCCTTCAAATTCCAACATTGCTCTGTAGTGTGGCCCCTTCCTTGATGGTACTTACAATGGGCATTGGGATTCCATTTGGCGCTCCATTCTTCAGGTTTTGGCTCTATAAATGGCCCAATAGGTGTGATCAAGCCTTGACTGTAAAGGCGATCAAAGGCCGCATCATAAGTCATTCCTAAAGGAGTGTAAGTTCTTTTCTTCTTGGGCAATGGAGTATCAAGAGCTAACACTTCATTGATATCAACTTGGCTTATATTGTTGGTAGTATTTTTGTGCTTAGAAGACGAAGAAGAAGGATGGTCGTTCTTCTTGTTTTTCCAAGTGTTATTATTGTTACTACCAGCAGTCTTTATTAGCTCATCCTCGATATTGATGCCGATGTCGTATACAGCTTCGAAAGTGTTCAGTGGAAGAAATTTGAGATGTTCCCTATATTTATGAGTCAGATTTTGAATAAAGAGGCGAACCATCTCTCTTTCTTTGGGGGGATCTACCAAGAGTGAAGTTGTTTCCCTCCACCTGTTCAGGTAAGCGGTGAAGCCTTCATTCTCTTTCTGTTTGAGAATGGAGAGTTCACGTTCAGAAGTTTTAGTTTGAATGTTACACTTGTAACGATTCATGAAACTGTCGGTGACATCTTGCCAAGTCGCAGTATGCTTGGCATCTAAGGAATAAAACCATTGTTGGCAAGCATGTTCTAAGGAGAGAGGGAACACCGTAGGGAAGAGTGTTACGTCCAATCCCTTAAGAGCCATGGTTGCAGAGAACGCCTTCAAATGGAATATTGGATTGTCAGTATGCTTGACCTTTGGAATATCAGCAGTGGAGAACTTTTCAGGGAGTCTATCCTTCACATCCAAAGGAGTGGGAGGCCGTTCCACATAAGTGAAATCCTCAGAGATCTTACTCATTTGTTCCTTCAGTTTGTCAAGGGTGGAAACAGTGACCTTGTTTTGTTCCATGGTAGTGACCCTAGTGGTAAGGGTTTCCATCATGGAAGACAGTGCCTCAATGGATTTGTTGATGTTCTCAATGTCTTCTTTAGTGGCCATTGAAAGGTGATGAGTAACGGAGATGACAAAGTTCTCTTTGAACGCCTATTAGATCTAAGAGATTGTTGCGGTAATGGCTCGAACCGTATTGATCTATCCCTGTTCCTTGACCAATTACTGTGAAATAAAATAATTCACTTAATTGTTTGACTCATTGCTCAAGATAGGAAAGGAAGGAAAAAAAATAGACATTTGAAAACAGGTGAGAAAACTCCACTCATTTTTTTATTATGACGAAAAAAGGGTGCATGAACCTAGTATACGATCATAAACGACCTGGTGCATGAATTGGTTATTTTTTCGAGATCTACGCGTCCCAAACCATTTCCCATCTCAAAATAACCGAAAACAAATAAAAATTACGAATTCGGCAAAAAAGGGGTGCAACACGAGGACTTCCCAGGAGGTCACCCATCCTAGTACTACTCTCGCCCAAGTACGCTTAACTGCGGAGTTCTGATGGGATCCGGTGCATTAGTGTTGGTATGATCGCACCCATTTACTTATTGCGCTATTTTGTATTTATACCCTTTCCAGCCCCTGATTTCCTTCGAAATGCCGTAACTTTGTGCCCGATCGTCCGAATTAAACATTTTTTTTTTCAAATTGGTTATTTTTTCGAGATCTACGCGTCCCAAACCATTTCCCATCTCAAAATAACCGAAAACAAATAAAAATTACGAATTCGGAAAAAAAGGGGTGCAACACGAGGACTTCCTAGGAGGTCACCCATCCTAGTACTACTCTCGCCCAAGCACGCTTAACTGCGGAGTTCTGATGGGATCCGGTGCATTAGTGCTGGTATGATCGCACCCATTTACTTATTGCGCCTAACTGGAACCCCAACGCACATTGCAAATATCACCAAGGTAGGGGCCATTCTACTGAAAGCTGTTGGAAGCTTAAGGAAGCTATCCAAGACCTAATCGATAGTAACAAACAGTCGTTGCCCCCTGCCAGTAAGAAGCCAAGTATTGACAATGCACCTCTAGCTCATACTTTGGCTATCTCCGATGAAGAAAGCGAAGTGGACCCCTCATCTCTCATTAAGCCTGTCAAAGCAACCAATGTCGAAGAAGGAGGAGAAAAGATCTTTTTCGATGTCAGAGATAACCTTCTAGAACCAGCAAACAAGGAAGACATATAATTTCTCACACTGTCTATGAGGGAGGCATCGCAACTATTACGTGAAGCTCTCAAAATTATGAACGAACTTCACAAGAAATATGATGAACTTCCATGTCCAAAGGATAAACCTAAAAGAGAATTCACACCCATAGGAATGACCTACGATGCTACTTTTGATCGCCTCTATGATCAAGGACTAATCAAACCTATTGGTCCAACAGAGGATCCAACACCAGAAAAGCGATCTCCAAGATGGGATCCCAAATCCTACTGCAAGTACCATCAAGGAAACGATCATACCACAAATGAATGCTACAGGTTTCAAAACCTCATTCAAGATCTTGTGGAAGCTAATAAGATCTCTTTACCTCTAGCTAGAAAGGGAACGACTTATGAGGCAAAGTATTTTCCCTTATAAGTCACCGAAAAACCCAAGAAGAGCAATAGAGTTTACACTCCAATTGGGATCCCATATGCACAAATGTTCGAAATGCTCTCCGAGAGTGGCAAGGTCAAACCTCTCGAACCGAGACCATTTGAATCATTAAAAAGGACAGATAGATATTACTGTTAGTACCATCAGTTAGGGGGGCACACCCTAGAAAACTGTTTCAAATTCAAGGATTTGGTGCAGAAAATGATTGATGAAAAGGAATTAATCCAAGTTCAACAAGAAGAGGACATAACTGTTAATGGAGTATGGGACAGTGATGAAGAAGATGTCTACCTAAAGGACATAGTAGGACCTTCACCTTCTGTATCATACACCACAGATGACATTTGGGCTGAAGAAGATCCATCAATAGACGTCCTCACAAGATCCGGGAGAATGCAACCTCCCGTTTCAACACAACCTATGCCTACTGTACAACAAGTTCCCATACCTACCATCGAAGACAACGACATCGTTAAACAGTTTAAGAAGACAAAAGTTGAGATGAATGTATGGAAGCTCCTGGCAAGATCTCGAGAACATAGGTTGGCTGTAATGAATGCCTTGGATAAAATCGGGATAGATTCCGACACCACTCCTGAGGGACTAGCTAACTTCCTCACAAGTGACCTCCCTAGTCCGATTAATCTTATTACCTTCTCTGATAAAGATTTACCCCCAGAAGGTGACAAACACTACAAGGCGCTAAACCTCACGGTAGTCTTTAAAAGGATGAATGTTCCCATGAATCTTGTAGACAATGGATCAGCTATCAATGTCTGTCCACTTAGGACTGCGAGGATGCTTGGCATAAGGGATGAGGATTTAACTCCGTCCACACAAGGAATAAGAGCTTACGATAATACTCGCCGTCAAGCTCTTGGCAAAATAACCCTAAATGTGACGGCAGGAGCAATAGAACATGCTACTACTTTTCAAGTGGTAGACATCAAAGCCTCATTCAATCTGTTGTTAGGACGCCCTTGGCTCCATGATCTAAAGGCCGTCCCTTCATCTCTCCACCAACAAGTGAAAGCCATAGTTGGAGGAATTCCAATCACTATTGACGCTTCGCCGATGAGAATCAAATCAATAGAAAATCCAATCATCAATGTGGAGCACGACGAAGATGACGAAGAACTATGGGGCTTTAACGAAGAAGTCTCCTTAATCCAAGAGGATGAAAGGACATCTCTTTGCCACGACCCCCATTCCAACATGATTATCAACACCATGCTGAAGAAACAAGGACACTTCCCTGGGATGACCTTAGGAAAGAAGAAGGAGATAGAAAAATCGATAGAGTCACCTGGCCTCCCTAAACTAGATACTTTCGGACTTGGTTTCGAACCGACTCGGAAAGATCTCAAGCGAGCCCAGGACAAGTTGAAAGCACGTAGGGACGCTCGCATTCAAAAGAAAGCAATTCCAATGGATTAGTACCCTCTTACGCTTAATGGTCAGTTTATAAAAGAAGGAGAGGAATATCCATGCTATGAATTTCCCGAGCCATTTGTTGTAAATGGCATACGACAACCAGGATTCGAGATTTTCTTGGATTGCTACTTCACTGAATGTAGACACCCATTTGTGTCTCCCCAAAACCAAACCCAGTGATGAGTACCTTTCACGTCGAATCATAATCGAATGAAACGAAAGTGTGGAAAGGTCTAGTGTTGCGGAAAGTTTTATTTCTTTTCTCTTCTCTCTGTTTTTGAAAACTTTATTTTAAGAAAACAGCCAATCGTGTTTGGTTGGTCCATGATATGAGTCCAATAGTGGTGTAGTTGGATGGGGCTTGCAAAGACCTTTCCAATGATATATTATAAGCCCAATTCCGATGAATATTGAGGAAGTTATGGCCAATTTACTAAACTGGGCCCGGTTTGAGTTTTAAGTACGGCCCAATGATCTAGGGGAGGGCCTAATATGATTTATCATTCCTAATGCAATTAGGAATGGTTTTGGTCTTCTAGAACATTCTAGAAGGTTTTATCATTCTTAATTCAATTAGGATTCTTCAGAGTTTTAATTAGATCAAATAGCATTTTCGACTGAAATTATATTATTTTATCTTCCAGTACAATAAAATTATCAGATTTTTGAAAACGCGTTAAAATCCGGTTTGGCGTCCAACCCCAGGCCTTGGCGCCTAGAACCAGGATTGGCGCCAGACGCCAGCCATTGGCGCCTGGCGCTAGCCACTGGTCCTGGCGCCAATGAGCCAGGGCTGGCGCCAAGTTGGTTTTTCGATCTTCAGACTCTGTTTTGATAAATTATCCTTTTTGGATGTTTTTCTCTATAAATATCGTATCAAA
Source organism: Chenopodium album (assembly GCF_948465745.1). NCBI lineage: Eukaryota > Viridiplantae > Streptophyta > Magnoliopsida > Caryophyllales > Amaranthaceae > Chenopodium > Chenopodium album. The sequence goes on along the minus strand of NC_137842.1, from coordinate 10,578,879 downwards.
AACTCCGTTTTGATGGACGGATTATCAATACTCATTCACCATTCAATCATCTACATCTATCATTCACCAATTCTTTTATTCTGAAGTTTTAATAAATTCCGTTTTTAATCATCATCTACAATCATCAATCGTCAACAATTACTTTATGAATCATTGATCTTTTAGCATTCTTTCTAAACTTTGCTCTTTAATACAAAATTCCGCATTCACAAGATCTAGAAACACCTAGTCATATTCGAAGTTGCCTTCGCCCTAGACGTGAAAGGTTTAATTTCTGAGGGTTTGGTCCCAAATCTCTATTTCAATTATTTAATTTAATTGCTTTGATTATTATTTTCCTTGAAGTTACTAACGCGTGTATTTTGTAATTAGAAAGAGGTACGAGGCATCCAAGTAAGTACTTTAATGGTTTAATTGATTTTATGATGTAGATATCATGCTTAGATTATGATTCCTAGTATCATGTCTAGGGTGTTTTTAATATTAAGTATGATTTCAAGTATGATGCTTCCTATGTTCTTTCTAATGTTTATGATTATTTATTATGTTGCTTGATATGCATATTATTTATTCTTTATTGCTTGATCACCTTTTATTGCAGGTTAAAGGGAATTGGTATTTGCAATCACGCTTAATAAGATAATTAATAATCTTGTTAGGGTTAATTGTGATTATAATTCAAGTGATCACCAATAATAGTTTGTTTGTGCATTAATATTCAACCAACATAGATTAAACAGGTTTAGGGTTAATCTATTGATTGTATGTTAGTCAGAAAGCGCACATGAATACGAGCAGAATAAAGTAGAGGCCTATTATTAGGGCAGGTTCAATCTCTTTTAGGTTGGATTTGTACCTTCATCCCCGAACCCTTATTTGGTTCATGACCTTATGGAGTTGACGATCTCTTGGATCGTTAAGGGGTGTAACCTTCACCTCGTGAACAGTTTACAAGTTCCTAAAAAACTTGTTGGCGACTCTTTTGCTCTATATTCTTCCCTTTTGGACGCCACCGTACTTTAGTGTATGATCACAGTGGGGTTCAAGCTAGTGGGATTTAAAGGCTTGAAATTATTCCCTACAGTTTTTGGCGACTCCACTGGGGAGGATTTCTATTTTAATTCCTGAATTTGTTTCGGCAATGATTTAGAATGAGTGGATGAGACTCGAAAAGTTCTAAGTATTTCATGTGCGTAATTTTGATTAACATTATTGTCATATGCATAAAAAGGTTCTCATTGGAAAGACCATCCGTAATGAGTCAAAAAACATAGGATTTTACACGTAGGAAATTTGAGAAACGTCTTTCACAACTAGGACTGAAATAACACCGCGCGAAACTGGATGATTTTATTGAGCACAGAAAGCTGTTGAGGCATGTGGGAAGTAGCGTCAGGGGCCAGAGCTTGGCGCCACACTTTTTGCCGTAGCGCCAGACGCCAGTATTGGCGCCAGGCGCTACAGTTAAAAGTTGGCGCTAGTCTCTGTTTGCTGGCGCCAATTTCCCCCAATACCGAGCCAGAAATATGCGTTCTAATTTCGACCGGTTTTTCGTATTGTTTGCTCGATCCTACTTCCTGATTGAATTTTTTCTCATTTTTCTGAAACCCATATGTGTTCTACATATGGACATAACCCTCTGGGAATTCATGCTCTATCTACCCGATTGAACGCTCCTGGCAACAAAGGGTACATCTGAGAGGTTGAATTCACCAAACCATGGAAGTGAGTTTTTTCTAAAAACTCGCGGTGTTCTATCCACACGCGTTAACCCTTCACGGTTAGGCTTCTACGCGGTGCATCTGAACAATTAACCATGGACCCTGTTTGACTAAACTATATCCCGAACTTTAGAGAACTAGAGCCATGGTTAGGTTGCGAACTCATTGCATCATATTGTGCTTACTTGCCTAATTGTGCATTATTTGTTGTGCATATATATTCTATGCTCCTCCTAACCGTTTGTTGATTTGTGTTGAGATTATAATTAATGACTTAAAGAACTTTGCCTAATTAATTAATTAATTAATTAATTCGAGTCAATAAAGCTTTTTCTTCTTTTAATCGGAATTGACCTAGTACGACTTTAGGCATACCCCAGTTGACTAATAATATCGAAAACAGTCCCAGACCGAGGCTCCAATATTGGTGCCAAAATCTGGGCTGTAGCGGGCCACTGTATGGTGTGTAGCGCCAGACATTTACTAAAAAGTCTGGCGCCAACCACCATATTGTGACGCCAGTCCTGTCGCTTGGCCGACAGTTCGGATTATTTGTCGAGTCATCACCTAATGTCTAATTAATTAGTTTCCTGTTTAATTCGGTTAATTTTGCTGGCAATAATGCTTAATTGAATCAATATTCGAGTTTAGGCACTAAGTCCCATGGTCTTACACAAGAGTCCAAGCATGTCACTTACACTCAATACACACACTAATACACATGTCTTGACCATGATTAAGGGAGTCTTGGTGCGCGCGTTATTTTTTCGTCATTTTTTTAGGGGGGTAAGTCGGATATTAATCCTCCAATAAATAATAGTACTTAAGTTCCCTAAACATATGTACATTATTGCTCCCTAAAAATATGCATACTTTTTTTTAATAAAAGCCATAAAGTCAAACTGATTCGAGTTAAGTAATTAAAACGCAAACTGGCTTAATTTACAGCGCGTGGTCAAGAAAGGAAGGACGATTAATCAAAGATAACCTCTTCGTACAAGTCCAACTTTTTGACAAACCTATAGCTCGCAAGAGGAAAGCAAGAGTTATAATGGCAACTCAAGAAGAAGTTAATGATCTCAAGAACCAACTGGCTACTGTAACTGAGACACTAAAGCTTCTCGCACTTAAGATCGAGGATCCCGCGAAGCAACAACAAATGGACCTCATGCAAGAAAGCCTAAGTAAGTTGTCCAGCGACTACAAATTTCAGGAACTCACATCCCAAGGGGTCTCGGTGGATAAAGATCTTCTTCCGCAGAAGTTCAGTGCAACCGACATCCCAAAGTTTAGGGCAATCGACAACCCCTACTTTCATCTAAGGGCATTTGAAATAATAATGAGTATCAAAGGTATCGATAAGAAAATTTTCCCTTCTTTGTTTTCGCTATCTCTCGAGACCTTTTGCCAACAATGGTTCTTTTCTCTTGAAAAAGAAAAGACCTCTACCTGGGAATCCATAGCAAATGCTTTCGTCGATAGGTACAAATGCAATGTTCAAGTCGAAACTGACCATAGAGAACTTGAAATTCTCAAGCAGAAGGAGAATGAAGGCTTCACATCTTTCTTTAACAAGTGGAGAGAAACCTCAGCTAAAATGATTGAGGTACCAAGTGAAAAAGAGTCTGTGAGATTGTTCATTAAAAATCTCCAAGAAAAATATTCAAAACATCTTAAATATCAAAATAACCTTCATACCTTTAAGGCTGTTTATGATATTGGGATTAATATTGAAGATGACTTAGCTAAATCTAAAGCTGCCAATAATAACTCCAACAGTGGCTGGAAAGGAAAGAAGAACGACAATCCTTCTTCTTCCAAAACCGCCCACTTAAATAATGTTAGCACCTTTAATCTGGGAGAAATCCTCGCCATGAACAACCAAGGACAAAAGAAACTGTTTAGGAGAAACTTCACTCCGATTGGCATGAGTTATGACACCGCGTTTGATCGGCTAAACGCAAAAGGTCTTATAACTCCCATTGGACCATTTGGAGATCCACCAGTCGAGAAGAGGTCGCCTAATTGGAACCCCAATGCACATTGCAAATATCATCAAGGTAGGGGCCATCCACTGAAAGTTGTTGGAAGCTTAAGGAAGCTATACAAGACCTGATTGACAGTAATAAGCTGCCGTTGCCTCCTGCCAGTAAGAAACCGAGTATTGACAATGCACCTCTAGCTCACACATTGGCTATCTCCGATGAAGAAGGCGAAGTTGACCCCTCATCTCTCATTAAGCCTGTCAAAGTAACCAACGTCGAAGAAGAAGAAGAAGAGACCTTTTTCGATGTCGAAGATAATCTTCCAAAACCAGCAAATGAGGTAGAAATACGAATACTCACACTATATCTGAGGGAGACATCGCAACTGTTACATGAAACTCTCAAAATTTCTGAATGAACTTCGCAAGGAATATGATCAAGAACCTAAGAGAGAATTCACACCAGTAAAAACGACTTATGAGGCAAAACACTTTTCCTTACAAGTCACCGAAAGACCCAAGAAGAGCAATAAAGTTTATACTCCAATTGGGATCCCGTATGCACAAATGTTTAAAATGCTCTCCGAGGGTGGCAAAGTCAAACCTCTCGAACCGAGACCATTTGAATCATTAAAAAGAACAGATAGATATTACTGTCAATACCATCAGTCAGGAGGACACACCATAGAAAACTGCTTCAAATTCAAGGATTTGGTGCAGAAAATGATTGATAGAAAAGAATTAGTCCAAGTTCAACAAGAAGAGGATATAAATGTTAATGGAGTATGGGACAGTGATGAAGAAGATGTCTATCTAAAAGACATATTAGAACCTTCACCTTCCATATCATACACCACGGACGACATTTGGGCTGAAGAAGATTCATCAATAGACGTCCTCACAAGATCCGGGAGAATACAACCTCCTGTTTCAACACAACCCATGCCTACCGTACAACAAGTTCCAATACCTATCACCGAAGACAATGACATCGTTAAGCAATTCAAGAAGACAAAAGTGGAGATGAATGTATGGAAACTTCTGGCAACATCTCGAGAACATAGGTTGGCTGTGATGAATGCCTTGGATAAAATCGGGATAGATTCTTACACCACTCCTGAGGGACTAGCTAACTTCCTCACGAGTGATCTCCCTAGTCCAATTAATCTAATCACCTTCTCTGATAAAGATTTACCCCCGGAAGGTGACAAGCACTACAAAGCGTTAAACCTCACAGTAGTCTGCAAAAGAATGAATGTTCCCATGACTCTTGTAGACAATGGATCGGCTATTAATGTCTGTCCACTTAGGACTGCGAGGATGCTCGGCATAAAGGATGAGGATTTAACTTCGTCCACACAAGGAATAAGAGCTTACGATAATACTCGACGTCAAGCTCTTGGCAAAATAACCCTAAATGTGACGGCAGGAGCAATAGAACATGCTACTACTTTTCAAGTGGTAGACATCAAAGCCTCATTCAATCTGTTGTTAGGACGCCCTTAGCTCCATAACCTAAAGGCCGTCCCTTCATCTCTCCACCAACAAGTGAAAGCTATAGTTGGAGGAATCCCCATCACTATTGATGCTTCGCCAATGAGGATCAAGTCAATAGAGAATCCAATCATCAATGTGGAGCACGACGAAGATGATGAAGACCTATGGGGCTTTAACGAAGAAGTCTCCTTAATCCAAGAGGATGAAAGGACATCTCTTTGCCACGACCCCCATTCCAACATGATTATCAACACTATGCTAAAGAAACAAGGACACTTCCCTGGGATGACCTTAGGAAAGAAGAAGGGGATAGCAAAATCGATAGAGTCACCTGGCCTCCCTAAACTAGATACTTTCGGACTTGGTTTCGAACCGACTCGGAAAGATCTCAAGCGAGCCCAGGACAAATTGAAAGCACGTAGGGACGCTCGTATTCAAAAGAAAGAAATTCCAATGGATGAGTACCCTCTTACGCTTAATGGTCAGTTTATAAAAGAAGGAGAGGACTATCCATGCCATGAATTTCCCGAACCATTCGTTGTAAATGGTATACGACAACCAGGATTCGAGATTTTCTTGGATTGCTACTTCACTGATGAAATCCCAACTCCCGTCCATAAGGAGAAAGCGCCTTCATGCTTTGACTTTAACGTCATGGGATTACTGTTTGGGCGAGAAAAGAATGAGCCAGTTTATGAGGAAGATAACTCCTCACTCATTCAAACGGTCCTACAAAGCGAAAACTTCGACCTCTCAAAGCTAATTACTCCAGCTGAAGGATTATTGCAAGGGTGGCGCAAGACTATCAAGGTGACTACTCCGAGTGGAAGGAAGATATCAATCACGACAGGACAAGGGCCGATGTTTGAAGAATCGTCAGAGTCAGGGTCAGAGTCTGAGTCAGAGCCTTTCCCTTTAGAATCTTCTAAGTCTTTAGCTATAACGCCTTCCCTTCCTATTTCTTCTCCTAGGATAGTTAGTGATCCAGTCCCTGAGGACATATCACTCTTTGATGTAATGATCTCAGAGTATAATAATATCGCTCATTCTCCTTACTTCTCGTGTTCTTCCCTAACCCAAGATGACGAATATTGCTTAGCTAACGAAGAAAAAGATAAAGAATTTATTAAAGCAATGGAAACACTTGAAAAGAAAACACCAGTAATTGAAGAGACTGAAACAGTTGACATCTTAAATGATTCAACTCATAAAAGAGAAGTTAAAATCGGTCTAACATTGAATAAACAAGAAAGAACTGATTTAATTAATTTGCTTAAAGAATTTATCGATGTATTTGATTGGTCATATGAAGATATGCCAGGCATTAACAGAGAAATAGCTCAACACACTATACCATTAATTCCAGGAATGAAACCTGTAAAACAAAATTTACGTCGAATGAAACCCGACGTAGCACTTAAGATAAAAGAAGAAGTTCAAAAACAAATAACTGCAGGTTTCATCAAGGTATCCAAATACCCCGAATGGGTCGCCAACGTCGTCCCAGTTCCTAGGAAAGACGGAAGGGTAAGGATGTGTGTCGACTATCGAGATCTAAATAAGGCAAGTCCAAAGGACGACTTCCCTTTACCACACATCGATATTCTGGTAGACAACACAGCAAATCACGCGCTTCTCTCATTCATGGACGGATACGCAGGGAACAATCAGATTCTCACGGCGGAAGAAGACATGGAGAAGACAACTTTTATCACACCATGGGGCACTTACTGTTACACGGTAATGCCATTTGGGTTGAAAAACGCAGGTGCTACTTACCAACGTGCAGCAACTGCCTTGCTCCATGACATGATGCACAAAGAAGTCGAGGTCACCCATCCTAGTACAACTCTCGCCCAAGCACGCTTAACTGCGGAGTTCTGATGGGATCCGGTGCATTAGTGCTGGTATGATCGCACCCATTTACTTATTGCGCTATTTTGTATTTATACCCTTTCCAGCCCCTGATTTCCTTCGAAATGCCGTAACTTTGTGCCCGATCGTCCGAATTAAACATTTTTTTTTTCAAATTGGTTATTTTTTCGAGATCTACGCGTCCCAAACCATTTCCCATCTCAAAAGAACCGAAAACAAATAAAAATTACGAATTCGGCAAAAAAGGGGTGCAACACGAGGACTTCCCAGGAGGTCACCCATCCTAGTACTACTCTCGCCCAAGCACGCTTAACTGCGGAGCTCTGATGGGATCCGGTGCATTAGTGCTGGTATGATCGCACCCATTTAATTATTGCGCTATTTTGTATTTATACCCTTTCCAGCCCCTGATTTCCTTCGAAATGCCGTAACTTTGTGCCCGATCGTCCGAATTAAACAATTTTTTTTTTCAAATTGGTTATTTTTTCGAGATCTACGCGTCCCAAATCATTTCCCATCTCAAAATAACCGAAAACAAATAAAAATTACGAATTCGGCAAAAAAGGGGTGCAACACGAGGAAATCCCAGGAGGTCACCCATCCTAGTACTACTCTCGCCCAAGCACGCTTAACTGCGGAGTTCTGATGGGATCCGGTGCATTAGTGCTGGTATGATCGCACCCATTTACTTATTGCGCTATTTTGTAATTATACCCTTTCCAGCTCCTGATTTCCTTCGAAATGCCGTAACTTTGTGCCCGATCGTCCGAATTAAACATTTTTTTTTCAAATTGGTTATTTTTTCGAGATCTACGCGTCCCAAACCATTTCCCATCTCAAAATAACCGAAAACAAATAAAAATTACGAATTCGGCAAAAAAGGGGTGCAACACGAAGACTTCCCAGGAGGTCACCTATCCTAGTACTACTCTCGCCCAAGCACGCTTAACTGCGGAGCTCTGAGGGGATCCGGTGCATTAGTGCTGGTATGATCGCACCCATTTAATTATTGCGCTATTTTGTATTTATACCCTTTCCAGCCCCTGATTTCCTTCGAAATGCCGTAACTTTGTGCCCGATCGTCCGAATTAAACAATTTTTTTTTTCAAATTGGTTATTTTTTTCGAGATCTACGCGTCCCAAACCATTTCCCATCTCAAAATAACCGAAAACAAATAAAAATTACGAATTCGGCAAAAAAGGGGTGCAACACGAAGACTTCCCAGGAGGTCACCCATCCTAGTACTACTCTCGCCCAAGCACGCTTAACTGCGGAGTTCTGATGGGATCCGGTGCATTAGTGCTGGTATGATCGCACCCATTTACTTATTGCGCTATTTTGTATTTTTACCCTTTCCAGCCCCTGATTTCCTTCGAAATGCCGTAACTTTGTGCCCGATCGTCCGAATTAAACATTTTTTTTTTCAAATTGGTTATTTTTTCGAGATCTACGCGTCCCAAACCATTTCCCATCTCAAAATAACCGAAAACAAATAAAAAATTACGAATTCGGCAAAAAAGGGGTGCAACACGAGGACTTCCCAGGAGGTCACCCATCCTAGTACTACTCTCGCCCAAGCACGCTTAACTGCGGAGTTCTGATGGGATCCGGTGCATTAGTGTTGGTATGATCGCAACCATTTAATTGTTGCGTTATTTTGTATTTATACCCTTTCCAGCCCCTGATTTCCTTCGAAATGCCGTAACTTTGTGCCTGATCGTCCGAATTAAACATTTTTTTTTTCAAATTGGTTATTTTTTCGAGATCTACGCGTCCCAAATCATTTCCCATCTCAAAATAACCGAAAACAAATAAAAATTACGAATTCGGCAAAAAAGGGGTGCAACACGAGGACTTCCCAGGAGGTCACCCATCCTAGTACTACTCTCGCCCAAGCACGCTTAACTGCGGAGTTCTGATGGGATCCGGTGCATTAGTGTTGGTATGATCGCACCCATTTATTTGTTGCGTTATTTTGTATTTATACCCTTTCCAGCCCCTGATTTCCTTCGAAATGCCGTAACTTTGTGCCCGATCGTCCGAATTAAACATTTTTTTTTTAAATTGGTTATTTTTTCGAGATCTACGCGTCCCAAACCATTTCCCATCTCAAAATAACCGAAAACAAATAAAAATTACGAATTCGGCAAAAAAGGGGTGCAACACGAAGACTTCCCAGGAGGTCACCCATCCTAGTACTACTCTCGCCCAAGCACGCTTAACTGTGGAGTTCTGATGGGATCCGGTGCATTAGTGCTGGTATGATCGCACCCATTTACTTATTGCGCTATTTTGTATTTATACCCTTTCCAGCCCCTGATTTCCTTCGAAATGCCGTAACTTTGTGCCCGATCGTCCGAATTACACATTTTTTTTTCAAATTGGTTATTTTTTCGACATCTACGCGTCCCAAACCATTTCCCATCTCAAAATAACCGAAAACAAATAAAATTTACGAATTCGGCAAAAAAAGGGTGCAACACGAGGACTTCCCAGAAGGTCATCCTTCCTAGTACTACTCTTGCCCAAACACGCTTAACTGCGGAGTTCTGATGGGATCTGGTGCATTAGTGCTGGTATGATCGCACCCATTTACTTATTGCGCTATTTTGTATTAATACCCTTTCCAGCCCCTGATTTCCTTCGAAATGCCGTAACTTTGTGCCCGATCGTCCGAATTAAACAGTTTTTTTTTTCAAATTGGTTATTTTTTCGAGATCTACGCGTCCCAAACCATTTCCCATCTCAAAATAACCGAAAACAAATAAAAATTACGAATTCGGCAAAAAAGGGGTGCAACACGAGGACTTCCCAGGAGGTCACCCATCCTAGTACTACTCTCGCCCAAGCACGCTTAACTGCGGAGTTCTGATGGGATCCGGTGCATTAGTGCTGGTATGATCGCACCCATTTACTTATTGCGCTATTTTGTATTAATACCCTTTCCAGCCCCTGATTTCCTTCGAAATGCCGTAACTTTGTGCCCGATCGTCCGAATTAAACATTTTTTTTTTCAAATTGGTTATTTTTTCGAGATCTACGCGTCCCAAACCATTTCCCATTTCAAAATAATCGAAAACAAAAAAAAAATTACGAATTCGGCAAAAAAGGGGTGCAACACGAGGACTTCCCAGGAGGTCACCTATCCTAGTACTACTCTCGCCCAAACACGCTTAACTGCGGAGTTCTGATGGGATCCGGTGCATTAGTGCTGGTATGATCGCACCCATTTACTTATTGCGCTATTTTGTATTTATAACCTTTCCAGCCCCTGAATTCCTTCGAAATGCCGTAACTTTGTGCCCGATCGTCCGAATTAAACATTTCTTTTTTTTCAAATTGGTTATTTTTTCGAGATCTACGCGTCCCAAACCATTTCCCATCTCAAAATAACCGAAAACAAATAAAAATTACGAATTCGGCAAAAATAGGGTGCATCACGAGGACTTCCCAGGAGTTCACCCATCCTAGTACTACTCTCGCCCAAGCACGCTTAACTGCGGAGTTCTGATGGGATCCGGTGCATTAGTGCTGGTATGATCGCACCCATTTACTTATTGCGCTATTTTGTATTTATACCCTTCCCATCCTAGTACTACTCTCGCCCAAGCACGCTTAACTGCGGAGTTCTGATGGGATCCGGTGCATTAGTGCTGGTATGATCGCACCCATTTACTTATTGCGCTATTTTGTATTTATACCCTTCCCATCCTAGTACTACTCTCGCCCAAGCACGCTTAACTGCGGAGTTCTGATGGGATCCGGTGCATTAGTGCTGGTATGATCGCACCCATTTAATTATTGCGCTATTTGGTATTTATACCCTTTCCAGCCCCTGATTTCCTTCGAAATGCCGTAACTTTGTGTCCGATCGTCCGAATTAAACATTTTTTTTTCAAATTGGTTATTTTTTCGAGATCTACGCGTCCCAAACCATTTCCTATCTCAAAATAACCGAACACAAATAAAAATTACGAATTCGGCAAAAAAGGGGTGCAACACGAGGACTTCCCAGGAGGTCACCCATCCTAGTACTACTCTCGCCCAAGCACGCTTAACTACGGAGTTCTGATGGGATCCGGTGCATTAGTGCTGGTATGATCGCAACCATTTACTTATTGCGCTATTTTGTATTAATACCCTTTCCAGCCCCTGAATTCCTTCGAAATGCCGTAACTTTGTGCGCGATCGTCCGAATTAAACATTTCTTTTTTTTCAAATTGGTTATTTTTTCGAGATCTACGCGTCCCAAACCATTTCCCATCTCAAAATAACCGAAAACAAATAAAAATTACGAATTCGGCAAAAATAGGGTGCATCACGAGGACTTCCCAGGAGTTCACCCATCCTAGTACTACTCTCGCCCAAGCACGCTTAACTGCGGAGTTCTGATGGGATCCGGTGCATTAGTGCTGGTATGATCGCACCCATTTACTTATTGCGCTATTTTGTATTTATACCCTTCCCATCCTAGTACTACTCTCGCCCAAGCACGCTTAACTGCGGAGTTCTGATGGGATCCGGTGCATTAGTGCTGGTATGATCGCACCCATTTACTTATTGCGCTATTTTGTATTTATACCCTTCCCATCCTAGTACTACTCTCGCCCAAGCACGCTTAACTGCGGAGTTCTGATGGGATCCGGTGCATTAGTGCTGGTATGATCGCACCCATTTAATTATTGCGCTATTTGGTATTTATACCCTTTCCAGCCCCTGATTTCCTTCGAAATGCCGTAACTTTGTGCCCGATCGTCCGAATTAAACATTTTTTTTTTCAAATTGGTTATTTTTTCGAGATCTACGCGTCCCAAACCATTTCCCATCTCAAAATAACCGAAAACAAATAAAAATTACGAATTCGGCAAAAAAGGGGTGCAACACGAGAACTTCCCAGGAGGTCACCCATCCTAGTACTACTCTCGCCCAAGCACGCTTAACTGCGGAGTTCTGATGGGATCCGGTGCATTAGTGCCGGTATGATCGCACCCATTCACTTATTGCGCTTTGTTGTATTTATACCCTTTCCAGCCCCTGATTTCCTTCGAAATGCCGTAACTTTGTGCCCGATCGTCCGAATTAAACATTTTTTTTTTCAAATTGGTTATTTTTTCGAGATCTACGCGTCCCAAACCATTTCCCATCTCAAAATAACCGAAAACAAATAAAAATTACGAATTCGGCAAAAAAGGGGTGCAACAGGAGGACTTCCCAGGAGGTCACCCATCCTAGTACTACTCTCGCCCAAACACGCTTAACTGCGGAGTTCTGATGGGATCCGGTGCATTAGTGCTGGTATGATCGCACCCATTTACTTATTGCGCTATTTTGTATTTATACCCTTGCCATCCTAGTACTACTCTCGCCCAAGCACGCTTCACTGCGGAGTTCTGATGGGATCCGGTGCATTAGTGCTGGTATGATCACACCCATTTACTTATTGCGCTATTTTGTATTTATACCCTTCCCAACCTAGTACTACTCTCGCCCAAGCACGCTTAACTGCGGAGTTCTGATGGGATCTAGTGCATTAGTGCTGGTATGATCGCACCCATTTAATTATTGCGCTATTTGGTATTTATACCCTTTCCAGCCCCTGATTTCCTTCGAAATGCCGTAACTTTGTGTCCGATCGTCCGAATTAAACATTTTTTTTTCAAATTGGTTATTTTTTCGAGATCTACGCGTCCCAAACCATTTCCCATCTCAAAATAACCGAAAACAAATAAAAATTACGAATTCGGCAAAAAAGGGGTGCAACAGAAGGACTTCCCAGGAGGTCACCCATCCTAGTACTACTCTCGCCCAAGCACGCTTAACTGCGGAGTTCTGATGGGATCCGGTGCATTAGTGCTGGTATGATCGCACCCATTTACTTATTGCGCTATTTTGTATTTATACCCTTTCCAGCCCTTGATTTCCTACGAAATGCCGTAACTTTGAGCCCGTTCGTCCGAATTAAACATTTTTTTTTTCAAATTGGTTATTTTTTCAAGATCTACGCGTCCCAAACAATTTCCCATCTCAAAATAACCGAAAACAAATAAAAGTTACGAATTCGGCAAAAAAGGGGTGCAACAGGAGGACTTCCCAGGAGGTCACCCATCCTAGTACTACTCTCGCCCAAGCACGCTTAACTGCGGAGTTCTGATGGGATCCGGTGCATTAGTGCTGGTATGATCGCACCCATTTACTTATTGCGCTATTTTGTATTTATAGCCTTTCCAGCTCCTGATTTCCTTCCAAATGCCGTAACTTTGTGCCCGATCGTCCGAATTAAACATTTTTTTTTTCAAATTGGTTATTTTTTCGAGATCTACGCGTCCCAAACCATTTCCTATCTCAAAATAACCGAACACAAATAAAAATTACGAATTCGGCAAAAAAGGGGTGCAACACGAGGACTTCCCAGGAGGTCACCCATCCTAGTACTACTCTCGCCCAAGCACGCTTAACTACGGAGTTCTGATGGGATCCGGTGCATTAGTGCTGGTATGATCGCAACCATTTACTTATTGCGCTATTTTGTATTTATACCCTTTCCAGCCCCTGATTTCCTTCGAAATGCAGTAACTTTGTGCCCGATCGTCCGAATTAAACATTTTTTTTTCAAATTGGTTATTTTTTCGAGATCTACGCGTCCCAAACCATTTCCCATCTCAAAATAACCCAAAACAAATAAAAATTACGAATTCGTCAAAAAAGGGGTGCAACACGAGGACTTCCCAGGAGGTCCCCCATCCTAGTACTACTCTCGCCCAAACACGCTTAACTGCGGAGTTCTGATGGGATCCGGTGCATTAGTGCTGGTATGATCGCACCCATTTACTTATTGCGCTATATTGTATTTATACTCTTTCCAGCCCCTGATTTCCTTCGAAATGCCGTAACTTTGCGCCCGATCGTCCGAATTAAACATTTCTTTTTTCAAATTGGTTATTTTTTCGAGATCTACGCGTCCCAAACCATTTTCCATCTCAAAATAACCGAAAACAAATAAAAATTACGAATTCGGCAAAAAAGGGGTGCAACACGAGGACTTCCCAGGAGGTCACCCATCCTAGTACTACTCTCGCCCAAGCACGCTTAACTACGGAGTTCTGATGGGATTCGGTGCATTATTGCTTGTATGATCGCACCCATTTACTTATTGCGCTATTTTGTATTTATACCCTTTCCAGCCCCTGATTTCCTTCGAAATGCCGTAAGTTTGAGCCCGTTCGTCCGAATTAAACATTTTTTTTTTCAAATTGGTTATTTTTTCAAGATCTACGCGTCCCAAACCATTTCCCATCTCAAAATAACCGAAAACAAATAAAAGTTACGAATTCGGCAAAAAAGGGGTGCAACAGAAGGACTTCCCAGGAGGTCACCCATCCTAGTACTACTCTCGCCCAAGCACGCTTAACTGCGGAGTTCTGATGGGATCCGGTGCATTAGTGCTGGTATGATCGCAACCATTTACTTATTGCGCTATTTTGTATTTATACCCTTTCCAGCCCCTGATTTCCTTCGAAATGCCGTAACTTTGTGCCCGATCGTCCGAATTAAACATTTTTTTTTTCAAATTGGTTATTTTTTCGAGATCTACGCGTCCCAAACCATTTCCCATCTCAAAATAACCGAAAACAAATAAAAATTACGAATTCGGCAAAAAAGGGGTGCAACAGGAGGACTTCCCAGGAGGTCACCCATCCTAGTACTACTCTCGCCCAAGCACGCTTAACTGCGGAGTTCTGATGGGATCCGGTGCATTAGTGCTGGTATGATCGCAACCATTTACTTATTGCGCTATTTTGTATTTATACCCTTTCCAGCTCCTGATTTCCTTCGAAATGTCGTAACTTTGTGCCCGATCGTCCGAATTAAACATTTTTTTTTTCAAATTGGTTATTTTTTCGAGATCTACGCGTCCCAAACCATTTCCCATCTCAAAATAACCGAAAACAAATAAAAATTACGAATTCGGCAAAAAAGGTGTGCAACAGGAGGACTTCCCAGGAGGTCACCCATCCTAGTACTACTCTCGCCCAAACACGCTTAACTGCGGAGTTCTGATGGGATCCGGTGCATTAGTGCTGGTATGATCGCACCCATTTACTTATTGCGCTATTTTGTATTTATACCCTTCCCATCCTAGTACTACTCTCGCCCAAACACGCTTCACTGCGGAGTTCTGATGGGATCCGGTGCATTAGTGCTGGTATGATCACACCCATTTACTTATTGCGCTATTTTGTATTTATACCCTTCCCATCCTAGTACTACTCTCGCCCAAGCACGCTTAACTGCGGAGTTCTGAAGGGATCCGGTGCATTAGTGCTGGTATGATCGCACCCATTTAATTATTGCGCTATTTGGTATTTATACCCTTTCCAGCCCCTGATTTCCTTCGAAATGCCGTAACTTTGTGTCCGATCGTCCGAATTAAACATTTTTTTTTTCAAATTGGTTATTTTTTCGAGATCTACGCGTCCCAAACCATTTCCTATCTCAAAATAACCGAAAACAAATAAAAATTACGAATTCGGCAAAAAAGGGGTGCAACAGAAGGACTTCCCAGGAGGTCACCCATCCTAGTACTACTCTCGCCCAAGCACGCTTAACTGCGGAGTTCTGATGGGATCCGGTGCATTAGTGCTGGTATGATCGCACCCATTTACTTATTGCGCTATTTTGTATTTATACCCTTTCCAGCCCTTGATTTCCTTCGAAATGCCGTAACTTTGAGCCCGTTCGTCCGAATTAAACATTTTTTTTTTCAAATTGGTTATTTTTTCAAGATCTACGCGTCCCAAACAATTTCCCATTTCAAAATAACCGAAAACAAATAAAAGTTACGAATTCGGCAAAAAAGGGGTGCAACAGGAGGACTTCCCAGGAGGTCACCCATCCTAGTACTACTCTCGCCCAAGCACGCTTAACTGCGGAGTTCTGATGGGATCCGGTGCATTAGTGCTGGTATGATCGCACCCATTTACTTATTGCGCTATTTTGTATTTATAGCCTTTCCAGCTCCTGATTTCCTTCCAAATGCCGTAACTTTGTGCCCGATCGTCCGAATTAAACATTTTTTTTTTCAAATTGGTTATTTTTTCGAGATCTACGCGTCCCAAACCATTTCCTATCTCAAAATAACCGAACACAAATAAAAATTACGAATTCGGCAAAAAAGGGGTGCAACACGAGGACTTCCCAGGAGGTCACCCATCCTAGTACTACTCTCGCCCAAGCACGCTTAACTACGGAGTTCTGATGGGATCCGGTGCATTAGTGCTGGTATGATCGCAACCATTTACTTATTGCGCTATTTTGTATTTATACCCTTTCCAGCCCCTGATTTCCTTCGAAATGCAGTAACTTTGTGCCCGATCGTCCGAATTAAACATTTTTTTTTCAAATTGGTTTTTTTTTCGAGATCTACGCGTCCCAAACCATTTCCCATCTCAAAATAACCCAAAACAAATAAAAATTACGAATTCGGCAAAAAAGGGGTGCAACACGAGGACTTCCCAGGAGGTCACCCATCCTAGTACTACTCTCGCCCAAACACGCTTAACTGCGGAGTTCTGATGGGATCCGGTGCATTAGTGCTGGTATGATCGCACCCATTTACTTATTGCGCTATATTGTATTTATACTCTTTCCAGCCCCTGATTTCCTTCGAAATGCCGTAACTTTGCGCCCGATCGTCCGAATTAAACATTTCTTTTTTCAAATTGGTTATTTTTTCGAGATCTACGCGTCCCAAACCATTTCCCATCTCAAAATAACCGAAAACAAATAAAAATTACGAATTCGGCAAAAAAGGGGTGCAACACGAGGACTTCCCAGGAGGTCACCCATCCTAGTACTACTCTCGCCCAAGCACGCTTAACTACGGAGTTCTGATGGGATTCGGTGCATTATTGCTTGTATGATCGCACCCATTTACTTATTGCGCTATTTTGTATTTATACCCTTTCCAGCCCTTGATTTCCTTCGAAATGCCGTAAGTTTGAGCCCGTTCGTCCGAATTAAACATTTTTTTTTTCAAATTGGTTATTTTTTCAAGATCTACGCGTCCCAAACCATTTCCCATCTCAAAATAACCGAAAACAAATAAAAGTTACGAATTCGGCAAAAAAAGGGGTGCAACAGGAGGACTTCCCAGGAGGTCACCCATCCTAGTACTACTCTCGCCCAAGCACGCTTAACTGCGGAGTTCTGATGGGATCCGGTGCATTAGTGCTGGTATGTTCGCACCCATTTACTTATTACGCTACTTTGTATTTATAGCCTTCCCAGCCTCTGATTTCCTTCGAAATGCCGTAACTTTGTGCCCGATCGTCCGAATTAAACATTTTTTTTTTCAAATTGGTTATTTTTTCGAGATCTACGCGTCCCAAACCATTTCCTATCTCAAAATAACCGAACACAAATAAAAATTACGAATTCGGCAAAAAAGGGGTGCAACACGAGGACTTCCCAGGAGGTCACCCATCCTAGTACTACTCTTGCCCAAGCACGCTTAACTACGGAGTTCTGATGGGATCCGGTGCATTAGTGCTGGTATGATCGCAACCATTTACTTATTGCGCTATTTTGTATTTATACCCTTTCCAGCCCCTGATTTCCTTCGAAATGCAGTAACTTTGTGCCCGATCGTCCGAATTAAACATTTTTTTTTTCAAATTGGTTATTTTTTCGAGATCTACGCGTCCCAAACCATTCCCCATCTCAAAATAACCCAAAACAAATAAAAATTACGAATTCGGCAAAAAAGGGGTGCAACACGAGGACTTCCCAGGAGGTCACCCATCCTAGTACTACTCTCGCCCAAGCACGCTTAACTGCGGAGTTCTGATGGGATCCGGTGCATTAGTGCTGGTATGATCGCACCCATTTACTTATTGCGCTATATTGTATTTATACCCTTTCCAGCCCTTGATTTCCTTCGAAATGCCGTAACTTTGAGCCCGTTCGTCTGAATTAAACATTTTTTTTTTCAAATTGGTTATTTTTTCAAGATCTACGCGTCCCAAACCATTTCCCATCTCAAAATAACCGAAAACAAATAAAAATTACGAATTCGGCAAAAAAGGGGTGCAACACGAGGACTTCCCAGGAGGTCACCCATCCTAGTACTACTCTCGCCCAAGCACGCTTAACTGCGGAGTTCTGATGGGATCCGGTGCATTAGTACTGGTATGATCGCACCCATTTACTTATTGCGCTATTTTGTATTTATAGCCTTTCCAGCTCCTGATTTCCTTCCAAATGCCGTAACTTTGTGCCCGATCGTCCGAATTAAACATTTTTTTTTTCAAATTGGTTATTTTT
Organism: Chenopodium album; assembly: GCF_948465745.1. NCBI lineage: Eukaryota > Viridiplantae > Streptophyta > Magnoliopsida > Caryophyllales > Amaranthaceae > Chenopodium > Chenopodium album. The sequence goes on along the minus strand of NC_137842.1, from coordinate 10,560,479 downwards.
TCGAGATCTACGCGTCCCAAACCATTTCCTATCTCAAAATAACCGAACACAAATAAAAATTACGAATTCGGCAAAAAAGGGGTGCAACACGAGGACTTCCCAGGAGGTCACCCATCCTAGTACTACTCTCGCCCAAGCACGCTTAACTACGGAGTTCTGATGGGATCCGGTGCATTAGTGCTGGTATGATCGCAACCATTTACTTATTGCGCTATTTTGTATTTATACCCTTTCCAGCCCCTGATTTCCTTCGAAATGCAGTAACTTTGTGCCCGATCGTCCGAATTAAACATTTTTTTTTCAAATTGGTTATTTTTTCGAGATCTACGCGTCCCAAACCATTCCCCATCTCAAAATAACCCAAAACAAATAAAAATTACGAATTCGGCAAAAAAGGGGTGCAACACGAGGACTTCCCAGGAGGTCACCCATCCTAGTACTACTCTCGCCCAAACACGCTTAACTGCGGAGTTCTGATGGGATCCGGTGCATTAGTGCTGGTATGATCGCACCCATTTACTTATTGCGCTATATTGTATTTATACTCTTTCCAGCCCCTGATTTCCTTCGAAATGCCGTAACTTTGCGCCCGATCGTCCGAATTAAACATTTCTTTTTTCAAATTGGTTATTTTTTCGAGATCTACGCGTCCCAAACCATTTCCCATCTCAAAATAACCGAAAACAAATAAAAATTACGAATTCGGCAAAAAAGGGGTGCAACACGAGGACTTCCCAGGAGGTCACCCATCCTAGTACTACTCTCGCCCAAGCACGCTTAACTACGGAGTTCTGATGGGATTCGGTGCATTATTGCTTGTATGATCGCACCCATTTACTTATTGCGCTATTTTGTATTTATACCCTTTCCAGCCCTTGATTTCCTTCGAAATGCCGTAAGTTTGAGCCCGTTCGTCCGAATTAAACATTTTTTTTTTCAAATTGGTTATTTTTTCAAGATCTACGCGTCCCAAACCATTTCCCATCTCAAAATAACCGAAAACAAATAAAAGTTACGAATTCGGCAAAAAAAGGGGTGCAACAGGAGGACTTCCCAGGAGGTCACCCATCCTAGTACTACTCTCGCCCAAGCACGCTTAACTGCGGAGTTCTGATGGGATCCGGTGCATTAGTGCTGGTATGATCGCACCCATTTACTTATTACGCTACTTTGTATTTATAGCCTTTCCAGCCTCTGATTTCCTTCGAAATGCCGTAACTTTGTGCCCGATCGTCCGAATTAAACATTTTTTTTTTCAAATTGGTTATTTTTTCGAGATCTACGCGTCCCAAACCATTTCCTATCTCAAAATAACCGAACACAAATAAAAATTACGAATTCGGCAAAAAAGGGGTGCAACACGAGGACTTCCCAGGAGGTCACCCATCCTAGTACTACTCTCGCCCAAGCACGCTTAACTACGGAGTTCTGATGGGATCCGGTGCATTAGTGCTAGTATGATCGCAACCATTTACTTATTGCGCTATTTTGTATTTATACCCTTTCCAGCCCCTGATTTCCTTCGAAATGCAGTAACTTTGTGCCCGATCGTCCGAATTAAACATTTTTTTTTTCAAATTGGTTATTTTTTCGAGATCTACGCGTCCCAAACCATTTCCCATCTCAAAATAACCCAAAACAAATAAAAATTACGAATTCGGCAAAAAAGGGGTACAACACGAGGACTTCCCAGGAGGTCACCCATCCTAGTACTACTCTCGCCCAGGCACGCTTAACTACGGAGTTCTGATGGGATCCGGTGCATTAGTGCTGGTATGATCGCAACCATTTACTTATTGCGCTATTTTGTATTTATACCCTTTCCAGCCCCTGATTTCCTTCGAAATGCCGTAACTTTGTGCCCGATCGTCCGAATTAAACATTTTTTTTTTCAAATTGGTTATTTTTTCGAGATCTACACGTCCCAAACCATTTCCTATCTCAAAATAACCGAACACAAATAAAAATTACGAATTCGGCAAAAAAGGGGTGCAACACGAGGACTTCCCAGGAGTTCACCCATCCTAGTACTACTCTCGCCCAAGCACGCTTAACTACGGAGTTCTGATGGGATCCGGTGCATTAGTGCTGGTATGATCGCAACCATTTACTTATTGCGCTATTTTGTATTTATACCCTTTCCAGCCCCTGATTTCCTTCGAAATGCCGTAACTTTGTGCCCGATCGTCCGAATTAAACATTTTTTTTTTCAAATTGGTTATTTTTTCGAGATCTACGCGTCCCAAACCATTCCCCATCTCAAAATAACCCAAAACAAATAAAAATTACGAATTTGGCAAAAAAGGGGTGCAACACGAGGACTTCCCAGGAGGTCACCCATCCTAGTAATACTCTTGCCCAAACACGCTTAACTGCGGAGTTCTGATGGGATCCGGTGCATTAGTGCTGGTATGATCGCACCCATTTACTTATTGCGCTATATTGTATTTATACTCTTTCCAGCCCCTGATTTCCTTCGAAATGCCGTAACTTTGTGCCCGATCGTCCGAATTAAACATTTTTTTTTTCAAATTGGTTATTTTTTCGAGATCTACACGTCCCAAACCATTTCCCATCTCAAAATAACCGAAAACAAATAAAAGTTACGAATTCGGCAAAAAAGGGGTGCAACAGGAGGACTTCCCAGGAGGTCACCCATCCTAGTACTACTCTCGCCCAAGCACGCTTAACTGCGGAGTTCTGATGGGATCCGGTGCATTAGTGCTGGTATGATCGCACCCATTTACTTATTGCGCTATTTTGTATTTATAGCCTTTCCAGCCTCTGATTTCTTTCGAAATGCCGTAACTTTGTGCCCGATCGTCCGAATTAAACATTTTTTTTTTCAAATTGGTTATTTTTTCGAGATCTACGCGTCCCAAACCATTTCCTATCTCAAAATAACCGAACACAAATAAAAATTACGAATTCGGCAAAAAAGGGGTGCAACACGAGGACTTCCCAGGAGGTCACCCATCCTAGTACTACTCTCGCCCAAGCACGCTTAACTGCGGAGTTCTGATGGGATCCGGTGCATTAGTGCTGGTATGATCTCACCCATTTAATTATTGCGCTATTTTGTATTTATAGCCTTTCCAGCCTCTGATTTCCTTCGAAATGCCGTAACTTTGTGCCCGATCATCCGAATTAAACATTTTTTTTTTCAAATTGGTTATTTTTTCGAGATCTACGCGTCCCAAACCATTTCCTATCTCAAAATAACCGAACACAAATAAAAATTACGAATTCGGCAAAAAAGGGGTGCAACACGAGGACTTCCCAGGAGGTCACCCATCCTAGTACTACTCTCGCCCAAGCACGCTTAACTGCGGAGTTCTGATGGGATCCGGTGCATTAGTGCTGGTATGATCGCACCCATTTACTTATTACGCTACTTTGTATTTATAGCCTTTCCAGCCTCTGATTTCCTTCGAAATGCCGTAACTTTGTGCCCGATCGTCCGAATTAAACATTTTTTTTTTCAAATTGGTTATTTTTTCGAGATCTACGCGTCCCAAACCATTTCCTATCTCAAAATAACCGAACACAAATAAAAATTACGAATTCGGCAAAAAAAGGGGTGCAACACGAGGACTTCCCAGGAGGTCACCCATCCTAGTACTACTCTCGCCCAAGCACGCTTAACTCCGGAGTTCTGATGGGATCCGGTGCATTAGTGCTGGTATGATCGCAACCATTTACTTATTGCGCTATTTTGTATTTATACCCTTTCCAGCCCCTGATTTCCTTCGAAATGCCGTAACTTTGTGCCCGATCGTCCGAATTAAACATTTTTTTTTTCAAATTGGTTATTTTTTCGAGATCTACGCGTCCCAAACCATTTCCCATCTCAAAATAACCCAAAACAAATAAAAATTACGAATTCGGCAAAAAAGGGGTGCAACACGAGGACTTCCCAGGAGGTCACCCATCCTAGTACTACTCTCGCCCAAACACGCTTAACTGCAGAGTTCTGATGGGATCCGGTGCATTAGTGCTGGTATGATCGCACCCATTTACTTATTGCGCTATATTGAATTTATACTCTTTCCAGCCCCTGATTTCCTTCGAAATGCCGTAACTTTGTGCCCGATCGTCCGAATTAAACATTTTTTTTTTAAATTGGTTATTTTTTCGAGATCTACGCGTCCCAAACCATTTCCCATCTCAAAATAACCGAAAACAAATAAAAATTACGAATTCGGCAAAAAAGGGGTGCAACACGAGGACTTCCCAGGAGGTCACCCATCCTAGTACTACTCTCGCCCAAGCACGCTTAACTACGGAGTTCTGATGGGATTCGGTGCATTATTGCTTGTATGATCGCACCCATTTACTTATTACGCTATTTTGTATTTATACCCTTTCCAGCACCAGATTTCCTTCGAAATGCCGTAACTTTGTGCCCGATCGTCCGAATTAAACATTTTTTTTTTCAAATTGGTTATTTTTTCGAGATCTACGCATCCCAAATCATTTCTCATCTCAAAATAACCCAAAACGAATAAAAATTACGAATTCGGCAAAAAAGGGGTGCAACACGAGGACTTCCCAGGAGGTCACCCATCCTAGTACTACTCTCGCCCAAACACGCTTAACTGCGGAGTTCTGATGGGATCCGGTGCATTAGTGCTGGTATGATCGCACCCATTTACATATTGCGCTATATTGTATTTATACTCTTTCCAGCCCCTGATTTCCTTCGAAATGCCGTAAATTTGTGCCCGATCGTCCGAATTAAACATTTTTTTTTTCAAATTGGTTATTTTTTCGAGATCTACGCGTCCCAAACCATTTCCCATCTCAAAATAACCGAAAACAAATAAAAGTTACGAATTCGGCAAAAAAGGGGTGCAACAGGAGGACTTCCCAGGAGGTCACCCATCCTAGTACTACTCTCGCCCAAGCACGCTTAACTGCGGAGTTCTGATGGGATCCGGTGCATTAGTGCTGGTATGATCGCACCCATTTACTTATTGCGCTATTTTGTATTTATAGCCTTTCCAGCCTCTGATTTCCTTCGAAATGCCGTAACTTTGTGCCCGATCGTCCGAATTAAACATTTTTTTTTCAAATTGGTTTTTTTTTCGAGATCTACGCGTCCCAAACCATTTCCTATCTCAAAATAACCGAACACAAATAAAAATTACGAATTCGGCAAAAAAGTGGTGCAACACGAGGACTTCCCAGGAGGTCACCCATCCTAGTACTACTCTCGCCCAAGCACGCTTAACTACGGAGTTCTGATGGGATCCGGTGCATTAGTGCTGGTATGATCGCAACCATTTACTTATTGCGCTATTTTGTATTTATACCCTTTCCAGCCCCTGATTTCCTTCGAAATGCCGTAACTTTGTGCCCGATCGTCCGAATTAAACATTTTTTTTTTCAAATTGGTTATTTTTTCGAGATCTACGCGTCCCAAACCATTTCCCATCTCAAAATAACCCAAAACAAATAAAAATTACGAATTCGGCAAAAAAGGGGTGCAACACGAGGACTTCCCAGGAGGTCACCCATCCTAGTACTACTCTCGCCCAAACACGCTTAACTGCGGAGTTCTGATGGGATCCGGTGCATTAGTGCTGGTATGATCGTACCCATTTACATATTGCGCTATATTGTATTTATACTCTTTCCAGCCCCTGATTTCCTTCGAAATGCCGTAACTTTGTGCCCGATCGTCCGAATTAAACATTTTTTTTTTCAAATTGGTTATTTTTTCAAGATCTACGCGTCCCAAACCATTTCCCATCTCAAAATAACCGAAAACAAATAAAAGTTACGAATTCGGCAAAAAAGGGGTGCAACAGGAGGACTTCCCAGGAGGTCACCCATCCTAGTACTACTCTCGCCCAAGCACGCTTAACTGCGGAGTTCTGATGGGATCCGGTGCATTAGTGCTGGTATGATCGCACCCATTTACTTATTGCGCTATTTTGTATTTATAGCCTTTCCAGCCTCTGATTTCCTTCGAAATGCCGTAACTTTGTGCCCGATCGTCCGAATTAAACATTTTTTTTTTCAAATTGGTTATTTTTTCGAGATCTACGCGTCCCAAACCATTTCCTATCTCAAAATAACCGAACACAAATAAAAATTACGAATTCGGCAAAAAAGGGGTGCAACACGAGGACTTCCCAGGAGTTCACCCATCCTAGTACTACTCTCGCCCAAGCACGCTTAACTACGGAGTTCTGATGGGATCCGGTGCATTAGTGCTGGTATGATCGCAACCATTTACTTATTGCGCTATTTTGTATTTATACCCTTTCCAGCCCCTGATTTCCTTCGAAATGCCGTAACTTTGTGCCCGATCGTCCGAATTAAACATTTTTTTTTTCAAATTGGTTATTTTTTCGAGATCTACGCGTCCCAAACCATTCCCCATCTCAAAATAACCCAAAACAAATAAAAATTACGAATTTGGCAAAAAAGGGGTGCAACACGAGGACTTCCCAGGAGGTCACCCATCCTAGTACTACTCTCGCCCAAACACGCTTAACTGCGGAGTTCTGATGGGATCCGGTGCATTAGTGCTGGTATGATCGCACCCATTTACTTATTGCGCTATATTGTATTTATACTCTTTCCAGCCCCTGATTTCCTTCGAAATGCCGTAACTTTGTGCCCGATCGTCCGAATTAAACATTTTTTTTTTTCAAATTGGTTATTTTTTCGAGATCTACGCGTCCCAAACCATTTCCCATCTCAAAATAACCGAAAACAAATAAAAGTTACGAATTCGGCAAAAAAGGGGTGCAACAGGAGGACTTCCCAGGAGGTCACCCATCCTAGTACTACTCTCGCCCAAACACGCTTAACTGCGGAGTTCTGATGGGATCCGGTGCATTAGTGCTGGTATGATCGCACCCATTTACTTATTGCGCTATATTGTATTTATACTCTTTCCAGCCCCTGATTTCCTTCGAAATGCCGTAACTTTGTGCCCGATCGTCCGAATTAAACATTTTTTTTTTCAAATTGGTTATTTTTTCAAGATCTACGCGTCCCAAACCATTTCCCATCTCAAAATAACCGAAAACAAATAAAAGTTACGAATTCGGCAAAAAAGGGGTGCAACAGGAGGACTTCCCAGGAGGTCACCCATCCTAGTACTACTCTCGCCCAAGCACGCTTAACTGCGGAGTTCTGATGGGATCCGGTGCATTAGTGCTGGTATGATCGCACCCATTTACTTATTGCGCTATTTTGTATTTATAGCCTTTCCAGCCTCTGATTTCCTTCGAAATGCCGTAACTTTGTGCCCGATCGTCCGAATTAAACATTTTTTTTTTCAAATTGGTTATTTTTTCGAGATCTACGCGTCCCAAACCATTTCCTATCTCAAAATAACCGAACACAAATAAAAATTACGAATTCGGCAAAAAAGGGGTGCAACACGAGGACTTCCCAGGAGTTCACCCATCCTAGTACTACTCTCGCCCAAGCACGCTTAACTACGGAGTTCTGATGGGATCCGGTGCATTAGTGCTGGTATGATCGCAACCATTTACTTATTGCGCTATTTTGTATTTATACCCTTTCCAGCCCCTGATTTCCTTCGAAATGCCGTAACTTTGTGCCCGATCGTCCGAATTAAACATTTTTTTTTTCAAATTGGTTATTTTTTCGAGATCTACGCGTCCCAAACCATTCCCCATCTCAAAATAACCCAAAACAAATAAAAATTACGAATTTGGCAAAAAAGGGGTGCAACACGAGGACTTCCCAGGAGGTCACCCATCCTAGTACTACTCTCGCCCAAACACGCTTAACTGCGGAGTTCTGATGGGATCCGGTGCATTAGTGCTGGTATGATCGCACCCATTTACTTATTGCGCTATATTGTATTTATACTCTTTCCAGCCCCTGATTTCCTTCGAAATGCCGTAACTTTGTGCCCGATCGTCCGAATTAAACATTTTTTTTTTTCAAATTGGTTATTTTTTCGAGATCTACGCGTCCCAAACCATTTCCCATCTCAAAATAACCGAAAACAAATAAAAGTTACGAATTCGGCAAAAAAGGGGTGCAACAGGAGGACTTCCCAGGAGGTCACCCATCCTAGTACTACTCTCGCCCAAGCACGCTTAACTGCGGAGTTCTGATGGGATCCGGTGCATTAGTGCTGGTATGATCGCACCCATTTACTTATTGCGCTATTTTGCATTTATAGCCTTTCCAGCCTCTGATTTCCTTCGAAATGCCGTAACTTTGTGCCCGATCGTCCGAATTAAACATTTTTTTTTTCAAATTGGTTATTTTTTCGAGATCTACGCGTCCCAAACCATTTCCTATCTCAAAATAACCGAACACAAATAAAAATTACGAATTCGGCAAAAAAGGGGTGCAACACGAGGACTTCCCAGGAGGTCACCCATCCTAGTACTACTCTCGCCCAAGCAAGCTTAACTGCGGAGTTCTGATGGGATCCGGTGCATTAGTGCTGGTATGATCTCACCCATTTAATTATTGCGCTATTTGGTATTTATACCCTTTCCAGCCCCTGATTTCCTTCGAAATGCCGTAACTTTGTGTCCGATCGTCCGAATTAAACATTTTTTTTTTCAAATTGGTTATTTTTTCGAGATCTACGCGTCCCAAACCATTTCCCATCTCAAAATAACCGAAAACAAATAAAAATTACGAATTCGGCAAAAAAGGGGTGCAACACGAGGACTTCCCAGGAGGTCACCCATCCTAGTACTACTCTCGCCCAAGCACGCTTAACTGCGGAGTTCTGATGGAATCCGGTGCATTAGTGCTGGTATGATCTCACCCATTTAATTATTGCGCTATTTGGTATTTATACCCTTTCCAGCCCCTGATTTCCTTCGAAATGCCGTAACTTTGTGTCCGATCGTCCGAATTAAACATTTTTTTTTTCAAATTGGTTATTTTTTCGAGATCTACGCGTCCCAAACCATTTCCCATCTCAAAATAACCGAAAACAAATAAAAATTACGAATTCGGCAAAAAAGGGGTGCAACAGGAGGACTTCCAAGGAGGTCACCCATCCTAGTACTACTCTCGCCCAAACACGCTTAACTGCGGAGTTCTGATGGGATCCGGTGCATTAGTGCTGGTATGATCGCACCCATTTACTTATTGCGCTATTTTGCATTTATAGCCTTTCCAGCCTCTGATTTCCTTCGAAATGCCGTAACTTTGTGCCCGATCGTCCGAATTAAACATTTTTTTTTTAAATTGGTTATTTTTTCGAGATCTACGCGTCCCAAACCATTTCCCATCTCAAAATAACCGAAAACAAATAAAAATTACGAATTCGGCAAAAAAGGGGTGCAACACGAGGACTTCCGCCCAAGCACGCTTAACTGCGGAGTTCTGATGGGATTCGGTGCATTATTGCTTGTATGATCGCACCCATTTACTTATTGCGCTATTTTGTATTTATACCCTTTCCAGCACCTGATTTCCTTCGAAATGCCGTAACTTTGTGCCCGATCGTCTGAATTAAACATTTTTTTTTTCAAATTGGTTATTTTTTCGAGATCTACGCTTCCCAAACCATTTCTCATCTCAAAATAACCGAAAACAAATAAAAGTTACGAATTCGGCAAAAAAGGGGTGCAACAGGAGGACTTCCCAGGAGGTCACCCATCCTAGTACTACTCTCGCCCAAGCACGCTTAACTGCGGAGTTCTGATGGGATCCGGTGCATTAGTGCTGGTATGATCGCACCCATTTACTTATTGCGCTATTTTGTATTTATAGCCTTTCCAGCCCCTGATTTCCTTCGAAATGCCGTAACTTTTTGCCCGATCGTCCGAATTAAACATTTTTTTTTCAAATTGGTTATTTTTTCGAGATCTACGCGTCCCAAACCATTTCCTATCTCAAAATAACCGAACACAAATAAAAATTACGAATTCGGCAAAAAAGGGGTGCAACACGAGGACTTCCCAGGAGGTCACCCATCCTAGTACTACTCTCGCCCAAGCACGCTTAACTCCGGAGTTCTGATGGGATCCGGTGCATTAGTGCTGGTATGATCGCAACCATTTACTTATTGCGCTATTTTGTATTTATACCCTTTCCAGCCCCTGATTTCCTTCGAAATGCCGTAACTTTGTGCCCGATCGTCCGAATTAAACATTTTTTTTTCAAATTGGTTATTTTTTCGAGATCTACGCGTCCCAAACCATTTCCCATCTCAAAATAACCCAAAACAAATAAAAATTACGAATTCGGCAAAAAAGGGGTGCAACACGAGGACTTCCCAGGAGGTCACCCATCCTAGTACTACTCTCGCCCAAACACGCTTAACTGCGGAGTTCTGATGGGATCCGGTGCATTAGTGCTGGTATGATCGCACCCATTTACATATTGCGCTATATTGTATTTATACTCTTTCCAGCCCCTGATTTCCTTCGAAATGCCGTAACTTTGTGCCCGATCGTCCGAATTAAACATTTTTTTTTTCAAATTGGTTATTTTTTCAAGATCTACGCGTCCCAAACCATTTCCCATCTCATAATAACCGAAAACAAATAAAAGTTACGAATTCGGCAAAAAAGGGGTGCAAAAGGAGTACTTCCCAGGAGGTCACCCATCCTAGTACTACTCTCGCCCAAGCACGCTTAACTGCGGAGTTCTGATGGGATCCGGTGCATTAGTGCTGGTATGATCGCACCCATTTACTTATTGCGTTATTTTGTATTTATAGCCTTTCCAGCCTCTGATTTCCTTCGAAATGCCGTAACTTTGTGCCCGATCGTCCGAATTAAACATTTTTTTTTTCAAATTGGTTATTTTTTCGAGATCTACGCGTCCCAAACCATTTCCTATCTCAAAATAACCGAACACAAATAAAAATTACGAATTCGGCAAAAAAGGGGTGCAACACGAGGACTTCCCAGGAGGTCACCCATCCTAGTACTACTCTCGCCCAAGCACGCTTAACTACGGAGTTCTGATGGGATCCGGTGCATTAGTGCTGGTATGATCGCAACCATTTACTTATTGCGCTATTTTGTATTTATACCCTTTCCATCCCCTGATTTCCTTCGAAATGCCGTAACTTTGTGCCCGATCGTCCGAATTAAACATTTTTTTTTTCAAATTGGTTATTTTTTCGAGATCTACGCGTCCCAAACCATTTCCCATCTCAAAATAACCGAAAACAAATAAAAATTACGAATTCGGCAAAAAAGGGGTGCAACACGAGGACTTCCCAGGAGGTCACCCATCCTAGTACTACTCTCGCCCAAACACGCTTAATTGCGGAGTTCTGATGGGATCCGGTGCATTAGTGCTGGTATGATCGCACCCATTTACATATTGCGCTATATTGTATTTATACTCTTTCCAGCCCCTGATTTCCTTCGAAATGCTGTAACTTTGTGCCCGATCGTCCGAATTAAACATTTTTTTTTTCAAATTGGTTATTTTTTCAAGATCTACGCGTTCCAAACCATTTCCCATCTCAAAATAACCGATAACAAATAAAAGTTACGAATTCGGCAAAAAAGGGGTGCAACAGGAGGACTTCCCAGGAGGTCACCCATCCTAGTACTACTCTCGCCCAAGCACGCTTAACTGCGGAGTTCTGATGGGATCCGGTGCATTAGTGCTGGTATGATCGCACCCATTTACTTAATGCGCTATTTTGTATTTATAGCCTTTCCAGCCTCTGATTTCCTTCGAAATGCCGTAACTTTGTGCCCGATCGTCCGAATTAAACATTTTTTTTTTCAAATTGGTTATTTTTTCGAGATCTACGCGTCCCAAACCATTTCTTATCTCAAAATAACCGAACACAAATAAAAATTACGAATTCGGCAAAAAAGGGGTGTAACACGAGGACTTCCCAGGAGTTCACCCATCCTAGTACTACTCTCGCCCAAGCACGCTTAACTACGGAGTTCTGATGGGATCCGGTGCATTAGTGCTGGTATGATCGCAACCATTTACTTATTGCGCTATTTTGTATTTATACCCTTTCCAGCCCCTGATTTCCTTCGAAATGCCGTAACTTTGTGCCCGATCGTCCGAATTAAACATTTTTTTTTTCAAATTGGTTATTTTTTCGAGATCTACGCGTCCCAAACCATTTTCCATCTCAAAATAACCGAAAACAAATAAAAATTACGAATTCGGCAAAAAAGGGGTGCAACAGGAGGACTTCCCAGGAGGTCACCCATCCTAGTACTACTCTCGCCCAAACACGCTTAACTGCGGAGTTCTGATGGGATCCGGTGCATTAGTGCTGGTATGATCGCACCCATTTACTTATTGCGCTATTTTGTATTTATACCCTTCCCATCCTAGTACTACTCTCGCCCAAGCACGCTTCACTGCGGAGTTCTGATGGGATCCGGTGCATTAGTGCTGGTATGATCGCACCCATTTACTTATTGCGCTATATTGTATTTATACTCTTTCCAGCCCCTGATTTCCTTCGAAATGCCGTAACTTTGTGCCCGATCGTCCGAATTAAACATTTTTTTTTTCAAATTGGTTATTTTTTCGAGATCTACGCGTCCCAAACCATTTCCCATCTCAAAATAACCGAAAACAAATAAAAATTACGAATACGGCAAAAAAGGGGTGCAACACGAGGACTTCCCAGGAGGTCACCCATCCTAGTACTACTCTCGCCCAAGCACGCTTAACTACGGAGTTCTGATGGGATTCGGTGCATTATTGCTTGTATGATCGCCCCCATTTACTTATTGCGCTGTTTTGTATTTATACCCTTTCCAGCCCCTGATTTCCTTCGAAATGCCGTAACTTTGTGCCCGATCGTCCGAATTAAACATTTTTTTTTTCAAATTGGTTATTTTTTCGAGATCTACGCATCCCAAACCATTTCTCATCTCAAAATAACCGAAAACAAATAAAAGTTACGAATTCGGCAAAAAAGGGGTGCAACAGGAGGACTTCCCAGGAGGTCACCCATCCTAGTACTACTCTCGCCCAAGCACGCTTAATTGCGGAGTTCTGATGGGATCCGGTGCATTAGTGCTGGTATGATCGCACCCATTTACTTATTGCGCTATTTTGTATTTATAGCCTTTCCAGCCCGTGATTTCCTTCGAAATGCCGTAACTTTGTGCCCGATCGTCCGAATTAAACATTTTTTTTTTCAAATTGGTTATTTTTTCGAGATCTACGCGTCCCAAACCATTTCCTATCTCAAAATAACCAAACACAAATAAAAATTACGAATTCGGCAAAAAAGGGGTGCAACACGAGGACTTCCCAGGAGGTCACCCATCCTAGTACTACGCTCGCCCAAGCACGCTTAACTACGGAGTTCTGATGGGATCCGGTGCATTAGTGCTGGTATGATCGCAACCATTTACTTATTGCGCTATTTTGTATTTATACCCTTTCCAGCCCCTGATTTCCTTCGAAATGCCGTAACTTTGTGCCCGATCGTCCGAATTAAACATTTTTTTTTTCAAATTGGTTATTTTTTCGAGATCTACGCGTCCCAAACCATTTCCCATCTCAAAATAACCTAAAACAAATAAAAGTTACGAATTCGGCAAAAAAGGGGTGCAACACGAGGACTTCCCAGGAGGTTACCCATCCTAGTACTACTCTCGCCCAAACACGCTTAACTGCGGAGTTCTGATGGGATCCGGTGCATTAGTGCTGGTATGATCGCACCCATTTACTTATTGCGCTATATTGTATTTATACTCTTTCCAGCCCCTGATTTCCTTCGAAATGCCGTAACTTTGTGCCCGATCGTCCGAATTAAACATTTTTTTTTTCAAATTGGTTATTTTTTCGAGATCTACGCGTCCCAAACCATTTCCCATCTCAAAATAACCGAAAACAAATAAAAATTACGAATTCGGCAAAACAGGGGTGCAACACGAGGACTTCCCAAAAGGTCACCCATCCTAGTACTACTCTCGTCCAAGCACGCTTAACTACGGAGTTCTGATGGGATTCGATGCATTATTGCTTGTATGATCGCACCCATTTACTTATTGCGCTATTTTGTATTTATACCCTTTCCAGCCCCTGATTTCCTTCGAAATGCCGTAACTTTGAGCCCGTTCGTCCGAATTAAACATTTTTTTTTTCAAATTGGTTATTTTTTCAAGATCTACGCGTCCCAAACCATTTCCCATCTCAAAATAACCGAAAACAAATAAAAGTTACGAATTCGGCAAAAAAGGGGTGCAACAGGAGGACTTCCTAGGAAGTCACCCATCCTAGTACTACTCTCGCCCAAGCACGCTTAACTGCGGAGTTCTGATGGGATCCGGTGCATTAGTGCTGGTATGATCGCACCCATTTACTTATTGCGCTATTTTGTATTTATAGCCTTTCCAGCCCCTGATTTCCTTCGAAATGCCGTAACTTTGTGCCCGATCGTCCGAATTAAACATTTTTTTTTTCAAATTGGTTATTTTTTCGAGATCTACGCGTCCCAAACCATTTCCTATCTCAAAATAACCGAACACAAATAAAAATTACGAATTCGGCAAAAAAGGGGTGCAACACGAGGACTTCCCAGGAGGTCACCCATCCTAGTACTACTCTCGCCCAAACACGCTTAACTGCGGAGTTCTGATGGGATCCGGTGCATTAGTGCTGGTATGATCGCACCTATTTACTTATTGCGTTATATTGTATTTATACTCTTTCCAGCCCCTGATTTCCTTCGAAATGCCGTAACTTTGTGCCCGATCGTCCGAATTAAACATTTTCTTTTTCAAATTGGTTATTTTTTCGAGATCTACGCGTCCCAAACCATTTCCCATCTCAAAATAACCGAAAACAAATAAAAATTACGAATTCGGCAAAAAAGGGGTGCAACACGAGGACTTCCCAGGAGGTCACCCATCCTAGTACTACTCTCGCCCAAGCACGCTTAACTACGGAGTTCTGATGGGATTCGGTGCATTATTGCTTGTATGATCGCACCCATTTACTTATTGCGCTATTTTGTATTTATACCCTTTCCAGCCCCTGATTTCCTTCGAAATAACGTAACTTTGAGCCCGTTCGTCCGAATTAAACATTTTTTTTTTCAAATTGGTTATTTTTTCCAGATCGACGCGTCCCAAACCATTTCCCATCTCAAAATAACCGAAAACAAATAAAAGTTACGAATTCGGCAAAAAATGGGTGCAACAGGAGGACTTCCCAGGAGGTCACCCATCCTAGTACTACTGTCGCCCAAGCACGCTTAACTGCGGAGTTCTGATGGGATCCGGTGCATTAGTGCTGGTATGATCGCACCCATTTACTTATTACGCTATTTTGTATTTATACTCTTTCCAGCCCCTGATTTCCTTCGAAATGCCGTAACTTTGTGCCCGATCGTCCGAATTAAACATTTTTTTTTTCAAATTGGTTATTTTTTCGAGATCTACGCGTCCCAAACCATTTCCTATCTCAAAATAACAGAACACAAATAAAAATTACGAATTCGGCAAAAAAGGGGTGCAACACGAGGACTTCCCAGGAGGTCACCCATCCTAGTACTACTCTCGCCCAAGCACGCTTAACTACGGAGTTCTGATGGGATCCGGTGCATTAGTGCTGGTATGATCGCAACAATTTACTTATTGCGCTATTTTGTATTTATACCCTTTCCAGCCCCTGATTTCCTTCGAAATGCCGTAACTTTGTGCCCGATCGTCCGAATTAAACATTTTTTTTTTCAAATTGGTTATTTTTTCGAGATCTACGCGTCCCAAACCATTTCCCATCTCAAAATAACCGAAAACAAATAAAAATTACGAATTCGGCAAAAAAGGGGTGCAACACGAGGACTTCCCAGGAGGTCACCCATCCTAGTACTACTCTCGCCCAAACACGCTTAACTGCGGAGTTCTGATGGGATCCGGTGCATTAGTGCTGGTATGATCGCACTCATTTACTTATTGCGCTATATTGTATTTATACTCTTTCCAGCCCCTGATTTCCTTCGAAATGCCGTAACTTTGTACCCGATCGTCCGAATTAAACATTTTTTTTTTCAAATTGGTTATTTTTTCGAGATCTACGCGTCCCAAACCATTTCCCATCTCAAAATAACCGAAAACAAATAAAAATTACGAATTCGGCAAAAAAGGGGTGCAACACGAGGACTTCCCAGGAGGTCACCCATCCTAGTACTACTCTCGCCCAAGCACGCTTAACTACGGAGTTCTGATGGGATTCGGTGCATTATTGCTTGTATGATCGCACCCATTTACTTAGTGCGCTATTTTGTATTTATACCCTTTCCAGCCCCTGATTTCCTTCGAAATGCCGTAACTTTGTGCCCGATCGTCCGAATTAAACATTTTTTTTTTCAAATTGGTTATTTTTTCGAGATCTACGCATCCCAAACCATTTCTCATCTCAAAATAACCGAAAACAAATCAAAATTACGAATTCGGCAAAAAGGGGTGCAACACGAGGACTTCCCAGGAGGTCACCCATCCTAGTACTACTCTCGCCCAAGCACGCTTAACTGCGGAGTTCTGATGGGATCTGGTGCATTAGTGCTGGTATGATCGCACCCATTTACTTATTGCGCTATATTGTATTTATACTCTTTCCAGCCCCTGATTTCCTTTGAAATGCCGTAACTTTGTGCCCGATCGTCCGAATTAAACATTTTTTTTTTCAAATTGGTTATTTTTTCGAGATCTACGCGTCCCAAACCATTTCCCATCTCAAAATAACCGAAAACAAATAAAAATTACGAATTCGGCAAAAAAGGGGTGCAACACGAGGACTTCCCAGGAGGTCACCCATCCTTGTACTACTCTCGCCCAAGCACGCTTAACTGCGGAGTTTTGATGGGATTCGGTGCATTATTGCTTGTATGATCGCACCCATTTACTTATTGCGCTATTTTGTATTTATACCCTTTCCAGCCCCTGATTTCTTTCGAAATGCCGTAACTTTGTGCCCGATCGTCCGAATTAAACATTTTTTTTTTCAAATTGGTTATTTTTTCGAGATCTACGCGTCCCAAACCATTTCCCATCTCAAAATAACCGAAAACAAATAAAAATTACGAATTCGGCAAAAAAGGGGTGCAACACGAGGACTTCCCAGGAGGTCACCCATCCTAGTACTACTCTCGCCCAAGCACGCTTAACTGCGGAGTTCTGATGGGATCCGGTGCATTAGTGCTGGTGCCATGCTGGTATGATCGCACCCATTTAGTTATTGCGCTATTTTGTATTTATAGCCTTTCCAGCCCCTGATTTCCTTCGAAATGCCGTAACTTTGTGCCCGATCGTCCGAATTAAACATTTTTTTTTCAAATTGGTTATTTTTTCGAGATCTACGCGTCCCAAACCATTTCCTATCTCAAAATAACCGAACACAAATAAAAATTACGAATTCGGCAAAAAAGAGGTGCAACACGAGGACTTCCCAGGAGGTCACCCATCCTAGTACTACTCTCGCCCAAGCACGCTTAATTACGGAGTACTGATGGGATCCGGTGCATTAGTGCTGGTATGATCGCAACCATTTACTTATTGCGCTATTTTGTATTTATACCCTTTCCAGCCCCTGATTTCCTTCGAAATGCCGTAACTTTGTGCCCGATCGTCCGAATTAAACATTTTTTTTTTCAAATTGGTTATTTTTTCGAGATCTACGCGTCCCAAACTATTTCCCATCTCAAAATAACCCAAAACAAATAAAAATTACGAATTCGGCAAAAAAGGGGTGCAACACGAGGACTTCCCAAGAGGTCACCCATCCTAGTACTACTCTCGCCCAAGCACGCTTAACTACGGAGTTCTGATGGGATTCGGTGCATTATTGCTTGTATGATCGCACCCATTTACTTATTGCGCTATTTTGTATTTATACCCTTTCCAGCCCCTGATTTCCTTCGAAATGCCGTAACTTTGTGCCCGATCGTCCGAATTAAACATTTTTTTTTTCAAATTGGTTATTTTTTCGAGATCTACGCATCCCAAACCATTTCCTATCTCAAAATAACCGAACACAAATAAAAATTACGAATTCGGCAAAAAAGGGGTGCAACACGAGGACTTCCCAGGAGGTCACCCATCCTAGTACTACTCTCGCCCAAACACGCTTAACTACGGAGTTCTGATGGGATTCGGTGCATTATTGCTTGTATGATCGCACCCATTTACTTATTGCGCTATTTTGTATTTATACCCTTTCCAGCCCCTGATTTCCTTCGAAATAACGTAACTTTGAGCCCGTTCGTCCGAATTAAACATTTTTTTTTTCAAATTGGTTATTTTTTCCAGATCGACGCGTCCCAAACCATTTCCCATCTCAAAATAACCGAAAACAAATAAAAGTTACGAATTCGGCAAAAAATGGGTGCAACAGGAGGACTTCCCAGGAGGTCACCCATCCTAGTACTACTGTCGCCCAAGCACGCTTAACTGCGGAGTTCTGATGGGATCCGGTGCATTAGTGCTGGTATGATCGCACCCATTTACTTATTACGCTATTTTGTATTTATAGCCTTTCCAGCCCCTGATTTCCTTCGAAATGCCGTAACTTTGTGCCCGATCGTCCGAATTAAACATTTTTTTTTTCAAATTGGTTATTTTTTCGAGATCTACGCGTCCCAAACCATTTCCTATCTCAAAATAACCGAACACAAATAAAAATTACGAATTCGGCAAAAAAGGGGTGCAACACGAGGACTTCCCAGGAGGTCACCCATCCTAGTACTACTCTCGCCCAAGCACGCTTAACTACGGAGTTCTGATGGGATCCGGTGCATTAGTGCTGGTATGATCGCAACAATTTACTTATTGCGCTATTTTGTATTTATACCCTTTCCAGCCCCTAATTTCCTTCGAAATGCCGTAACTTTGTGCCCGATCGTCCGAATTAAACATTTTTTTTTTCAAATTGGTTATTTTTTCGAGATCTACGCGTCCCAAACCATTTCCCATCTCAAAATAACCGAAAACAAATAAAAATTACGAATTCGGCAAAAAAGGGGTGCAACACGAGGACTTCCCAGGAGGTCACCCATCCTAGTACTACTCTCGCCCAAACACGCTTAACTGCGGAGTTCTGATGGGATCCGGTGCATTAGTGCTGGTATGATCGCACTCATTTACTTATTGCGCTATATTGTATTTATACTCTTTCCAGCCCCTGATTTCCTTCGAAATGCCGTAACTTTGTACCCGATCGTCCGAATTAAACATTTTTTTTTTCAAATTGGTTATTTTTTCGAGATCTACGCGTCCCAAACCATTTCCCATCTCAAAATAACCGAAAACAAATAAAAATTACGAATTCGGCAAAAAAGGGGTGCAACACGAGGACTTCCCAGGAGGTCACCCATCCTAGTACTACTCTCGCCCAAGCACGCTTAACTACGGAGTTCTGATGGGATTCGGTGCATTATTGCTTGTATGATCGCACCCATTTACTTAGTGCGCTATTTTGTATTTATACCCTTTCCAGCCCCTGATTTCCTTCGAAATGCCGTAACTTTGTGCCCGATCGTCCGAATTAAACATTTTTTTTTTCAAATTGGTTATTTTTTCGAGATCTACGCATCCCAAACCATTTCTCATCTCAAAATAACCGAAAACAAATCAAAATTACGAATTCGGCAAAAAGGGGTGCAACACGAGGACTTCCCAGGAGGTCACCCATCCTAGTACTACTCTCGCCCAAGCACGCTTAACTGCGGAGTTCTGATGGGATCTGGTGCATTAGTGCTGGTATGATCGCACCCATTTACTTATTGCGCTATATTGTATTTATACTCTTTCCAGCCCCTGATTTCCTTTGAAATGCCGTAACTTTGTGCCCGATCGTCCGAATTAAACATTTTTTTTTTCAAATTGGTTATTTTTTCGAGATCTACGCGTCCCAAACCATTTCCCATCTCAAAATAACCGAAAACAAATAAAAATTACGAATTCGGCAAAAAAGGGGTGCAACACGAGGACTTCCCAGGAGGTCACCCATCCTTGTACTACTCTCGCCCAAGCACGCTTAACTGCGGAGTTTTGATGGGATTCGGTGCATTATTGCTTGTATGATCGCACCCATTTACTTATTGCGCTATTTTGTATTTATACCCTTTCCAGCCCCTGATTTCTTTCGAAATGCCGTAACTTTGTGCCCGATCGTCCGAATTAAACATTTTTTTTTTCAAATTGGTTATTTTTTCGAGATCTACGCGTCCCAAACCATTTCCCATCTCAAAATAACCGAAAACAAATAAAAATTACGAATTCGGCAAAAAAGGGGTGCAACACGAGGACTTCCCAGGAGGTCACCCATCCTAGTACTACTCTCGCCCAAGCACGCTTAACTGCGGAGTTCTGATGGGATCCGGTGCATTAGTGCTGGTGCCATGCTGGTATGATCGCACCCATTTAGTTATTGCGCTATTTTGTATTTATAGCCTTTCCAGCCCCTGATTTCCTTCGAAATGCCGTAACTTTGTGCCCGATCGTCCGAATTAAACATTTTTTTTTCAAATTGGTTATTTTTTCGAGATCTACGCGTCCCAAACCATTTCCTATCTCAAAATAACCGAACACAAATAAAAATTACGAATTCGGCAAAAAAGAGGTGCAACACGAGGACTTCCCAGGAGGTCACCCATCCTAGTACTACTCTCGCCCAAGCACGCTTAATTACGGAGTACTGATGGGATCCGGTGCATTAGTGCTGGTATGATCGCAACCATTTACTTATTGCGCTATTTTGTATTTATACCCTTTCCAGCCCCTGATTTCCTTCGAAATGCCGTAACTTTGTGCCCGATCGTCCGAATTAAACATTTTTTTTTTCAAATTGGTTATTTTTTCGAGATCTACGCGTCCCAAACTATTTCCCATCTCAAAATAACCCAAAACAAATAAAAATTACGAATTCGGCAAAAAAGGGGTGCAACACGAGGACTTCCCAAGAGGTCACCCATCCTAGTACTACTCTCGCCCAAGCACGCTTAACTACGGAGTTCTGATGGGATTCGGTGCATTATTGCTTGTATGATCGCACCCATTTACTTATTGCGCTATTTTGTATTTATACCCTTTCCAGCCCCTGATTTCCTTCGAAATGCCGTAACTTTGTGCCCGATCGTCCGAATTAAACATTTTTTTTTTCAAATTGGTTATTTTTTCGAGATCTACGCATCCCAAACCATTTCCTATCTCAAAATAACCGAACACAAATAAAAATTACGAATTCGGCAAAAAAGGGGTGCAACACGAGGACTTCCCAGGAGGTCACCCATCCTAGTACTACTCTCGCCCAAACACGCTTAACTACGGAGTTCTGATGGGATTCGGTGCATTATTGCTTGTATGATCGCACCCATTTACTTATTGCGCTATTTTGTATTTATACCCTTTCCAGCCCCTGATTTCCTTCGAAATAACGTAACTTTGAGCCCGTTCGTCCGAATTAAACATTTTTTTTTTCAAATTGGTTATTTTTTCCAGATCGACGCGTCCCAAACCATTTCCCATCTCAAAATAACCGAAAACAAATAAAAGTTACGAATTCGGCAAAAAATGGGTGCAACAGGAGGACTTCCCAGGAGGTCACCCATCCTAGTACTACTGTCGCCCAAGCACGCTTAACTGCGGAGTTCTGATGGGATCCGGTGCATTAGTGCTGGTATGATCGCACCCATTTACTTATTACGCTATTTTGTATTTATAGCCTTTCCAGCCCCTGATTTCCTTCGAAATGCCGTAACTTTGTGCCCGATCGTCCGAATTAAACATTTTTTTTTTCAAATTGGTTATTTTTTCGAGATCTACGCGTCCCAAACCATTTCCTATCTCAAAATAACCGAACACAAATAAAAATTACGAATTCGGCAAAAAAGGGGTGCAACACGAGGACTTCCCAGGAGGTCACCCATCCTAGTACTACTCTCGCCCAAGCACGCTTAACTACGGAGTTCTGATGGGATCCGGTGCATTAGTGCTGGTATGATCGCAACAATTTACTTATTGCGCTATTTTGTATTTATACCCTTTCCAGCCCCTAATTTCCTTCGAAATGCCGTAACTTTGTGCCCGATCGTCCGAATTAAACATTTTTTTTTTCAAATTGGTTATTTTTTCGAGATCTACGCGTCCCAAACCATTTCCCATCTCAAAATAACCGAAAACAAATAAAAATTACGAATTCGGCAAAAAAGGGGTGCAACACGAGGACTTCCCAGGAGGTCACCCATCCTAGTACTACTCTCGCCCAAACACGCTTAACTGCGGAGTTCTGATGGGATCCGGTGCATTAGTGCTGGTATGATCGCACTCATTTACTTATTGCGCTATATTGTATTTATACTCTTTCCAGCCCCTGATTTCCTTCGAAATGCCGTAACTTTGTACCCGATCGTCCGAATTAAACATTTTTTTTTTCAAATTGGTTATTTTTTCGAGATCTACGCGTCCCAAACCATTTCCCATCTCAAAATAACCGAAAACAAATAAAAATTACGAATTCGGCAAAAAAGGGGTGCAACACGAGGACTTCCCAGGAGGTCACCCATCCTAGTACTACTCTCGCCCAAGCACGCTTAACTACGGAGTTCTGATGGGATTCGGTGCATTATTGCTTGTATGATCGCACCCATTTACTTAGTGCGCTATTTTGTATTTATACCCTTTCCAGCCCCTGATTTCCTTCGAAATGCCGTAACTTTGTGCCCGATCGTCCGAATTAAACATTTTTTTTTTCAAATTGGTTATTTTTTCGAGATCTACGCATCCCAAACCATTTCACATCTCAAAATAACCGAAAACAAATCAAAATTACGAATTCGGCAAAAAGGGGTGCAACACGAGGACTTCCCAGGAGGTCACCCATCCTAGTACTACTCTCGCCCAAGCACGCTTAACTGCGGAGTTCTGATGGGATCTGGTGCATTAGTGCTGGTATGATCGCACCCATTTACTTATTGCGCTATATTGTATTTATACTCTTTCCAGCCCCTGATTTCCTTTGAAATGCCGTAACTTTGTGCCCGATCGTCCGAATTAAACATTTTTTTTTTCAAATTGGTTATTTTTTCGAGATCTACGCGTCCCAAACCATTTCCCATCTCAAAATAACCGAAAACAAATAAAAATTACGAATTCGGCAAAAAAGGGGTGCAACACGAGGACTTCCCAGGAGGTCACCCATCCTTGTACTACTCTCGCCCAAGCACGCTTAACTGCGGAGTTTAGATGGGATTCGGTGCATTATTGCTTGTATGATCGCACCCATTTACTTATTGCGCTGTTTTGTATTTATACCCTTTCCAGCCCCTGATTTCCTTCGAAATGCCGTAACTTTGTGCCCGATCGTCCGAATTAAACATTTTTTTTTTCAAATTGGTTATTTTTTCGAGATCTACGCGTCCCAAACCATTTCCCATCTCAAAATAACCGAAAACAAATAAAAATTACGAATTCGGCAAAAAAGGGGTGCAACACGAGGACTTCCCAGGAGGTCACCCATCCTAGTACTACTCTCGCCCAAGCACGCTTAACTGCGGAGTTCTGATGGGATCCGGTGCATTAGTGCTGGTATGATCGCACTCATTTACTTATTGCGCTATATTGTATTTATACTCTTTCCAGCCCCTGATTTCCTTCGAAATGCCGTAACTTTGTACCCGATCGTCCGAATTAAACATTTTTTTTTTCAAATTGGTTATTTTTTCGAGATCTACGCGTCCCAAACCATTTCCCATCTCAAAATAACCGAAAACAAATAAAAATTACGAATTCGGCAAAAAAGGGGTGCAACACGAGGACTTCCCAGGAGGTCACCCATCCTAGTACTACTCTCGCCCAAGCACGCTTAATTACGGAGTACTGATGGGATCCGGTGCATTAGTGCTGGTATGATCGCAACCATTTACTTATTGCGCTATTTTGTATTTATACCCTTTCCAGCCCCTGATTTCCTTCGAAATGCCGTAACTTTGTGCCCGATCGTCCGAATTAAACATTTTTTTTTTCAAATTGGTTATTTTTTCGAGATCTACGCGTCCCAAACTATTTCCCATCTCAAAATAACCGAAAACAAATAAAAATTACGAATTCGGCAAAAAAGGGGTGCAACACGAGGACTTCCCAAGAGGTCACCCATCCTAGTACTACTCTCGCCCAAGCACGCTTAACTACGGAGTTCTGATGGGATTCGGTGCATTATTGCTTGTATGATCGCACCCATTTACTTATTGCGCTATTTTGTATTTATACCCTTTCCAGCCCCTGATTTCCTTCGAAATGCCGTAACTTTGTGCCCGATCGTCCGAATTAAACATTTTTTTTTTCAAATTGGTTATTTTTTCGAGATCTACGCATCCCAAACCATTTCCTATCTCAAAATAACCGAACACAAATAAAAATTACGAATTCGGCAAAAAAGGGGTGCAACACGAGGACTTCCCAGGAGGTCACCCATCCTAGTACTACTCTCGCCCAAACACGCTTAACTGCGGAGTTCTGATGGGATCCGGTGCATTAGTGCTGGTATGATCGCACCCATTTACTTATTGCGCTATATTGTATTTATACCATTTCCAGCCCCTGATTTCCTTCGAAATGCCGTAACTTTGTGCCCGATCGTCCGAATTAAACATTTTTTTTTTCAAATTGGTTATTTTTTCGAGATCTACGCGTCCCAAACCATTTCCCATCTCAAAATAACCGAAAACAAATAAAAATTACGAATTCGGCAAAAAAGGGGTGCAACAGGAGGACTTCCCAAGAGGTCACCCATCCTAGTACTACTCTCGCCCAAGCACGCTTAACTACGGAGTTCTGATGGGATTCAGTGCATTATTGCTTGTATGATCGCACCCATTTACTTATTGCGCTATTTTGTATTTATACCCTTTCCAGCCCCTGATTTCCTTCGAAATGCCGTAACTTTGTGCCCGATCGTCCGAATTAAACATTTTTTTTTTCAAATTGGTTATTTTTTCGAGATCTACGCGTCCCAAACCATTTCCCATCTCAAAATAACCGAAAACAAATAAAAATTACGAATTCGGCAAAAAAGGGGTGCAACACGAGGACTTCCCAGGAGGTCACCCATCCTAGTACTACTCTCGCCCAAGCACGCTTAACTGCGGAGTTCTAATGGGATCCGGTGCATTAGTGCTGGTATGATCGCACCCATTTACTTATTGCGCTATTTTGTATTTATAGCCTTTCCAGCCCCTGATTTCCTTCGAAATGCCGTAACTTTGTGCCCGATCGTCCGAATTAAACATTTTTTTTTTCAAATTGGTTATTTTTTCGAGATCTACGCGTCCCAAACCATTTCCTATCTCAAAATAACCGAACACAAATAAAAATTACGAATTCGGCAAAAAAGAGGTGCAACACGAGGACTTCCCAGGAGGTCACCCATCCTAGTACTACTCTCGCCCAAGCACGCTTAATTACGGAGTACTGATGGGATCCGGTGCATTAGTGCTGGTATGATCGCAACCATTTACTTATTGCGCTATTTTGTATTTATACCCTTTCCAGCCCCTGATTTCCTTCGAAATGCCGTAACTTTGTGCCCGATCGTCCGAATTAAACATTTTTTTTTTCAAATTGGTTATTTTTTCGAGATCTACGCGTCCCAAACTATTTCCCATCTCAAAATAACCCAAAACAAATAAAAATTACGAATTCGGCAAAAAAGGGGTGCAACACGAGGACTTCCCAAGAGGTCACCCATCCTAGTACTACTCTCGCCCAAGCACGCTTAACTACGGAGTTCTGATGGGATTCGGTGCATTATTGCTTGTATGATCGCACCCATTTACTTATTGCGCTATTTTGTATTTATACCCTTTCCAGCCCCTGATTTCCTTCGAAATGCCGTAACTTTGTGCCCGATCGTCCGAATTAAACATTTTTTTTTTCAAATTGGTTATTTTTTCGAGATCTACGCATCCCAAACCATTTCCTATCTCAAAATAACCGAACACAAATAAAAATTACGAATTCGGCAAAAAAGGGGTGCAACACGAGGACTTCCCAGGAGGTCACCCATCCTAGTACTACTCTCGCCCAAACACGCTTAACTACGGAGTTCTGATGGGATTCGGTGCATTATTGCTTGTATGATCGCACCCATTTACTTATTGCGCTATTTTGTATTTATACCCTTTCCAGCCCCTGATTTCCTTCGAAATAACGTAACTTTGAGCCCGTTCGTCCGAATTAAACATTTTTTTTTTCAAATTGGTTATTTTTTCCAGATCGACGCGTCCCAAACCATTTCCCATCTCAAAATAACCGAAAACAAATAAAAGTTACGAATTCGGCAAAAAATGGGTGCAACAGGAGGACTTCCCAGGAGGTCACCCATCCTAGTACTACTGTCGCCCAAGCACGCTTAACTGCGGAGTTCTGATGGGATCCGGTGCATTAGTGCTGGTATGATCGCACCCATTTACTTATTACGCTATTTTGTATTTATAGCCTTTCCAGCCCCTGATTTCCTTCGAAATGCCGTAACTTTGTGCCCGATCGTCCGAATTAAACATTTTTTTTTTCAAATTGGTTATTTTTTCGAGATCTACGCGTCCCAAACCATTTCCTATCTCAAAATAACCGAACACAAATAAAAATTACGAATTCGGCAAAAAAGGGGTGCAACACGAGGACTTCCCAGGAGGTCACCCATCCTAGTACTACTCTCGCCCAAGCACGCTTAACTACGGAGTTCTGATGGGATCCGGTGCATTAGTGCTGGTATGATCGCAACAATTTACTTATTGCGCTATTTTGTATTTATACCCTTTCCAGCCCCTGATTTCCTTCGAAATGCCGTAACTTTGTGCCCGATCGTCCGAATTAAACATTTTTTTTTTCAAATTGGTTATTTTTTCGAGATCTACGCGTCCCAAACCATTTCCCATCTCAAAATAACCGAAAACAAATAAAAATTACGAATTCGGCAAAAAAGGGGTGCAACACGAGGACTTCCCAGGAGGTCACCCATCCTAGTACTACTCTCGCCCAAACACGCTTAACTGCGGAGTTCTGATGGGATCCGGTGCATTAGTGCTGGTATGATCGCACTCATTTACTTATTGCGCTATATTGTATTTATACTCTTTCCAGCCCCTGATTTCCTTCGAAATGTCGTAACTTTGTACCCGATCGTCCGAATTAAACATTTTTTTTTTCAAATTGGTTATTTTTTCGAGATCTACGCGTCCCAAACCATTTCCCATCTCAAAATAACCGAAAACAAATAAAAATTACGAATTCGGCAAAAAAGGGGTGCAACACGAGGACTTCCCAGGAGGTCACCCATCCTAGTACTACTCTCGCCCAAGCACGCTTAACTACGGAGTTCTGATGGGATTCGGTGCATTATTGCTTGTATGATCGCACCCATTTACTTAGTGCGCTATTTTGTATTTATACCCTTTCCAGCCCCTGATTTCCTTCGAAATGCCGTAACTTTGTGCCCGATCGTCCGAATTAAACATTTTTTTTTTCAAATTGGTTATTTTTTCGAGATCTACGCATCCCAAACCATTTCTCATCTCAAAATAACCGAAAACAAATCAAAATTACGAATTCGGCAAAAAGGGGTGCAACACGAGGACTAACCAGGAGGTCACCCATCCTAGTACTACTCTCGCCCAAGCACGCTTAACTGCGGAGTTCTGATGGGATCTGGTGCATTAGTGCTGGTATGATCGCACCCATTTACTTATTGCGCTATATTGTATTTATACTCTTTCCAGCCCCTGATTTCCTTTGAAATGCCGTAACTTTGTGCCCGATCGTCCGAATTAAACATTTTTTTTTTCAAATTGGTTATTTTTTCGAGATCTACGCGTCCCAAACCATTTCCCATCTCAAAATAACCGAAAACAAATAAAAATTACGAATTCGGCAAAAAAGGGGTGCAACACGAGGACTTCCCAGGAGGTCACCCATCCTTGTACTACTCTCGCCCAAGCACGCTTAACTGCGGAGTTTAGATGGGATTCGGTGCATTATTGCTTGTATGATCGCACCCATTTACTTATTGCGCTATTTTGTATTTATACCCTTTCCAGCCCCTGATTTCTTTCGAAATGCCGTAACTTTGTGCCCGATCGTCCGAATTAAACATTTTTTTTTTCAAATTGGTTATTTTTTCGAGATCTACGCGTCCCAAACCATTTCCCATCTCAAAATAACCGAAAACAAATAAAAATTACGAATTCGGCAAAAAAGGGGTGCAACACGAGGACTTCCCAGGAGGTCACCCATCCTAGTACTACTCTCGCCCAAGCACGCTTAACTGCGGAGTTCTGATGGGATCCGGTGCATTAGTGCTGGTGCCATGCTGGTATGATCGCACCCATTTAGTTATTGCGCTATTTTGTATTTATAGCCTTTCCAGCCCCTGATTTCCTTCGAAATGCCGTAACTTTGTGCCCGATCGTCCGAATTAAACATTTTTTTTTTCAAATTGGTTATTTTTTCGAGATCTACGCGTCCCAAACTATTTCCCATCTCAAAATAACCCAAAACAAATAAAAATTACGAATTCGGCAAAAAAGGGGTGCAACACGAGGACTTCCCAAGAGGTCACCCATCCTAGTACTACTCTCGCCCAAGCACGCTTAACTACGGAGTTCTGATGGGATTCGGTGCATTATTGCTTGTATGATCGCACCCATTTACTTATTGCGCTATTTTGTATTTATACCCTTTCCAGCCCCTGATTTCCTTCGAAATGCCGTAACTTTGTGCCCGATCGTCCGAATTAAACATTTTTTTTTTTCAAATTGGTTATTTTTTCGAGATCTACGCGTCCCAAACCATTTCCCATCTCAAAATAACCCAAAACAAATAAAAATTACGAATTCGGCAAAAAAGGGGTGCAACACGAGGACTTCCCAGGAGGTCACCCATCCTAGTACTACTCTCGCCCAAGCACGCTTAATTACGGAGTACTGATGGGATCCGGTGCATTAGTGCTGGTATGATCGCAACCATTTACTTATTGCGCTATTTTGTATTTATACCCTTTCCAGCCCCTGATTTCCTTCGAAATGCCGTAACTTTGTGCCCGATCGTCCGAATTAAACATTTTTTTTTTCAAATTGGTTATTTTTTCGAGATCTACGCGTCCCAAACTATTTCCCATCTCAAAATAACCCAAAACAAATAAAAATTACGAATTCGGCAAAAAAGGGGTGCAACACGAGGACTTCCCAAGAGGTCACCCATCCTAGTACTACTCTCGCCCAAGCACGCTTAACTACGGAGTTCTGATGGGATTCGGTGCATTATTGCTTGTATGATCGCACCCATTTACTTATTGCGCTATTTTGTATTTATACCCTTTCCAGCCCCTGATTTCCTTCGAAATGCCGTAACTTTGTGCCCGATCGTCCGAATTAAACATTTTTTTTTTTCAAATTGGTTATTTTTTCGAGATCTACGCGTCCCAAACCATTTCCCATCTCAAAATAACCCAAAACAAATAAAAATTACGAATTCGGCAAAAAAGGGGTGCAACACGAGGACTTCCCAGGAGGTCACCCATCCTAGTACTACTCTCGCCCAACCACGCTTAACTGCGGAGTTCTGATGGGATCCGGTGCATTATTGCTTGTATGATCGCACCCATTTACTTATTGCGCTATTTTGTATTTATACCCTTTCCAGCCCCTGATTTCCTTCGAAATGCCGTAACTTTGTGCCCGATCGTCCGAATTAAACATTTTTTTTTTCAAATTGGTTATTTTTTCGAGATCTACGCGTCCCAAACCATTTCCCATCTCAAAATAACCGAAAACAAATAAAAATTACGAATTCGGCAAAAAAGGGGTGCAACAGGAGGACTTCCCAAGAGGTCACCCATCCTAGTACTACTCTCGCCCAAGCACGCTTAACTACGGAGTTCTGATGGGATTCAGTGCATTATTGCTTGTATGATCGCACCCATTTACTTATTGCGCTATTTTGTATTTATACCCTTTCCAGCCCCTGATTTCCTTCGAAATGCCGTAACTTTGTGCCCGATCGTCCGAATTAAACATTTTTTTTTTCAAATTGGTTATTTTTTCGAGATCTACGCGTCCCAAACCATTTCCCATCTCAAAATAACCGAAAACAAATAAAAATTACGAATTCGGCAAAAAAGGGGTGCAACACGAGGACTTCCCAGGAGGTCACCCATCCTAGTACTACTCTCGCCCAAGCACGCTTAACTGCGGAGTTCTAATGGGATCCGGTGCATTAGTGCTGGTATGATCGCACCCATTTACTTATTGCGCTATTTTGTATTTATAGCCTTTCCAGCCCCTGATTTCCTTCGAAATGCCGTAACTTTGTGCCCGATCGTCCGAATTAAACATTTTTTTTTTCAAATTGGTTATTTTTTCGAGATCTACGCATCCCAAACCATTTCTCATCTCAAAATAACCGAAAACAAATAAAAATTACGAATTCGGCAAAAAAGGGGTGCAACACGAGGACTTCCCAGAAGGTCACCCATCCTAGTACTACTCTCGCCCAAGCACGCTTAACTGCGGAGTTCTGATGGGATCCGGTGCATTAGTGCTGGTGCCATGCTGGTATGATCGCACCCATTTACTTATTGCGCTATTTTGTATTTATAGCCTTTCCAGCCCCTGATTTCCTTCGAAATGCCGTAACTTTGTGCCCGATCGTCCGAATTAAACATTTTTTTTTCAAATTGGTTATTTTTTCGAGATCTACGCGTCCCAAACCATTTCCTATCTCAAAATAACCGAACACAAATAAAAATTACGAATTCGGCAAAAAATGGGTGCAACACGAGGACTTCCCAGGAGGTCACCCATCCTAGTACTACTCTCGCCCAAACACGCTTAACTGCGGAGTTCTGATGGGATCCGGTGCATTAGTGCTGGTATGATCGCACCCATTTACTTATTGCGCTATATTGTATTTATACCATTTCCAGCCCCTGATTTCCTTCGAAATGCCGTAACTTTGTGCCCGATCGTCTGAATTAAACATTTTTTTTTTCAAATTGGTTATTTTTTCGAGATCTACGCGTCCCAAACCATTTCCCATCTCAAAATAACCGAAAACAAATAAAAATTACGAATTCGGCAAAAAAAGGGTGCAACAGGAGGACTTCCCAGGAGGTCACCCATCCTAGTACTACTCTCGCCCAAGCACGCTTAACTACGGAGTTCTGATGGGATTCGGTGCATTATTTCTTGTATGATCGCACCCATTTACTTATTGCGCTATTTTGTATTTATACCCTTTCCAGCCCCTGATTTCCTTCGAAATGCCGTAACTTTGTGCCCGATCGTCCGAATTAAACATTTTTTTTTTTCAAATTGGTTATTTTTTCGAGATCTACGCGTCCCAAACCATTTCCCATCTCAAAATAACCGAAAACAAATAAAAATTACGAATTCGGCAAAAAAGGGGTGCAACACGAGGACTTCCCAGGAGGTCACCCATCCTAGTACTACTCTCGCCCAAGCACGCTTAACTGCGAAGTTCTAATGGGATCCGGTGCATTAGTGTTGGTATGATCGCACCCAATTACTTATTGCGCTATTTTGTATTTATACCCTTTCCAGCCCCTGATTTCCTTCGAAATGCCGTAACTTTGTGCCCGATCGTCCGAATTAAACATTTTTTTTTTTCAAATTGGTTATTTTTTCGAGATCTACGCGTCCCAAACCATTTCTCATCTCAAAATAACCGAAAACAAATAAAAATTACGAATTCGGCAAAAAAGGGGTGCAACACGAGATCCTAGTACTACTCTCGCCCAAACACGCTTAACTGCGGTGTTCTGATGGGATCCGGTGTATTACTGCTGGTATGATCGCACCCATTTACTTATTGCGCTATATTGTATTTATACTCTTTCCAGCCCCTGATTTCCTTCGAAATGCCGTAACTTTGTGCCCGATCGTCCGAATTAAACATTTTTTTTTTCAAATTGGTTATTTTTTCGAGATCTACGCGCCCCAAACCATTTCCCATCTCAAAATAACCGAAAACAAATAAAAATTACGAATTCGGCAAAAAAGGGGTGCAACAGGAGGACTTCCCAGGAGGTCACCCATCCTAGTACTACTCTCGCCCAAGCACGCTTAACTACGGAGTTCTGATGGGATTCGGTGCATTATTGCTTGTATGATCGCACCCATTTACTTATTGCGCTATTTTGTATTTATACCCTTCCAGCCCCTGATTTCCTTCGAAATGCCGTAACTTTGTGCTCGATCGTCCGAATTAAACATTTTTTTTTCAAATTGGTTATTTTTTCGAGATCTACGCATCCCAAACCATTTCTCATCTCAAAATAACCGAAAACAAATAAAAATTACGAATTCGGCAAAAAAGGGGTGCAACACGAGGACTTCCCAGGAGGTCACCCATCCTAGTACTACTCTCGCCCAAGCACGCTTAACTGCGGAGTTCTGATGGGATCCGGTGCATTAGTGCTGGTGCCATGCTGGTATGATCGCACCCATTTACTTATTGCGCTATTTTGTATTTATAGCCTTTCCAGCCCCTGATTTCCTTCGAAATGCCGTAACTTTGTGCCCGATCGTCCGAATTAAACATTTTTTTTTTCAAATTGGTTATTTTTTCGAGATCTACGCGTCCCAAACCATTTCCTATCTCAAAATAACCGAACACAAATAAAAATTACGAATTCGGCAAAAAAGGGGTGCAACACGAGGACTTCCCAGGAGGTCACCCATCCTAGTACTACTCTCGCCCAAGCACGCTTAATTACGGAGTTCTGATGGGATCCGGTGCATTAGTGCTGGTATGATCGCAACCATTTACTTATTGCGCTATTTTGTATTTATACCCTTTCCAGCCCCTGATTTCCTTCGAAATGCCGTAACTTTGTGCCCGATCGTCCGAATTAAACATTTTTTTTTCAAATTGGTTAATTTTTCGAGATCTACGCGTCCCAAACCATTTCCCATCTCAAAATAACCCAAAACAAATAAAAATTACGAATTCGGCAAAAAAGGGGTGCAACACGAGGACTTCCCAAGAGGTCACCCATCCTAGTACTACTCTCGCCCAACCACGCTTAACTGCGGAGTTCTGATGGGATCCGGTGCATTAGTGCTGGTATGATCGCACCCATTTACTTATTGTGCTATATTGTATTTATTCTCTTTCCAGCCCCTGATTTCCTTCGAAATGCCGTAACTTTGTGCCCGATCGTCCGAATTAAACATTTTTTTTTTCAAATTGGTTATTTTTTCGAGATCTACGCGTCCCAAACCATTTCCCATCTCAAAATAACCGAAAACAAATAAAAATTATGAATTCGGCAAAAAAGGGGTGCAACACGAGGACTTCCCAGGAGGTCACCCATCCTAATACTACTCTCGCCCAAGCACGCTTAACTACGGAGTTCTGATGGGATTCGGTGCATTATTGCTTGTATGATCGCACCCATTTACTTATTGCGCTATTTTGTATTTATACCCTTTCCAGCCCCTGATTTCCTTCGAAATGCCGTAACTTTGTGCCCGATCGTCCGAATTAAACATTTTTTTTTCAAATTGGTTATTTTTTCGAGATCTACGCATCTTAAACCATTTCTCATCTCAAAATAACCGAAAACAAATAAAAATTACGAATTCGGCAAAAAAGGGGTGCAACACGAGGACTTCCCAAGAGGTCACCCATCCTAGTACTACTCTCGCCCAAGCACGCTTAACTGCAGAGTTCTGATGGGATCCGGTGCATTAGTGCTGGTGCCATGCTGGTATGCTTAATTATTGTTTTACCTGTCTTTTTTAAAGCAATTAACTTGTTTTTTGTGGAATTTTTTTGATGAAAATTATAAAATGTAATAACTTTGTCTTCGGGTGTCCAAATTGAATAATTTTTTTTTTCAAACTGTGTAACATTTCGAGATCTATGCAATGCCAACCTCCGGAGGGGGTTTGGCCCAACAAAATAGCGAAAAAAGGACTCTAGCATGGTCAAAACATGTTTTTCAAATGTAGGTGTCCCATCATCTTGCATGGGTTTTATTGATGTTATTATGTAGAAATCATGCTTAGGTTGTTATTTTGATTCCTAGTATCATGTTAGGATGTTTTTCTTAATTTGGTGTTTAGGGTGACAACAATAAGTTCCTAGTATCATGTCCAGGGTAATTTTAATATCAAGTATGATTAAAAGTATGATGCTTCCTATTTTCTTTTCTAATATTTTATGATTGTTAGTATTATGTTAGGGTTAAAGCTTTGATTTTTATATGCTTAGTGACATGCTAGGGTTTGTTATTAATCTTGTTAGTATCATGCCTAGGATCTTGCTATTATTATGCTTTAACATGATTATTTTAATTATAATTTATATATATGATTTATTATTATTATTATGTTGCTTGATATTATTATTGTTATTGCTTGATCACGCCTTTTATGCATGTTTAAAGGGAATTGGTACTTGTAATCACGCTTAATAAGATATTAATGATCTTGTTTAGGATTAATTTGATTATAATTCAAGTGATCACCAATAATATATTTATTTGTGCATTAATATTCAACTAAGATAGATAAACAAGTTTAGGGTTAAACCTATTGATTGCATGTTAGTCAGAAAGCGCACATGAATACGATCAGAATAAAGTAGAGGCCTATTATTAGGGCAGGTTCAATCTCTTTTAGGTTGGATTTGTACCTTCATCCCCGAACCCTATTTGGTTCAAGACCTTATGGAGTTGACGATCTCTTGGATCGTTAAGGGATGTAACCTTCACCTCGTGAACGGTTTACAAGTTCCAAAAAAACTTGTTGGGACTCTTTTGCTCTATCTTCTTTCCTTTTGGACGCCACCGTACTTTAGTGTATGATCACAGTGGGGTTCAAGCTAGGGGTTAATGCTTGAAATATTCCCTACACGTTGGAAAAGTGTTTCCGACGGAAAAGGTGGTTTTTCCTACCATGCCGTTTCCGACAACCGTTTCCGACGGAATTTCGTCGGAAACACCTTTTCCGACGAATTTCAGGGTGTTTTCGACAGAATTTTTCCATAGAAAATAGGCCTATTTCTAGTAGTGTTTCAAACTTGTTTAAACGTCTTATTCACACATTAAATTTTCCCCTATTTGGTGAGAATAAGTCGATTCCAAGATCCAAAGAATCAATGAGGGTTAATCATGCTTTGGCTTGTCTTAACACTTATCAATTTAAGATAAGCAACTCTTTTCTAAAGGCTCCAAGCCACTCATGGTTAGATAATCGTCGCAGCTAATGCTCTTGTAATAATTTATCTCTTTTGCCATGACTTATGAGCACTCCATCACTCATATCGTTGAGTTTAACCAAAACCAACATGCATTATGATGTCTTGCTTTGGCAAACCCATCAACATACCTTGCGTTCTTAGGAAAGTAGTAATGCCTCGCTTTAGCGTAGCCCATCACTATTCTCAATAGTTTGGTAAGTGTTGCTTTGGAATGACAAGTTTTACTCAACATTTTAGGGACGTAGGTTTTCTATGTTGGTTGATATAAGTGAACTTAATTAATCATCGCAACATTCGAAATCCTAAACATGCATCTAACATATCATTCATATAAATAAGCATAAGTATATATAAAAAACATAAGTAAATGATGCATTCGACAACTAGCATGACCCCTTGAGTCTTCAAGGGTCTTGATTTGCAACTTCATGGCTTCGTCTTCTAACTCCGTCTTCAAGATATAACCAAAATAATGTAACTACTAGTTTCCTATGATTAGGACTAATCTAAATATTAAGGTACAAAATTACGTAATGGTTCACAGACCATATTTAGATTTACAAAAATAAATCAAGGAACGCAGTTCGTATTTTCTATCATAATCGGGCCTCACTAGTTGCCATTTCTAAAAACTTGTGAGTGAATATACATTCCATTCATCTATTCACTATATGTGAATGGCCAATGCATTTTACAATGATAAACAAGTAACAATGCATAAATACGCATAAACTAGTAACTAACTTAGGTGGTTAATTCGATTAACGCCCCTAATTAAAACCAGTCAAAGTTGTTAACCGATTATGAGATTAAGCACAATTAAAATAGCTCAAATAAATAATGAAGCTCGCACTAAATTTTGCATCCAACTTAATTAATCCGATTTATTCAGCTGGAAAACCCAATATTTTGCCAAATTAAAAATTTACAAGTGCCGCTCAAAACCAAGGCTTAGCCTCTAAAATTTAATAAAATTAAATAAACATAAATAAAATAATTAAAACAGAAATAAAACGCAAAATTTCATAGCCCTAAACACGCCCAAGTGCCTAGCATCAAACCTTGTGCTAGGCACCTAGGCTCCGGGTGCCTTTTCAAGGGCTCCCCGCACAACCACGACCACGCCAAACGTCACCCTGTAACCTACAACACGGCAAAGCGCGTAATGTTGCCTACGGGACGTGCTCGCGACGTTTGGCACAACAAGGCCCTTTGTAGGCTTGCTGTTGTGCGGGCTTATGCTGCCTCGCAACAGCCTGCCGCACACAAGGTGCACACAACAACTCCCTCGCACACGTCGCACGCACAACATGCACTAACGCACCAGCTCGCATCGTATCCATCCTCAATTTTTTTAGTGACAATGATCTTCCTCAAGCTAGTGAACACCGTCGAAGGTGACTGCGTATAACATCTTCAGTTTTGCTGTGACGTCCTTCCACGTCTTGGGAATTCTATCTCGAACCACTACCCCTCGAGTGATCTACTAGAAGACAATCTTCCATGCCTAAGGAATTCTATCGCGAACCACTATGCCTCGAGCAATCCATTGGATGACGGTTTCCCACGTCTCGGGAAATCTTATCATGAGCTTCTACACCTTGAGCAACTCATAAGTGAATGACGACAAATTTCCTCACCTTAGGCAACATGTCGTAGACTCCTTCATCTTGAGCAGTTGTAGACACCTAAAAATGTCTCCCCAAAACCAAACCCGATGATGAACAACCTTTCACCGCCACTATTGGTCGGGTTCAGTATTTAATCCCGAGAGTGCTTAAAAAATCGTATTTTATTAAATTCATATTTTTGAACAGTCCATGGATTAGTCTTGATGTTTGGTAAAAGCATAGTTTTAATTTCAGCCCAAACTTATTAATTAATTTTAAGCCCAAACCTTTTTTTTATTTTATTGTTTTATTAATTAATTTTAAGCCCAAACCTTTTATTTATTTTTATTTAATTATTTTCTTATTTTAGCCCGAATAATAAAAGTCAGAAAAGGCCCTAAATCATCAATCGGCACTTAAAAAGCCGAAGGAAATTAGGGTTAAAAATGTATTTAGACGGAAAATGGACTGGAAATCCCCGCGCCACGGTAGACTGCCACCGTGTCACGGGAATCCTTCCCGTCTGACGGTGGGATTTCCCGTGACACGAGAGGTCTACCGTGACACGGGACATTCCGTGTCTTTTCCGCGTAAACCCTTGACACGTTTTCTATCCCGTTTTCTGAAAATTTCCCGCGTCACGCCAAAAGTGTACCGTGTCACGGGAATGTGTACCGTCAGACGGTGGGGCTTCCCGTATCACGGTACAGTTTGACCGTGTCACGGGATACTTCTTTAGGGTTTTTATCGTTTTAGGGTTCCGTGTGCTCCCTCAGCACATTTTCCCTATAAATACCCCCCTCATTTCTGATGAACGGGGCACCGAGTAATTGGATTATTTTATTTTCTCTCTTCTATGCTTTAGCCTAAACACTAGCCTACCCTTTTCACTTCAAAATTCCTTCTTCAAGCACTCAAAGGAGTCCATATTTTACTCGAGGTTCTGTCCTTAAACCAAGGCGTGAAAGGTAGAACTGTTTGAGGGTTTGGCCCCAAAATCAACTTTATTTTATTTAATTTAATTTAGTTATTGTTTTATTATTTCCTTGAAGTTACTAACTCGTTTATTATTTTGTAGTTGCAAACAAACATAATCAAAGTAAGGATCATGCTCCATTTGTTTTTATTATTTTTCTGACGATTTTATGTTGTTGGAATTGTGATTAAATTGGTTTTAATATTAATGTTGTTCTATAATTGTTATTGATCACCATATTACATGTTTAAAGGGAATATGTAATTTAAAATCACGCCTAATAAGATAATTTGGACAACCGGTTTAGGATCCTTTTAATCTTATTATTAATTGAAGTGATCACCAATATTTTAGAATTATGTGTGCATTAATCTTAAACCAATTTAGTTAAATACTAGTTTGGAGCGAATTGAATTATTGTTTGTATGCCTTTGAGATCACAGGAATGCTTTTCAATATAAGAATCGAGTAGAGGCCAATACGGGCGAATGTGACTCCATGACTCACTTTGTACCATCATCCCCGATCCTCCTTTCGTGGTTCCGAACCATATGGAGTTAGTAATCTCATGGATTATGAATGGGGTGTTACCTTCACGGGTCAATCGTTGTTGCCTTTGTTGTCCCTTATTCGTGGTTGCCTTTTTATGATCCGTGAACGGTTTACAAGTTCCTTAAAAACTTGTTGGCGGCTCCCTACTTTATTTGTCCCTAATCGTTGTCCCTAATCG
This sequence comes from Chenopodium album, assembly GCF_948465745.1. Taxonomy (NCBI): domain Eukaryota; kingdom Viridiplantae; phylum Streptophyta; class Magnoliopsida; order Caryophyllales; family Amaranthaceae; genus Chenopodium; species Chenopodium album. The sequence continues at coordinate 10,521,965 of NC_137842.1, read as the reverse complement.
TAATGTCAATTACCACTTCCTATGAGTGCCAAGCATATTCACAACATGCTTTTACGTAGGCGCACTTCGAACGACGCCTACAATTTGGTGACTCCACTGGGGAGGATTCTTAATTATTTATCGATTTGAGTGATCGGTATTTAATTAAGATGAGTGGATGAGACTTGAAAGATAAAATATTCCTGTGATTAATTAGGCATTTTTGCATCTGCATAGACGTTTGAACGTCGCGTTCAGGTCTGTCCCGTAGGAAAAATTGGATAACTTGGTTGCGCGCGAAGGAAAACAGGGCACCAGTCAGATTTTCTGACTGTCGTGCCACGGCAAAATCTGCCGTGTCACGGTACTGTGCACCGTCTGACGGTGCACAGTACCGTGACACGAGAATTTTTGCCGTGTCACGGCAGTCCTAAAATCAGTCCGGTGGTTTATTTTCTTTCCTCACAGTCGACTTCCTTCGATTTTTCTGAAAAAACGTATGTGTTCTACATACGTCTTAGCCCCGGGGGATTTAAGCTCTATCAACCCAAAAACGCTCATGGCAATAAGGGTTCATCCGAGTTATTAAATCCTCCCAAACCATGGAGTCAAGTTCGATTTGATCACGAACTCGCGGAGCCGCCCGTTGGCATACACCCTCAAGGGAGGCTGCCTTGCTAACGCGTCCAAACTCTTAACCATGGTACCCTTTTGACACCCAAAGCTTGACCAATAGTTGAACATAGATCTTGACTCTAGGTTGCGAACTTTTTTTACATCATCGTGCCTAAATGCTATGTGGTTGTTTGGTGCTAACCTTTATGTGTTTGCTCTTTTGTTTAACCCATGACCAAGGGTTTTTATTCTCACATAGTAATTAGTACGGACCTAAAATCGGTTAAAATCTGGAAAAATTTCAAAACTGACCTGGAACTGCACACCGTGTCACAGCATTTTCTGCCGTGCCACGGTGAACAATGCCGTGACACGGGGCTGTCTGCCGTCTGACGGTAGACTGCACCGTGTCACGACAATCTGTACCGTGACACGGTGCCCAGGAAAGTGTCCTGCCAGTCTTTTTTTCGATTTTTGTGCGAATGTTGTGTCCAGTTTTGTGTCGTGTCTAGCTATACGGTCAAAACACGCATCTTTAACCTCACTTAATCACTCACACATTATGTTCACACACTTTTTTTTAAGTCGCGCACCACCTTTTGACCGTATTTTAGGGAAGACTTGTTTTTTTTTGTGTCGTTTTTTTTCGGAGTAAGTCGGATGGTATCCTCCCATATGTTTTTTTTTTAAAAAAAAACAAGTAGAATTTCAAAATTATAGATTTTTAATAAATTTTTTTTTTCCGGATGGGTCAAGGTTAAGTTTGGTCATTAAAGGTGTTTTGTTTCGGTGTCACAGCACTTGGTCATGAAGCAGGGGTAGATTGTTACGGTTCGAGTCCATACCTCAACAACCTCTTATACCAAAGAGGCGTACAAGGAAACCACCTCAATCATCTCCACAAGATTCATCTTCAGTCTACTTTCAACCAATGGCCACTAAGGAAGACATTGAGAACCTCAACAGGACAATTGAAAGATTGTCTGACATGATGCAGACACTCACCACTAGAGTCAGCACTGTAGAACAAGACAATCAAAACAATGTCACTACTGCCGCAATGGACAAGATAAAGGAACAGATGAGCAAGATTTCTGAAGAGTTCACTTATGTGGAACAGCCTGTCACCTCTTCGTCCATAAGAGAGAAGCTTCTTGAGAAGTTTTCCACCGCTGACATCCCCAAATTCAAGCCTACTGATAATCCGCTTTTCCACTTGAAGGCTTTTTCCGCAACTATGGCTCTTAAGGGAGTAGATGTGACACTCTTCCCTACGGTGTTCCTTCTTTCCTTAGAGCATGCCTGTCAACAGTGGTTCTATTCTTTGGAATCCAAGCATGTCGCGACTTGGGAGGATGTTGCTGAAAGCTTTATGAATCGTTACAAGTGTAACATCCAAGCTAAGACTTCTGAACGTGAACTCTCCATTCTCAAACAGAAAGAGAATGAAGGCTTCACCACTTACCTAAGCAGGTGGAGAGAAACAGCTGCGCTCCTGGTGGATCCTCCCAAGGAGAAGGAAATGGTTCGCTTGTTCATTGCCAATCTGACTCATAAGTACAAGCAACACTTGAAGTTTCTGCCTCTGAGTACCTTTGAAGCTGTATACGATATTGGAATCAATATCGAAGATGAACTGATGAAGTCTGTTGGTAGCAACAATAACAACAGCACTTGGAAAAACAAGAAGAACGACACTCCTTCTTCTTCGTCTTCTAAGCCCAATAATGCTACCAACAATATCAACATCAATGATGTGCTGGCCCTTAATGCTCCTCCTCAAAGATTCCAAAGGCAAAGTAGGGTTTATACGCCTTTGGGAATGACTTATGATGCTGCTTATGACCGTTTGCATGGTCAGGGACTGATTATGCCAATCGGACCATTTCCAGAACCTCGACCTGAGAATAGGACCGCTAGCTATGACCCCAATGCTTATTGCAAGTTTCATCAAGGCAAGGGTCATAACACTGAGAAGTGTTGGAGGCTGAAAGATGCAATCCAAGACCTGATCGATGCTAATCAACTTCCTGTCCCTCAAGGGGCAAGAAGCCTAACATTCAAACAGGTCCTCTTTCTGATGCTTTGGCTATCATGGGAGATGAAGTCTCCTTTGATCCGTCAATAATCATTCGACCTGTAAATGAACCTCTTCCGGAAATTGTATTTATCTCAAGTACTGAAGAAGTGAATGGGATCTGGGATAGTGATGATGAAGACGTCTATCTCAAGGATATAGCATGTTCATCTCTTGGCACCAGTAAAGATGTTTGGGGGGACTTTGAGGTCAAGGTCCTCACCAGAAGTGGACGGTTACAACAACCTAACCCACCTCCACCTCCACCACAATCACATCCGATAGTTGATCCCATCGACCTTGTGAACAACGATGTGGTCAAACAACTGCAAAAGACCAAGGTGGAGATGAATGTATGGAAGCTTTTGGCCACTTCCCACGAGCATCGGAAGGCTATGATGAATGCTCTGGTGAAAATAGGAGTTGATGATGACATGACTCCTCAAGGATTGGTCAACTTTCTCACTACTGAGCTGCCAAGTACTAGCAATCTGATTTCGTTTTCTGATAAGGATCTACCCCTGGAAGGGGACCAACATAATAAGGCCTTACACCTCACTGTGGTGTGTAGGCAGATGAATGTTCCCATGAGCCTGGTTGATAACGGCTCTGCAATCAATGTGTGCCCACTCCGTACTGCAAAGAAGTTGGGCATAAAGAATGAAGAATTGACTCCCTCCACTCAAGGGATTTGCGCTTATGATAATACTCGCCGTCAAGCCATGGGTACTATCATACTGAATATAACTACTGGGGCCATTGAACGTCGCACCAAATTTCAGGTGGTGGACATTAAGGCCTCTTTCAATCTGTTGTTAGGACGCCCTTGGCTTCATGAGCTAAAGGCGATTCCATCATCGCTTCACCAGAAAGTGAAAGCCATAGTTGGAGGGGTTCCGATTACTATCGATGCTTCTCCTATGCGCATTCAAGTTATTGATACTCCTATCGTCCATGTTGAACATGACGGAGAAGATGAAGATCTTTGGGGGTTTTCACTAGATGATATTCTCGTGATCGAAGAAGAAGAAAAGTGTCATCTCGTCTTCGATCCCTATTCAAACACCAGTATCAATGCCATTCTGAAGAAGCAAGGTCATTTCCCTAGAATGACCCTTGGACTCAAGAAGAAAATGGCTGAATCTTGGGGCCATCCTGGTGCACTCAAGAAGGATACTTTTGGCTTGGGATTCAAGCCAACAAAAGAAGATCTGAAACGAGCTGCATTGAAGATGAAGGCTCGCAATAATGCTCGAATCACGAAGAAGGAAATGGCCATGGATCCATATCCGTTCACCCTCAATGGCCAGTACATCAAAGAAGGGGAAGACTTCCCATGCTATGAATTCCCTGAGCCATTCGTCCATGATAGGATCCGTGAACCAAGATTTGAGGTGTTCCTCGATTGTGACTTCGTTGATGAAGACGAGGAGCTCTCCACAGCTGAGAAGCCAGCTAGCCTAAACTCTGATGATCTGGGAATCAACCTTCTTTTTGGAATGGAGAAAAATGAGTCCAAGCCGGTCCACAGTGATAACTTCGAGTTCGTTCAAGCTGTCATAGCGAACAAGGATTTTGACCCCTCCGAGTTAATCGTCCAAGTTGATAACATTTCAAGGGGATGGCGCAAGACATTGAGGATCACTACGCCGAGTGGAGAGAAGTTGGAAATAACCGCTGGCGAGGGTCCTATGTTTGATGAATCTGAGTCGTCTGGGTCCGAGTCCGAGTTTGAGTCTAAGTCTGTAGACGAGTCCTTAGAGTCTGAGGCCGACCCTCTTTCTGCTATAGAGTTCAACCCTGAGTCTCTTGTTGAGTCCTCTCTTTCTAGTCCTAATAATTCTGGTGAGGTCGCAGCCGACCTTGCCTCTCTTGATGTATTAGCCAATGAATTCAATAAAATGAGTACCTTTGCTTACGATGCGTGCCATTCCCCTAGCCCTGATCAATATTGCTTTGCTAATGATAAAAATGACAAAGAAATAATAAAAGCAATGGAAGAACATGAAAATAAAACAGCAGTTATTGAAGATACAGAAACAGTTAACATTTCCAATGATACGACCGTTAAAGAAGTAAAAATTGGATTAACACTAAGTCAAGATGAACGCAAGGAGCTAATTAACTTGCTTAGTGAATTTGTTGATGTATTTTCTTGGTCATACCAAGATATGCCAGGAATTGACAGGGATATAGCTCAGCATACGATACCACTCATTCCAGGTATGAAGCCTGTCAAACAAAAGCTGTGCCGTATGAAACCGGATGTGGCTCTCAAAATCAAAGAAGAAATCAGGAAGCAGTTGGCCGCAGGTTTCATCAGAGTATCCAAGTATCCGGAATGGATAGCAAATGTGGTTCCAGTCCTAAAGAAGGATGGAAGGGTCAGAATGTGTGTTGATTACAGGGATCTCAATAAAGCAAGCCCAAAAGATGGGTTCCCTCTACCTCACATTGACATTCTGGTCGATAATACAACAAACCATGCACTCTTGTCATTCATGGATGGTTACGCCGGATATAATAAGGTATTGATGGCTGAAGAAGACATGGAGAAAACCACATTCATCACGCAATGGGGTACATATTGCTATACGGTAATGCCATTCGGGTTGAAAAACGCGGGTGCCACCTACCAAAGAGCAGCTACATCATTGTTACATGACATGATGCACAAAGAGGTGGAGGTATATGTCGATGATATGATCGTTAGGTCTAAAGATCGCCCAGGTCATATTGTTGCACTTCGCAAGTTCTTTGAAAGACTCCGCAAGTACAACATGAGATTAAATCCAGCAAAATGTGCATTCGGAGTCACGTCAGGCAAATTACTTGGATACGTGATCAGTTCTCGAGGGATTGAAATAGATCCTACAAAAGTAAAGGCGATCATGGCCATGCCACCACCCAAAAATGAAAAGGAGATTCGAGGTTTCATTGGAAGGTTGCAGTATATAAGTAGGTTCATATCAAAGCTCACAGCGATATGTGAACCTATATTCAAGAAGCTTAAGAAGAATGTCCCAGTCACATGGGATGATAATTGCCAAAAGGCTTTCGACAAAATCAAAGAGTATTTGGCAAACCCACCCGTGCTAGCGCCAGCAATACCTGACTTTCCTCTTCGACTCTACCTTACGGTCACAAGAGAAACGATGGGGGCAATGCTAGCACAAGAGATCGAAAGCAAGGAGAATGCAATCTATTACTTGAGCAAGAAACTTCAAGGATATGAGACGCGATACACACCACTTGAGAAGTTGTGTCTCGCACTTGTATGGGCCGCACAGAAACTAAGACATTACATGCTCACTCATACAGTGCATGTCGTGTCCAAGATGGATCCTCTCAAATACTTGTTCGAAAAAGCAACACTCAACGGCAGATTATCTAGATGGATAGTCAATCTTGCTCAGTTTGACTTGAGATTTGTGCCACAAAAAGCCATCAAAGGTTCTGCAGTTTCTGACTTCTTAGCAGACTTTCCGCTAGAAGAAGCTGAAAAAGAAGAAGATGAGTACGATTTCCCTGACGAAGATTTACTGATGACCGAAGATGATAGCTGGACGCTCTATTTCGATGGAGCTTAAAACCAAAAGGGATGTGGCGTAGGAGTCTTGTTCGTATCACCCAATGAAGAGCACATCCCAATTTCCATGAAGCTCGACTTTGATGTCACCAACAATGCCGCAAAATATGAAACATGCATTTTGGGGTTAGAAACAGCTGTCGCCTTGGGAATTAAGAAACTCAGAATCTACGGTGATTCTTCACTAATCATTAACCAAATCTCCAAGAGATGGAAAGTGAGAAGTGAAAGTCTCGCTACGTATCAAGCTCATTTAGAAACTCTCACGAAGCAACTAGATGAAGTGGAGTATACGTATTTGCCAAGAGAAGAAAACCAATTCGCCGACGCACTAGCTAAATTAGCATCAATGGTGCGAATTCCAACTGATACAATCAGAATGCCACTGACCATAGAAAGAAGATATGAGCCGGCTTATGTTCATGCACTTGACGATGAACAAGAACCACAAGAAGAAGATGAAGAGCCATGGTATACAGACATCCTTAAAGAGGAGAATACCCTCCTAATACTGATAAAAGGGCACGCCGTGCTTTGAGGCTCCTGGCCTCACAGTATGTGCTCATCAGAGGAGAACTCCACAAGAGAACTGCAATGGGAAGAAATCTCTTATGCATAGCCAAGAAAGAAGCACATAAAACCATGGAAAACCTTCATGCTGGTATATGTGGAACACACATGAATGCAAAGATGTTAGTCCAAAAGATTCAACGACAAGGTTACTATTGGACTACTATGGAGAGAGATTGTCACGAATACGTCAAGAAATGTATGAAGTGTCAAGTCTACGCAAACTTACAGCATGTTCCACCTTCGCTTCTCTACACGTATACCTCTCCATGGCCTTTCTCCACTTGGGGCATTGACATCATTGGAAAAATAACACCACCAGGACAAGGGGGGGCATGAATTCATTCTCGTAGCAATCGACTACTTCACCAAATGGGTCGAAGCTGCCTCATATGCCAAGCTGACGGCAAAACACGTAGCTCAATTAATTGAGAAAAATATCATATGCCGCTATGGGGTACCACATGAGATGATCAGTGATAATGGAACACATTTTCAAGCTGAATGCGCGGAATTATTACAGAAATATCATATCAAGCATCACCGATCATCACCTTACAGACCACAAACAAACGGAGCAGTCGAATCGACCAACAAAAATGTGAAAACTATCATCGAAAAGATGACAGAAAATTACAAGGATTGGCCAAGTAAGCTACATTTCGCCCTTTAGGGTTATCGAACCTCTGTTCGTACATCAACGGGGGCTACCCCTTTCTCTTTGGTCTATGGAGTTGAAGCTGTACAACCAATCAAGCTCGAAATCCCTTCTCTTCGAATCGCATTGGAAAGACAACTAGATGAAGTCGACTGGATTAGAGCAAGATACGATGAACTGGTCTTGCTTGATGAAAAACGCTTGGCAGCTTTGCATCATGTCCAAACCTACCAACAGCATATGGATTGACATTTTAATAAAAAAGTCAAGACCAGAAATATCAAAGAGGGTGACCTAGTGCTTAAAGCATTTCGTAAAAATGTGTTAGATCCAAGGGGAAAATTCAGACCGAACTGGTCAGGCCCGTACATTGTTAAAGCCATCCTGTCTGGCGGAGCGGCACAATTGGTAGACATGGACGGTAACGGCTTCCATAATTTAACCAACTTGGATCAACTCAAGAAATTCTATGCCTAGTCGCATGGGTTCATTACCCAATAGAGCTACGTTTGGCCTGATTCCTTTTTAGGATACGTAGGCAACCCCTCAAGGGGGCCCGACCACTTTAATCCTCCCTCTGTTGATCAAATATGCGCGTCAGTTCAGCATTGCGTCACGACAAAAAAAAAAAAAGAAAAATTGCCGCAACACGGGACATCCCACCGTGTCACGGTACTGTTCACCGTGACACGGTGGGCCTGAGCAAAAAAAATAATAAAAAAAAGAAGGGAAATTGCCGCGACACGGGACATCCCACCGTGTCACGGTACTGTTCACCATGACACGGTGGCCCTGAGAAAAAGAAAAAAAAAAGGGAAAAATTGCCGTGACGTGGGAATTTGTAACGTGTCACGGGACCTTTTCACCGTGACACGGTGGAATTTCAGGTTTTCCGTTTTATTTTATTAGTGGCACATTCGTTGCGGATTCATTGTTCGGGTTTTTATTTTCATTCTTCCATTGCGTCCGACTCCTTGACTCGGATAAATAAATACTAAATAAAAGTCATTGTAATTTTTATTTTTAAGGCTGAAATAAATGTGCTATTATTATTAAAACAAATGCGACTACAAGTATTGGCATTATATGCCTTATTTTAAATAAAAATTATAAATCATAAAGCAAAGCACTATTGATCTAATCTCTCTTCTCTTTAGGAACATCCTTCTCTTGGTCAATTAGGTCGGCCTTCACCATTAATGTGTCTTTCGTAGCCCGAACCGTCACACCCCTAGTCGAACTTTCACCCTTTTCACCTTTCTTGAATTTTTTTGGTTGTTTCTCCCTATAGACCATCTTTTCTTTACCCTTCCCTTTCACATAATTATTCTTTCTTGGCATTATAGGAGTCTTAAACTCAATCCCTTGTGTTCTCGGACCTAGACGATCTTTAGGAGGAGCTTTCTTATTTCCAAGACGATTCTTCACATCAGACTTGCGTGATCCGAATCGTTCCCTCCTACTTCTAGAGTTCAACCATGCCTTGTATGCACTAGATAAAGGAGGAGGAGCTTGGTCACTTGCAGAAACGGTCCACAAAGGTCTTCCAATCCAATAAGCCTCGTACTTGTGAACGTTACTTTCATGCAACGATACTTCACGAGGACTATCGTTATAGCGTGGAATTACTTGTTCAAGTCCATACTGCCGCATAAGTCTAGAAGGACAATAAAAGGTCAGTTTTGAGATACTAGGAACACGACAATATGGAGTATCATTCTTGCCAACCATCCTAGTAAGCCTCCACCAAGGCACCACCCAACGAATGGAAAATTCTCTCTTTGCAAAGAAATTTTTCCAATCTTCATACGACATGTTCGTAGAGTAATTCTTTTTCCTGCGGACTAGGTCGTTAGGGCCACATTTTTCAACATCGTCGGGGGCTTCGAATAGTTCCAAACGCTCCATCAACCAAATCTGTAAAAAAAAAAAAAAAAGAAAGAAAAAATCAGTCGAAAAAAAAAACGTGTAAAATATTCCCGTGACACGGGATTTCATCCCGTCTGACGGGAGAAGTTCCCATGTCACGGCAGCAAAAAAAAAATATTATCAAGCAGATTCCCGTGACACGGCAGGTTTTGCCGTGTCACGGCAGACACCCACCGTGACACGGTGCCTGTTTTGTGTCACGGGGGCTACTCGGAGCGTATTTTTACCTGCAGTAGTACCAGAGAGCCCTTCCTGATGGCTTTCCAGTCAGCTTTTGCCTCGTCAAGACCACGAAATGTCTCTCCAAGGCACGTCGGCATAGGAGATCTTCCAGATTCGACATGTTCAAGCACAGACGCTAGACAAGCATGTCCTACCCTACCGTTTGCAAATAAGAGCTTGCTAAACATGCAAAAAATATATGCCCTTCTACGATATACATGATAAGACTCAGAGATAGGGCGATTAAAATATAAATTAGCAAGTTTTTCTAAGTCTACTTCATTACCACAAACAATTCTATTCAAATCTGGATCTGTTAGATTCAGATGGCGTTCAAAATCTTGGTAATAATATTCACGTAGGGCAGGCATGGCAATAAGATTTCTAGCAGGAAATCCAAAGATTGCGCCGAATTCCTCCGGCAAGGGACAGATTTCATCATAATCAAATTTGAAACAGTGTGTTTCTGGACTCCAATAATCTAATGCTGCCCTAAGAAAATCATGTTCAATAGCTACGTGTCGCAGGGCTAGCAAACCCTTGACATGAAATAATTCTAACTCTCTTTTTTCAGCATTGGTCAAAGAATAAGACCAGTCGCGCAATGTATTATCAAAATTTTGAGACATGATTATTGAAATATGAAATTATAAATTATTTTGTGTTTCGTAATTATTCATATCATGAATAAACTGGTCTTATTTTATAGCAAAAGCGCTCGAAATTGCCCAGAATTTATCTTTTCATACGCGTAAAACACACCGCTGAGTAATACGCGTCCCGTGACACGGAAAGTTCCACCGTGTCACGGGAACTTTTGCCGTGACACGACAAGTTCTGCCGTGACACGGTACACAGTGCCGTGTCACGTCACTTCACGCGTTTTCTTTTTTCATCTTTTCCCGTATCTATCCGGATTTTTATAGTATTTTATCTTCACCGTCTATTTTTCAGTTTTTCTGAGAGTTTTATTTCTAATAAAATTCTCACTTTTTTTTATCTATATTCTTGTTATTATTATTCTCTTTATTTTATTTATTTATTTATTCATCACTTTAAGATTTTATTTCTTTATCACTTTATTTATTTTTTTGTCTTTTTATTTCTTTTTATTTTGGGGAAGGTAATTTCATTTATTTTATTTCTTTATCATTTTATTTTTTGTCTTGGGGAAGGTAATTTCATTTATTTTATTTCTTTATCATTTTATTTTTATTTCTTTTTCTTTTGGGGAAGGTAATTTTAATTTATTTTGCTTGTCTTTTTATTTCTTTTTCTTTTGGGGAAGGTCGGTGCCCTCCATTACTCCACTTATGTTTTTTTTCGTCGCGTCGTTAATAAATACACAATCACACACAAGGAGTTTCAAGCACACACTAACACACAATAATAAATACATAAACCATGAATAATGTACAAAGAGTCGTAATAAATAAACATGTCAAGTGTCATCATAGTATGTACAAATAAAAACCCTTGGTCAAAAGTCTCTAGAGCAAGAGTCAGTATCATCTCCACCCTGCGCATATGGGAACGGTGAGCCGAAGAGTCCCTCCACCATCCGAGTACGGGGAGTAGTGTCCCTACTAGTCCCTGTAACCCCAGCAGTAGTCAAGCTCAAGGCAGGACCCCTCCAGCCGGAAAACAGTGTAGACTGGCCCAAAGACACTGGAATCGTCGGTGAAGGCATCGTCCCATACATCGGAATTGAGAACAAGCCCGACACCGGTGGAGGAATCCCGGACAATGGAGCTGAAAATGAACCAGGATCCAAGGGAGTCAAAACAGACCCAAGCTCAGGCTGCGGAGGCTGTGAAAACAACTGTCGCTGCCCCTGACTCTGGCCCGGAAAGCGCTGGGAAGACTGAGGCTGCTGCCACTGAGCCTCCTGAAATGGCTGAGTAGTCTGAGGCTCTTGCTGAGAATGAGAACGCCGGCGAATCTCAGGAGATCGTCTACCACGACCAAGCTCCTCCTCGTCCGAGCCTCTAGGCCTCGAGCGCGAGCGGGACCTCCGTCGCTCCTGAAAGATACAAAATCAAAAGGTGTCAACAATGCAAAATAAAACAAATGGTAGAAGTGAAAAAATGAATGATACCTCAAGCCAGGGAAGTACTCGCAGAACCATAGCTGCGATGAAAAGTAATCTTTAGCACATGAGTCGAACAAGTTAAAGTCAAATAAAAAGGGAAAAGATCATCATCTCTACGACTCTCCACAGACCATAGACGGTGATGGGAGACTCGTCATTCAGCTGCCGACAGCCATGACGTAGCGATAAGAGGAGATCAGCGTATCCAAGGCTGGCCCAGCTATAGGATCCTATCTCATGGATCCTGACCAGAGCAGGGAGGTAGCAAAGGAGTACACGTGAACTCCTATCGGGAGAAAGGGTCATAGAGATCAGGATCAGGATGAAGATCCGCACTTGTCGCTCAGCCGTCGTATCCTCCATGTCGAAGCCACGAGCTAAAACTGAAGCCAGCTCCGATCGTCCGCTCCTAGGACCACCTCGAGACACCGGTCGGGACCTGATGTGCTGAACGATCGGACCCAACAAATCAGCTATCTCAGCCGATCCCTAAGACAGATCAGATATCTGAGCTACATCCCGGTCGGTGAAGCGCAGCCCGCTGATCATACTGAAGTCTAGGGGGGTCACCGTCATCTCCCCCCAACCAAAATGAAAAGTGTTGGTAGTATCCCAGAAATACTCTAACAATGCGCGAACGACCGTCGCACCACAACCCCGGGGGCTGCAAAACCCTACAACCGCCGTGTAGAAATCTACTAAGCCAGCCGATTCCCATAGGGCGTTCGTAGCAGGATCCCTCGTAATGATCTGGTGAAGTCGAGGGATCAAATCGTCGGCTCCGGAACCATGGTGGCGAAGCGTGCCATCGACTATGCCGGAGAGTGGGCGATGGGAGACATGGTTTTCACGGCTGAAAACCAACTGGTCTGGAGTCCACGGAGGTGGAACCCACCTACCCCTACTCGTAGAAGTCCGAGGCTCGGACTCTAAGACATCGTCGTCCATGCCCTCAGGAACGGTGGGAGTATCCTCCCGAAAAGCCCGACACCGGTCGTGGGTAGAAAGATCGCAATCTCGTCGTCTAGGCATGCTATTATAAAAATCTAAATGCTTAGCATCATTTCCTAAGACATTTAATTCAAGTTGCATATTTATAAAAATAAAAATCTAAATACTTAGCATCATTTCCTAAGTTATTTAGTTATTTATTGAATTATATGCTAAATTTTTACCTCCAGGCTAAAAATTGGCAAAATTATGGTATTTAGTTTCTCCTTGACAAACTAATACTACAGTTCGTTATTTATTGAATTATATGCTAAATTTTTACCTCCAGGCTAAAAATTGGCAAAATTATGGTATTTAGTTTCTTCATGACAAACTAATACTACAGTTCTCCTAGCCGCATGATACTATGTTCTCCATGACAATGTAGTACATATGCAAGATATGAATCAATACATCATTTCACAAGGTTTACCACCATTTTTTCACCATTTCAAGTACAGAGAAGTAACGTGAACATCATTTCACAAAGTAGTACCCAAAAATGGTGATTTGCTCAATTCTCCATCAAATCATGTAATTTTTGTCTCAAATTTCTCACAAACACACATACATACATATACAAGTAAAATCATGGCAAGAATTTCAACATAAAACCTCAAAATCAAAAATCCCCAAATTGATTTTTAAGGGTTTTTCATGAAATTAATTTTGAAGCAAATTTGAGGCACAAATTAAGAAGAACTTACATAGGTCCTTGTAGAGGGTCGAAAATGAGGAAGATAACAAGAATTAGAGCAAAATTGGTGGAAATTTGAGCTCCAAAAGCTCGAAGAACTTCGAAGAGTTGCGCGTCTAGAATCGGTGCTTCCAGTCACGCCACTTGGAGACGCGGTCCATCACCACCATGTAATCTCTAGTGGTGCTCAAGATGAGCCAGCCGTCCGTATCCGCGTCCAGCCTAGTCAGTGAGTGCATCTCACAGAAAACTGCAAAGTCTGGCTCGAATCCCTTGCAGATGCACGTCACCAGGTACCCAAAAATGTTCAACCAGCTGTTTGGCATCAACTGGAAGAGAGCAATATCATACTCGTCCAAGATTGTGCGGACGAAAGGATGGAGGGGGAAGCGCAGTCCAACGTCTAAGGCCGCCCTGTAGACGCTGAAGGATCTTTGGCGCGGCCTCTCTTCTTCCCAGGCGGCCAAAGCGCGGGACTTCCTTGGAGGCTGGATCTCAAATCCTTCCCCAAGGAGGAGGAATGCCTTGTATTCCTCAAAGTTGTGGTTCAGGTAGCCCAAGGCCGTGCTCTCCACCATGCAGGCGTACGGATCCTTGAAGTTGTCAATGTTGGCAACCTCCTCCTCGGCTGCCTCTTCGCCCTCTGCGGCCGCCGCTCCACCCTCGGCCACATTTTCAGCTTCGCCTTCCTCTCGTTGAGGAGCGCTCCCAAACTCGGAGGACAACACTCTATCAAGGTCAGCTGCCTCCGCTGAGCTGCGGCTCCTAGAACTATGGCCGCCCCGGGGGGAGATTGTGTCTTCAAGTGGCCGTTTGCCCTTATCTTTGGCACTGGCCGCCTGACTCCCAGTAGGAGGAGCTGTGCGAGGGGGCATGTCAGACGGTTCGTTAAGAGAAATCCCCGTTCTTGGTCTGTCCGACCTGCCATATCGAAGATAGAGTTCTGAAGGAGTGGGGACGGACGCATCAGCGTCCGCTCGAGAAGAGGAAGGAGGCCCCTCACAGAGTAGCAACTCGGCCCATCCATGACCGAGCTGGCATATTGGGGGAACCTCAACCCCGGAGTTTGCCCGGACGTTCCCCCCATTAAAGGAGCGCCTTGAGTTCTTTGACGCTCCTCAAATGAGGAAGTTACTTCCACGGCCGAGCAGTGAGTACCCGTGGAAGCGGTCGTAGGAGTGGTAGAAGGGGTCTCAGCATTAACATTGTTTGGGTCGTAAGGAGGCCTAGGGTTCACCAGACTTCCGTCTGGATTTCTGGCCGCATGACGGTCGTGCGTTTGCATCGTCCGTGCCATGTTCGACTGCAGGGACAGAGAAGAATGGGTGGATGTGAGTTGGTACACACTAGAAATGGACCCACTCCATGAAGGAGACAACTCGTCTCCGTCCACTCTAGACTCCTCAGTCCCAGGCGAACGGCCGGCCTCATGAGGAGAAACGGACGAAGCCGAGTGTTGAGCCAGCTTTTAAATAAACAAAGAAATAAAAAGACAAGGAAAAGAAAAACAGGCGGCCTACCTCTGTACGTGTTGAAAACTTGGAAACCTTGAAGATTGATCGGAAAACTCAACCTATGTCACCGGAAAACTCAAACGCGTGGCGGAGCTCTTGAAGATTCAAAGGAAAAAACAGTTTCTCTCTCTAGAAGCTCTGACTTCTCTCTAGAAAATGTAAAGTTCCAAAGTGCCAAAATGAAGTCAAACCCCTTGTATATATAGGAAAAATTTATGGGGGTAAGATAGTAAATTCAACTTTTCCGCCTAACTCAGCTGAATGGTTACAATTTGAAAAAATGACCTAGAATTTGGAAGGACAACGAGCAACTCCGTTAAACAGAAAGGACGACCTAATAAACGGCGCGTCCAAGGGAAAGTTGGCAGAACTAAAGCTCTCTCCGAAATGGCAGGACGGTCGCAAAAATCGACGGCCTAGTCTCGTCCGCGCCGCTTGAATAGACAGGCGTTCGCCCTAAAATTGTCAGGCGGACAGAAAGTTGACAAAACCCTAATACATCTGTACGCGCTAAAGCTATTAAAGGTCAGAGGAGCCGGCCTGTAAGCGTACGAGCCATCCCCTCATAGGGGCAAATGTTGAGGGTAAAAATACCTCGTATACGTGGACCAATCCCATAGTGACACGTGGCCCAATTATAGGGTGACACGTGTCAGCACGGGAAGATGCCACGCAATCCAGAGTTCTTAAGGTCTCAGGCCAATCCCATAGTGAGACGTGGCCCAGTTAAAGGGTGACACGTGTCACCACGGGAAGATGCCATGTGTTTAGGCAATATGATCCTTCTAAAAATCAGCACGCCAAAAAGCCCTAACAACGTCAGGGCCCAAATCCCGAGAGATGACACTGAAAGCCGCAAAACGGCGCCCCCAGAGTGGCACGTGGCATTCGCTGATTGCGCAGCCAATCACGTCACGCAAATATAGGGTATAAACCCTATAGAGGGGCACGAGTCCCACCCCTATAAATACCCCAATCATTTATGATGGGGGAGATTCAGACAATTAAAAACAACAGAGCATTAAATAGCTCCAACTTCTCTCTACTTTCTCTCTCTAGCCATTTCCGTTCTGATCACTGACTTGATCGTCGGAGGCGAATATTCCGTTGATCGGAATATTCGTGGTTTTGCAGGTGGGACCAACGCATTGCCAGCAGAGCGTGACCAGTATCCCAGGAAATCCAAAAAAGACCCGAAACAATAAGCATTGGATATTCTTTGACTCGATCATGCATGGATATGAATATGAATGTGGCCGCACCTCGATGTGAGGTTGCCTACGTATACGTTAGGAATCATGCCGAACGTAGCTCTAACCGAACTTTGCACAAGTGTATGTACACCTCAAAGAGGTCTTTCAAGGGTTGTAATGTGGTTAAGTTGATGGTTTAAGGAAGAAAGGGATAAAAGGCTCAAGACCCGAGAGAATCCCCAAGATGTGTAATTTTGAATTTTGCAAGTTTATTTTCAACTTTTTTTTTTCTTTTTATTCTTTTGAATCAATGTAGACAATCTCAGATCATGCGGTCCATCACTCACTTAGCATTCATGTTTCTCAGGCACGGTACCAAGCACTCGATGAGAGACGCAATTTGAGACGTGTTCATATCAAAGACATTGGAACACTTGCCTTTAGACATTGTTTTATTGTTACTTTGCTGCTTTCTTCTTCTTTTTTTTTTTTTTTTTTTTTACTTGCTTTTTGAATGTTATACAATTACACATCTTCCAATCCCAGGGTTAAGTGAATGTGGGTTGAAGAAACGAAGGCCAAACGTTAGACGAGGCTCAAAATGGTTGATGAAGAAATGGAATGTGATTGAACGGTTAACAGGGAATGACATGGTTGCAAAGGTGCCTCAAGTCATTGGTGTACCTTGGGTAATTGATTTTTTTTTTTTTTTTTTTTTTTTTTTTTTTTTTTTATTGAGAATGAATGAATGAATGAAAAATTCTATGATCGAGATGTAAAGGAAAATTGCTCATTTTATTAATGGAAAAGGTGAACGAAACCAATGAAACATATAAAAAATTTAAAGTGGAAAACCTATGCTAGACATGAATGGGGGAATGGAGAAGAATGATAAAGAAAGAAATCATGAAATCTTGCACGAAGGATCTGCGTGCCTTGTATTCATTACTTCTTGCCGCCTGGAGGGACAGGAAGTTTGTTTGCATCCATCAAGTCTTGAATGACATCCTTCAAATTCCAACATTGCTCTGTAGTGTGGCCCCTTCCTTGATGGTACTTACAATGGGCATTGGGATTCCATTTGGCGCTCCTTTCTTCAGGTTTTGGCTCTATAAATGGCCCAATAGGTGTGATCAAGCCTTGACTGTAAAGGCGATCAAAGGCCGCATCATAAGTCATTCCTAAAGGAGTGTAAGTTCTTTTCTTCTTGGGCAATGGAGTATCAAGAGCTAACACTTCATTGATATCAACTTGGCTTATATTGTTGGTAGTATTTTCGTGCTTAGAAGACGAAGAAGAAGGATGGTCGTTCTTCTTGTTTTTCCAAGTGTTATTATTGTTACTACCAGCAGTCTTTATTAGCTCATCCTCGTTATTGATGCCGATGTCGTATACAGCTTCGAAAGTGTTCAGTGGAAGAAATTTGAGATGTTCCCTATATTTATGAGTCAGATTTTGAATAAAGAGGCGAACCATCTCTCTTTCTTTGGGGGGATCTACCAAGAGTGAAGCTGTTTCCCTCCACCTGTTCAGGTAAGCGGTGAAGCCTTCATTCTCTTTCTGTTTGAGAATGGAGAGTTCACGTTCAGAAGTTTTAGTTTGAATGTTACACTTGTAACGATTCATGAAACTGTCGGTGACATCTTGCCAAGTCGCAGTATGCTTGGCATCTAAGGAATAAAACCATTGTTGGCAAGCATGTTCTAAGGAGAGAGGGAACACCGTAGGGAAGAGTGTTACGTCCAATCCCTTAAGAGCCATGGTTGCAGAGAACGCCTTCAAATGGAATATTGGATTGTCAGTATGCTTGAACTTTGGAATATCAGCAGTGGAGAACTTTTCAGGGAGTCTATCCTTCACATCCAAAGGAGTGGGAGGCCGTTCAACATAAGTGAAATCCTCAGAGATCTTACTCATTTTTTCCTTCAGTTTGTCAAGGGTGGAAACAGTGACCTTGTTTTGTTCCATGGTAGTGACCCTAGTGGTAAGGGTTTGCATCATGGAAGACAGTGCCTCAATGGATTTGTTGATGTTCTCAATGTCTTCTTTAGTGGCCATTGAAAGGTGATGAGTAACGGAGATGACAAAGTTCTCTTTGAACGCCTATTAGATCTGAGAGATTGTTGCGGTAATGGCTCGAACCGTATTGATCTATCCCTGTTCCTTGACCAATTACTGTGAAATAAAATAATTCACTTAATTGTTTGACTCATTGCTCAAGATAGGAAAGGAAGGAAAAAAAATAGACATTTGAAAACAGGTGAGAAAACTCCACTCATTTTTTTATTATGACGAAAAAAGGGTGCATGAACCTAGTATACGATCATAAACGACCTGGTGCATGACTCGAGTCGGAACATAAAGAAAGTGTGTGGACTATACTTGACTCGTGAGTGACTAAGTGATATCATAAGACTCGGGGTATGATCGTATGGCTAGACATGTGAACAATAACCAAAATGACTGACGCGAGGACCAAATTAACACGGAAGACTTGACTGACGTGTTTTTTTTTTTCCGTGCCATGGTGGACATTCCCGTGCCACGGTACGGTACACCGTCAGACGGTGCACTGTACCGTGACACGACAATTTTTTTTTTGGAAAATCCACCGTGTCACGGTGGAAATTGCCGTGACACGGTGAACATTTCCGTGCCACGGTACGGCACCCCGTCAGACGGTGCACTGTACCGTGACACGACAATTTTTTTTTTTTTTTTTTTGGAAAATCCACCGTGTCACGGTGGAAATTGCCGTGCCACGGTGAACATTCCCGTGCCACGGTACGGCACCCCGTTAAACGGTGCACTGTACCGTGACACGGTAAATTTTTTTTTTTTTTTTTTTTTTGGAAAATCCACCGTGTCACGGTGGAAATTGCCGTGACACAGTAAACATTCCCGTGCCGTCAGACGGTGCACTGTACCGTGACACGGCAATTTTTTTTTTTTTTTTTGCTAAAATCCACCGTGTCACGGTGGAAATTTCCGTGACACGGTGAACTTTCCCGTGCCATAGTAAACATTCCCGTGCCACGGTACGGCACACCGTGACACGACAATTTTTTTTCTTTTTTTTTTTTTTAAAAAAAAAATCTATAATTTTGAAATTCTACTTGTTTATTTTTAAAGGGAGGATACCATCCGACTTACTCCGAAAAAAAAATGACACAAAAACAAGACTTCCCTAAAATACGGTAAAAAAAGTGGTGCACGACTTAAAGCAAAAAGTGTGTGAACACGACATGTGAGTGATTAAGTGAAGTTATAGACGCGTGTTTTGACCGTATAGCTAGACATGACACCAAACTGGACACAACATTCGCACAAAAATCGAAAAAAAAGACTGACAGGACACTTTCCTGGGCACCGTGTCACGGTGCAGACTGTCGTGACACGGTGCAGTCTGCCATCAGACGGTAGACAGCCCCGTGTCACGGCACTGTTCACCGTGGCGCGGCAGAACATGCCGTGACACGGTGCGCAGTTCCAGGTCAGTTTTGTGATTTTTCTAGATTTTAACAGATTTTAGATCCATACTAATTACTATGTGAGAATAAAAACCCTCGGTCATGGGTTAAACAAAAGAGCAAACACATGAAGGTTAGCACCAAACAACCACATAGCATTTAGGCACGATGATGTAAAAAGTTCGCAACCTAGAGTCAAGATCTATGTTCAACTATTGGTTAAGCTTTAGGTGTCAAAAGGGTACCATGGTTAAGAGTTTGGACGCGTTAGCAAGGCAGCCTCCCTTGAGGGTGTATGCCAACGGGCGGCTCCGCGAGTTCGTGATGAAATCGAACTCGACTCTATGGTTTGGGTGGATTTAATAACTCGGATGAACCCTTATTGCCATGAGCGTTTTTGGGTCGATAGAGCTTAAATCCCCCGGGGCTAAGACGCATGTAGAACACATACGTTTTTTCAGAAAAATCGAAGGAAGTCGACTGTGAGGAAAGAAAATAAGCCACCGGAATGATTTTAGGACTGCCGTGACACGGCAAAAATTCCTGTGTCACGGTACTGTGCACCGTCAGACAGTGCACTGTACCGTGACACGGCAGTCAGAAGATCGCCTACGTTAAAAGCATGTGGTGAATATGCTTGGCACTCATAGGAAGTGGGAATTGACATAATACAATTAGGGACAAATAAAGTAGGGAGCCGCCAACAAGTTTTTAAGGAACTTGTAAACCGTTCACGGATCATAAAAAGGCAACCACGATAAGGGACAACGATAGGCAACAACGATTGACCCGTGAAGGTTACACCCCATTCATAATCCATGAGATTACTAACTCCATATGGTTCGGAACCACGAAAGGAGGATCGGGGATGATGGTACGAAGTGAGTCATGGAGTCACATTCGCCCGTATTGGCCTCTACTCGATTCTTATAGTGAAAAGCCTTCCTGTGATCTCAAAGGCATACAAACAATAATTCAATTCGCTCCAAACTATTATTTAACTAAATTGGTTTAATATTAATGCACACATAATTCTAAAAATTTGGTGATCACTTCAATTAATAACAAGATTAAAAGGATCCTAAATCGGTTGTCCAAATTATCTTATTAGGCGTGATTTTCAATTACATATTCCCTTTAAACATGCAATATGGTGATCAAAATAGAATAAAATCAACATTCATATTTAAAACCAATTTAATCACAATTCCAACAACATAAAAATCGTTAGAAAAATAATAATAATAAAAAGAGCATGATCCTTACTTTGAATCTGTTTGCTTGCAACTACAAAATAATAAACGAGTTAGTAACTTCAAGGAAATAATAAAACAATAACTAAATTAAATTAAATAAAATAAGGTTGATTTTGGGGCCAAACCCTCAAACGATTCTACCTTTCACGCTTTGGCCTAAGGATAGAACCTCGAGTAAAATATGGACTCCTTTGAGTACTTGAAGAAGGAATTTTGAAGTAAAAAGGGTAGGCTAGTGTTTAGGTTAAAAGCATAGAAGAGAGAAAATAAGAATAATAAAATTCTAGTTGCCCCGTACATCAGAAATGAGGGGGTATTTATAGGGAAAATGTGCTGAGGGAGCACACGGAACCCTAAAATGATAAAAAACCTAAAAAAGTATCCCGTGACACGGTCAAACTGTACCGTGACACGGGAAGCTCCACCGTCAGACGATACACTTTCCCGTGACACGGTACACTTTTGGCGTGACACGGGAAATTTTCAGAAAACGGGATAGAAAACGCGTCAAGGGTTTACGCGGAAAAGACACAGAATGTCCCGTGTCACGGCAGACCTCCCGTGTCACGGGAAATCCCACCGTCAGACGGGAAGGATTCCCGTGACACGGTGGTAGTCTGCCGTGGTGCGGGAATTTCCAGTCCCTTTTCCGTCTAAATTCATTTTTAACCCTAATTTCTTTCGGCTTTTTAAGTGCCGATTGATAATTTCGGGCCTTTTCTGGCTTTTATTATTCGGGCTAAAATAAGAAAACAATTAAATAAAAATAAATAAAAGGTTTGGGCCAAAAATAAAAAATAAAACAATAAAATAAAAAAGGTTTGGGCTTAAAATTAACTAATAAGTTTGGGCTGAAATTAAAACTATGCTTTTACCAAACAATAAGACTAATCCATGGACTGTTCAAAAATATGAATTTAATAAAATACGATTTTTTAAGCACTCTCGGGATTAAATACTAAACCCGACCAATAGTGGCGGTGAAAGGTTGTTCACCATCGGGTTTGGTTTTGGGGAGACATTTTTAGGTGTCTACAGCGTCCAACCCCAGGCCTTGGCGCCTGGAACCAGGCTTGGCGCCAGGCGCTAGCCATTGGCGCCTAGCGCTAGCCACTGGTGCCTGGCGCCAGCTAGCCAGGGTTGGCGCCAATCCTGTTTTGCGATCGTCAGACTCTGTTATGTTAAATTATCTTTTTTGGCTGATTTTCTCTATAAATATCGTATCAAAAACTCCGTTTTCATTCACCAATTCACCAATTCTCTCATTCTCAAGTATTCTTTAGCATTCTTTTCTTTCTTGCTTTTTCATACAAAATTCCGCATTCACAAGTTCTAGAAACACCTAGCCATATTCGAAGTTGCCTTCGCCCTAGACGTGAAAGGTTTTAATTTCTGAGGGTTTGGTCCCAAATCTCTATTTCAATTATTTAATTTAATTGCTTTGATTATTATTTTCCTTGAAGTTACTAACGTGTGTATTTTGTTATTAGAAAGAGGTACGAGGCATCAAAGTAAGTACTTTATTGATTTATTGATATTATGATGTAGAAATCATGTTTATATTGTTATTATGATTCCTAGTATCATGTCTAGGTTATTTTTAATATTAAATATGATTGCTATGATGCCTTTTATTCTCTTCCTAATATTTATTCATGTTAGTATCATGTTAGGGTTAAAGATTTGATTTTTATCGCTTAGTGACATGATAGGGTTTGTTATTAATCTTGTTAGTATCATGCCTAGGATCTTGCTATTTTTATTATGCTTTAATATTAACATGAACATGATTGTGATTATAATTGTTATAATTTATGATGATTGTGAATATTATTGTTATTATTATTTTGATGATGATTATTTATTATAATTATTATTCATGATATTGATTATTATTATGTTGCTTGATACACATTATTTTTATATTTATTGCTTGATCACGCCTTTATTGCATGTTTAAAGGGAATTTGTATTTGCAATCATGCTTAATAAGATAATTAATAATCTTGTTAAGGTTAATTTGATTATAAATTCAAGTGATCGCCAATAATAGTTTGTTTGTGCATTAATATTCAACCAACATAGATTAAACAGGTTTAGGGGTAATCCTATTGATTGCATGTTAGTCAGAAAGCGCACATGAATACGAGCAGAATAAAGTAGAGGCCTATTATTAGGGCAGGTTCAATCTCTTTTAGGTTGGATTTGTACCATCATCCCCGGGCCCTTATTTGGTTCATGACCTTATGGAGTTGACGATCTCTTGGATCGTTAAGGGGTGTAACCTTCACCTCGTGAACGGTTTACAAATTCCTTAAAAACTTGTTGGCGACTCTTTTGCTCTATCTTCTTCCCTTTTGGACGCCACCGTACTTTAGTGTATGATCACAGTGGGGTTCAAGCTAGTGGGATTTTAAAAGCTTGAAATTATTCCCTACAATTTTTGGCGACTCCACTGGGGAGGATTTCTATTTTAATTCTTGAATTTGTTTCGGCAATGATCTAGAATGAGTGGATGAGACTCGAAAAGTTCTAAGTATTTCATGTGCGTAATTTTGATTAACATTATTGTCATATGCATAAAAAGGATCTCATTGGAAAGACCATCCGTAATGAGTCAAAAATATAGGATTTTACACGTAGGAAATTTGAGAAATGTCTTTCACAACTAGGACTGAAATAACACCGCGCGAAACTGGAAAATTTTATTGAGCACAGAAAGCTGCTGAGGCATGTGGGAAGTAGCGTCAGGGGCCAGAGCTTGGCGCCACACTTTTAGCCGTAGCGCCAGACGCCAGTATTGGCGCCAGGCGCTACAGTTAAAAGTTGGCGCCAGTCTCTGTTTGCTGGCGCCAATTTCCCCCAATACCGAGCCAGAAATATGCGTTCTAATTTCGACCGGTTTTTTGTATTGTTTGCTCGATCCTACTTCCTGATTGAATTTTTTCTCACTTTTCTGAAACCCATATGTGTTCTACATATGGACATAACCCTCTGGGAATTCATGCTCCATCTACCCGATTGAATGCTCCTGGCAACAAAGGGTACATCCGAGATGTTGAATTCATCAAACCATGGAAGTGAGTTTTTTCTAAAACTCGCGGTGTCCCATCCACTCGCGCCAACCCTTCACGTTTAGGCTTCCGCGCGGTGCATCCGGACAATTAACCATGGACCCTCTATTGACTAAACCATATCCCGAAATTTAGAGAACTAGAGCCATGGTTAGGTTGCAAACTCATTGCATCATATTGTGCCTACTTGACTAATTGTGCATATATATCCTATGTTTCTCTTAACCGTTTGTTGATTTGTGTTGAGACTAAAATTAATGACTTAAAGAACTTTGCCTATTTAATTAATTAATTAACTAATTTGAGTCAATAAAGTTTTTTTTTTATTGGAATTGACCTAGTACGACTTTAGGCATACCCCAGTTAACTAATAATACCGAAAACAGTCCCAGACCGAAGCTCCAATATCGGCGCCAAAGTCTGAGCTGTAGCGCCACATTATAGTGTGTAGCGCCAGACATTTACTAAATTCTCTGGCGCCAATCACCATAATGCGACGCCAGTCTTGTCGCTTGGCCGACAGTTCGGATTATTTGTCGAGTCATCACCTAATGTCTAATTAATCAGTTTTCTGTTTAATTCGGTTAATTTTGCTGACAATAATGCTTAATTGAATCAATGTTCGAGTTTAGGCACTAAGTCCCATGGTCTTACACAAGAGTCCAAGCATGTCACTTACACTCAATGCACACACCAATACACATGTTTTGACCATGATTAAGAGAGTCTTGTGTGCGCGCCTTTTTCGTCATTTTTTTAGGGGGTAAGTCGGATATTAATCCTCCAATAAATAATAATACTTAGTTCCCTAAAAATATGTACATTTTTTTTAAAAAAAAAAAACCATAAAGTCAAGTTAATTCGAGTCAAGTAATTAAAACGCAAATTGGCTTAATTTACAGTGCGTGGTCAAGAAAGGAAGGACGATTAATCAAAGATAACCTCTTCGTACAAGTCCAACTTTTCGACAAACCTATAGCCCGCAAGAGGAAAGCAAGAGTTATAATGGCAACTCAAGAAGAAGTCAACGATCTCAAGAACCAACTGGCTACTGTAACTGAGACACTGAAGCTTCTCGCACTTAAGATCGATGATCCCGTGAAACAACAACAAATGGACCTCATGCAAGAGAGCCTGAGCAAGTTATCCAGTGACTACAAGTTTCAAGAACTCACATCCCAAGGGGTCTTGGTGGATAAAGATCTTCTTCCGCAGAAGTTCAGCGCCAACGACATCCCAAAATTTAGGGCAATTGACAACCCTTACTTCCATTTAAGAGCATTTGAAACAATAATGAGTATCAAGGGTATCGATAAGAAAGTCTTCCCTTCTCTGTTCTCACTATCTCTCGAGACCGTTTGCCAACAATGGTTCTTTTCTCTCAAAAAAGAAAAGACCTCTACTTGGGAATCCATAGCAAACGCTTTCGTTGATAGGTACAAATGCAACATTCAAGTCGAAACTGACCATAGAGAACTTGAAATCCTCAAACAGAAAGAGAATGAAGGCTTCACTTCTTTCTTTAACAAGTGGAGAGAAACCTCAGCTAAAATGATCGAGGTACCAAGTGAAAAAGAGTCCGTGAGAATGTTCATTAAAAATCTCCAAGAAAAATATTCCAAACATCTTAAATATCAAAATAACCTTCATACCTTTAAGGCTGTTTATGATATTGGGATCAATATTGAAGATGACTTGGTTAAATCTAAAGCTGCCAACAATAACTCCAACAGTGGTTGGAAAGGAAAGAATAACGACAATCCTTCTTCTTCCAAAACCTCTCACTCAAATAATGTTAGCACCTTTAATCTAGGAGAAGTCCTCGCCATGAACAATCAAGGACAAAAGAAACCATTTAGGAGGAACTTCACTCCTATTGGCATGAGTTATGACACCGCATTTGATAGATTAAATGCAAAAGGTCTTATAACTCCCATTGGACCATTTGGGGATCCACCAGTTGAGAAGAGGTCGCCTAACTGGAACCCCAACGCACATTGCAAATATCACCAAGGTAGGGGCCATTCTACTGAAAGCTGTTGGAAGCTTAAGGAAGCTATCCAAGACCTAATCGATAGTAACAAACTGTCGTTGCCCCCTGCCAGTAAGAAGCCAAGTATTGATAATGCACCTCTAGCTCATACTTTGGCTATCTCCGATGAAGAAAGCGAAGTGGACCCCTCATCTCTCATTAAGCCTGTCAAAGCAACCAATGTCGAAGAAGGAGGAGAAGAGATCTTTTTCGATGTCAGAGATAACCTTCCAGAACCAGCAAACAAGGAAGACATACAATTTCTCACACTGTCTATGAGGGAGGCATCGCAACTATTACGTGAAGCTCTCAAAATTATGAACGAACTTCACAAGAAATATGATGAACTTCCATGTCCAAAGGATAAACCTAAAAGAGAATTCACACCCATAGGAATGACCTACGATGCTACTTTTGATCGCCTCTATGATCAAGGACTAATCAAACCTATTGGTCCAACAGAGGATCCAACACCAGAAAAGCGATCTCCAAGATGGGATCCCAAATCCTACTGCAAGTACCATCAAGGAAACGGTCATACCACAAATGAATGCTACAGGTTTCAAAACCTCATTCAAGATCTTGTGGAAGCTAATAAGATCTCTTTACCTCTAGCTAGAAAGGGAACGACTTATGAGGCAAAGTATTTTCCCTTACAAGTCACCGAAAAACCCAAGAAGAGCAATAGAGTTTACACTCCAATTGGGATCCCATATGCACAAATGTTCGAAATGCTCTCCGAGAGTGGCAAGGTCAAACCTCTCGAACCGAGACCATTTGAATCATTAAAAAGGACAAATAGATATTACTGTTAGTACCATCAGTTAGGGGGGCACACCCTAGAAAACTGTTTCAAATTCAAGGATTTGGTGCAGAAAATGATTGATGAAAAGGAATTAATCCAAGTTCAACAAGAAGAGGACATAACTGTTAATGGAGTATGGGACAGTGATGAAGAAGATGTCTACCTAAAGGACATAGTAGGACCTTCACCTTCTGTATCATACACCACAGATGACATTTGGGCTGAAGAAGATCCATCAATAGACGTCCTCACAAGATCCGGGAGAATGCAACCTCCCGTTTCAACACAACCTATGCCTACTGTACAACAAGTTCCCATACCTACCATCGAAGACAACGACATCGTTAAACAGTTTAAGAAGACAAAAGTTGAGATGAATGTATGGAAGCTCCTGGCAACATCTTGAGAACATAGGTTGGTTGTAATGAATGCCTTGGATAAAATCGGGATAGATTCCGACACCACTCCT
The DNA here is from genome assembly GCF_948465745.1 of Chenopodium album. Classification (NCBI taxonomy): domain Eukaryota; kingdom Viridiplantae; phylum Streptophyta; class Magnoliopsida; order Caryophyllales; family Amaranthaceae; genus Chenopodium; species Chenopodium album. Next base: position 10,494,734 of record NC_137842.1, on the reverse strand, counting down.
GAGGGACTAGCTAACTTCCTCACAAGTGACCTCCCTAGTCCGATTAATCTAAACACCTTCTCTGATAAAGATTTACCCCCAGAAGGTGACAAACACTACAAGGCGCTAAACCTCACGGTAGTCTTTAAAAGGATGAATGTTCCCATGACTCTTGTAGACAATGGATCAGCTATCAATGTCTGTCCACTTAGGACTGCGAGGATGCTCGGCATAAGGGATGAGGATTTAACTCCGTCCACACAAGGAATAAGAGCTTACGATAATACTCGCCGTCAAGCTCTTGGCAAAATAACCCTAAATGTGACGGCAGGAGCAATAGAACATGCTACTACTTTTCAAGTGGTAGACATCAAAGCCTCATTCAATCTGTTGTTAGGACGCCCTTGGCTCCATGATCTAAAGGCCGTCCCTTCATCTCTCCACCAACAAGTGAAAGCCATAGTTGGAGGAATTCCAATCACTATTGACGTTTCACCGATGAGAATCAAATCAATAGAAAATCCAATCATCAATGTGGAGCACGACGAAGATGACGAAGAACTATGAGGCTTTAACGAAGAAGTCTCCTTAATCCAAGAGGATGAAAGGACATCTCTTTGCCACGACCCCCATTCCAACATGATTATCAACACCATGCTGAAGAAACAAGGACACTTCCCTGGGATGACCTTAGGAAAGAAGAAGGAGATAGAAAAATCGATAGAGTCACCTGGCCTCCCTAAACTAGATACTTTCGGACTTGGTTTCGAACCGACTCGGAAAGATCTCAAGCGAGCCCAGGACAAGTTGAAAGCACGTAGGGACGCTCGCATTCAAAAGAAAGCAATTCCAATGGATTAGTACCCTCTTACGCTTAATGGTCAGTTTATAAAAGAAGGAGAGGAATATCCATGCTATGAATTTCCCGAGCCATTTGTTGTAAATGGCATACGACAACCAGGATTCGAGATTTTCTTGGATTGCTACTTCACTGAATGTAGACACCCATTTGTGTCTCCCCAAAACCAAACCCAGTGATGAGTACCTTTCACGTCAAATCATAATCGAATGAAACGAAAGTGTGGAAAGGTCTAGTGTTGCGGAAAGTTTTATTTCTTATCTCTTCTCTCTGTTTTTGAAAACTTTATTTTAAGAAAACAGCCAATCCTGTTTGGTTGGTCCATGATATGGGTCCAATAGTGGTGTAGTTGGATGGGGCTTGCAAAGACCTTTCCAATGATATATTATAAGCCCAATTCCGATGAATATTGAGGAAGTTATGGCCAATTTACTAAACTGGGCCCGGTTTGAGTTTTAAGTACGGCACAATGATCTAGGGGAGGGCCTAATATGATTTATCATTCCTAATGCAATTAGGAATGGTTTTGGTCTTCTAGAACATTCTAGAAGGTTTTATCATTCTTAATTCAATTAGGATTCTTCAGAGTTTTAATTAGATCAAATAGCATTTTCGACTGAAATTATATTATTTTATCTTCCAGTACAATAAAATTATCAGATTTTTGAAAACGCGTTAAAATCCGGTTTGGCGTCCAACCCCAGGCCTTGGCGCCTAGAACCAGGATTGGCGCCAGACGCCAGCCATTGGCGCCTGGCGCTAGCCACTGGTCTTGGCGCCAATGAGCCAGGGCTGGCGCCAAGTTGGTTTTTCGATCTTCAGACTCTGTTTTGATAAATTATCTTTTTTGGATGTTTTTCTCTATAAATATCGTATCAAAAACTCCGTTTTGATGGACGGATTATCAATACTCATTCACCATTCAATCATCTACATCTATCATTCACCAATTCTTTTATTCTGAAGTTTTAATAAATTCCGTTTTCAATCATCATCTACAATCATCAATCGTCAACAATTACTTTATGAATCATTGATCTTTTAGCATTCTTTCTAAACTTTGCTCTTTAATACAAAATTCCGCATTCACAAGATCTAGAAACACCTAGTCATATTCGAAGTTGCCTTCGCCCTAGACGTGAAAGGTTTAATTTCTGAGGGTTTGGTCCCAAATCTCTATTTCAATTATTTAATTTAATTTCTTTGATTATTATTTTCCTTGAAGTTACTAACGCGTGTATTTTGTAATTAGAAAGAGGTACGAGGCATCCAAGTAAGTACTTTAATGGTTTAATTGATTTTATGATGTAGATATCATGCTTAGATTATGATTCCTAGTATCATGTCTAGGGTGTTTTTAATATTAAGTATGATTTCAAGTATGATGCTTCCTATGTTCTTTCTAATGTTTATGATTATTTATTATGTTGCTTGATATGCATATTATTTATTCTTTATTGCTTGATCACCTTTTATTGCAGGTTAAAGGGAATTGGTATTTGCAATCATGCTTAATAAGATAATTAATAATCTTGTTAGGGTTAATTGTGATTATAATTCAAGTGATCACCAATAATAGTTTGTTTGTGCATTAATATTCAACCAACATAGATTAAACAGGTTTAGGGTTAATCTATTGATTGTATGTTAGTCAGAAAGCGCACATGAATACGAGCAGAATAAAGTAGAGGCCTATTATTAGGGCAGGTTCAATCTCTTTTAGGTTGGATTTGTACCTTCATCCCCGAACCCTTATTTGGTTCATGACCTTATGGAGTTGACGATCTCTTGGATCGTTAAGGGGTGTAACCTTCACCTCGTGAACGGTTTACAAGTTCCTAAAAAACTTGTTGGCGACTCTTTTGCTCTATATTCTTCCCTTTTGGACGCCACCGTACTTTAGTGTATGATCACAGTGGGGTTCAAGCTAGTGGGATTTAAAGGCTTGAAATTATTCCCTACAGTTTTTGGCGACTCCACTGGGGAGGATTTCTATTTTAATTCCTGAATTTGTTTCGGCAATGATTTAGAATGAGTGGATGAGACTCGAAAAGTTCTAAGTATTTCATGTGCGTAATTTTGATTAACATTATTGTCATATGCATAAAAAGGTTCTCATTGGAAAGACCATCCGTAATGAGTCAAAAAACATAGGATTTTACACGTAGGAAATTTGAGAAACGTCTTTCACAACTAGGACTGAAATAACACCGCGCGAAACTGGATGATTTTATTGAGCACAGAAAGCTACTGAGGCATGTGGGAAGTAGCGTCAGGGGCCAGAGCTTGGCGCCACACTTTTTGCCGTAGCGCCAGACGCCAGTATTGGCGCCAGGCGCTACAGTTAAAAGTTGGCGCCAGTCTCTGTTTGCTGGCGCTAATTTCCCCCAATACCGAGCCAGAAATATGCGTTCTAATTTCGACCGGTTTTTCGTATTGTTTTCTCGATCCTACTTCCTGATTGAATTTTTTCTCATTTTTCTGAAACCCATATGTGTTCTACATATGGACATAACCCTCTGGGAATTCATGCTCTATCTACCCGATTGAACGCTCCTGGCAACAAAGGGTACATCTGAGAGGTTGAATTCACCAAACCATGGAAGTGAGTTTTTTCTAAAAACTCGCGGTGTTCTATCCACACGTGTTAACCCTTCACGGTTAGGCTTCTACGCGGTGCATCTGAACAATTAACCATGGACCCTGTTTGACTAAACTATATCCCGAACTTTAGAGAACTAGAGCCATGGTTAGGTTGCGAACTCATTGCATCATATTGTGCTTACTTGCCTAATTGTGCATTATTTGTTGTGCATATATATTCTATGCTCCTCCTAACCATTTGTTGATTTGTGTTGAGATTATAATTAATGACTTAAAGAACTTTGCCTAATTAATTAATTAATTAATTAATTCGAGTCAATAAAGCTTTTTCTTCTTTTAATCGGAATTGACCTAGTACGACTTTAGGCATACCCCAGTTGACTAATAATATCGAAAACAGTCCCAGACCGAGGCTCCAATATTGGTGCCAAAATCTGGGCTGTAGCGCCACTGTATGGTGTGTAGCGCCAGACATTTACTAAAAAGTCTGGCGCCAACCACCATATTGTGACGCCAGTCCTGTCGCTTGGCCGACAGTTCGGATTATTTGTCGAGTCATCACCTAATGTCTAATTAATCAGTTTCCTGTTTAATTCGGTTAATTTTGCTGGCAATAATGCTTAATTGAATCAATATTCGAGTTTAGGCACTAAGTCCCATGGTCTTACACAAGAGTCCAAGCATGTCACTTACACTCAATACACACACTAATACACATGTCTTGACCATGATTAAGGGAGTCTTGGTGCGCGCGTTATTTTTTCGTCATTTTTTTTAGGGGGGTAAGTCGGATATTAATCCTCCAATAAATAATAGTACTTAAGTTCCCTAAACACGTGTACATTATTGCTCCCTAAAAATATGCATACTTTTTTTTAATAAAAGCCATAAAGTCAAACTGATTCGAGTTAAGTAATTAAAACGCAAACTGGCTTAATTTACAGCGCGTGGTCAAGAAAGGAAGGACGATTAATCAAAGATAACCTCTTTGTACAAGTCCAACTTTTTGACAAACCTATGGCTCGCAAGAGGAAAGCAAGAGTTATAATGGCAACTCAGGAAGAAGTTAATGATCTCAAGAACCAGCTGGCTACTGTAACTGAGACACTAAAGCTTCTCGCACTTAAGATCGAGGATCCCGCGAAGCAACAACAAATGGACCTCATGCAAGAAAGCCTAAGTAAGTTGTCCAGCGACTACAAATTTCAGGAACTCACATCCCAAGGGGTCTCGGTGGATAAAGATCTTCTTCCGCAGAAGTTCAGTGCAACCGACATCCCAAAGTTTAGGGCAATCGACAACCCCTACTTTCATCTAAGGGAATTTGAAACATTAATGAGTATCAAAGGTATCGATAAGAAAAAATTCCCTTCTTTGTTTTCGCTATCTCTCGAGACCGTTTGCCAACAATGGTTCTTTTCTCTTGAAAAAGAAAAGACCTTTACCTGGGAATCCATAGCAAATGCTTTCGTCGATAGGTACAAATGCAATGTTCAAGTCGAAATTGACCATAGAGAACTTGAAATTCTCAAGCAGAAGGAGAATGAAGGCTTCACATCTTTCTTTAACAAGTGGAGAGAAACCTCAGCTAAAATGATTGAGGTACCAAGTGAAAAAGAGTCTGTGAGATTGTTCATTAAAAATCTCCAAGAAAAATATTCAAAACATCTTAAATATCAAAATAACCTTCATACCTTTAAGGCTGTTTATGATATTGGGATTAATATTGAAGATGACTTAGCTAAATCTAAAGCTGCCAATAATAACTCCAACAGTGGCTGGAAAGGAAAGAAGAACGACAATCCTTCTTCTTCCAAAACCGCCCACTTAAATAATGTTAGCACCTTTAATCTGGGAGAAGTCCTCGCCATGAACAACCAAGGACAAAAGAAACTGTTTAGGAGAAACTTCACTCCTATTGGCATGAGTTATGACACCGCGTTTGATCGGCTAAACGCAAAAGGTCTTATAACTCCCATTGGACCATTTGGAGATCCACCAGTCGAGAAGAGGTCGCCTAATTGGAACCCCAATGCACATTGCAAATATCATCAAGGTAGGGGCCATTCCACTGAAAGTTGTTGGAAGCTTAAGGAAGCTATACAAGACCTGATTGACAGTAATAAGCTGTCGTTGCCTCCTGCCAGTAAGAAACCGAGTATTGACAATGCACCTCTAGCTCACACATTGGCTATCTCCGATGAAGCAGGCGAAGTTGACCCCTCATCTCTCATTAAGCCTGTCAAAGTAACCAACGTCGAAGAAGAAGAAGAAGAGACCTTTTTCGATGTCGAAGATAATCTTCTAAAACCAGCAAATGAGGTAGAAATACGAATACTCACACTATATCTGAGGGAGACATCGCAACTGTTACATGAAACTCTCAAAATTTCTGAATGAACTTCGCACGGAATATGATCAAGAACCTAAGAGAGAATTCACACCAGTAAAAACGACTTATGAGGCAAAACACTTTTCCTTACAAGTCACCGAAAGACCCAAGAAGAGCAATAAAGTTTATACTCCAATTGGGATCCCGTATGCACAAATGTTTAAAATGCTCTCCGAGGATGGCAAAGTCAAACCTCTCGAACCGAGACCATTTGAATCATTAAAAAGAACAAATAGATATTACTGTCAATACCATCAGTCAGGAGGACACACCATAGAAAACTGCTTCAAATTCAAGGATTTGGTGCAGAAAATGATTGATAGAAAAGAATTAGTCCAAGTTCAACAAGAAGAGGATATAAATGTTAATGGAGTATGGGACAGTGATGAAGAAGATGTCTATCTAAAAGACATATTAGAACCTTCACCTTCCATATCATACACCACGGACGACATTTGGGCTGAAGAAGATTCATCAATAGACGTCCTCACAAGATCCGAGAGAATACAACCTCCTGTTTCAACACAACCCATGCCTACCGTACAACAAGTTCCAATACCTATCACCAAAGACAATGACATCGTTAAGCAATTCAAGAAGACAAAAGTGGAGATGAATGTATGGAAACTTCTGGCAACATCTCGAGAACATAGGTTGGCTGTGATGAATGCCTTGGATAAAATCGGGATAGATTCTTAGACCACTCCTGAGGGACTAGCTAACTTCCTCACGAGTGATCTCCCTAGTCCAATAATCTAATCACCTTCTCCGATAAAGATTTACCCCCGGAAGGTGACAAGCACTACAAAGCATTAAACCTCACAGTAGTCTGCAAAAGAATGTATGTTCCCATGACTCTTGTAGACAATGGATCGGCTATTAATGTCTGTCCACTTAGGACTGCGAGGATGCTCGGCATAAAGGATGAGGATTTAACTCCGTCCACACAAGGAATAAGAGCTTACGATAATACTCGACGTCAAGCTCTTGGCAAAATAACCCTAAATGTGACGGCAGGAGCAATAGAACATGCTACTACTTTTCAAGTGGTAGACATCAAAGCCTCATTCAATCTGTTGTTAGGACGCCCTTGGCTCCATAACCTAAAGGTCGTCCCTTCATCTCTCCACCAACAAGTGAAAGCTATAGTTGGAGGAATCCCCATCACTATTGATGCTTCGCCAATGAGGATCAAGTCAATAGAGAATCCAATCATCAATGTGGAGCACGACGAAGATGATGAAGACCTATGGGGCTTTAACGAAGAATTCTCCTTAATCCAAGAGGATGAAAGGACATCTCTTTGCCACGACCCCCATTCCAACATGATTATCAACACTATGCTAAAGAAACAAGGACACTTCCCTGGGATGACCTTAGGAAAGAAGAAGGGGATAGCAAAATCGATAGAGTCACCTGGCCTCCCTAAACTAGATACTTTCGGACTTGGTTTCGAACCGACTCGGAAAGATCTCAAGCGAGCCCAGGACAAATTGAAAGCACGTAGGGACGCTCGTATTCAAAAGAAAGCAATTCCAATGGATGAGTACCCTCTTACGCTTAATGGTCAGTTTATAAAAGAAGGAGAGGACTATCCATGCCATGAATTTCCCGAACCATTCGTTGTAAATGGTATACGACAACCAGGATTCGAGATTTTCTTGGATTGCTACTTCACTGATGAAATCCCAACTCCCGTCCATAAGGAGAAAGCACCTTCATGCTTTGACTTTAACGTCATGGGATTACTGTTTGGGCGAGAAAAGAATGAGCCAGTTTATGAGGAAGATAACTCCTCACTCATTCAAACGGTCCTACAAAGCGAAAACTTCGACCCCTCAAAGCTAATTACTCCAGCTGAAGGATTATTGCAAGGGTGGCGCAAGACTATCAAGGTGACTACTCCGAGTGGAAGGAAGATATCAATCACGACAGGACAAGGGCCGATGTTTGAAGAATCGTCAGAGTCAGGGTCAGAGTCTGAGTCAGAGCCTTTCCCTTTAGAATCTTCTAAGTCTTTAGCTATAACGCCTTCCCTTCCTATTTCTTCTCCTAGGATAGTTAGTGATCCAGTCCCTGAGGACATATCACTCTTTGATGTAATGATCTCAGAGTATAATAATATCGCTCATTCTCCTTACTTCTCGTGTTCTTCCCTAACCCAAGATGACGAATATTGCTTAGCTAACGAAGGAAAAGATAAAGAATTTATTAAAGCAATGGAAACACTTGAAAAGAAAACACCAGTAATTGAAGAGACTGAAACAGTTGACATCTTAAATGATTCAACTCATAAAAGAGAAGTTAAAATCGGTCTAACATTGAATAAACAAGAAAGAACTGATTTAATTAATTTGCTTAAAGAATTTATCGATGTATTTGCTTGGTCATATGAAGATATGTCAGGCATTAACAGAGAAATAGCTCAACACACTATACCATTAATTCCAGGAATGAAACCTGTAAAACAAAAGTTACGTCGAATGAAACCCGACGTAGCACTTAAGATAAAAGAAGAAGTTCAAAAACAAATAACTGCAGGTTTCATCAAGGTATCCAAATACCCCGAATGGGTCGCCAACGTCGTCCCAGTTCCTAAGAAAGACGGAAGGGTAAGGATGTGTGTCGACTATCGAGATCTAAATAAGGCAAGTCCAAAGGACGACTTCCCTTTACCACACATCGATATTCTGGAAGACTGATGTGTCTATTTTATATTGTATTTTACCCCCGTCCCTTGGTCATAATTAGTAGTGTTTTTGGCTCTTTAGAGCCACTTTTATTACTAATTGGTGTTTTCTAGTGTTTTCGTAGATTTGGTTGACTTTTGCAGGGATTTATGCTTTTGGAGTATTTTCCCGAGATATTTTGGAGCAATCACGAGCACTGGAGAAGCACGACCAGATTTTATAGCCCAGGGCCGGTTGGAGCCATCGAACCGGTGATTAAGGGCTCGGTAGAGGTGATACCGGGGCGTTTGGACCGAGTATTCAAGACCCAAAGAGGAAACCCAGATTGGCCCGAAGAATTGGAGCCCAATCGAAGTCCAAATATTGGCCCAAATGATCCGCCCGGCCAAAAAGGCTGGCGCCCGGAGGCGCGCCCGGCCGGGCGGGAGGAGCGCCCGGTGACGCGCCCGGCCGGGCGCGAGATTGTTATTAGAAGTGGAAAAAGGCGCGCCCGATCGGGCGGTGCCTCGCCCGATCGGGCGCGTGTTTATTTAGGAGACAATTAGAGTCGTTTTAATTTGTTTTAGTTTAGGATTTTTGTACGGAGTATAAATACTCCTCCGTAATACGATTTTTGGGGGGACGACTTCTTCTTCTCTTAATCCTTTCTCTTAGACTTTCTCTCTCTACTTAGTTTTCTCTCTCTAAACCTTTGTTATTATTTCTTTGATTAATTCCAGATTTATTTTGGTGACGATTTCTTTTCCCTTAATCTCAGTTATTTATTTTATTCCCTTGATCATGATTTATTTTATTGCTTTGCTTAGTTTATATTTAATAATGTGTGAGTAGTTTAATTTCTAGGGTTCATGGGGATCTAATAAATGATATGAAGGGGTAAATTATTGTTGTTGATTATTAATGCTAGATTAATTTCCTATTGATTGATTTAATGCTCTGTGACTAGATTAGGCCTATCTTTTATGCATGAGTTTGACAATATTGATTCAAGAATCGAGAGATGAGAATTAATGTTTAGGTCTAGTTTTAATAGGCAAGTTAATTTATAAATGGTTAAGTCAAGATTCGTGAGATGAGATTTAATACCGATAAATTAATTGTGTGATTGTAATAAGTAGCGAGAGCCCTTTACAATCTGATTAATTGATGCATTGATGATTGACTATTATTGATTGTTGGTATTGCATGATGATTTCTTATTGGATTGTTTGAATGTTTTACAATTGCGGCTTGTAAAAGTATAGCAATATTAAATTGATGAATCGAGCAGATGTTAATTTGATATTAAAGGCTATTTTCAATAAGAACTTAGATCTAGTAAATTGCGAGAGCCTGTTAGATCTATGTTGGTTAATAAATTGCGAGAGCCTGTTAATCATGTTATTTATGCAATGTCAATGATTGATTACCCTATTTTACCCCGGAGTATTATTTATTGGTGAACCTATGCCCTTGATCCTTTTATATATTATTTTCTCCCTTTTCCTACTCTTTTTAGTTTAGTTTCATATTCAACTTTTAATATTGGTTACTTAAATAATTTAGATTATAATATTTAAATTAGGAGTAAAAAGACTTGTTTCCCTGTGGAGATCGACCCTACTTCCCTATCTACTTTAGTTAGTGAATTAGGTAATTATTTTTGATTAGGGGATACGACTTTACCTTGTCAAAATTTGGCGCCGTTGCCGGGGAAACGGTTTTATTTTTATTTCTGATTATTTTTGTAGTCTAGATTATTTCCCTTTTTGTCTCAGAGAGCGTTAGTTCTCTGAGACAAATCTCATATTTGCTTCTAGTTTTTGTTTATGCCCAGGTGTTCCAGATCAGGTTACATCCCATTCGATCCTGAGATCGAACGTTCCTTCCATAGACAGAAAAACTTCTACAAGCAAATCCTGGTGGATTCTGGTGATAATAACAATAATCACCGAGATTCTCCAACTGGTTCTAGCAATTCAGAGGCATCATCAGACACAGAATCAGAGATGGCGGTTCCAAAGAAACTTAGTGATTATTCACAACCAAAGCTTACGGATTTTCCACATCTCACCCCCACTCCGGCTCTTGATGGGGTTCAATTTGAAATTAAGCCTCAATTTATAACGATGATAGAGAGGAAGCAATTCAGTGGAGCCAAGGGTGAAGACTCGAATCTTCACATTGCCGACTATTGTCAATATTGCAACACCATAAGGCAAGCCGGGGTCACTCAAGACCAAATCAGGGAGATTCTCTTTCCCTTTTCTTTAACTGGAAAAGCTAAATTGTGGTTTAATGGTTTAAATAGAACTACGCTTGGTATAACTGACTGGGAAACTCTTGTTTTGAATTTTTATAACAAATATTATCCTGCAGAGAGAACAACAGTACTACGGAGTGCGATTCAGAATTTCGCCCAAGAAGCCGATGAGTCTTTATATGAGGCTTGGGAGAGGTTCAAGGACTTACAAAGAGAATGCCCTCACCACAATTTAGCACAATGGCAGTTAATCCAAGCCTTTTATAACGGCATTAGAAATTCTTCTAGAATAATTTTAGACTCTGCAGCTAGTGGGAGATTTATGAATCTTAATGTTGATGACGCAGGTCAGGTTATTGAAGACATGGCGATACACAATTCCCAATATGGGAATCCGAGAGGATTTGCTAACAAGGGGAAACATAGCATCGACTCTGTATCCTTTTTGCAAGCTCAATTGACCTCTATTTGTCAAAAAATAGATAATCTGAGCACTGCTAACGTAGCCAATGTTCCGGCGATTAATAATAATTCTAATGAGGCTTTCTGTGAAAATTGTGGTATTGTAGGTCATTGGGAGCTAGATTGCAGGAGTTCCGTGGAGCAAGTTAATGCCTTCCAAGCTTATAGGCAGAATAACCCATACTCCAACACTTACAATCCTGGGTATCGGAATCATCCATACCTTTCCTACCGGAGCACTAATGTTCAAAATCCACCACCACAAGAACCACAGGTGCCACAGCAACAGCAGCAGAAATACTATCATCCCAATGCTGGCCAAAAGAATCAACCACAACAACCCCCCTCATCTTCAGACCCTTCTTTAGGGGAAATTAGAGCAATGTTGGTTAATATGCAAAAGCACATGGAGAGCAGAGATGCGACAATTGATCAAATTCTAGCGCATAACAAAATTGTAGATAATCAAATTGCGCAACTTTCCGCTACTCTACAAGCACGCTAACAGGGAGCCCTGCCGGCACAGCCGACTAGGCCTACGAATCAAGCATTTGCAATTACTCTAAGGAGTGGTTCAAACTATGAAGGGCCCTCTATGCCCAGAGTTGATGAACCTATTTTATTAAATAATGCTAATCTTGATTCCATTAAACCAAACAATGTAGTTGCTAGCCCTGCAGGGCTAGAAGATAATACTAACACATCTAATCCTACATTGCAGGGTAAAACTCCGGAGAAGGTGGCTACCCCAGACAAAGAGAAGAATGCTCAAAAGCCAATTATCAAACTTCCTTTCCCCAATCGTCAATTGAAGACAAACTTGGATAAGCAGTTTGGTAAGTTCCTGGAGGTGGTTAAGGATTTGAAGGTAACAGTCCCCTTTACTGAATTGATCACACAAATCCCCTCATATGAAAAATTTATGAAAGAAATTTTGACGAGAAAAAGGTCTATTAGTGAGGTAGAGACAATAGCTTTCACTGCAAAGTGTAGTGCCGTACTTCAAAATAAGTCTCCACCTAAATTGAAAGATCCGGGTAGTTTTTCTATCCCTTGTCATATCGGTAATCTTCTGATCGATAATGCATTATGTGATTTGGGTGCTAGTGTTAGCGTTATGCCATTATCTGTGTGTTCTAAGTTAAATATGGGTAAATTAAAAGCTACCAATATAACTCTACAAATGGCCGACCGTTCTTTCAAATACCCCCTAGGTGTTTTAGAGGACGTCCCCGTTAGAGTAGGTAAATTTTATATACCTGTAGACTTTGTTGTTCTTGATATGGCTGAGGATATGCAAACCCCAATTATTCTGGGTAGACCATTCCTTAACACTGCAGGAGCAGTCATAGATGTTAGAAGTGGTAAGCTAACACTATCTGTAGGGGATGATAAAGTGGTTTTTAATCTGAATAATACCCTCAAAAGCTCCATGACTGAGGAGAAATGTTTCAGTGTTAATGTGGTTGTAAATTATTCTAATAAGCCCCAAGCTCTTGAAAAAGATCCCTTGGAGGCGGTATCTTGTGTTGCATCCCTTTCAGATGAGATAGACAAATGGCAGAAGGAAGTCGATGCAATAGAAAGAGCATTCTACAATGTTGGTCTTGGTTTCGAGGATGAACAAGTGGAACCGATAGAGCAAGTTGTGCGAATCGAGCCTACGGTAAGTGTTCCGCCAGATCGAGTTGCAAGTGTTGAACACAATGACTATTTGAAGCAACATTCGATCGAAGAAGGGTTTTTAGTGCGTAGCATTGAAGATCCCCCAATCCAAGTCATGGAGGATCCACCAGATAAGGCGACTTGGCGTCCCACAGGACATGTCAGGAAGCCGCATCGCGGCCTAAACATCGCTAGACTGGGCGAGAAACCACCCGATCAAGCGTTAGGCCAAGGGTCTTAGGAATTGTACTTGGTAAGAAGGTCGTGCGGGACCTAGATAAACCAGCGCTTTGCGGGAGGCAACCCGTATTTTTAATGTTTTTTGGACCAGTTTTTCTTTTCGTTTTCTTAAGTGAGGAGAGATGAGGGAATTTAATGAGTCTTTTTTTTTAGTATTTGTACAGGTTTGAAGGAAAATAGTTAGACAACTTTTTGAGAACAGAAGGAAATTAGCTATCACCGAATTAGTCTCGGGCCCGACCGGGCGAAGCCCGCCCGATCGGGCGCGAGAGCAATGTTTCAAAATAGGAAATTTCGCCGAATTTTGACGTATACGGACTAATTTGTCCGCCCGATCGGGCAAGCCTCGCCCGACCGGGCGCGAGAAGTGAAGAATTTCTGGGCAAAATTTCGCCTGATCGGGCGAATGGCGCCCGATCGGGCGCGAGAACAAGATGGAAAATTTTGGCCAGATCGCCCGGCCGGGCTAGAAGCGCCCGATCGGGCGCGAACACGTGACAAATTTTATCGCCCGACCGGGCGAAGTCCGCCCGACCGGGCGCGAGAAAAAGCCCAACATTCTCCAGATCGCCCGATCGGGCGAACCACCGCCCGACCGGGCGCGAGTCCACTTACGCGTCCCTTCTTCTTTCTTTCTTCTTTCTTTCTTCATTTCTTCTTTCCTCCATTACTTTCTCTCTCTAAAACTCAAATTTTCTCTGACTTCTCTCTAAGATTTCTCCTCCATTACCAATCCAAATTCAAAACTTTTTATATATTTGTAATCCTCTCTTCATCCTCTTCACTCTCATACAAAAATTTTTCAGTTTTAATTCCAAAAAAATTTTTGACCCATTTCTCTACATGGCTTCAAAGAGAGCAAGATCAATTTTTGGTAGGAGCTCCAGCTCGAGGGAGGAGTACGACCCAGACTTACAGCTCCCGTATTGGCCGACGATCCGGATCGTGAGCCGGGAACAGAAAGAACGTTTGGAGCATTTGGTCGGTCGTGAGGTAATCCCTTCTCGGTGGTTACACCGCCCTACCTTAGAATCATATGGTTTGTTTGATTATGTTAAACGATTTTTGAATGATATTGGCATGAGAAAATTCGTTGACATGCATTATCCTACATACCGAGAACTTACATGTGAATTTTTGTCCACTTTTCATGTTGTTAGTAGTAGAAATGGACCTAATTTATTTTTCAGGTTAAATAATAGAAATATTAGTTTAACTTTTGTTGAATTTTGTAAAATTTTTGAATTAAATTCTGAATTATCTCACCAGTGGCATGAAGATTATAAAATGGGTGATTTATATTTTGCTTTGACTGGTTTACCTGCCCCCGACCCCCAACATGCTAGTACCAAACCCATTCACCACCCTGTCCCGAAAATCTGGCAAAGGTTTGCGGGATTGTGTTTCTTGGGTAGGGCCGAGCCTCATAACGCTCAAACCAACGAACTAGCTATAATAGGACATTATGTATACGGGTTCGGGAAATTGAACATAGGCAGGTTCATAGTTCATCACCTGAGTCGGCATGCCACAGCCAGTACCACTTCCAAGTCCCCTATCCGTTTAGGTGGCCTTATCACTCGAATAGCGGTGAAAAAGGCCGGTTTTGTAGTAGACGGACCCCACCAGCTGACTAACTGTGGACCAGACACCTACATGACTGCTAGGTATTTTGAAGATAAGGGGTGGGTTAGGCCGGATAACGAGCAGACACCCTTTTGGTGTATTAGGACTGGGAATGAGCAACCCTTGCCTATTTTTCCCCTTCCCAGTCCAGACTTGACCGCCTTTCCCCCAGGGCAACTTTCCTATACCTATGATGCTTTAGTTGCCAACGCTAGGGGACAGGCACCACCACCACCAGTTCCACCACCTCAGCCCCAGCCCGAGGTGGCTTTCTCTCCACCTCGTATGTCTCATTCCGTCCCTCATGTTGACTCTAACCCAGTTTGGGACTTTCAGAGTATAGGTCAGGCCCTAGGACGTATTGAGCATGCACAGACTGACCTTAGGAGGATGGTGGGCTCTATTGACCACAGGTTAGGGTACCTAGAGAGGAACCAGGGTAGAGCTCTCTACCCTATGTACGATGATTATGCTCGTCGGGGCAACATTCCCGACGACGCTATCCACCCTGACTGGTTTCAGCCTCCACCCCAGGGATACGGTAGGGATCCCACTGCCCGTGGTATTTACTCTAACTATTCTTCCTTTTTCGGGTACGGGCAGGACATTCCTTTCGGGGGACCGGCGGGGGGGAGTTTTCACGCTGACTATTTTGGTGGTAGCTCTTCTGGTGCAGGTGGCAGTGGAGGTGCGGGCTTCGGCTCGATGGACGAGGATGATGAGGACTAGCTATGCTGGGCTAGTTTCCGAGCCAATGAGGACATTGTCTGATTCTGGCTTGGGGGAGATTTTGGTTTGGTATTTTTCTTTTTCTCTTTTCTTTTATTTTTGGTGTGTTTTCTTAGGTTAGATTTTTCGCTTTCTAGGTTAGCTTTATTACTTTCTTTATATATAAAAATGCAAAAAAAATTGAAAAATTAAAAAAAATACAAAAATACGTTCCAATGAATTATAAATTATGCTTCCCTGTGCCCCTTACTTTACAAATTTGTTTTGATCCCTGGTATTTGATGATAAGCATTGTGGATTAGTTGATCATGATATGATGTTTGATTGTCTTGAAACCTTTACATGCGTCAATTTTGTCCAACTACTTGTGAATATAGTGCTTGACTAGTTGATTTGGTTAGGAAATGTGTGATAGTTCCATTTTTCCTGGTATGTCAATGAATTTGAGTATTGGTTTGCAACTACTAGTAATGTTTATATGATTCATTATTATGCACATTGTGGAGGACGAAGGAATTTGTTCTTTTAGGTAGCCTCCAGATATTGTAGATACATTTGTTCCCTTCTTGCTACCCATGTTGTTGCCTTGACTTTTTATTGTTTATTAGCCATATTACAAGCTTATTTTACCCCATTGGTTACTAGTCCCAAGCTTGGCTTGGGGGAGTTTTTAGTGAGTGTGGTGAGGGAGTTTGTAGTGTGCTATTTATTTGCACAATTTGGGTGGGATTTTGAGAAGTAGTTTTGTTGATTGTTCATGTTTATTTTTGATGAGTTTGAGAGTTATATTTTCTTGAAAAAATAAAGCATGATATTATGAAAAAAAAAGAGAAGTTCAAAGAAAAAAAAATGTGAAAAAATAAGCGAACTTCAAAAGGAAAAAAATGTTCAAATGCTCTAGTTGGAGGTTTGTAAAGAATAATTTTGAGCCTCAATGGAAAAATTTCAAGTTTGGAAAATAAAGTTTGTTTATTCACTCTATTACTCCATTATTATATCTTATGAGTGAAATTGAAGAGTTGGGATTATTTATTATGATTGGAGTTTATTTGGTTGATGTTAGAGTTGGTTATGTAGGAGATGTATGGTCATCATTTATTTTGATCATGGGCTTTATTAGGATTTGCTCCCTTAAGCATAGCTTTACTCTCACTTGTTCCCAAATGATTCCTACCCTTTACCCTAGCCTTACATTACAAGCTTTAAAGACCTTCCGACCTTTGTGCATAGAATTGTATGAATGTGAAAGTGTTGTTTATCAATGCAAGTTATGATTTGACATATTTCGAGTCGACTAGTAGGATTGAGCGTTCATTGTTTTATACACACGAGAGTGTGAGTTGGGAGGGCATTGTTCACATTAAAGGGGTGGTTGGAGAGCAATCGAGTACATATTTTACTCGCCACATAAATGAGAGTCGAGTGTGTGAGCACTAGTCTTGAATTCTATATGCTCTTGTGGTTTGCTCTATTTGACAATTGTTAGGGAAGAAAGGTAATTGGATGGATTTGATTGGTTGACTTTGAAGCATGTTTATTTGATTTACCCTGGATCGTTTGTGCTTGATTTTTACTTTTTGGGGTGAAGCATATTTATTGATTCATTGATGAGATCTTTGCTTAGGGACAAGCAAAGGTTTGGCTTGGGGGAGTTTGATGTGTCTATTTTATATTGTATTTTACCCCCGTCCCTTGGTCATAATTAGTAGTGTTTTTGGCTCTTTAGAGCCACTTTTATTACTAATTGGTGTTTTCTAGTGTTTTCGTAGATTTGGTTGACTTTTGCAGGGATTTATGCTTTTGGAGTATTTTCCCGAGATATTTTGGAGCAATCACGAGCACTGGAGAAGCACGACCAGATTTTATAGCCCAGGGCCGGTTGGAGCCATCGAACCGGTGATTAAGGGCTCGGTAGAGGTGATACCGGGGCGTTTGGACCGAGTATTCAAGACCCAAAGAGGAAACCCAGATTGGCCCGAAGAATTGGAGCCCAATCGAAGTCCAAATATTGGCCCAAATGATCCGCCCGGCCAAAAAGGCTGGCGCCCGGAGGCGCGCCCGGCCGGGCGGGAGGAGCGCCCGGTGACGCGCCCGGCCGGGCGCGAGATTGTTATTAGAAGTGGAAAAAGGCGCGCCCGATCGGGCGGTGCCTCGCCCGATCGGGCGCGTGTTTATTTAGGAGACAATTAGAGTCGTTTTAATTTGTTTTAGTTTAGGATTTTTGTACGGAGTATAAATACTCCTCCGTAATTCGATTTTTGGGGGGACGACTTCTTCTTCTCTTAATCCTTTCTCTTAGACTTTCTCTCTCTACTTAGTTTTCTCTCTCTAAACCTTTGTTATTATTTCTTTGATTAATTCCAGATTTATTTTGGTGACGATTTCTTTTCCCTTAATCTCAGTTATTTATTTTATTCCCTTGATCATGATTTATTTTATTGCTTTACTTAGTTTATATTTAATAATGTGTGAGTAGTTTAATTTCTAGGGTTCATGGGGATCTAATAAATGATATGAAGGGGTAAATTATTGTTGTTGATTATTAATGCTAGATTAATTTCTATTGATTGATTTAATGCTCTGTGACTAGATTAGGCCTATCTTTTATGCATGAGTTTGACAATATTGATTCAAGAATCGAGAGATGAGAATTAATGTTTAGGTCTAGTTTCAATAGGCAAGTTAATTTATAAATGGTTAAGTCAAGATTCGTGAGATGAGATTTAATACCGATAAATTAATTGTCTGATTGTAATAAGTAGCGAGAGCCCTTTACAATCTGATTAATTGATGCATTGATGATTGACTATTATTGATTGTTGGTATTGCTTGATGATTTCTTATTGGATTGTTTTAATGTTTTACAATTGCGGCTTGTAAAAGTATAGCAATATTAAATTGATGAATCGAGCAGATGTTAATTTGATATTAAAGGCTATTTTCAATAAGAACTTAGATCTAGTAAATTGCGAGAGCCTGTTAGATCTATGTTGGTTAATAAATTGCGAGAGCCCGTTAATCATGTTATTTATGCAATGTCAATGATTGATTACCCTATTTTACCCCGGAGTATTATTTATTGGTGAACCTATGCCCTAGATCCTTTTATATATTATTTTCTCCCTTTTCCTACTCTTTTTAGTTTAGTTTCATATTCAACTTTTAATATTGGTTACTTAAATAATTTAGATTATAATATTTAAATTAGGAGTAAAAAGACTTGTTTCCCTGTGGAGATCGACCCTACTTCCCTATCTACTTTAGTTAGTGAATTAGGTAATTATTTTTGATTAGGGGATACGACTTTACCTTGTCATAGACAACACAGCAAATCACGCGCTTCTCTCATTCATGGACGGATACGCAGGGTACAATCAGATTCTCACGGCGGAAGAAGACATGGAGAAGACAACTTTTATCACACCATGGGGCACTTACTGTTACACGGTAATGCCATTTGGGTTGAAAAACGCAGGTGCTACTTACCAACGTGCAGCAACTGCCTTTCTCCATGACATGATACACAAAGAAGTCGAGGTATATGTAGACGACATGATTGTGAAATCAAAAGACCGTCCAGGCCATCAAGTAGCCTTAAGGAAATTTTTCGAAAGGCTAAGAAAATACAATATGAGGTTAAATCCCTTAAAATGTGCTTTTGGAGTCACATCAGGCAAGCTCTTGGGATTCGTCATAAGCTCTAGAGGAATAGAGATAGATCCAACCAAGATTAAAGCAATCACGTCAATGCCGCCGCCCAAGACCGAGAAACAGTTTCGAGGATTCATTGGCCGGTTGCAATACATAAGTAGGTTCATATCAAAACTAACTATGATATGTGAACCAATCTTCAAAAAGTTCAAGAAGAATGTACCAGTAATATGGGATGACGAGTGTCAAAAAGCCTTTGACCGGATCAAAGCCTATCTCGCAAATCCTCCCGTATTAGCGCCAGCACTTCCCGGAATACCTCTTAGGTTATACTTGACGGTTACCAAAGAGACAATGGGAGCCATGCTAGCACAAGAGGTAGAAAACAAAGAGAATGCAATCTATTACTTAAGTAAGAAGATGCTCGAATACGAAACACGCTATACACCACTCGAGAAATTGTGCCTCGCTTTGGTGTGGGCCACAACTAAGTTGAGACATTACATGTTGGTGCATACCGTTTTCGTGGTATCTCGATTGGATCCGCTCAAATACTTGTTCGAGAAATCAACGCTCAATGGACGTATTTCAAGATGGATAGTCAACTTAGCCCAGTTCGATGTGCGGCTTATGCCACAAAAAGCTATTAAGGGATCCGTGGTGTCAGATTTTCTGGCAGATTTTCCAATAGAAGACTCGACACCAATACAGGACAATGAATTTCCAGATGAAGATTTGATGGTCACCGAAGATGATACTTGGACCTTGTATTTTGACGGAGCCTCAAACCAAAAAGGATGTGGTGTCGGAGTGCTACTAGTATCACCTAAAGAAGAACACGTCCCAATCTCGATAAAGCTTGATTTTGACGTTACCAACAATGCTGCTGAATATGAAGCATGTGTGGTAGGCCTTGAAACAGCCCTAGCATTGGGAGTAAAAAAGTTAAGGATATTTGGAGATTCCTCTCTAATCATCAATCAAATATCTAAAAGGTGGAAAGTTAGGAGCAAAAGCCTAGCCCCTTACCAAACTTATTTGGAAACCCTTACCGATCAGTTAGAGAAGGTAGAATACACATACTTACCTAGAGAAGAAAATCAATTTGCTGATGCCTTGGCAAGATTAGCCTCAATGGTTAGGATTCCCACGGATATCGAGCAAATGCCTCTAACTATCGAAAAAAGGCACAAACCGGCATATATACAGGCTATAGAAGATGACGACCCAGTCCAAGACGAAGATGAAGAACAAGAAGAAGAACCATGGTACACAGACATTCTCAACTATGTCACCAATGAAGAATACCCTCCTCATGCTGACAAAAGAGCTAAGCGAGCCTTGAGACTTTTGGCTTCTCAATATGTACTCATAGACAACGTGCTACATAAAAGGGTACCTAAAGGTCGAGCTCTCCTATGTGTAGGGAAGGTGGATGCACAAAGAATAATGAGAATGGTCCATGAAGGAATCTGTGGAACTCATATAAATGGCAAAATGTTAGTCTAGAAAATAATGCGAGAAGGGTATTATTGGACTACCATGAATAGGGAATGCCATCAATATGTAAAAAAATGCCCTAAGTGTCAAATTTATGCCAATTTACAGCACGTTCCTCCATCTTTGCTCTACACCTACACATCACCATGGCCATTCTCTACATGGGGAATTGACATAATTGGCAAGATCGCTCCTCCGGGGACAGGAGGCCATGAATTTATTCTAGTAGCAATTGATTACTTTACGAAGTGGGTTGAAGCACAATCATATGCTAAACTCACCGCAAAACAATCTAGAGAAATATCATTTGTCGATATGGAGTCCCACATGAAATGATAAGTGACAATGGAACTCACTTTCAAGCCGAATGTGAAGAATTGCTACATAAATATGGTATCCAACATCATCATTCGTCCCCTTATAGACCTCAAGCAAACGGAGCAGTCGAGGCAGCTAATAAGAATTTAAAGACTATCATCGAGAAAATGACAGAAAATTATAAGGATTGGCCTGACAAGTTTCACTTTGCATTGTGGGGTTATCGCACGTCAATTCGTACGTCAACAGGAAATACACCATTTTCTTTGGTATATGGAATGGATGTCGTACAACCTGTCGAACTAGAAATACCATCTCTACGTATTGCGCTAGAGAGTAAACTCGATGAAATTGAATGGACTAGGGTACGATATGAAGAATTTATCCTACTCGATGAAAAACGAATAGAAGCCCTACATCACACTCAGTGCTATCAAACTCGTATGGCTAGACATTTTAATAAGAAGGTCAAGACAAGAAATATCAAAGTAGGAGATTTGGTATTAAAAGCGCTAAGAAAAAATGTTTTAGATCCAAGGGGAAAGTTTAGACCTAATTGGTCTGGCCCCTACATTGTCAAAACAATCCTGTCAGGTGGTGCAGCAAAATTAACTGACATGGATGGCAATGAATTCTCAAACATGACCAATCTTGACCAACTTAAAAAATACTACCCATAATTACTTGAGTAGGACACTCAAGAGAGCTACGTTCGGCCTGATTCCTTAAGAAAGGATACGTAGGCAACCCATTACGGGTGCGGCCACTTTATTTTTCGACATCTCCGCGTTCCAGAATCAACAAAAAGTCAACAAAAGTCGGAAAAGCAACTGGCGTCACAGAACAAAGCCTGGCGCCAGCAAAAAGCCATTAGCGCCAGACGACGGTATTGGCGCCTGGCGCCAGACCTCAATAGCTGGCGCCAATTCGCAATTATTGACGCCAATTCAGTATTAAAATGTGGGCGAATTTCGGTGTTTTTCGGAAATTTTTCATTGCTTTAATAAAATAAGTTTAAAGTAACAATTTAATTGAAGGCTGAAATTTCATTAATGAAATAAAATTACATTGTTAAAGGAATTTAAATAAGGCTGAAATTAATTAACTTTAAATAAAAATTAAGAATCTAATAAATCTAAAGCTAAGCAATGGTCTAGTCTTTCTTCTCCTTCTTTGCTCTTTTCCAATTCTTTTCTGCCTCATCCTCTTCATCCATTACTTTAGCTAGTAGGCATCCTTTAGAGGACCTACATTCAATCTTAGAATAGATTGTTTCTCCTTCAGCTAGCACCCCATGCTTCTTTTCCACCCAAGCCTTCTTGTCTATAACCTTCCTTTTCCCCTTGTCTTTAGTAGTATTCTTCTTCTTAGGCATTATAGGTGTCTTGAACTCAATTCTTGCACCTAAGCGTTCCTTGGCCGGTGTCACCCTGTCACCTAGACGATTCTTCACATCAGTTCTACCCTGATCAATTGAAGACTTCTTCAGCAACCACTTCTTTACATCATTAGGCAAAGAAGGGGGAACCTTTTGGGTAATCACTTCCCATAAAAGGTCTAGCGCTCCAGTAAGTGTCAAATTTATCTACTTCTTGAGATATGGGATACTCATAGGGAGGACGAAGATCCCCGGAAGGAATATTTTGAAGCAAGCCATATTGTCTCTTTACTCTGCAAGGGTAATAATATGTCATGCGAGACAAGCTTGGAAGACGGCAGAAAGGTTGCTTGTTAACACCAACCATCCTTTTTATTTTCCACCATGGAATGACCCACTTGATAGGGAAATCACGTGATTCAAAGACTTTCTTCCACCCATGGCGCCCAATTTTATGGATGCGCTTCTTTCTTCTCACAAAGCAAGTGGGCGTATAACTTTCAATATCGTCCGGAGGGCTAATTAATCCTAGCCTTTCCATTAGCCACATCTAAAAAAAAAAAAAAAAAAAAAAAGGTTAGGAATGCAAATAAATTAATATTACAATACAAAAATATATTTTTGATTTCTGTAATTAAAAATATTATTTTTCTACCTGTAATAAAATTGGAGAACCGCGAAGAGGTGCTTTTGGGTCCCTTTTCAACTCATCTAGACTAATCATAGTCTCTCCAACTATTAAAGGCATTGGATTTCTCCCTGATTCAATTTGTTCAAGCACAGTGGTTATAATTGATTGACCCTCATTAATTTTACCACTACTAAGACAATATTGATTAAGCATGCAGAATAAGAACGCCCTTCTTCTATATATGTGAAAAGATTCAGAAAGCGGTTTATCAAAATAATAGCGTGCGAATTCTTTTAAGTTCACCACGTTGCCATTCACTATCCTTGATAAATCTCTTTCCTTCAAGTTAAAGAAGCGCTCAAAATCCTTATAGTAATATGCATCTACTCTAGGGATTACTACCAAGTCTATTGCAGGGAAGCCTAAAATAGCACCAAATTCCTCTGGCAAAGGGCTAATTTCATCATACCCTATTCTAAAACAATGTGTGTCAATGTTCCAATATTCTAAAGCGGTATGTATGAAGTCTATGTCTAGATCTACCCCTTTAATGCCATATATTCCCCCCAAGTGAAATAAATCCAATTCTTTTCTTTCTCTAGCATTGAGAGATCGACACCATTCATGAGAATATTGGGTGAAGGTTTTAGTGGCTAAAGACACGATTATTATTTTTTCTAAAGAGAAGAATAATTTTTTCGCTGGAATTATGTGAATAATCGGCTGAGCAGGGGGCTATTTATGCACAAATTGCGAGGAATTTCAACCTGACTGGAATACGTAGTCAGCGTCAATTCGCGTCACACACCCGAAATTGGCGTCACACACGCTAGAAATAGCGCCTGGCGCCACGCGCCACAGGCTGGCGCCAGCTGGCGCCAAGTCAGCAGGACAGCCGCGCGTACTCAGTTTGCGTTCTGATTTTAATTTAGAGTCGGTTAATGACTTTGTGGCCCCGTTTTAATTTCTTCTAAATATTTTTCTATCCTTTTATAAATTGATTAAATATATCAAATATTTTTAATTAATTTTCTCTCGATTTTATATTAAAAAATCAGCCTTTCTCTCCATTTTATTTTTCCTTTTTATTTTTTCTTTTCGGGGGAGAGAGTCGGATAATACCCTCCATCAATAACAAAAATGACGGAATTTTTGCGCAAAATTGTTATCACATCTGCACACACTAACATACACTAACATAATAATAGATAATACAGAACAAAGTTTCTAAATAACAAGTCAAAGGCAAAGTTCTATAAAAAGTCAAAATAAAATACATATACAGAAATAAACTACGGCGCCGGAGGACGTAGGCCCATCATGCCATAAAACTGCGCCGTCCGAGGAGTCGCCTCTCCACCAGCTCCGGCCTCAGCACCAGCTCCAGTCTTCATAGGAGGAGGGAAACTCAAAACAGGACCGCTCCAGCCAAGGTCAACCTGAGGCTGAGACCGCGGAGGCTGCTGCGATGACGAGCCAACCTCGTACATCCCACCACCTCTGAAAGTCGAGGTAGCCTCTCCTAACGGTGCAGCAGGAGCATCCTCAGAAGAAGACCCTGAGCCCTCAGCAACGTCGGCTCGAGCAGCCTCGGAACGGCCACCTCTACCTCCTGACGAAGTACGACGACGTCTCGAGCTAGACCTCGCTGGCTCTCTCCGCCCCTATGGCCTCGTACGGGTGTGAGAAGCAATCGGCTGACCCTGAAAAAAGAATTAAATCAGAAACAAGGTGAAAACTGAAGCATAGTGAAGAAACAATAAGTAAAGAAAAGTTACCTCTCGGACAGCGTCGTCTCGACGACAGTTAGCCGCGTTCCTCATCCGGACGAGTTGGCTCCGGAAGGCATCTATGCATCGTGCCATAGCCGAAACCACCTCGCGTGAGAACTGTCAAGGAAGGTTAAGTCAGTAAAAATGCACGATAACTGAATACAAGATTCTGAATTAGAGCTAGACTAACTCTGGTCTGGTGACGAGGAATCGACCGCTCCACGAAGCGCTCGCCCTCAGGAGCCGGAGAAATCATCTCCTCGATCGGCCCGTACATCCCCTGGTAGTGGATGGACATACGGGGTGGCACAAACTCAGTGGGACCATCCTGATAGAACAGAAAGAAATCAGTAAGGTATTATTTGGGGGCTACTCAGCGAAAAACAAAAAGTTAAGAATCTTACCCTCACATCCTCGGCCGGCACGGGGGCTGGAGCTAACAAAGGAAGCAGCTCCTCAGCATAACTCCGCCCAAGGATCACATGGGACCGCTAAAGAGAACCAGGCTCCTCAGCCATGCTCGACAACTCTCTCTCGTCGAACATGTGGCGTGGTGGAGGAGCGGGAACGACAAAGGCATCGGAAGAGTGCTGTCTAGCAACCCTCTCTCCTAAGTACGCAATCGCTCCGTAGGTCCCCAGAAAGTAACGGCGCTCAGCAGAGTACTGTGCAGCTAATCCAGGGACTGTCCAACCGCCCCATGGCCGGTATACTACCTCAGGTCCCTATAAAAATACCAATCGGGAAAGAACATGTCTAAAACGTCGCAGAAGAGCAAGATAAGCACCAAAAATCGTACCGAGATGATCCGACTCCGGACACGTGCAGTAGACAGGTCCACATGGTGGCCGCCCCAAGAGGCGCTCACCGGATACCCTCTCGGCGATGGTCTCGCCGGCGCAATGGAAGGAAAGTATTCATAAAACCAGATCTACAAAAAGCTAAAGCATGAGTGAATGCTAACTAAACATATAGAGCTAAACTTTATAGGGAATAATGTTTACCTCTACAACTTTCCAGAAAGCAGACAAAGCGACATTTGTCCTAAAAGACCGGTGGCGACACGAGTCCCTCAGTGCGCGAACGAAGTCAGTATAGGCCAAGCTGGCCCAGTCATAAGTCCCGATCCGCCGAAGATCGCGAACAGCAGGGAGATAGTAAAGCAACGCCCTACTACCCCTGTCAGGGGAGAATGTCCCTGACAACAACATCAGCACAAAAATGCGCACCCGCTGCTCTCGGGTGGTCGCATCGTCATCAAGAGTCGCTGCCAGCGTCGAGCGCCGGATCCCTCTAGCACTAAACTGAGTCGTCTCGACCTCAGCTCGGGCCCGAACAGCAATCGTCCCCAGCAGTTCCTCGACCTCTGGAGAAAAGACGTCGATACCGCCGTCAAATGGCAGCGGCACAGAAGAGAACTCCAGTCCTGTGATGAGACTGAAGTCTGTAGGAGTGACCATCATCTCACCCCATGGAAAATGAAAGGTGTTGGTCGTGTCCTAAAAGAACTCCACCATAGCGCGTACTACGTGGTGACCCCCGCTTGAGGCAACCATAGCCTCGGAGGTCTCAAACAGGGCAACCAATCCGCAAGACTCCCATAGGAGTCTCGTATCTCGATCTCTGGCTATATGCATCCTATACAAATCGCCTAGGCCATCGCAGCCAGAGCCGTGATGTCGTGTCCTCCCAGGCTCGGTTCCCCGTCTCACCCTCTCAGAAATGTGGTGGACAGGGGCAAAGAACAAGGTCTGCTCATCCCACTCTGGGAACTGACCAAGCGAAGTGGACGGTGTAGTGTCGTCCTCCACGGGCTCATGCTCCCGTCTAGTGTTTCGGGACTGTGAACCTGAGCCTCGTTGTCTAGCCATGCTACATTGTGCAGAATCATCATAAATCAAGGTTCTATAGTATTTAAAGGCTTGCCTAGCCACATGATACTATGTTCGCAAAAACAGAGTACGTAGTACTAAAACAGAGCACAAATTCAAATTGAGCATGACAGCATTTTTTCAAGCAATCAAACAATTTCTTGCAACACCATAATGATTATTGTGACAAATTGAACAAGAATTGCTAGCAAAAACATCAAGAACGAGTCACATTGTTTTTCACGACCTTAGGAGGTCCAACAATGGCGGATTGCTCATTTCTTCACCAAATTGAGTCAAACAAGTCTCAAATTACTCCCAAGGCAATATACAAACATAAACAAGCAATTTCATGGCATAAAACTTGATAAACAAAGCAAATTGAGCATTATAAGTTTTGAATTCTCATGAAATTCGTGAATGAACATGCCAATAATTCATAAAAACCGGTGTGATTTGGAGGAAAACTTACATAGATCGGGAATATGGATGAAAAGAGCTTTGATTTGCAACAAATTTGAGCGAATTCGGTTGAGAAACGAATGAGCAACGATCAATTGAAGTTTCGACTTCTTTCGAGCAGCGTTCGCAACAAACCAGAGCACGAAATGAACTGAAAACGGGAATTTAAAGTGATTTCCGTGCTGGCGCCAGTCCCTAGGCATTGGCGTCACATTCTGTGCTTGGCGCCAGACGCCAATTTCAGCGCATGGCGCTAATGCCATAAGTCTGGCGCTGATCGATTTTCAGCGACACCAAAGCAACCGGCCACCTTATGGGGTTGTGCTAGTCTTCTGCAATATATTTTGGGTTCCTTGGTACGCCAGTTAGCCCCTCTAAGCAATTTGACATGATTAGGTAATCGGCTTGATTACACGAAGTGATCGACCTGATGAAAAGATCGTCTCACTAAGCTTAAAGCGCCTAAGCATTGGCTCATTAGCAAAAAGCACCGACATACAGGTTCATTAGCAAAAGGCACCGACATATAGGTTCAAGAGCAAAGAGCGCCGACGTACAGGCATAGCAAAAGGCAAGTTCAGGCGAACTTTTAGAGATCGACGGGCGTGGATCTTCGGTATTTTCCTTTGGGAGATTATCGCATCAACTGAGGACGACTTCAAGAGAAGATGTCTTCGACATCATTCCCTGGCTTGCGGAAAGTTGTCATAAACAACTGAAGGTAATTTCGGGCAAAATTGTCTTCGATCATAGTTCGTGAGGCATGAAAGATGATCATAATGCGGATGAGAATTATTTCAAGAGAAATAATTTTCGATGATATTCCCTTGGATGTGGAATATTATCATTGCGGAGAAGGTAGTTTCAGGCGAAGAAATCTTCTAATTTGGAAGCAGTTACAGGCGTAGCGGTTTTCAAGCGGGATGGCATTCTCTAGCTTGCATGAGGTCATCAAAACAGATCAGTTACTTTTAGAGACGTGTGCTCGACGGTGCAAGATACGCGTTTCTTAACTCTTCTATCTGTTTAACTAACGCTAGTTTTGCAGGTATCGGCGTTATAAGATTG
The DNA here is from genome assembly GCF_948465745.1 of Chenopodium album. Lineage (NCBI taxonomy): Eukaryota > Viridiplantae > Streptophyta > Magnoliopsida > Caryophyllales > Amaranthaceae > Chenopodium > Chenopodium album. The sequence continues at coordinate 10,466,595 of NC_137842.1, read as the reverse complement.
ATTTAGGATCGCAGAACGTTCTGAATCATTCTCCGTCCCAATCGATACTTTGACTTTCGTTTTCGAAACTTGGGTTTCTCCAAACTCAGTCAAAGTGGGGGCTTCTGTAGACACCCATTTGTGTCTCCCAAAAACCAAACCCAGTGATGAGTACCTTTCACATCGAATCATAATCGAATGAAACGAAAGTGTGGAAAGGTCTAGTGTTGCGGAAAGTTTTATTTCTTTTCTCTTCTCTCTGTTTTTGAAATCTTTATTTTAAGAAAACAGCCAATCCAGTTTGGTTGGTCCATGATATGGGTCCAATAGTGGTGTAGTTGGATGGGGCTTGCAAAGACCTTTCCAATGATATATTATAAGCCCAATTCCGATGAATATTGAGGAAGTTATGGCCAATTTACTAAACTGGGTCCGGTTTGAGTTTTAAGTACAGCCCAATGATCTATGGGAGGGCCTAATATGATTTATCATTCCTAATGCAATTAGGAATGGTTTTGGTCTTCTAGAACATTCTAGAAGGTTTTATCATTCTTAATTCAAATAGGATTCTTCAAAGTTTTAATTAGATCAAATAGCATTTTCGACTGAAATTATATTATTTTATCTTCCAGTACAATAAAATTATCAGATTTTCGAAAACACATTAAAATCCGGTTTGGCGTCCAACCCCAGGCCTTGGCGCCTGGAACCAGGATTGGCGCCAGACGCCAGCCATTGGCGCCTGGCGCTAGCCACTGGTCCTGGCGCCAATGAGCCAGGGTTGGCGCCAAGTTGGTTTTTCGATCTTCAGACTCTGTTTTGATAAATTATCTTTTTTGGATGTTTTTCTCTATAAATATCGTATCAAAAACTCCGTTTTGATGGACGGATTATCAATACTCATTCACCATTCAATCATCTACATCTATCATTCACTAATTCTTTTATTCTGAAGTTTTAATAAATTCCGTTTTCAATCATCATCTACAATCATCAATCGTCAACAATTACTTTATGAATCATTGATCTTTTAGCACTCTTTCTAAACTTTGCTCTTTAATACAAAATTCCGCATTCACAAGATCTAGAAACACCTAGTCATATTCGAAGTTGCCTTCGCCATAGACGTGAAAGGTTTAATTTCTGAGGGTTTGGTCCCAAATCTCTATTTCAATTATTTAATTTAATTGCTTTGATTATTATTTTCCTTAAAGTTACTAACGCGTGTATTTTGTAATTAGAAAGAGGTACGAGGCATCCAAGTAAGTACTTTAATGGTTTAATTGATTTTATGATGTAGATATCATGCTTAGATTATGATTCCTAGTATCATGTCTAGGGTGTTTTTAATATTAAGTATGATTTCAAGTATGATGCTTCCTATGTTCTTTCTAATGTTTATGATTATTTATTATGTTGCTTGATATGCATATTATTTATTCTTTATTGCTTGATCACCTTTTATTGCAGGTTAAAGGGAATTGGTATTTGCATTCATGCTTAATAAGATAATTAATAATCTTGTTAGGGTTAATTGTGATTATAATTCAAGTGATCACCAATAATAGTTTGTTTGTGCATTAATATTCAACCAACATAGATTAAACAGGTTTAGGGTTAATCTATTGATTGTATGTTAGTCAGAAAGCGCACATGAATACGAGCAGAATAAAGTAGAGGCCTATTATTAGGGCAGGTTCAATCTCTTTTAGGTTGGATTTGTACCTTCATCCCCGAACCCTTATTTGGTTCATGACCTTATGGAGTTGACGATCTCTTGGATCGTTAAGGGGTGTAACCTTCACCTCGTGAACGGTTTACAAGTTCCTAAAAAACTTGTTGGCGACTCTTTTGCTCTATATTCTTCCCTTTTGGACGCCACCGTACTTTAGTGTATGATCACAGTGGGGTTCAAGCTAGTGGGATTTAAAGGCTTTAAATTATTCCCTACACTGACGAAATCCCAACTCCCGTCCGTAAGGAGAAAGCACCCCCATGCTTTGATTTTAACGTCATGGGATTACTGTTTGGGCAATAAAAGAATGAGCCAGCTTATGAGAAAGATAACTCCTCACTCATTCAAACGGTCCTACAAAGCAAAAACTTCGACCCCTCGAAGCTAATTACTCCAGCCGAAGGATCATTGTAAGGGTGGCGCAACACTATCAAGGTGACTACTCCGAGTGGAAGGAAGATATCAATCACGACAGGGCAAGGGCTGATGTTCGAAGAGTCTTCGGAGTCCGAGTCAGAGTCTTTCCATTTAGAATCTTCTATGTCTTTAGCAATAATGCCTCCCCTTCCTATTTCTTCTCCTAGGATAGTTAGTGATCCAGTCCCTGAGGACATATCACTCTTTGATGTAATGATCTCAGAGTATAAAAATACTTCTCGTTCTCCTTATTTCTCGTGTTCTTCCCTAACCCAAGATGACGAACATTGCTTAGCTAACGATGAAAAAGATAAAGAAATTATTAAAGCAATGGAAACACTTGAAAAGAAAACACCAGTAATTGAAGAGACTGAAACAGTCGACATCTCGAATGATTCAACTCATAAAAGAAAGGTTAAAATCGGACTAACATTGAATAAACAAGAAAGAACCGATTTAATTCACTTACTTAAAGAATTTATCGATGTATTTTCTTGGTCATATGAAGATATGCCAGGCATTAACAGAGAAATAGCTCAACACACTATACCATGAATCCCAGGAATGAAACCTGTAAAACAAAAGTTGAGTCGAATGAAACCCGACGTAGCACTTAAAATAAAAGAAGAAGTTCAAAAACAAATAACTGCAGGTTTCATCAAGGTATCCAAATACCCCGAATGGGTCGCCAACGTCGTCCCAGTTCCAAAGAAAGACGGAAGGGTAAGGATGCGTGTCGACTATCGAGATCTAAATAAGGCAAGTCCAAAGGACGACTACCCTTTGCCACACATCGATATTCTGGTAGACAACACGGCAAATCACGCGCTTCTCTCATTCATGGACGGATATGCAGGGTACAATCAGATTCTCATGGTAGAAGAAGACATGGAGAAAACGACCTATATCACACCGTGGGGCACTTACTGTTACACGGTAATGCCATTTGGGTTGAAAAACGCAGGTGCTACTTACCAACGTGCAGCAACAGCCTTACTCCATGACATGATGCACAAAGAAGTTGAAGTATATGTTGACGACATGATTGTGAAATCAAAGGACCGTCCAGGCCATCAAGTAGCCTTAAGGAAATTTTTCGAAAGGCTAAGAAAATATAATATGAGGTTGAATCCATCAAAATGTGCTTTTGGAGTCACCTCGGGCAAACTCTTGGGATACGTCATAAGCTCTAGAGGAATAAAGATAGATCCAACCAAGATTAAAGCAATCATGTCGATGCCACCACCCAAGACCGAGAAACAGATTCGAGGATTTATTGGCCGGTTGCAATACATAAGTAGGTTCATATAAAAACTGACAACGATATGTGAACCAATCTTCATAAAGCTCAAAAAGAATGTACCAGTAATATGGGATGATGAGTATCAAAAAGCCTTTGACAGGATCAAAGCCTATCTCGCAAATCCTCCCGTATTAGCGCCAGCACTTCCCGGAATACCTCTTAGGTTAAACTTGACAGTTACCAAAGAGACAATGGGAGCCATGCTAGCACAAGAGGTAGAAAGCAAAGAGAATGCAATCTATTACCTAAGTAAGAAGATGCTCGAATACAAAACACGCTATACACCGCTCGAGAAATTGTGCCTCGCTTTGGTGTGGGCCACAACTAAGTTGAGACATTACATGTTGGTACATACCATTTTCGTAGTGTCCCGATTGGATCCACTCAAATATTTGTTCGAGAAATCAACACTCAATGGACGTATTTCAAGATGGATAGTCAACTTAGCCCAGTTTGATGTGCGGTTTATGCCACAAAAAGCTATTAAAGGATCTGTGGTGTCAGACTTTCTGGCAGACTTTCCAATAGAAGACTCGACACCGATACAGGACAATGAATTTCCAGATGAAGATTTGATGGTCACCGAAGATGATACTTGGACCTTGTATTTCGACGGAGCCTCAAACCAAAAGGGATGTGGCGTCGGAGTGCTACTAGTATCACCCAAAGAAGAACACGTCCCAATCTCAATAAAGCTTGATTTCGACGTTACCAACAACGCTGCTGAATATGAAGCATGCGTGGTAGGCCTTGAAACAGCCCTTGCATTGGGAGTAAAGAAATTAAGGATATTCGGAGACTCTTCTTTGATTATCAATCAGATATCTAAAAGGTGGAAAGTAAGGAGCGAAAGCCTAGCCCCTTACCGAACTTATCTGGAAACTCTTACCGATCAGTTAGAGAAGGTAGAATACACATATCTACCTAGAGAAGAAAACCAATTTGCTGATGCCTTGGCAAGATTGGCCTCAATGGTTAGGAATACCACGGAAATCGAGCAAATGCCTCTAACTATCGAAAAAAGGCACAAACCAGCATATATATAGAAGATGACGACTCGGTTCAAGACGAAGAAGAAGGACAAGAAGAAGAACCATGGTACACAGACATACTCAACTATGTCACCAATGGAGAATACCCTCCTCATGCTGACAAAAGAGCAAAGCGAGCATTGAGACTTTTGGCTTCTCAATATGTACTCATAGACAACGAGCTACATAAAAGGGTACCTAAAGGTCGAGCTCTCCTATGCGTAGGAAAGATGGATGCACAAAGAATAATGAGAATGGTTCACGAAGGAATCTGTGGAACTCATGTAAATGGCAAAATGTTAGTCCAGAAACTAATGCGAGAAGGGTATTATTGGACTACCATGAATAGGGACTGCCATCAATACGTGAAAAGATGCCCTAAATGTCAAATTTATGCCAATTTACAACATGTTCCTCCATCTTTGCTCTACACCTACACATCACCATGGCCATTCTCTACATGGGGAATTGACATAATTGGCAAAATCACTCCCCCAGGGACAGGAGGCCACGAATTTATTCTAGTAGCAATTGATTACTTTACAAAGTGGGTCGAAGCGCAATCATACGCTAAACTCACTGCAAAACATGTAGCACTCTTTATCGAGAGAAATATCATTTGTCGATATGGAGTCCCACATGAAATGATAAGTGACAATGGAACTCACTTTCAAGCCGAATGTGAAGAATTGCTGCATAAATATGGTATCCAAAATCATCATTCGTCCCCTTATAGACCTCAAGCAAACAGAGCAGTTGAGGCAGCTAATAAGAATTTGAAGACTATCATCGAGAAAATGACAGAAAATTATAAGGATTGGCTTGACAAGCTCCACTTCGCACTGTGGGGTTATCGCACGTCAATTCGTACATCAACGGGAAATACACCATTTTCTTTGGTATACGGAATGGATGCCGTACAACCTGTCGAACTAGAAATACCATCTCTACGCATTGCGCTAGAGAGTAAACTTGATGAAGTTGAATGGACTAGGACAAGATATGAAGAATTGATCCTACTCGACGAAAAACGATTAGAAGCTCTACATCACACTCAGTGCTATCAAACTCGTATGGCTAGACATTTTAATAAGAAGGTCAAGACAAGAAATATCAAAGTAGGAGATTTGGTATTAAAAGCACTAAGGAAAAATGTTTTAGATCCAAGGGGAAAGTTTAGACCTAATTGGTCTGGCCCCTACATTGTCAAAACAATCCTGTCAGGTGGTGCAGCAAAACTAACTGATATGGATGGCAATGAATTCTCAAACATGACCAATCTTGACCAACTTAAAAAATACTACCCATGATTACTTGAGTAGGATACTCAAGAGAGCTACGTTCGGCTTGATTCCTTAGGAAAGGATACGAAGGCAACCCTTTACGGGTGTGGCCACTTTATTTTTTGACATCTCTGCGTTCCAGAATCAACTAAAATTCAAAACAAAGTCGGCAAATTATTGGCGTCGCAGAACAGAGTCTGGCGCCAGCCAGAAGCCATTAGCGCCAACCGATGGTATTGGCGCCTGGCGCCAGACCTCAATAGCTGGCGCCAAACTACAATTACTGGCGCCAGTTCAGCAATAAAATCTGGGCGAATTTCGGTGTTTTTCGGAAAATTTTCGACTTCCGTACTCGAAGAATTTCTGGAAAATTAATTTTTTTTCGATTTTCATTGCTTTAATAAAATAAATTTAAAGTAACAATTTAATTGAAAGCTGAAATTTCATTAATAAAATAAAATTACGTTGTTAATGGAATTTAAATAAGGCTGAAATAAATTAGCTTTAAATAAAAATTAACAATCTAATAAATCTAAAGCTAAGCAATGTTTTTAATCTTTCTTTTCCTTTATAGCCCTTTTCCAATTCTTTTCTGTTTCCTCCTCTTCATCTATTAGTTTAGCTAGTAGGCATCCTTTAGAGGACCTACATTTGATTTTGGAATAGATTGTTTCCCCTTCAGCTAGCACACCATGTTTCTTTTCCACCCAAGCCTTTTTGTCTGTGGTGTTAGTTTTCCTTTTCCCTTTGTCTCTAGTAGTATTCTTCTTCCTGGGCATTGTAGGTGTTTTGAATTCAATTCTTGCACCTAAGTGTTCTTTGGCCGGTGTCACCCTGTCACCTAGACGATTCTTCACATCGGTTCTACCCTGATCAATTGAAGATGTCTTCAGCAACCACTTCTTTACATCATTAGGTAAAGAAGGGGGGACCTTTTGGGTAATCACTTCCCATAAAGGTCTAGCGCTCCAGTAAGTGTCGAATCTATCTACTTCTTGAGATACGGGGTACTCATAGGGAGGACGAAGATCCCCGGAAGGAATATTTTGAAGTAAGTCGTATTGTCTCTTTACCCTGCAAGGATAATAATATGTTACGCGAGACAAGCTTGGAAGACGGAAGAAAGGTTGCTTGTTAACACCAACAATCCTTTCTATTTTCCACCATGGGATGACCCACTTGATAGCAAAATCACGTGATTCAAAGATTTTTCTCCACCCATGGCGCCCAATTTTGGGGATGCGCTTCTTCCTTCTCACGAAGCAATTGGGAGTATATTTTTCAATGTCGTCCGGAGGGCTAATTAATCCTAGCCTCTCCATTAGCCACATCTGTAAAAAAATTTTGCAATGCAAATAAATTATTATTACAATACAAAAATATATTTTTTGATTTCTATAATTAAAAAAAATTATTTTTCTACCTGTAATAAAATTGGACAGCCGCGAAGAGGCGCTTTTGGGTCCCTTTTCAATTCATCTAGACTAATCATAGTCTCTCCAACTATCAATGGCATTGGATTTCTCCCTGATTCAATTTGTTCTAGTACAGTGGCAATAATTGATTGACCCTGGTTATTTTTACCACTACTAAGGAAAAATTGATTAAGCATGCAAAATAAGAATGCCCTTCTTCTATATATATGAAAGGATTCAGAAAGAGGTTTATCAAAATAATAGCGTGCGAATTCTTTCAAATTAATTATATTGCCATCTACTATTTTTGATAAATCCCTTTCCTTCAAATTAAAGAAGCGCTCAAAATCCTTATAGTAATATGCATCTACTCTAGGGATTACTACCAGGTCTATTGCAGGGAAGCCTAAGATAGCACCAAATTCCTCTGGCAAAGGGCTAATTTCATCATACCCTATTCTAAAACAATGTGTATCGATATTCCAAAATTCTAAAGCGGTATGTATGAAGTCTATGTCTAAATCTACCCCTTTGATGCCATAAATTCCCCCCAAGGGAAATAAATCTAATTCTTTTCTTTCTCTAACATTAAGAGATCGACACCATTCATGAGTGTATTGGATGAAGGTTTTAGTGGCTAAAGACATGATTATTATTTTTTCTAATGAGGAGAATAATTTTTTCACTGGAATTATGAGAAGAATCGGCTGAGCAGGGGGCTATTTATATACAAATTGCGAAGAATTTTAATCTGAATGAAATACAGAGTCAGCGTCATTTGGCGTCAAAACCCCGACATTGGCGCCACCCTCCAGAGCCTGGCGCCACACGCTATGTGTAGCGCCTGGCGCCACGCGCCATACTATGGCGCCAGCTGGCGCCAAGTCAGCAGGGCAGCCGCGCGTGCTCAGTTTGCGTTTTTGATATTAAACTTGAGTCGGTTAATGACTTTATGGCCCCGTTTGATTTTTTTCCAAATATCTTTTCTATCTTTTTCCTTAATTAATTAAATATCGCAATTATTTTTAATTTATTTTATTTCTTTTTTTGGATTTTATATTAATTTTCAAAAAAAAAAAACCAGCATTTTTTCCGTTTTCTTTGCCTTTTTATTTTTTCTTTTTGGGGGAGAGAGTCGGATAATATCCTCCATCAATAATAAAAATGACGAAATTTTTGCGCAAAATTCTTATCACATTTCTTTTTCACACACTAACATAATAATAAACAGTCAAATGAATTTACGATAACATAAAAATACAAAAGTGTCTAAATAATGAGTCAAAGGCAAAAGTTCTATAAAAAAAAGTCAAAATAAAATACATATACAGAAACAGACTACGGCGCCGGAGGACGTAGGCCCATCATGCTATAAAACTGCGCCGTACGGGGAGTCACCTCTCCACCAGCTCCAGCCTCAGCACCAGCTCCAGTCTCCGTAGGAGGAGGAAGACTCAAGACAGGACCGCTCCAGCCAAGATCAACCTGAGGCTGAGACCGCGGAGGCTGCTGCGATAACGAGCCAACCTCGTACATCCCACCACCTCTGAAAGCCGAGGTAGCCTCTCCTACCGGTGCAGCAGAAGCACCCTCAGAAGAAGATCCCGAGCCCTCAGCAACGTCGACTCGAGCAGCCTCGGAACGACCACCTTTACCTCCTGACGAAGTTCGAAGACGTCTCAAGCTAGACCTCGCCAGATCTCTCCGCCCCTCAGGTCTCGTACGGGTGTGAGAAGCGATGGGCTGACCCTGCGAAAAAAGAATTAAATCAGAAACAAGGTAAAACTGAAGCCATAATGCAGAAATAATAAGTGAAGAAAGGTTACCTCTCGGACAACGTCGTCCCGACGACAGGTAGCCGCGTTCCTCATCCGGACGAGCTGGCTCCGGAAGGCATCTATACATCGTACCATAGCCGAAACCACCTCGCGTGAGAACTGTCAGAAAAATAAGTCAGTTAAAATACATGATAAATGAATACAAAATTCTGAATTAAAACAAGGCTTACACTGGTCTGGTGGCGAGGAATCGACCACTCCACGAAGCGCTCGCCCTCGGGAGCCGGAGAAATCATCTCCTCGATCGGCCCGTATACCCCCTGGTAGTGAATGGACATACGGGGCGGCACAAACTCAGTGGGACCATCCTAATAAAACAGAAAGAAATCAGTAAGGTATTACTTGGGGGCTACTTAGTGTAAAATAAAAGCTAAGAATCTTACCCTCACATCCTTAGCCGGAACAGGGGCTGGAGCTAATAAAGGTAGTAGCTCCTCAGTGTAACACCGCCCAAGGATTACATGGGACCGCCAGAGGGAACCAGATCCCTCGGCCATGCTCGACAACTGTCTCTCGTCGAACATATGACATGGCGGAGGAGCAGGAACGACGAAAACATCAGAAGAGTGTTGTCTAGCAACTCTCTCCCCTAAGTACACAACCGCTCCGTAGGTCCCCAGAAAATAGCGACGCTCGGCAGAGTACTGTGCGGCTAATCCAGGGACTGTCCAACCGCCCTACGGTCGGTATACTACCTCAGGTCCCTATAAAAAGCACCAATCAGGCAAGAATATGTCTAAAAATACCACAGAAGAGCAAGATAAACGCTAAAAGTCGTACCGAGATGATCCGGCTCCGGACACGTGTAGTAGACATGTCCACATGGTGGCCGCCCCAAGAGGCGCTCACCGGATATCCCCTCGGCGATGGTCTCGCCGACGCAACGGAAGGAAAATACTCGTAGAACCAGATCTACAAAAAGTTAAAAGCGTGAGTAAATGCTAACTAATATATAGGGCTAAAATTTACAGGGAATAATGTTTACCTCTATGACCTTCCAGAAAGCAGACAAAGCGACATTCGTCCTAAAGGACCGGTGACGACACGAGTCCCTCAGCGCACGAACGAAATCAGCGTAGGCCAAGCTGGCCCAGTCATAAGTCCCGATCCGCTGGAGATCACGGACAGCAGGGAGGTAGTAAAGCAATGCCCTACTACCCTTGTCAGGGGAGAATGTCCCTGACAATAACATCAGCACAAAGATGCGCACCCGCTGCTCTCGGGTGGTCGCATCATCATCAAGAGCCGCTGCCAGCGTCGAGCGGCGAATCCCTCTAGCACTGAACTGAGTCGCTTCGACCTCAGCTCGGGCCCGAATAGCAATCGGCCCCAACAACTACTCGACCTCTAAAGAAAAGACGTCGATCCCACTATCGAACGGCAGCGGCACAAAAGTGAACTCCAGTCCTGAGATGAGACTGAAGTTTGTAGGGGTGACCATCATCTCGCCCTAGGGAAAATGGAAGGTGTTGGTGGTGTCCCATAAGAACTCCACCAAAGCGCACACTACATGGTGACCCCCGCTGGAGGCGACCATAGCCTCGGAGGTCTTGAACAGAGTAACTAGTCCGCAGGACTCCCATAGGAGTCTCGTCTCACGGTCTCTGGCGATGTGCATCCTGTACAAATCGCCTAGACCATCACAGCCAGAGCCGTGATGTCGTGTCCTCCCAGGCTCGGTTCCCTGTCTCACCCTCTCAGAAATGTGGTGGACAGGGGCAAAGAACAAAGTCTGTTCGTCCCACTCCAGGAGCCGACCAAGCGAAGTGGACGGCGTGGCGTCGTCCTCCACGGGCTCATGCTCCCGTCTAGTGTTTCAGGACCGTGAACCTGAGCCTCGTTGTCTAGCCATGCCACATTGTGCAGAATCATTATAAATTAAGGTTCTATAGTATCTAAGGTTCGCCTAGCCGCATGATACTATGTTCGCAAAAACAGAGTACGTAGTACTAAAACAGAGCACAAATTCAAATTGAGCATGACAGTATTTTTTCAAGCAATCAAACAATTTCTTGCAACATTATAGTGATTATTGTGACAAATTGAACAAGGATTGCTAGCAAAAACGTCAAGAACAAACCACATTGTTCTTCACGACCTTAAGAGGTCCAACAATGGCGGATTGCTCATTTCTTCACCAAATTGAGTCAAACAAGTCTCAAATTACTCCCAAGGCAATATATAAGCATAAAAAAGCAATTTCATGGCATGAAACTTGATGAACAAAGCAAATTGAGCATCATAGAATTCGAATTTTCATAAAATTCGTGAATAAACATGCCAAGAATTCATAAAAACCGGTGTGAGTTTGAGGAAAACTTACATAGATCGGGAAAATAGATGAAAAGAGCTTTGATTTGCAACAAATTTGAGCGAATTCGGTTGAAAAACGAGCAAGCAATGAGCAATTGAAGTTTCGGACTTCTTTCGAGCAGTTTCGCGACGAACAGAGCAGCAAATGAAGAAGAAACGGGAATTTAAAGAAAATCCCGTGCTGGCGCCAGTCCCTAGGCATTGGCGTCGCAAAATGGGCTTGGCGCCTGGCGCCAACATCAGCTCCTGGCGCTAACACCAAATGGCTGGCGCTGATGGTTTTTCAGCGACGCCAAAGCACCCAGCCACTTATTGGGGTTGTGCTAGCTTTCTGCAATATATTTTTGGGTTCCTTGGTACGCCAGTTAGCCCCTCTAAGAAATTTGACATGATTAAGTAATCGGCTTGATTACGTAAAGTGATCGACCTGATAAAAGATCGTCTCACTTAGCTTAAAGCGCCTAAGCATTGGCTCATTAGTAAAAGGCACCGACATATAGGTTCAAGAGCAAAGGGCACCGACATACAGGTTCAAAGCGAAAGAGCGCCGACTTATAGGCATAGCGGAGGCAAATTTCAGGCGAACTTTTAAAGATCGACAGGCGTGGATCTTCGGTAATTTCCTTCGGAAAATTATCGTATCAATGCGGATGGAGATTGTTTCAAGAGAAATAATCTTCGATGATGTTCCCTTGGACGTGGAATGTTATCATAGCGGGGAGGATAGTTTCAGGCGAAGCAATCTTCTAATTTTTTTTGAAGCAGTTACAGGCGTAGCGGTTTTCAAGCGGGATGGCATTCTCTAGCTTGCAGGAGGTCATCAAAACAGTGAAGCGGCAGCAAATCGGTTACTTTCAGAGACGTGTGCTTGACGGTGCAAGATACGCGTTTCTTAACTCTTTTATCTGTTTAACTAACGCTAATTTGCAGGTATCGGCATTACAAGATTGATTTAGGATCGCAGAACGTTCTGAATCATTCTCCGTCCCTATTGATACTTTGACTTTCGTTTTCGAAACTCGCGTTTCTCCAAACTCAGTCAAAGTGGGGGCTTCTGTAGACACCCATTTGTGTCTCCCCAAAACCAAACCCGGTGATGAGTACCTTTCACGTCGAATCATAATCGAATGAAACGAAAGTGTGGAAAGGTCTAGTGTTGCGGAAAGTTTTATTTCTTTTCTCTTCTCCCTGTTTTGGAAAACTTTATTTTAAGAAAACAACCAATCCAGTTTGGTTGGTCCATGATATGGGTCCAATAGTGGTGTAGTTGGATGGGGTTTGCAAAGACCTTTCCAACGATATATTATAAGCCCAATTCCGATGAATATTGAGGAAGTTATGGCCAATTTACTAAACTGGGCCCGGTTTGAGCTTTATGTACGGCCCAATGATCTAGGGGAGGGCCTGATGTGATTTATCATTCCTAATGCAATTAGGAATGGTTTTAGTCTTCTAGAATCTTCTAGAAGGTTCTTTTCATTCCTAATTTAATTAGCATTGATAAGTTGACTTTGTTGACTTTTTAGAGTTTTAATCAAGATCAAATAGCATTTTCGAAGGAATTATATTATTTTATCTTCCAGTACGGGAAATTTATCAGATTTTCAAAAACGTGTTGAAATCCAGTTTGGCGTCCAACCTCAGGCCTTGGCGCCTGGAACAAGGCTTGGCGCCAGGCGCTAGCCATTGGCGTCTGGCGCTAGCCACTGGTGCCTGGCGCCAGCTAGCCAGGGTTGGCGCCAATCCTATTTTGCGATCGTCAGACTCTGTTTTGTTAAATTATCTTTCTTGGCTGATTTTCTCTATAAATATCGTATCAAAAACTCCGTTTTCATTCACCAATTCTCTCATTCTCAAGTATTCTTTAGCATTCTTTTCTTTCTTGCTTTTTCATAAAAAATTCTGCATTCACAAGATCTAGAAACACCTAGCCATATTCGAAGTTGCCTTCGCCCTAGACGTGAAAGGTTTTATTTTCTGAGGGTTTGGTCCCAAATCTCTATTTCAATTATTTAATTTAATTGCTTTGATTATTATTTTCCTTGAAGTTACTAACGTGTGTATTTTGTTATTAGAAAGAGGTACGAGGCATCAAAGTAAGTACTTTATTGATTTATTGATATTATGATGTAGAAATCATGTTTTTATTGTTATTATGATTCCTAGTATCATGTCTAGGTTATTTTTAATATTAAATATGATTGCTATGATGCCTTTTTTCTCTTCCTAATATTTATTCATGTTAGTATCATGTTAGGGTTAAAGATTTGATTTTTATCGCTTAGTGACATGCTAGGGTTTGTTATTAATCTTGTTAGTATCATGCCTAGGATCTTGCTATTTTTATTATGCTTTAATATTAACATGAACATGATTGTGATTATAATTGTTATAATTTATGATGATTGTGAATATTATTGTTATTATTATTTTGATGATGATTATTTATTATAATTATTATTCATGATATTGATTGATTATTATTATGTTGCTTGATACACATTATTTTTATATTTATTGCTTGATCACGCCTTTATTGCATGTTTAAAGGGAATTTGTATTTGCAATCACGCTTTATAAGATAATTAATAATCTTGTTAGGGTTAATTTGATTATAAATTCAAGTGATCGCCAATAATAGTTTGTTTGTGCATTAATATTCAACCAACATAGATTAAACAGGTTTAGGGGTAATCCTATTGATTGCATGTTAGTCAGAAAGCGCGCATGAATACGAGCAGAATAAAGTAGAGGCCTATTATTAGGGCAGGTTCAATCTCTTTTAGGTTGGATTTGTACCATCATCCTCGGACCCTTATTTGGTTCATGACCTTATGGAGTTGACGATCTCTTGGATCGTTAAGGGGTGTAACCTTCACCTCGTGAACGGTTTACAAATTCCTTAAAAACTTGTTGGCGACTCTTTTGCTCTATCTTCTTCCCTTTTGGACGCCACCGTACTTTAGTGTATGATCACAGTGGGGTTCAAGCTAGTGGGATTTTAAAAGCTTGAAATTATTCCCTACAGAATTGTGATTAAATTGGTTTTAATATTAATGTTGTTCTATAATTGTTATTGATCACCATATTACATGTTTAAAGGGAATATGTAATTGAAAATCACGCCTAATAAGATAATTTGGACAACCGGTTTAGGATCCTTTTAATCTTATTATTAATTGAAGTGATCACCAATATTTTAGAATTATGTGTGTATTAATCTTAAACCAATTTAGTTAAATACTAGTTTAGAGAGAATTGAATTATTGTTTGTATGCCTTTGAGATCACAGGAATGCTTTTCAATATAAGAATCGAGTAGAGGCCAATACGGGCGAATGTGACTCCATGACTCACTTCGTACCATCATCCCCGATCCTCCTTTCGTGGTTCCGAACCATATGGAGTTAGTAATCTCATGGATTATGAATGGGGTGTAACCTTCACGGGTCAATCGTTGTTGCCTTTGTTGTCCCTTATTCGTGGTTGCATTTTTATGATCCGTGAACGGTTTACAAGTTCCTTAAAAACTTGTTGGCGGCTCCCTACTTTATTTGTCCCTAATCGTTGTCCCTAATCGTAATGTCAATTCCCACTTCCTATGAGTGCCAAGCATATTCACAACATGCTTTTACGTAGGCGCACTTCGAACGACGCCTACAGCAGTCTTCTAAATGATGATTTTCCACGCCTTGGGAAGCTTAATAGCTTAACAGTTTCCATGCCTTCCTGTCGTGAGCCCCTACTCCTTGAGTAGATCGCAAGTGAAATTCCGCTAAGTACCCACGCCTTGGGATGTAATCGCCAACTTCTACTCCTTGAGAAGTGTGCATCAATTGACAATTTTTCTTCGTCTTGGGAAAACTTGTCCAATAATTATGGGTCTCTTTGCCTTGAGAAACTTGCTGTATGAGTTGTCCATGCCTCAGGACACAATCTCTTTTTGTTGAATTAAATTAAAGTTGTTTATTCGACAACCTTCACTTCTTAGGGAACGTCGTCTAAGATTGCTACGCCTCGAGCTATCTTCTCAAATCGGGTGACAACCTTCACTTCCTAAAGAATGTCTCCAAAGTCCACTTTGCCTTGAGCCATCTTGTCAAATCTTTTCATCTTCACGCCTTGGAAGTGATAGCTTCTCATGTCTTTGGAAGACTTGTGTCTTTCCTGTCACCAATTTGCCTAAAAGGTTACTTGTTCACTGGGGACTTAGTGTACCTGCATCTATATTTTGGACTATAGGACTTTTATTATGTTTTTCTTTGGGTTGACCTAAGGCTTGCTGTGTTTGACTCATTGTGTTTGTTTGACATGAGGTTGACTCAAGGTTTAGCTTATTTGACTCTTTATGTGACTTAATGTGTTTTGACTAAACATGGGCAACGTGTCGTGCCGTCGCGGGCCGTGCCTGGCCGTGCCGCGGTGGGGGCCGTGCCGTGCCGTGCCTGAAATTGGCACACCCAGCCCACGGCACAGCACGGCCCACGTGCCTTGCGGGCCGTGCCGTGCCGGGCCGCGGGCCAAACCGTGCCACCCTTTTTAATTTTTTTTTTTTTAATAAATGAAAAAAAACGAATTAAACGATATATATTTTTTTAGTACAACTTAATATATGTGATTAATTTATGTTTATGTTAATGTTAATATATTTTGTTTTCATTTTTTGAACAACTTTATTTTAATTTAGGTTATATAAATTATTTATCTAATTAATAATTATGTTTAAGTTTATATAAACAAATAAAAACAATTTTATTAATTTAGCAAAAAACAACAATGCATATAATAAAAAAAAAATACGAGTGCGGTAATCCGAAAACACAAAAAATTGAAGAATAACTTATTTTATTATATGACGGTAGCCGGTACGAATGTACGATAATTCAATAATACAAAATAAGTAATGGTAATTAAAAATCGTACAATAGTGTATGAATATTGAATAACTTCATTTATTATACGGAATACGAAGTTCGATAATACAAAAAGTATACAATAGTGTATAATGTAAATATGTAATAATGTAATTATTATTGGTCGTCTTCGTCTTCATCTTCATCTTCGTCTTCGTCTTCGTCTCCTAGAGGTTCAAGTTCATCCGCCAATTGAGTTGATTGAGAAGTATGAGAACTAAAAGAAGTCGACGTTCTTTCATCGTCGTCGTCGTCGTTTTGTGCATAAGTACGATCTTGAGAACGAGTTTCGGCATCCAACCAATCCTTGAAGCAAACACACATTTCAAGTGTTTCGGGTTTTAGTCTTGTTATTCTATCGTCTAAAACTCGTCCCGACGCACTAAAAGCTCTTTCGGAGGAGACTTGGATAGCAAAAATATCACGAGCCATTGCCGACAAAATTGGATGTTTCACGGTTTGTGATTTCCACCAATTGAGGATGTCGAGGCCAAACTTCTCTTCATCGTCCATGCCTTTCATGAAGTCGTAACTTAAGTACATTTGCAACTCCGAAACATCACTTTGTATTCTCTTACTTGATGATGATTCCGTACCTGAAAACTTGGACATCGTGTTAGCAGCTTGTGCAAATAAACCTTTGGTTCGTTTACTTACATTTTTGGATGTTTGAGAAGGGGCAAATCGAGACACGGTTCCATATTTACTTTCATAAACTCTATATAAAGAAAAAAAATCATTAGTCACCTTATTTTTAAAAGTTTCAACATCATCTTAAAAATTCATGTTACTATAATAAATATCAATTAATAAAAAGGTGCCATCATATTTTTGCCTAGGATCTAAAATAAAAGCAAAAATATAAATCATAGGAATATCGGTGTAATATTTACGCCATTTTTCCTCCATGGATGGAAGGTATCCACGATAAACATGTTGTGATCGGTATTCCGCAAAAAGTTGTGCAAGTAAACATGCATTTCTAAGAAAAGAATGAGAACAAGGATTATATACAGAAGAAAAACAATGTGTCATACCATATAGTAATTGTAAAAACTGCATATATTTTTCACAATTAACCCAATCATCTTCTAGTAAAGCACATTGTGGAAATTTCATATTATAAAAAAGTGTTAAATGAACCTTGTACTCGATTGCCCGACTCAACATTTCATAGGTGGAGTTCCACCTAGTTGGACAATCCGGTGCTATTTTTATGGTTTTTATCCGTTGTTGCCTGCAAAAACCTTTCCATTCTTGATATCTCATGTTAGAGCTATTAATAGACATAAAAGCATTCCTTATTTTGTGATAAAATGGACCAATTGGTTGTGTTCCATCCTTCACACACAAGTTAAGAACATGACAAATGCATCTAACATGAAGTGCATCTCCATATAATATAACATCGGCCAATTGGGATTTGACCAAATTCGCACTATATGTCATAGAAGTTGCATTATCGAAAGTCATAGACATGATTTTATCCCTAAGACTATATGCATCAATGGCTTCCATTAAATGATGTGAAATGTTAAGACCGGTATGAGGGTATTCAAGCATTTTGAAATGAATGATGCGTTTTTGTAACAACCACTCATTATCTAACCAATGACAAGTAACACATAAATAGTGAAGTCCGTATCCACCATCCCATGCATCGGCGGTTAAAGAAACTCTACTAGGAAGATTAGCTAATTCATTTACTAATTTCAATTTGTACTCTAGATAAGTCTTCATGGAAGCAGATCGAACGGTTTTTCGGGAGATTTTTTTGTGTTTTGGCTGTAGTGCTCGGTTAATATAGTTGTTGAAGGCATCATTTTCGGCAAAAAGAAAAGGTTGTTCGGCATGTACAATCATTCTCCCAAGTTCATCCCTATCTCTCTCGTAATTGTAAATGAAGCCTTGTGGATGGAATTGAGAAATTTTGGGTTGGGTTGGATCACTAGATGGTCCACCACATTTTTTTGAATGTCTACTAAGGTGTCCCGTCCCTCCCTTGGTATCGGCCGAGAAAATTTTACCACAAGTCCGACACTTGGCTTTTTGTCCATTTTTACTTAATTGATAATGTGACCAAACTTCACTCTTTCTTTTGGTTTGAGCAAAATCCTCTTCGGTACACCACTCTAATATGTTAGGATTTTGGGTGTTGGGCATTTGGGTGGATGGTTCACTCGACCCGGAGGCTTGTGTTTGGCTACCTTGGGAAGGAGGAGGAAAAGGAAATTCATGTTGTTGAAATTGGGTTTGTTGAAATTGGGTCCAAGGAGCCATATCATCCATTTGTTCTTGCCCTCCCGTATTTTGGGGATGAAAGAAAGGGGTGGAAGTGTTTGGAAAGGGCATGTTAGGGGAGGGAAAGAGCATGTTAGGGGGGGGCATATGCATTGAAGTGTTTGGGTTTGGTGATTCCCTACGTTTTGATTTGGCTTTTCTAGAGGAGGAGGAAGCGTTCGGGTTTGATGCCATGATTAATATTAATAATAATAACAATAAAAGTAACAATAACAATAATAATAATAATACAAATAACAATAACAAAGTAACAATAACAATAATAATAACAATTAACAACAACAATAATAATAACAATAACAATAAGAATTAGTAAGTAGTTTTTATATAAATTAAATTTTTAAAAATAATTATAATAATAGTAGATTACTTGGATCAATGAGATCCCAGGTAGGAGAGGTTAGGAGCGACGTTGTCCAGAGCCCAGGTCCCGCCTTAGACAGATTTCAACAATCCATATAACCCACAATTAAAATGGAAAGTAGTTTTTATATAATTAAGTAGTTCCAAGAATACAATAATAATAATAATAATAATAATAATAATAATAATAATAATAATAATAATAATAATAATAATAATAATCATAATAATAATAATAATAATAATAATAATAATAATAATAATAATAATAATAATAATAATAATAATAATAACAATAACAATAACAATAACAATAACAATAACAATAACAATAACAATAACAAGATTAACAACTAACAATAACAATAATAATAACAAATTAAAATAAAGTTGAGTTAGATCTTACAATGACGCTTCAATGCTTTCCCAAATTTATAATTTCCTGAATTTATAATTTCCCGAATGTAAATATAACAATTTTTTTTTTTTGGTAGTAGACTAATAAAAGTAATAATAGTAAAAATGTAATATTTATAAGAGAGTAGGAATTTTTTTTTTCTTTTCACAAAAGAGAGCAAGATTGTAGGATTTGTAGGAATTTGAGAATTGAGAATTGAGAATTTGAGAGTAAGAAAATTAGAGAATAAGAGAGAAGATATGAGTTGATGAATTGTGAAAATTTTGGAGGAAAATATGAGGTATTTATAGGGAATTTGGGTGGAAAATGGGGTGGGAAACTAGCCGTTTATAGTTGTTGGAAAACGGCAAAAAACGACTAGTTTCCAACGGTCATTTGTGTCGGGTCGTGCCTGGCAGGCTCGTGCCGTGCCGGCAGGTCGTGCCAGCGTGTCGGCCCACGTGCCGGCAACCGTGCCGCCCGCCGTGCCACGTGCCGTGCCCGTGCCAAATTCCAGAAAATTGTTCACGGCACGGCCCACAGGTGGGCCGCCGTGCCGTGCCAGAGTCGTGCCGGGCCCGTGCCGCCGGCGTGCCGGCACGGCCCGTGCCCATGTTTAGTTTTGACACGTGTGTGTAGACTCAACTTGATGTGATATGACATGACTTAATGTACATGACTCGTGTGTGCATAATGTTTATGCTCGTGCGTTTTGAAAAATGCAGAAAAAGCAAAAAATTTCCGTCATTTTTTTAGAGGGTACCAACTTTCTCCCAAAGAAGAAAGACGCAAAACAGAATCGAAGTGAAGTGTTTGAGAATTTGTGGTGCATGTTGAATGAGCTTAGTCGAATGTATGCATTGATGTTGTATCTCATGGTGCAAGGATTATAACATCCTAGACTATCTTAGTTGATGACTCGATGATGGAAGTATTTAGGTAACTTAGGCGCGGAGGCTAAGTACTTCATACTTTGTGATGCAATGATGAGTGATTTTGATATGACAAGGCATGCTTCAACGTTGTGTTAAGATTTCATGACAAAGGGTTCCTATAGGAAGGTTTATTTGGCCATGTATTTTGATAGGCCGTCGTCGAGCCTACCAAAGATAAAAACCTAACTTGGTCTCTCTAATGGGTAGAAAGGGCAAGTAAGGGTCGATCCCACAAGGACTAAGGGGAGCACTAACAAGTATCGATTTGTGATAATCTAAGTCAAGTCTTTTTGGGTTTTGAGTTATAATGAAAAACTACAAACAATAATAAAAAGGATCTTGGGAAGGTATCCACCAATTAAGTCATTCAGAAACTACAATTTAACATACAAAACATAGCAATTTGGGGATAAATTAGGGGAAGTCATCTAAGGCACCCAACTACTCTCTCAAGCTAGAGGGATTACTTGAGTTATGAATACAACCTACTCTCGTGGTTACAAAGCATAAAACAAGTGTTAAAGCATTATCACGATGACATAAACATTCCCTTGACTGGAAATTCCTATTCTCATGGCATTTCAAGTCAATTAATCATAAGGGAGCTAACTCAAGTTCATCTCTCGATCCTTCGTTGAGAAAGCTTAGATAAATAGTTCTAGGAATGGCCACTTACAAGAACTAACAATGAAACCATGTTGTTGGAGATGTATGATCATTATTTATTTTTTATCATGGGTTTGTTAGGATTTGGCTCCCTTAATGCATAGTTTTTCTCTCACATATTCCCAAATTTATCCTACCCTTTACCCTAGCCTCACATTACAAGCTTTAAAGACCTTCCGACCTTGTACATAGAGTTGTGTAAATGTGAAAGTGTTGTTTATCAATGCAAGTTATGATTTGACATATTTCGAGTCGACTAGTAGGTTGAGCGTTCATTGTTTTAAACACACGAGAGTGTGAGATGGGTAGGCATTGTTCACAAGTAAAGGGGTTAGTTGGAGAGCGATCGAGTACATCTTTTACTCGCCACATAAATGAGAGTTGAGTGTGTGAGCACTAGTCTTGAATTCTATATGCTCTTGTGGTTTGCTCTTAAAATCCCACTAGCTTGAACCCCACTGTGATCATACACTAAAGTACGGTGGCGTCCAAAAGGGAAGAAGATAGAGCAAAAGAGTCGCCAACAAGTTTTTTTAGGAACTTGTAAACCGTTCACGAGGTGAAGGTTACACCCCTTAACGATCCAAGAGATCGTCAACTCCATAAGGTCATGAACCAAATAAGGGTTCGGGGATGAAGGTACAAATCCAACCTAAAAGAGATTGAACCTGCCCTAATAATAGGCCTCTACTTTATTCTGCTCGTATTCATGTGCGCTTTCTGACTAACATGCAATCAATAGGATTAACCCTAAACCTGTTTAATCTATGTTGGTTGAATATAATGCACACTTGAATTATAATCACATTAACCCTAACAAGATTATTAATATCTTATTAAGCGTGATTGCAAATACCAATTCCCTTTAAGCATGCATAAAAGGCGTGATCAAGCAATAAAGAATAAATAATGTACCAAGCAACATAATAAATTATGAATAAAATAATCATGAACAATAACGAATATCATAATCATAGCAATCATAATTATAACAATATTCATGTTAAAGCATAATAAAAGTAAGATCCTAGGCATGATACTAACAAGATTAATAACAAACCCTAGCATGTCACTAAGCAATAAAAATCAAATCTTTAACCCTAACATGATACTAACATGAATAAATATTAGGAAGAGAAAAAAGGCATCATAGCAATCATATTTAATATTAAAAATAACCTAGACATGATACTAGGAATCATAATAACAATAAAAACATGATTTCTACATCATAATATCAATTAAACCAATTAAAGTACTTACTTGGATGCCTCGTACCTCTTTCTAATAACAAAATACACACGTTAGTAACTTCAAAGAAAATAATAAACAAACAATTAAATTAAATAATTGAAAGAGAGATTTGGGACCAAACCCTCAGAAATTAAACCTTTCACGTCTAGGGCGAAGGCAACTTCGAATATGGCTAAGTGTTTCTAGATCTTGTGAATGCGGAATTTTGTATTTGAGAAAAGGCTAGTTTAGAAAAAGAGAGAGAGAGAGAATAATCAAGAAAATCTTGATGAGAGTTGGTTAATTGAAAAAGGGGAGATATGACCTCTATTTATAGGGAAAAAAAGAGGGTCAAAGAATTAAGAAAAGAATCCAAATTCGAATCGAAATAAAACTCGTAGACAGCAGTTTTTGCGGATTTTGTTTTTATCATATCTTTTGATCCAGGAATCGGAAAAAGATGAATAAGATGTCGTTGGAAAGATCTTGAAGTCTACTTTCTCAAAAAGACTTGCGTGGACCTGGTCCACAATAATATTATTGTAGACCCGATATTTATACACACGCAACTGACGTTATATTGAACATAGGGACCCTTATTTTTAACATAGTAACCTTATTTTTGACATAGTAACCTTTATTAAAACTTGTATAACATTTAATATTATTGTGAACTTGAATACAACGTTATAACCCTAATTTTAACATAATGACCTTTATTTTTCATATTGACCAGTATATAATATATTTCATTAAAAAAAATAATCTCTTATAACTTATATATTACCAAAATAACTTTTATTTCAACATAGTGACCTTATTTTAATTATAGTGACTTTTTTTTTATTAATAAAACAATCATAGTTTCTCTAATATTAGTGGTCCACAATAAATTAGTGTGAACCAGGTTCATTTAAGAATTTGTACTATTTTCTAACCCAATTGGAATCAGATTAAAATATGTTGTAGAATAAAAGATATGAACGAAATAGTGAGACGGTGTCATTTTTGGATAGAGTTTGATATCTTATTCATATCTTTTCCGTTATAGCTCGGAATTATTATTATAATATATCATTGGAAAGATAATTTCAAGATCTACCCAACCATATAAAATTTGGATAAAAAATAAGAGGCACAAAAATAATATCTGACTGTCTTTGAACATGTTTAAATCCGAATAGAATTATGACTTTAAAAAAGGAAAGTTTTATTAAAAAAAGGAAAGTTTATATTTAAATCAAATTCCTTAATCTTATCTTTTCAAAAAAAGGATAATTAAGATATTTTAGAAACTTATAGAAGATTCTAATCAATCCTAATTAGTTTAGGAATAGGATTAAACCTTTGGACCCTCCTCATGATCATTGGGTCGTAGGTAAAATCCGGTTTGGGCCCAGTTTAGTATTTTGGCCATAACTTCCTCAATATTCATCGGAATTGGGCTTATAATATATCGTTGGAAAGATCTTTGCAAGCCCCATCCAACTACACCATTATTGGACCCTTATCATGGACCAAACTAAACTGGAATGGAAGTTTTCATAAAATAGAGTGGGTTTTCGAAAATAGAAAGAAAGAATTTTAACAAAAACTAACCGCAACACTAGACTTTTCACACTTTCACCTCATTCGATTATGGTTTGACGTGAAAGGTATTCATCACTGGGTTTGGTTTTGGGGAGACACAAATGGGTGTCTACAGAAGCCCCCACTTTGACTGAGTTTGGAGAAACGCAAGTTTCGAAAACAAAAGTCAAAGTATCGATAGGGTCGGAGAATGATTCAGAACGTTCTGCGATCCTAAATCAATCTTGTAACGCCGATACCTGCAAAACTAGCGTTAGTTAAACAGAAAAAAGAGTTAAGAAACGCGTATCTTTCACCGTCGAGCACACGTCTCTGAAGTAACCGATTGTTTTGACGACCTCCCACAAGCTAGAGAATGCCATCCCGCTTGAAAACCGCTACGCCCGTAACTGCTTCCAATTTAGAAGATTGCTTTGCCTGAAACGATCCTCCCCGCAATGATAATATTCCACATCCAAGGGAATACTATCGAAGATTGCTTCTCTTGAAACAATCTCCATCCGCATTGATAATATTCCACGTCCAAGGGAATACTATCGAAGATTATTTCTCTCGAAACAATCCTCAGTTGTTTGTGACAACTCTCCACAATCTAGGGAACGTCACCTTACTGTTTTGATGTTCACTCGTCTCTGAACAAAGAGCTTCTTTTGATATGTTCAATTTCCACTGTGATAGTCTTCGAAAAGATCACTGCTTCTTAATGTTTGCTATGCCAGTACGTCGGCGCTTTGCTGCTTGTGAACCAGTATGTCGGTGCTTTTGCTGTGATGACAATCCTCTTTTCTTTGGGAATAGTTGCCAACACAACTCTTGTATGATGTATGACAATCCGATTTAGGGAAAGTTGTCAATGCCACGTAACAATCCATCCTTGGAAATGTTGTCACGATGAAGCGACAATCCGTACCTCGGAAAATTTGCCAAAATCCAATCTTTGGAAAAGTTGCCAATGCTTCGTAACAATCTTTCATAAGAACTTTGCTACGATCGACAATCCACATCTTGGAATATAACTCTTGAAAGCAATCCACCTTGGAAATTTGCCAACGCTATGCGACAATCCTTTTAGGAAAATATTGCCACAATTGACAATCCGCGTCTTGGAACATTTGCAAGAAAGAGTCGACCGACAATCCACTTCGGGAAAATTTGCCACTTACTGAAATGAATGACAATCCACATTGAGGAACTTTTGCCGAAATTTATGATGAGTAGAGACCTACGACAATCCTTTGGGAAATTTTTCCATAGGGAACTGGGTGTATGACAATCCAATTTCGGAAAACTTGCCAGCGATCTATGAATGTATGACAATCCGAACTTGGAAAAACTTGCCAAACAAAGAAGGAGTACGACAATCCACGCTTGGAAACTTTGCCAGAGATGACAATCCAATCTTGGAAAAATTGTCGTTGCATGACAATCCATTTTTGGAAATATTGTCGTTTAAGTGCTTGCTTTTGAACCGATTGTAATGAGCCAGTGTTTTAGGCGCTTAAGCTAAGTGAGACGATCTTTCGTCAAGTCAATCACTTACTACAATTGTAATCGAGCCGACTACTAATCATGTCAAATTACTTATAGGGGCTAACTGGCGTACCAAGGAACCCGAAATTGCTGCATGAGGTCAAAATCACCTTTCTGGGAGGCTTCGAGCTCTGTCGTTGCTGAGATATCTCTAGCGCCAAGAATTGGAGTAGGGTCTTCCCTATTCTGCTGCACCTATATTTATTTTTTACTATAGAACTTTGCCTATCTTTTTTATTATCTTAGGGTTGACCTAAGGCTTAATTATCTTAGGGTTGACCTAAGGTTTAATGTTGCTTGACTCAATAACTTAACACGACTCAAGGTATAAACTTGACTCGATGTGATTGACTCGAGGTTGACTCGACTCGAAGTGAAATGACACGTGTGACTCATGACTCGTGTGTGCATTGTAATGTGATCGTGCGACTCGAAAATGCAGAAAAGCAAAAATTTTCCGTCATTTTTGTGGAGGGTACCGACTTTCTCCCGAAAAAGAAAAGACGCGAAAAAGAATCGAAGTTTTGAAGATGCATGTTGAATAAGCTTAGTCAAATGTTGTTTGATACTATCTCTCAAGGTTCAAGGATTAATTCCTCCTAGGCTATCTCAACTGTTGACTCCATGATGAAAGCATTTGGGTAACTTAGGCATGGAGGCTAAGCACTTCATACTTTGTGATGCAATGACAATTATGAGTGATTTTGACGAAGCATGCTTCAGCGTAAAGATTTCATGACAAAGGGTTCCTAAGGGAAATATATTTGGTCATGTATGTGTGCGGTGTGTGAAAGTGATTATAAAGTTAGGCCGTAAAGGCTAAGTGTGTGGAAAAATATATTATTGAAAAGAGTCAAATGGTGGTGACTCTTAGGCTAGGTAAGCTAATGATGTAGGGATCAAGCCCCCAAGTCTAGCTCTAAATGAAAAGGGATGAGCATAGTAAATCCCTTGATATGATCATGGTGGAAGTGTGTGAATGTGAATATGAATGCATTTTTATTACGGCCGCACCTCGATGTGAGGTTGCCTACGTATCCGTTAGGAATCAGGCCGAACGTAGCTCTAGCCGAACCTCGCACAAGTGTGTATACCTCAAAAAAGGTCTTTTTAAGGGTTGTAACGTGGTTAGGCTAAAGGTTTAAAGAAGAAGGGGATAAAGGCTCAAGACCCTAGATAAGCCCCCAAGGTGTGCAACCTCGCTTTTGAATCTTTGTATTTTCATGCTTGAATTTCTATTCTTTTTTAGTTCTTTTTGCTTTAGCATTTATTTTATTTTTATAAGTGTGGGCAATCCCGATCATGCGGTCTATCACTCACTTGGCATTCATGTTTCTCAGGCACGGTACCAAGCACTCGATAAGAGACGCAATCCGAGACATGTTCTTATCAAAGATACTTTCATATCAAAGACATTGGAACACTTACCCTTTTGTACACTTGTTTTCGTTTTTTATTATTGCTTATTTTTTGCTATTGATTTCTTTTGAATTTGCTCAAGCTTTCTTTAGAATTGCATAAGTTGCACGCCATCCCATCCCAAGGTTAGGTAGATGTAGGTTGAAAAAAGAAGGGTCTATCGTTAGACGAGGCTCAAAGTGGTTTATGAAGAAAGGATTGTATAATTGAAGGGCGAAAGGAGATATGATGTGGCTACAAGGGGTGCCTCAAATCATTAGTATACCTTGTGCTTAATTCGACATGGTTTTTTTTTTTAATGCAATGCAATGAAATGATCATATATAAGGAAATAAATGCTCATTTTATTAAAAGAAAAAAGGAAAGCAAAAAAAATCCTACAAAATAAATCTAAGGAAAGGAAAAGGTGCCTATGCTAGACTTATTGGGGAAAGGAAAAAAAATGAAAAAGAAATAGAAAAAAAAGGTCACGAAATCTTGTCATTGAAGCTCGCCTCTTCTTTTGTGTTGTTCACGTCATCATCACCCAGTCTTCTCGCTAGCTAGAGGCAATGGGATCTTGTTTGCCTCTATGAGATCTTGAATGAGATTTTGAAACCTGTAGCATTCATCAGTGGTATGACCGTTTCCTCGATGGTACTTGCAATAGGAGTTTAGATTCCATCTCGAAGATTGATTTTCTAGTGTTTGATCCTCGGTAGGGCCAATAGGTTTGATTAATCCTCGATCATAGAGACGATCGAAAGCAGCATCGTAGGTCATTCCAATGGGTGTGAACTCTCGCCTGGGTTTCCTTTTAAATCCTTGATTGTCCATGGCTAAGACATCATTATGGTCAAAGGTACTAACATTATTACTAGAGTGGGAGTTTTCGGAAGAAGAAGGATTGTCGTTCTTTTTTCCTTTCCAGCCACCGTGGTTACTATTGTTAGTAGCTTTTTGCTTTGCGAGGTCGTCTTCGATTTCAATTCCGATGTCATAAACGGCCTTGAAAGTATTCAAGTTGTGTTGATATTTTAAGTGCTTTGAATACTTTTCTTGGAGATTCTTGATAAACATCCTCACAGACTCCTTTTCGGTGGGGACCTCAATCATCTTGGCGGAAGTTTCCCTCCATTTATTAAAGAAAGAAGTAAAGCCTTCATTCTCTTTTTGTCTTAGCATCTCAAGTTGTCTATGGTCGGTTTCAACTTGGATATTGCACTTGTACCTATCAACGAAAGTGTTTACTATCGATTCCCAGATAGAGGTTTTCTCTTTGTCAAGGGAGAAAAACCATTGTTGGCAAACGGTTTCAAGAGATAGTGGGAACAAAGAGGGAAAAACCTTCTTATCGATACCCTTAATGTTCATTATTGTTTCAAAAGCTCTTAGATGGAAGTAAGGGTTATCTGTTGCCTTGAATTTAGGGATGTCAGTGGCGTTGAACTTATGCGGAAGAAGTTCCTTGTCCAGCGAGACCCCTTGTGAACTCATGCCCTGAAATTTGTAGTCACTAGATAGCTTGCTCAAGCTTTCTTGCATGAGGTTCATTTGTTGTTGCTTCACGGGATCATCAACCTTGAGGGTGAGTAGCTTCAGTGTTTCATTCATGGTAACCAATTGGTTCCTAAGCTCATTGACTTCTTCTTAAGTTGCCATTATCTTCTTAGTCTTCCTCTTTTGACGAATCGGTTTATCAAAAAGCGAGACTTGAATAAAGAGGTTGTCCTTGATTAATCGCCCTTCTCTCCTCGACCAAGTACTGTGGGAAAGGAATTTGGGGATATTCATTATTAATTATTTAACTCAAACTCTATTCGACATGCAATGGAAGGAGGAAGTGAAGAAATATGGAAGAATGTGGAGAAGAATGATGGAGGGATATGAAGAATTAAGAATAGAATGTACCCCCCAACTCAAATGACGGAAAAGACCGACTCATGCATGAACCTAAGACATGACCATGGTGATATGTACTCAAAGTGTGTGCTAAGACTAGTGAGTGTAGGTGACATGTTAAGACTCGTGTCATGACCATGTGGCTAGACTATGTGACCAAGACTCGATTAATGACTTGACAAGGTGTTATTGACAGCGAAAATTAACCGAATTAATTAGCAAACTGGTTAATTAGACCCTAGGTGATGACTCGGCCAATAATCCGAACTGTCGGCCAAGCGACAGGACTGGCGTCGCATTATGGTGGTTGGCGCCAGACAATTTAGTTAATGTCTGGCGCTACACACTGTAATGTGGCGCTACAGCTCAGACTTTGGCGCCAACATTGGAGCTTCGGTCTGGGACTGTTTTCGGTATTATTAGTCAACTGGGGTATGCCTAAAGTCGTACTAGGTCAATTCCGATTAAAAAAAAGCTTTATTGACTCAAATTAATTAATTAATTAATTAGGCAAAGTTCTTTAAGTCATTAATTTTAGTCTCAACACAAATCAACAAACGGTTAAGAGAAACATAGAATATATATGCACAACAAATAATGCACAATTAGTCAAGTAGGCACAATATGATGCAATGAGTTCGCAACCTATCCATGGCTCTAGTTCTCTAAAGTTCGGGATATGGTTTAGTCAAATAGGGTCCATGGTTAATTGTCCGGATGCACCGCGCAGAAGCCTAACCGTGAAGGGTTAGCGCGTGTGGATGGGACACCGCGAGTTTTTAGAAAAAACTCACTTCCATGGTTTGGTGAATTCAACATCTCAGATGTACCCTTTGTTGCCAAGAGCGTTCAATCGGGTAGATGGAGCATGAATTCCCAGAGGGTTATGTCCATATGTAGAACACATATGGGTTTCAGAAAAGTGAGAAAAAATTCAATCAGGAAGCAGGATCGAGCAAACAATACGAAAAACCGGTCGAAATTAGAACGCATATTTCTGGCTCGGTATTGGGGGAAATTGGCGCCAACAAACAGAGACTGGCGCCAACTTTTAACTGTAGCGCCTGGCGCCAATACTGGCGTCTGGCGCTACGGCTAAAAGTGTGGCGCCAAGCTCTGGCCCCTGACGCTACTTCCCACATGCCTCAGCAGCTTTCTGTGCTCGATAAAATCTTCCAGTTTCGCGCGGTGTTATTTCAGTCCTAGTTGTGAAAGACATTTCTCAAATTTCCTACGTGTGAAATCCTATGTTTTTGACTCATTACGGATGGTCTTTCCAATGAGAACCTTTTTATGCATATGACAATAATGTTAATCAAAATTACGCACATGAAATACTTAGAACTTTTCGAGTCTCATCCACTCATTCTAAATCATTGCCGAAACAAATTCAGGAATTAAAATAGAAATCCTCCCCAGTGGAGTCGCCAAAAACTATAGGAAATAATTTCAAGCCTTTAAAATCCCACTATCTTGAACCCCACTGTGATCATACACTAAAGTACGGTGGCGTCCAAAAGGGAAGAAGATAGAGCAAAAGAGTTGCCAACAAGTTTTTTTAGGAACTTGTAAACCGTTCACGAGGTGAAGGTTACACCCCTTAACGATCCAAGAGATCGTCAACTCCATAAGGTCATGAACCAAATAAGGGTTCGGGGATGAAGGTACAAATCCAACCTAAAAGAGATTGAACCTGCCCTAATAATAGGCCTCTACTTTATTCTGCTCGTATTCATGTGCGCTTTCTGACTAACATGCAATCAATAGGATTAACTCTAAACCTGTTTAATCTATGTTGGTTGAATATAATGCACACTTGAATTATAATCACATTAACCCTAACAAGATTATTAATATCTTATTAAGCGTGATTGCAAATACCAATTCCCTTTAAGCATGCATAAAAGGCGTGATCAAGCAATAAAGAATAAATAATGTACCAAGCAACATAATAAATTATGAATAAAATAATCATGAACAATAACGAATATCATAATCATAGCAATCATAATTATAACAATATTCATGTTAAAGCATAATAAAAGTAAGATCCTAGGCATGATACTAACAAGATTAATAACAAACCCTAGCATGTCACTAAGCAATAAAAATCAAATCTTTAACCCTAACATGATACTAACAATCATAAATATTAGGAAGAACATAGGAAGCATCGTACTTTTAATCATACTTAATATTAAAGTTACCCTAGACATGATACTAGGAATCAAAATAACAATATAAACATGATGTCTACATCATAATATCAATTAAACCAATTAAAGTACTTACTTGGATGCCTCGTACCTCTTTCTAATAACAAAATACACACGTTAGTAACTTCAAAGAAAATAATAAACAAACAATTAAATTAAATAATTGAAAGAGAGATTTGGGACCAAACCCTCAGAAATTAAACCTTTCACGTCTAGGGCGAAGGCAACTTCGAATATGGCTAAGTGTTTCTAGATCTTGTGAATGCGGAATTTTGTATTTGAGAAAAGGCTAGTTTAGAAAAAGAGAGAGAGAGAGAATAATCAAGAAAATCTTGATGAGAGTTGGTTAATTGAAAAAGGGGAGATATGACCTCTATTTATAGGGAAAAAAAGAGGGTCAAAGAATTAAGAAAAGAATCCAAATTCGAATCGAAATAAAACTCGTAGACAGCAGTTTTTGCGGATTTTGTTTTTATCATATCTTTTGATCCAGGAATCAGAATAAGATGAATAAGATGTCGTTGGAAAGATCTTGAAGTCTACTTTCTCAAAAAGACTTGCGTGGACCTGGTCCACAATAATATTATTGTAGACCCGATATTTATACACACGCAACTGACGTTATATTGAACATAGGGACCCTTATTTTTAACATAGTAACCTTATTTTTTACATAGTAACCTTTATTAAAACTTGTATAACATTTAATATTATTGTGAACTTGAATACAACGTTATAACCCTAATTTTAACATAATGACCTTTATTTTTCATATTGACCAGTATATAATATATTTCATTAAAAAAAATTAATCTCTTATAACTTATATATTACCAAAATAACTTTTATTTCAACATAGTGACCTTATTTTAATTATAGTGACTTTTTTTTTTTATTAATAAAACAATCATAGTTTCTCTAATATTAGTGGTCCACAATAAATTAGTGTGAACCAGGTTCATTTAAGAATTTGTACTACTTTCTAACCCAATTGGAATCAGATTAAAATATGTTGTAGAATAAAAGATATGAACGAAATAGTGAGACGGTGTCATTTTTGGATAGAGTTTGATATCTTATTCATATCTTTTCCGTTATAGCTCGGAATTATTATTATAATATATCATTGGAAAGATAATTTCAAGATCTACCCAACCATATAAAATTTGGATAAAAAATATAAGGCACGAAAATAATATCTGACTGTCTTTGAACATGTTTAAATCCGAATAGAATTAGGACTTTAAAAAAGGAAAGTTTTATAAAAAAGGAAAGTTTATATTTAAATCAAATTCCTTAATCTTATCTTTTCAAAAAAAGGATAATTAAGATATTTTAGAAACTTATAGAAGATTCTAATCAATCCTAATTAGTTTAGGAATAGGATTAAACCTTTGGACCCTTCTCATGATCATTGGATCGTAGGTAAAATCCGGTTTGGGCCCAGTTTAGTATTTTGGCCATAACTTCCTCAATATTCATCGGAATTGGGCTTATAATATATCGTTGGAAAGGTCTTTGCAAGCCCCATCCAACTACACCATTATTGGACCCTTATCATGGACCAAACTAAACTGGAATGGAAGTTTTCATAAAATAGAGTGGGTTTTCGAAAACAGAAAGAAAGAATTTTAACAAAAACTAACCGCAACACTAGACTTTTCACACTTTCACCTCATTCGATTATGGTTCGACGTGAAAGGTATTCATCACTGGGTTTGGTTTTGGGGAGACACAAATGGGTGTCTACACCTTCTTTTTTAGATTTTCTCTCTCTACTTAGGATATTTCTCTCTCTTAATTTCTCTCTCAACTTTTGTTCTTAATTACTTTCATTAATCCAGATTTCTTTTGGTAACAATTTCTTCTCCTTTAATTTCAGCTATTTCATTTACTTCTTTGATTATGTTTTGTTTTATTTATTTGATTAGTTTAGTTATGATTATGTCTGAGTAGTTTCATTCTAGGGTTTATGGGGGTCCATAATTAATATTAAGGGATAATTTGTTATTATTGATTATTGATATTGCATGATAATTTCTTATTGAATTGTTTTAATTCTTTGAAATTAGATTATGAATCGAGCAGATGTAATTTGATTGTGAATGTTTAGCAATATTGAATTGATGAATCGAGCATATGTTACTTTAATATTAAAGGCTATTTTTAATAGGAACTTAGATCTAGTAAATTGCGAGAGCCTGTTAGATCTATGTTGATTAATAAATTGCGAGAGCATGTTATTCATGTTATTTGTGCAATGTTAATTATTAATTATTATGTTTTATCCCAGAATATTAATTATTGGTGAACCTATGACCCTAGGCCTTCTTATTATTGTTTTTCTCCCTAAACTTATTCTTCGCAGTATAGAATTTATTCCCAAAAATATTGGTTACTTAGATAATTTAGATTATAATAATTAATTAGGAGTAAAAAGACTTGTTTCCCTGTGGAGTTCGACCCTACTTCCCTATCTACTTTAGTTAGAGGACTTAGGTATTTACTTTTGATTAGGGGATACGACTTTACCCTGTCAATTGACGGGTTTAGCTTAATGATTAATGGTTGTGTATAAGCTATTGGAATCAAGAAGGGGGTAATGGACAAATTAGTGGATTAGCTGACTTTAATATGCTTTAGTAGTTGTTCTAGCTATTGCCATGATAGCTATGGGCAATGAAAAGGGTCTTGCTACACCAATTGACTACTTAATGATTTTTTTTGAAAAATGGGAACCAGAACATGAAATAGACAGCTCTTATGGTGCTTTCTCTTCTATGCATATCAAATCCAGATAGAGCTAATGTCATAGAAACTTTGCCCTATCCTCTTCTTTTTCTTACTTGGTTTAACGGTACCTTTGGGAGGCTTGTCAAGATTTGACTTTAATAATATTGATGGTAGCTGCCGTGACATCTTTGGCTCTCAGTATTACATCAGAGCACATCAGAGCCTCACTTTATTGTTAATCAAATAGAGTTTAGGAAAAGGAGTATTGATATATATGGTTCTATTATTATATTTTTCCACAAACTACAACTACTTTAAAGTAATGTTGTGGTTATGAACCTCAAGAGCTATTGTTTTAGATTACCGTGCCTAATTTTTTTTAATAATTTTTTTAATGAAATTTTCATTTAGGCAGTCTTGTAGTGTTTCTTGTAAGTGATTAGGCTAAAGAGAAATGCTCTTTGGTTATTATTTAATTTTTTAATTTTTTTTAATCATAAATCAATGGTAGTGAATCTCACTTTCTATTGGTATTCATCAGAAAATTGGCATAATATAATAAGTCAAATTAGACATGCATAAATATGTGTATTGAAGCTATACACCATCGAAAATGGATGAGATAGAGTGGAATAGTTCAAAAGAACAAACATTGCACCAAAAAACTGTATATTTAGGGACAATGGCTGAGTAGCATACCTTTCGGCCAAGCTAATTTATGGGGGAAAAAACCTTTGATTGTGTTATTTGGGTATATCTTCAATGCCTCACTTATTAATTTGATGACACAATTGCTTGATTTTATCCGATTTGGTTTATTTAAGTTGATTTATTAAATGGGGTTTGTTTGATGTTTGAGGTACCCATTTTTTTTAATTTTTTGGGATTGAATTTTAGTTTAAAATTGATAAGATTTATGTGGGTTTGAGAATTTTGGATTCGGTTGTGATGATTTGTTGATAATTTTTCATGCTTTATAGGGTTTTGGAAGTTTGAGAAGCTAATCTGTTGAGTGAATTAAGAAGTAAGAGGTTGATTGTGTGTTTAAAGGTGAACAATTGTTCTACTTCATAGAAAAATATTTTGTTTGTTTGTAATTTGGATTTTACTAGAACAGAGTGAGAAAGAAAGAGAAGTAAGGAGAAAAAACGAGTGAAATAAAGAGAGAATGAGAAAGAGGGCCACGAGAGAGCAATAAGTATAGAAAGAGAAAGTAATAAAGCAATAAGGGAAAGTGGTGATAGGATTTACTTTATTATTTTATAATATTGCCTCCGTTTCATAATTAGAAGCCAGTTTTCCTTTTTTGGGTGTTCACAGACCAAGTAACCCCTATAATACTAACTAAGTTATATTATGCTAAATTTTTTATCGGTACCAATAGAAAATGAGCTTCACTCCACTACAATTATTTTTTTTAGCTTAGATAGATCATGTTTATTTTATTCATCATAACCTAAATCTAATTTCTATAAAATTGTTAGAAAATCTCTAATTTACTTTAATTGTGGCTTTATAATGTTTTGGATTGATGCAAAGTCACGGCATTAAGTGAGAGTTTATTTTCATTGAATTTATTGATTTTATACTCAAGCTCCCTGAATACATATAATCATATATGGTAATGAGTTTATTTTCATTGAATTCAATTTTTCTCAATTTTTTTGGATGGAAAGTGGTGGTGCTTATTTGCTTATTTTATTTGATGTTGTAGGTTGATGATCATGTTAGTCTAAAACAATATTAAGGAGGATTTGAAGCCAGTGAAGAATACCGACCATATGAATATTGCTTGATCTCAGGATTTGAAATTAGAACCAATTAAGCAAGATGTTTAATAGAGGATAGTAATTTTTATAATTAATCAAATGTAGCTTTTATTTCAACAAAGAATATGCAGTACAAGATGCTGCCTTCAATTCGATAATGTATACAATTTTTTAAGGGTGAGCAAATTATTTAGGCATGAGCAAACTATACGGAGGTGAACAAACTGTTTTAGAGTAATGTAATTTGAATATGATTTTTAGGAGTGAGAAATTCTTTGGAGGCGAACAAATTATTTAAAGATGAGCAAATTCGGTACGGGTAAGCAATTTATTTAGAAGGTAATTGCATATTACATTTAGAGGGTGAGGCAAACTATTTATAATGATCATGAGTATGTCATTTTGTATGATTTTTAGGGTTTAATAATTCTATAAGGATAAGC
This sequence comes from Chenopodium album, assembly GCF_948465745.1. Lineage (NCBI taxonomy): Eukaryota > Viridiplantae > Streptophyta > Magnoliopsida > Caryophyllales > Amaranthaceae > Chenopodium > Chenopodium album. Next base: position 10,430,893 of record NC_137842.1, on the reverse strand, counting down.
AAATACTTTAAGGGTGAGTAATTTTTATAAAGGTGAGGTAATAGTATACAATATTAATATACTTATAGACAATATGAATAATAACATCTCTATACTTAATTACAAAACGCTTTATTATTCTTAAAATTTCCATCTAACGTCAAATTATAACCTAACAAAACAATAACAATTATTTTTACTCCTTAACGATAAAAATAACAATTAGTATTATTCACTTACACTAACATTCTATCGGCACTTAATATTAGTTCATTGGGCTTGCGCACGATGGCTCAACTAGTGTAGTGTTAAAAGCCAAATTGAGTGTGACAGAACTCGTAATTTGTGGCTTGAGGTTGATTGTGGCAAGTTACTTGAATTCATAAATTTATCCCTTTTAATTTAGAGCAAATTTGGGAAAGTTGTATTCCACCTGAAATTACACCCTTTTGTACTCATGGATTCTCATCTAGTGTAATAAATATTTTGTTCTGCCTTTCAAAAAAAAAAAAAAAAAAAAATCCAAATTTTCTTATAGTAGAAAAATAATAAAGTACAAATAAAACAAACACATATCCCTTCCATCGTACGATATAGGGCCTACTTCATGAAGAATGAGAATTTAGTACATTAACCAATTAAAGAGTTTTTCCTCACTCTAAAGGATTAGGAATTTAGAATTTAGGGCTATCTATATAATTAATAAGTTAATAAGAAATAAGAAATTTCTTCCTCGCCATTTTCTGGTGTGCAGGTCTAGCTAGGCATCTCAGAAATTATTCGGAATTGCAAGAACCAAGAATACATGAATTTGAAATTTGTATACTGTAATATCACTAGACAATGGAGTAATGGATTGATTAAGCAACATAATTTACTGCGTGACTTTAATGTAAATATAGTATGGTAAAAAATTGTTACGAAGTATTATTATTACTGTACAAGCTCTTATAAATGATTGTATAACTCATTTTAGACACAAAGTTACTACACAACTATATTACACAAGACATAAAACACAGGCACGCAGCAACACGTGGCACGACTATGCTTTGATAGTTCATATATAATCTACCTAAACTAGATATGGAACTTAAACAAAACCTCATAAGTACACATCTACTACCTCCATTTCATATTATTTGTAACAATTTGACATAAAGTAGAGAGGAAAAATGTCTAATCGTTGCAAATAATATGAAACGGAGGTAGTATATGATTATAAGAGAACATCGGAAGATTGAGCCTCACGAGCAACCTTGATGAATACATCCTCCAAAGTGGTGTCAGCAAGTCCCCATGCTTGGACTGTGAATTTTTTCTTAAAGTTCTCGACTGTCTTGAAAACATCAGAAATCCGAATTTCATGTTTTGGGATCTCAAACTTTTGAGTTCCTGATATGTGGTATATCTTTTGAGCATTCGGCGAGAGGCTCATCACCATTGTTTCCACTTCTGTATCATGCTCTGCAGAAGTTGTCATTGTGAATACAAAGGACCCTCCATATCTTCCTTTAAGCTGCATTATACAAAAACAAAACACTATTTATATATGTATAGCAGAGAAAAGCAAGGTTACCTTATTGAGATGGTGTATGTGTATCCATGCAATGGTTGTTAGAATTCCTACCCAAATTTGACAATCCTATGATTTTACGATTCAAAAACATGCATCTGTGCTAAATCTTAAGCAGGGATAAACTCTTTTCAATCTGTTTGATTTGATTTTAAGCAGGGATCGTGCTCCACTAAGTGTAGTGCTACATCAGCACAATAGGTGTGCTTGCGTGTTTATAGTCAGGCACGGGAGAAGTGTCAAGTGAAGAGAAAATCTCACTTTAACTTAACAGGAATACTTTGGTGAGCAGTGCACAATGGCTGACTTGCTAGCAAATAGTCGAAGGTGTTAGCACATAACATGCTAGACCGACAATTTGGGTAGCATAGACTATGTTAGAATACTATCTTCTATATCTGTGATGATTAGAAGTAGAAATTACCTGCTTTGGGCCTCCTATACATTGCAAGCTGCCATCAACAAAAATGCCTATCCGATCACATAGAACTTCTGCCTCTTCCATAGAATGGGCTGAAAGAAGCAAAATAAGAGAGACAAAGAGAAAAGATATTAGGGATTACCTTAAGAAATATAACCATAAAGCATATTATGAGTCACATTCAACTAAATAACAAGTAAACGTATAGAAATATAGAATGGGTACTTGTGAGAATAATCGCTCTGTCTTGTTTAGCTTGCTTCACAACATTCCAAAGATTATTTCTTGAAGCGGGATCTAATCCAGTACTTGGTTCATCCATGTAAACAACCTTTAATAAGAAAAATCAATTAGAATATCCGAAGTCCAAAAAGTTACAAGCAGCAAAGTCACGGGACAAACCTTAGGGTCACCAATCAAGGAGATAGCAACACTAAGTCTCCTTTTCATTCCTCCACTATACTTTCCAGCAAATTTGTCAGCAACGCCACCATAATATAAATTGACGCTTTTTAAAGATTCATCAACTGCCTGTAGCAAACATAGAAATTACATTCCTCCTGATTTTTCAGAGCCTTTTCTTGTCCCATGCAATGACACTGTATATTAAACTTACCTGTGTTAAGGCAGAACCTTTAAGGTTCTTAAGTCTGCCATAAAAGATTAGATGCTCTCTTCCTGTTAGGGTCTCCCATAGCAGGCTGAGTAAAGGAAGAGTATAAATGCATTAGCACAAACGTGTAAACAAGTGTAACTCAAATGAAAATTTTAATCATTTTACTAGGATAAAAGACAGGAAACATACTCATGTTGTGGGCAAACACCCATGCTGGTGTATATATCATTCATTTGAGAACGGATGTCTGAACCCTCAACAAATGCTGCTCCAGATGTTGGCTCTGTGAGTCCAATCATCTACACGAGAAAAAAGAAGACATTGATCGTCTATTTTTCCATTTTGCAAACAAATAAACATTACACTATATTTTTCCTTTTATGTTAATTTTAGTCATCACCAAAACAAATCTCACATTCTGTATTAGTTTGCTGGATTCAAGAGCGAATAGTTGAAAATAAGTAAGATCACTAGTTCACTATGTGTTCCCTTGAAATTAATAAGAGAACGCTTGAATTATCAACACTAGTTCTTTTAACTTTAAATTTGCTTCAAAATTACTTAATGATCATACATGTGTTCAAAATCATACTCCCTCTTGCCCCCATTGGGGAGTAATTACATTAATAAGTTTGATGCAACAGAAAATTTGGTGGGACCAAACGTATTGTATGTGAGAGTAAAGTTGTGGTCCCCTCGTATGGAATAGAGCAAACTTAAAAGAAACAACCCAAAAGGGCATACTTAAATATATGAAGGTAGTACTTTTGAAGTCATGCACATATGTAGCAAGCAAAGGGAACAATGTTCTCACCATGCTGATGAAAGAGGTTTTCCCAGCCCCATTTGGGCCAAGCATCCCAAAGCACTCACCACGAGGCACAGCGAGAGATAATCCTTTAACTGCAAGCTTTGGGGGGTTCCCATCCCTACCAGGATAGATCTTTCTCAGGCTGCTGCAAATTATAGAAGTGCTTGAACTTGATTCTGATAACAGCTGATCCACCCTCTCCCTCTGTTCAAGATTGCAGAGATGTTAACAACTTCTTAGTGATTGTACAGTAAAAATATTCATGTGGAAACTAAAAACATATTTATATTTTAGGAGTCTTCTCTCAAGATTAAACCCTAACTTATCAAAAGGATGGGCAGGGGGAATAGAGAGAGATTTTACTATATAAGGGGAAAAAAAAAAATCTAAGAATGGTTCTATTATCTAATCTAAGTTTTGTACAAGTGCACAAAGTGCAGGCTATCTGTCTGACACTCAGGTTAAATGCAAGGCTCTATGAACTTTTATGAGAGATGTTATGATGTTGACCAGCTGCATCTGAGTGTTTTCATCACACTGATGGCCAGTGTGGTCTGTGGAAGTCCTAGATAGTCATGAAGTGCCTAGGAGGCCACATGCACTAAAAGAGTTTTAAGAGTTGGTTAGAAGAGCGTTGACATAGGAAATTTGCACAACACTACCATGTTTTTAGCCCTTTTTCAGAGGCAAAGAAAACATACTGCCCCAATATAACTCATGCTTAGGTAATGACCACCCAAAGAAAACATAATACTCTACGTTACAGTTTGCAGTGGCTTCCAAATGAATATTGACCAATACAAAGAGACTTAAAAAAAGCAGCATTTGCATGTATAATTGGGATATAATTCCAAAGATAGTATGATATGTTCATTCCCAATTTTAAAACACTTGTTACTTTAAATGAAGATTACAAAGTACAAACAAATATGTATACAATGGTTTAAAAAGAATTACCTCTTGCACAACATCAGCTTTCTCCATCTCCACAAAGACTTTTGATCCTTGTTTGTGTAAACTACGCTTTCGTGAAATAGAATTTGACTTTCTTAGCAAGCTGCGGAAGAATAATAGAGGATTTCTCTTCCCACCACTTCCGGATGATATAACTTGATCAATGTAATATGCAATAGGAAGCATGATCAACCACTCAATGAACATGATGATCATAATCTCTTTCATCCCATTCCTGCTGTCACCCAAGTTTTCCCACCGCATACCATGGGTGCTCATTTGATTCCCAAGATAAGAATATTGCCCGAGCTCATATAAACCTCGATACAAAGAGAATCCAGGATATAGCTCCATAACAATAATCCATCCTCCTACAATAAAAATCCAAAATAGATAAGAACCACATGAATTTCATTATATCAACTGACAAAATTTATGAATTTCCCAAGTCCAATTAAGAATATAGCAATTCAAGCCCATGCATAATTTGCGTTAGATACCTACCAATCTATTGCTTGTTATGCAACTAAGTGCTATCATATACTTCCTCTATTTCATTTTAGTTGACACACTTTGACTTTTGCCACAATTACATGAGTTACTTTGACTTCATTTTGTGACTACTTTTAAGAAAAAACATAGCCGAGTGGGGTCTTGTATGATTTGTCTCAAAAATTTCGCAAGTATCAAATTTTTATAATTTTTGGCGGTACATAATTGAAGTTATGCATTGGTAAAAGCCTCTAAACAAAATGCATCAACTATTATGAAACGATGAGGTATAAAGATAGATCTAAATTCGTGCATTGCTTGCTTCACATTTTATAAAATGCGTATGACAGCTCATAAAATTTTGACATTGAAAATACTAAATTAAAAAGGATACCATAGAACAGTAAGGGTTATTTGTGAAGCCAGAATCAGTTCATCAAAGATTTTAAATAACTATATTTAGTTTGTATAAGAAACCTTTTTCTATCAAATTGGCTGTAAATGATGAAGTTTCATCTTCAAGTGTGTATGGCACATGAAAATCTACTAAATCCATCACATATACCATTATATCTATAAATGTACTTGATTATTATTGTAGCATATATTTTTGTACATAAAAACCCCTAAATGTTGTATACTTGCATAGTTGCATTAACCCCCGAAGTGCAGAGGGAAATGGGCAATGCTAAAGAGTATATACTTTTCACCGATTGACAAATTTGCATCTGTTATTGAGAACAATGACATGTGTGAATGACCAAAACAAATATGTAGAATAATGGAAAATAGAAATCAGTGACGATTTACTTGGAAAAGAGGTATCTTCAATGAAATTTTGAAATAGGAATCCTCCCAACAGCCCGGTACCAAACGTCAGTAAATAACCTACAGCTGAAAGAAATTGAGACAACATATTAGAATCATGACAGTTTAGCAGACTACTTCAGTGTAAGAAGGCGGTAATAGGATAAAATTCACACCTCTTGCAGACAAAACATTCGAGAACAAGGGGGCTACAAGAAAAGCCATTGAAATCTGCAAATTCATATAGATGAAATAGAATACAAATTGGATGCTGTAATCATTTAATGTGAAGATTTTTAGTCCTGCAGAGAATACAATACAAGGCATGAGAGATATACATAGTAAAACACTTGTTGTATGTTAAAGGGTAAAAAAATATGAAGTAGTACTTATGTTTGGTTTTATTTACCAATAAGTGATCCGAGTACCACAAAACATATCATGTAGATCACAGATAAAGCTAGAAAGTAAGCATAGGAAATTGTCCAATATGGACCATCACCAAGCCCATGCATTTTCATCATAATACGCAGTCGTTGTTGTTTTTCATAAACCAGAGCAGTTAGCACAACCTGCATCAAAATACAAAATTCATAAGAAATAAATTAAATTTTTAAAAAAAATTATGTGAATTTCTCAGTAAAATAGGCAAACACCATGGCATAATGATTACGTCAACTGCATACACAAATAGCCTACAATTTAAACTTTGAGGCACCTGAATACTTTGTAAGGATTTAAGAAATGTGATAGATAATTTATAATTCAAGACATGTTGGGGAAAATATTTGACTGCACAACAGTTTAACTGCCTCTACTTTGAATTTTTTTTTTCCTGTTCTATCCTATTTATTAAAAGTTGGGGAATGAAGAGGTGGTTTTGGGCTTTTAGCATTATCACTTCTATCTGTAAAGTAGAAGGGAGTGTAGGTTATGCAAGTATTGTAGATTCACAATGAGCTCCAGTTAAATACTATCCTCTTCTCCTTTTAGCATTATCACTTCTCCATATAATTGCGTACACCCTTCAAGATGTTCATTCACACCAAGAATATGCTTGTCTTTAAAAGGAAATTATAATTAACATAGACCATTTAGCATGTCTTTTGACTTGACTAAGGTAACTTTGAGTCTTTCCATATAAGCTTGATCACACTTTAAATCCTTCATTTAGATACCTTAATAACCAAAGCATAGCATTGCCTTTTTAAACTGAGATTGGCATCAAAACTAAAATTTACAATCTCCAAAAAAAAAATAAAATAAATAAATAATACTCCCATTTTTAAGTGCTTGTTTCTTGAATTTTATGGGAATTTAGGGTGGATGGAGAGAGTATGTAACATTCTTGAAATGAAGAGAATTTTATATGGGAAAAGTAAAAAAGTACATAGTAAATCATACAGTTGAGTTATTTTACATTGAAAAGGTCAAATTAAATGGTTTTTAATGACACTGAAATTTGGGAAAATGTTGGGCTTTTTCATATGGGAAAGGTAAAGAAGTAGATTTGTAATGATAAAATTATGTGGTACTTTTAGTAATAGACACTTAATTCTAAGACACCCAATTAAGGAAGTAGGCACTTAATAATGGGACAGAGGGAGCAAAACACAAGGATCATCATGCAAACACAACAATACTGGTGAAGGTGGATGATAGGATTGATTTTATTAGCTTAACTTTCATAAAATGAGTAAGATGTTGCTGATGGGTGCCCCAATAACTTCTGAATTTTATTCACTTCCCTCAATAAGATAATAAACTCTCATTACAAAGTATCCATCACAAGCTACTGAAGACAACTTATGTATATTGTACATTCAACTGGACTTGCTATAAGACATTAAAGTCCAATCGCTAAGTTTCATAATATATAATAGAGCTATGGCTGCAAAAAAAATAAAGGGAAAATCCAATATATGGTGCTTTTATAAGATAAAAACATTTGAAAGATAAAACATACTTACAGGAAATAGTGCTATAATGACATATGTGAAAAATTGCGCACTGAGGAGAGACGAAAGATCAACTCTAAGCTGACTTCCAGGCTTTGGCATTTCCTTGACATACTCAAGAAGCATTTTGGTACCAGGTCCGAATAGACTTTGAAGGTAGGCATTAGACACCTGTAATATAAAATTGAATGTTTATACTGAATAAACATACAAAAATGGACATAAAAGCATAGAAAATCATAGCATAGGGATAAAGATTAGTGCATAAAGCTCCTAGCAGAGCAAAAAATTTGTTCCCACTTTGACTTTCAAATCTGATTTAAGGTGACAATGAGCAATTGCACCAAAGCATCTACTACCATTTGGGTTGAACGCCAACATTTGGTACAAATGTACAATTGCTAAAATGTACTATGATAGAGATTATTTCAAATCACCACAATTGAGAGAAGAGCACATATACAAGAGAGGGCAGGAAATAAATGAGCCAACAAGCTAGAACATTAATATAAATAATAAAATCAAATGAGGAAAACAAACAAAAGGAAAATCTCAATGACTGCTGAGCCTAAAAGACAAGCAAGGAGCTAGAAAATTACCTGATTGACTGAACGTGGTACACGTAGCAATCCAATTGTAGAAAATCCACTGTCATTTTTGTACGTTGAATTGTACCATATGCTCACATTGTAGTTGTTCATGTTTGAGTTGAGAAAATCATATGCTGTTAAAAGGAAAAAAAAAAAAATATTTAGAAGCGAATTTAGAAAATTATATATGGGAAAAGAAGTGATTCTACAAACTTAGTTTTAAAATTGCTAAGGACTTACCAGACACATATTCATTTATCTTCCTTTCTGGGTTACCTTTACGGTAACCCTTGTACAACTCATCATTAATATCAGATGAACTATTGCGCCATAGATGAAGACCTTGAGCACATTCTACATCTATATAAGAGAATCAATAAGATCATTAGAGCAAAAAGCCACAAGGTAGTACATGGGAAGGAGTGAGAGAGAGAGAGTCCTCGGGAATTCTAAAATTAAGGTAGTACTAAAGGATGAAAGGACATATCTTTTGAGATGCAATATGGACAGTCAATTTGACAAGAAAACCTTCTTGTGTATACACATTCATGCGCGGCACACAAAGTACGGTAGAAGAGAAAAGGTGGGAAACAGTTTATTCTCATACAAATGAATACATGTTTAAAGTTAGATAATCTTAGAAACTTTATTAAAAGATTTGACATCCAGAATTCATTAACAAAAATTTTAGGATATATAGAAATGTTGTTACTTGTATATTGTAAAATAAAGGTTGCCACAGTGGTAATGACTAATGGGTTAAAGATTTTTCGTGCAAGATCCAATTATTTAACTAATTAAGCTATTCAATTTATATGATTACCACTCTATTAGTAGCTTATTTCTATTTTATTTCTTTAATAATTTCTTCTATTATATATTGTTGATTGCCAAATCTTAAGGGTTAAACGCTGACTAAGCTACTTACACGGTTAATTAGTACTTCCTCCATTTTTTTTAAACAATCCCTTTAACTTTCTACACCATTCACATAAGTTACTTTAACTATTACTTATATATGTGATGTATTGACAAGGTATAATTTTACTTATGCACGATGTTGTTAGATTGGCCTCAATGTGTACTTTACTAATATGTAACTTTTAAAAATTTTGTAAATGCATAATAAGACGTATTATGGTTAATGTAATAAGTTAATCTGAACTTATCTAAACTTATTCACTGCTGAACATAAGTTCGGATAAGTTAATATAATAAGCTCATAAGTGAATATAACATGCAGATAAGTTAATCTGAATTTATTCATTGCTCGTAGAAAAATAAGCTATGAAAAGCCAGAAATCTAGTTATACCTAGCTGCATAGATGATGATATAACCTCTTCGGGTAAAGACAACGATGAGTTGGACTGGCAGAATGGTCTCACAAAGTAAAGAGGAAGGCCGGAGGAGTAAGCAGGATCAAGAAAATTCTCTGTTGCTGGCATCGAAATTGTTCCCTGAAACAGTTGAAGGCGTCAAGATTTCATATCTTTCCATAACAACTAGTGAAGACAAAGTGGATGCCTAAACACTTACCAAGACATTGTTTGCCAAACTAAGTAAAGGGTTAGAGGAATTCAAAGGGGAAGTCGGAAACAGGTTGCTGGCCATGCCTAGAAAGATCATAAATCACATAATCAAACAAAGTTCCAAGAAACTCAAAGTGAAAAATCTTTGTACATATACGACACAGAGAAGAGATGTACCTTGCCCCAATGTTCGATTAGTCCCGGTCACAAGTACAGTGACAGGACAATTACCTGTCCGTCTACATGACTCGCTAGGCAAGTTTGGAAATGTAAGACCATCAGTTCTCACAGCGCGACTCAGTGGATCAGGAAGTTGAAGCAATGCAGGCCATTTTTGGGGATTAGGAATCGGACAACTAGAAGCTTGATCTAATGTTGAATATTGAATCCCACATTCAGTTTTACCATTAACTTGAGCACATCCACATTTGTACTTATCTTTGTTCAATTCATTGTCTATTGCTCGTTGCAAAACAGCAAGAAGAACACAAAGTAAAACTGGAAAAATTATGAGACAACAATTCGAACGTTTGTTTCGTCTCTGCAATGTATAGTTCAGGCAACAGCAAAGTTAACATAGTAATTTAATTAGTCACAATGTTATAAGCTTATAACCTTCTCAATTTCAAATGAATTGACATAATTAAGCAATATGATAAAATGATGATCATCTAGATGTAAGAATCTAATAGTAAGCAAATTTATGTCTAGACAATTGATTTCTCAATATCTTAGAATTCATAGATCACCCACCAACTCTATTTAATTAACACTAAAAAAATCTTAAAAATTAATCTCAATCAACATACATTCCAAGATCACCCACAATATAAACACCCCCAAATTCACAACTTGAGCCACATTTGACTAAAATTTTACTCCCAACATCCGGATTAAGTTATCACATCGTTAGTTTAAATCACATGACTATTAAATCGAAATAATCCCGAAACAAAGGGCATGACAAATTACTTTAATTTAAATCACACATATACACAAACCCACTAAGAAGTAAGAAAACACCAACTACAACAATATTAACACTACATTCAACAAATAAACATTTGAATTATCATATTACACAAACCCCGTTAAAAAAAACCCAAGTTCTATACATCTAATTATCTAAACCCATAAAATGAGTTTTCAAAAAAAAATAAAAAAAAAATATAAATGAAGCTTAAATTAATTGCACCCAATAAAAAAATTTTAAAAAATAAAAATAAAAATGCAGAAAAAAGGTACCTGAAAAACCAAGTTTTTTCGGAGAAGAGCATTGGCCTGAGTAGAAAAACTGGCGCGCCCATGTGAAGGAATTGCCATGGAATTTTTTTTGAAACAAACAAATTCAAACCAACTGGGTTTGTGAGTTTGACCGTTAAATTTAAGAGAGGTTTTGTTCTTTAAAGTACGAATTTACCCTCATGGAAAAAGATAGACTTTTTTTTTTGGGTAAATTGCGTTGAAATTTCCATCTGATTACCTCTGTAATCACGGAAGTTGTACTCTAATTTTATATCATTAGTGTTATAATCTAATACGAGTACAGCTTATGCGTTGTCATTAGATTCGAAATAGTCAAAATTCAACCCCATCATCCCCTTGGTAAATCCTAAGTAAATTATTTGTATAACATTATTACCAATCTATATCTCCATAATGTAAAATAACCTCGAAATTTTAATTGTATATATTTCATATGTTTATTACCAATTTATATTCCCATCTATATATGTACAACAACCTCGAAATTTTATTTGTACTTTATATATAATTCATATGTTTTTGATATTATATATAAAGTGTTATAAAAGCAAATGATGTAGACAAGATTAGATCTCATATCTTAAGTGTCATTTTTAAACTTTAACCAAAAGGTTATATATGATTCATCATTGATCAAGATTCAAGAGAATTATTCAATGTGATATTTATGTATTTCATTTTCACCAAACAAAAATATTTATGTATTTCATATTACACAACTAATTGAAAATAAAACATATGAAGTACAAGTATTTGTTTAATGGTCTAATCTATACTTATATATTATAATACATTCCTAAAACACCTAAACAAGTACAAACTAACAAATCGGGGCATCGCCATACACTAGTTTGATGGTAAAATATTGTAATTAGACTCAATCACACACCCTTTCATACAAAAAGATAGACTCAACTACATTAATATATGCTTCATATATATATATATACTACGTATCTAGTATATTTAGTTATATACTTAGGAATTTTCAGCTTGATGTAACAGAGAAAATCAATTAAAAAACTCTTATTAAAAAAAAAAATCAATTAAAAAACCAATGATAGATGTAGCAAATGCACACTCTTTAATGTTAATAAAGCTATGTTCTCCTCATATATATTTTTTTTTTTAAATGTTACGAAAAATAGAATTAAGAATGTGTTTTTATCAATAATCTTATTTCACTTATAATCTGATTTATTTTTTATTATTTTTTTTTTTTCAAATATTTACGGAGTACAGTAGTTTAAGGGGAAAAAATCACTAAATTTTCTCATATCCTTGGTTTTCATTATTACAATTAAAAATCAAGTCATTAAAATTGGACATTGCTCACGTCCAAAAAAAAAAAAAAAAAAAACATGCTTATGGCCTGTTCACATTTATTTAATTTCAGTTCAGTTCAATTCAGCTCCAATCAGTTCAATTCAGTTCAGTTCAGTTCAGCTCCAATCAGTTCAGTTCAGCTCAGCTCCTAATTTCTCTTTCTCATAACATATTCATTTCATTTCAGTTCAGTTCAGCTCAGCTCCAATCATTCAATCAGTTCAGTTTAATTTAGTTCAACTCAATTTATTAAATGTGAACATGCCCTTAATCTCTAAGATAAATCTTCATTGTTCTGACTTCTGACCTATTCCTCCTCGATCTTTTCAACCCAATTAACGTTGAATTTGATTAGAGTAGTCATAGTGTGAATCAATATACTACATTATTAATTTATACGCGCTGTATTATTGTAAAACGACATGATTCACATGAATATATAATTAAATGTACTCGTACTAACTTTATTAATGTATTCATGTTCACTTTATTTATATTCATAACGCTAACATTTCATTGCACGAACGAACACTCGTATTAAATAATGGCGGGACTTCTTTTTGTCCTATTATCGAATTATTAACGATTTATTAATTTGTTATCTCATTACTTAGGAATGTGAAATGAAGGAACTTTCCTTTTAAGTTTGAAGTCAAACTCACTAATTAAGGGTCTGTTCCGATTGACTGAGCTCAGCTGAACTGAACTGAACTGAATTGAACTGAACTGAACTGAGCTGAACTGAACTTATTAATTAGTGATTTTTAACTACGGATTAGTGATCTTTGATTATTTATTGATTATTTATTACTATACATATATGTGTATTTACAAATGTACATATGTGTATCAATATTATTATTATTATTAATATTATTATTAATATTATTATTATTATTAATTATTGATTATTATTATTATTATTATTATTATTATTATTATTATTATTATTATTTATTGATTATTATTATTATTGTTGTTGTTGTTGTTGTTGTTGTTGTTGTTGTTGTTGTTGTTGTTGTTATTATTATTATTTATTGATTATTATTATTAGTATTATTATTTCAATTATTATTGTTATTATTATTATTATTATTATTATTATTATTATTATTATTATTATTATTATTTATTGATTATTATTATTATTATTATTATTTATTACTTATTGATTATTATTATTATTATTATTATTATTATTATTATTATTATTGTTAATATTATCATTATTATTATTATTATTATTGTTGTTGTTGTTGTTGTTGTTGTTGTTGTTTTGTTGTTGTTGTCGTTGTAATAAGAGTTTAAAAGAATGAAATTTGGCTTTATATCATTAGCAATATCATTAGACATAAATTAAGAGTTGAACTGAACTGAGCTGAACTGAACTGAACTGAATTTCAACGGAAGAGAACAGGCCCTAAGTATGACGATAGAAAGATTATTACACTTCCGTGATCATTCACTATGAAATTAAAACATGTTAACAACTTTAGAACCATCTCTAAAAAAAGTTTGTAAAGCATATCATAATTTTGCCTAAATCAACTCAAATCGAATTAGCAGATAACGTTCTTTGAGGATTAAGAATCATGTACTACTCCAAATTAAGCACTCATAATAGGGATTGATCTCGAAATTTTAAGTTATGAGAAATAATTTATTTTTACCACTAAACTAAATATTTTTTGGTGAAGGAGATTTCAATGTATGTAATGGTGTATCATGAGTTCATGACGTATGATTTTAAATCATTGATTTATTGCATTAATTGATTGATTAATTTTCAATTCAAAATTGAGTATTCGTCTTTTACATTTACCAATACTTAATCACAATTAGCCATTTATATTAAATCATTTTAATCATATTAAATCATTTTAATCAGTATGATACGAGAGAGTCCCCCCCCCACTCTATCACAAAAATTGGGGTAGGGGGGATGAGGATGGGGGGGGGGGGATGGACCATCTCCATTGTTCTCATTTGTATAAAATCATTGAATCTTTGATGATACACTATATTCCTTCATCAACACACAAGTTGCATTGTTGTAGCTTATAAAATTTCACGAAATCGAATCGATGAATATCTAATTAAACATATATTTTAAATGACACGACTATGCAATTACGTAAGTCATTGCGTAATGACATGAACTTTGCTTATGAGCATATCTAAGCACAAGCCTTAATTATAAATTTAAAATTTTAGTTCCAACTTGTTTTGAGAAGAACTTTGTACTACCAACTAGTATTTTATTAAATTGAGATCTTAGTTTGACTTAGACCAAAATTCAATATTATTATATACTTAATAATTCCGCGTACTACAAGTTAATTTATTCTGAAATGTGTTCTAATTTGAGAAAACAACAAACAGTCAAACAGTAATTTCTTTCTTAATTTAATTAAAAATTGTATCTTTTTAGCCTCATTGTTAGTTTTGTGACAGTTACATGTGCGAGAATATTCCAGGGTTGGAGTTCCTTGCTCTCAATTTTGTTATGTGACATGTTAATGTGTAATGCTAAGGTTCTGTTCACATTTACTTAATTTCAGTTCAGTTCAGCTCCTAATTTCCCTCTCTCATATAAATATTCATTTCAGCCCAGTTCAGTCCAGTTCAGTTCAGTTCAATTCAGCTCCATTCAGTTCACTTCAGCTTCAATGAGTTCAGTTCAATTCAGCTCAGTTCAATAAATGTGAACAAGCCCTAAAGTTATTCATCAAACAAATCAAACTTTACTCAAAGTTACATGATGATTCTGAATAATGAGCATATGTTCTGCATTAGCTTGACTTCTAAAGTTCTATTATATTGTTTATATATAATCAAACTAATGAATAATATAATGATGATTATAAGGTCTTTTGACTAGTTTTTTTTAAAATAAATATTAAAAATTTATTGAATATATATATATATATATAAATTACATTAGGTCCGTGGTCTTTTGCTTGCTCATGTATCACAAAAATTTGCAACGAACTTACAATGAATCCTCATTCCATGAAATAGAAGAAAACAATTTGATTGACGATATCAAGAATTTAACAAATGGAAATAGAGTTATTCACTTTTTTGAGTCTTAATTAGAAGAAATTTCATTAGCTAAATAACTCAAGTTCAAGCTCCAAACAACGCAAAGTTGCATATAGGTTGCTTTAATGATAATCTTCAAAGTGTTATGAGGGTAATACTAATAATAATGTCCACCTCTTTAGAAGGGTTCAAGTTGCGCATATCGTTCCATGTTTGGTGGTATAGCAGTGTTGTCGTGTAAGCTAAATACTAGAGTATATAGGAATACTAGGGAAGCTAAGGGGAGGTGCTCAATATTACAAGGGAAGTATAGGAAGTTAGAACTATATAGTTAACTCTTTACATTAGCTAGGTTTTGTTTGTTTTCAAGTTGATTATATAAATGGGGTGAAAGTTCAAATTAAACAAACATCCATGTTTATTAATAAGTAGAGTTATCCTTTTTTGTTTGTTCAACACTTTTTTTTTAGAAATTATCAGAGCTTAGATCCAACTATACTCAGATCTAACCCGTGTCATATGCATACACCTGGTTTATGGTGGGTAAGTCTCCCAACAAAAACTTCTGCATACAGCGGTGAAGCTTGAACTGTGATCAACCTTCCTTAGCTTAAGTGGTATCAAGGTGCTTATTACCACTTGAGAGGTTGAGCCAATTCTTTTGG
Source organism: Chenopodium album (assembly GCF_948465745.1). Classification (NCBI taxonomy): domain Eukaryota; kingdom Viridiplantae; phylum Streptophyta; class Magnoliopsida; order Caryophyllales; family Amaranthaceae; genus Chenopodium; species Chenopodium album. The sequence goes on along the minus strand of NC_137842.1, from coordinate 10,414,857 downwards.
CAGTTGTTTGTTCAAGAAACTTTTATTCCTTATATTTATATATATGAACTTATCTAAATCTATTAGACCTTATTAAAACCAATGTTAGTAGTATTTTGAACTTGAATAACCCTACCAAGAACTTATTTTTACAAAAAAATTTATATCTAAACTCATTGAACTTATTATTAGATCTAGATCTAATATATATTAGTGAAAACAGGGTAAATATAACATCAGGCCCTAAATAATTCGAACACATAGTTGTTTAAGCTTGATTAATTTATTTAACGAGCTTGAAAGAATATGCTTGGAACCAGTCGATTCATGAGCCATTCAGCTCACCCAACATTCTTGGAAAACAATCGAATTAATGTTCAAACTCGTTTATATACTGATCAATAAACTTTGATCGAGCTAGTTCACGAGTGTATCGGCTTATTAACATCCTTCATTTTGTTATACATCATTCAATTTTACATTTTATTTTGGAAAAACCCCCATATATTATCGTTTCTATTTTATATTCCTACAATACACATTGTCATTCATCTTTATTTTTTACACCTATTGGATTTTTATTCTCAATCTGCATAACTGAAAATCATTTGTATAAAAAAATTCATTAATAAAATATAGTCAAATGACACTAACATATACACAATTGAAAACATATTGTATATACTTACAACATTATTATTCTTGATCTTATTCAAAAAAAAAAAAAAAAAAAAAAATCTTGAGTTCACAACCTTTCCCATAAAAAAAGAAAAAAGAGTTCACAACCTTAAAAATAGCCATTCCAACGCGCCTTCACAAAACAAAGAGAAACACGCAACTCCCTTCCTATGAAATTTCTATGGTACCCCGTTCCCTTCCTATAGTCAAAAAGTCAATCCGAATCTGTATTTTTTTACTTTTATTTTTTATTTTTTATTTTTGTTAAAAACCCAAACTAATTCAAAATACCAACCAAATTCCAACCAATCCAAACAAAACAATCCAATATCAAATTTCTGGTAACACACAAAACGAATACAGAACAGTATCAACGGAATTACAAAGGGATTCCATTTCATTGCTAATTACACCAATCCAAATTCTCAAAATAAAATACAAACACGAAAACAAACACGAACACCACCCCGTTTTACTAATACGGAGTAATAATAATGGAATTACAAAAGGGGATTCCATTATTATTACAACAATTGAAATCATTATTCTGTAAAAACGCATTGCTTTCATGGCGTCATAAATGGGCAACAATTCTCCAACTATTTTCTTCATTAGTTTTCATCTTCTTGATGTTCTGTATCCAAAAAGCATTCGATGCCCAGTTCAAGAACACCACTAATTTCCAGAATCTTCTCGATCCAAAGCCCCTTGTTTCGCCACCGATTCCGCCTTGTGAAGACAAGTTCTTTATCAAACTCCCTTGTTATGACTTCGTTTATAGCGGTGACTCGAGTCCTAATGTTAGACGTATTGTTTCCAGAATCATGGCTAATAATCCTGGCCGTCCTATTTCCCCTTCTAAGGTACGAGCTTTTTTTTTTTTTTTTTTTTTTTCGGGATTGATAGTTACGTTGATAGTGTAATTTAACCGATTATTGAATTGGTAGAAGGTTAGGAGTAGTTTCTTCTACGTATTTTGGCGTGATGATGTGTTGATTTGGTAAAAATATGACATACATTGCATTTCACATTGTGCATAGAGTAAAAAAAAAATGTTATACATGACCTTACTTTTTACCTTTGGTGGTTAACAATTTTAAAGGTTATGCATAAGAATTTAGAAAATGCTACTATATATTTTTTTTGGTGTTTAGAAAGTTAGGTGATGAAAATCGATTTCAGAATTACCTAGAATTAGAAAGGTAGCTTTAATCACTTGTTCTATCACTCACTTTCAAAATGCTACTGTATATGATTTTTTTTTATTTTTTAATAATTTTGTTTCCAATTTTCAAGATACACTATAAATCTATAATTGTTAAGTTGATGTAACTTAAGAAATGAATGAGGTGTTCGAGGTCTCTTGTTGATCATAATTCTTTTAAAAATAATATATTTCGTAGATATAAACAAATAGTGGTGTATTAATATTTAATTGATGCGAAGTATGATATATTGATATAAAACATTGAACCTTGGTTAGTTATTGTTACTCACGTTTACAGAGTAAAATGGAGAAAAAAAAAAATCAATCATTAACGATTTAAAAACACTTTGTGTATTTCTTCAAAAAAAAAAAAAAAAAAGCAAAAGTACTTCGGCCTTGTTCTTTTGAGCTAACGGGAATAGAGCAGAGCAAGTCTTACAAGTAGAGTGTTACAAGTTTTCAAAGAGGGAGGGTCTAGGGTGTGTTAGATACTTAGCTGGATGTCTTACCTCTATACATTTTTCTTTTGTTTTACCTCCTTTTTAATTGACCTTTTTGTTTCTGGACTTTTCAAAGAGGTTGGGAGAAGGGGTAGTGAGTTAATGAGTAATGACTACTATTATCTATGATTTGAATGTTCATACCCAAATCTAAATTGCACTCGAAATTACTTGACTCGAGCTAAATAAAATCAATCGATTTATCATAATAAGTTAATCGACAATAGGCCCTCAATGTGACAGCATTAAGAATCGGTTGACTAGCATTTACTAGACCAATTTGATCAAAGAAGGGATTTTTTTTCGTTTTCTTGCAAGTTGGTAGAGGCATTGCTGTGGCTGTTTAACATAAGAAACGACACATTGAACTCGCCTTGTTTTATTTCTTATGAATTCAGTTGCACTTGCATCATGATTACTGCTGGTTGCATTATCTGAGATCTTAAGCTAAAGTTTTATCAAAGATTTAACATGGGAATACAGGCTTCTGCAGTAGCTAGCAGAAGCAAAATGCTAAGCTCAAGATAGTACTCGTTTAATTTATTGGCATATGACTTTTCCGCTATAAAGCATGGATGCTGCAGTCTGAAATTTACATTAATTAAATGAAGTGAAAAAGGACAGCTGAAGAGGGAAATGAAAATTGCAAATAAAAAAACTCTCATTCATGCTCAATGATAAATTCTTTGATTCGCGCTTGCTTATGCAGGTTAAGTCCTTTGCAACGGAAGCTGAGGTTGATGCATGGCTTCTTAGCAACCCAATGTACTGTCCAGGAGCACTGCATTTTGTAGAACAAAATGCAACCATTATAAGCTATGGTGTTCAAACTAATTCTACACAAGTACAAAAAAGAGGGAGGTATGAAGATCCTACCTTCAAATTTCAGGTTCCACTTCAGATTGCTGCAGAACGAGAAATAGCAAGGTTTCTTATTGGAGGTATCCTCTATTTTCTGATACTCTTCAGGATTCTATCTCTTTTCTGATTGTTGTTATGTTTAACCAATGCTGCCCTTTTTTTTTTCCCTGGATTTCTTGTTTGATCAGATCCGAACTTTAGCTGGACAGTAGGCTTGACAGAATTTGCTCATCCTCCAGATGACCCCTTCTCCACCATTGCCACTATCGGTCCAGTCTTTTTCCTTGCAGTTGCCATGTTTGGTTTTGTATTCCAATTGAGCTCCCTGGTGATGGAAAAAGAATTAAAACTTAGAGAGGTTATTTCACTTTATTTTCTGGAGAACAGTTTAAATGAAACAGAATTTTATAGGAACATTTCTGCAGTACACTGAAGATTCCATGTCTAATACATTTTTGTGCCTTTTCAGGTGATGAGTATGATGGGTCTGTATGATACTGCGTACTGGCTGTCATGGTTAGCTTGGGAGGGACTTCTTGTTGTTGTTTCATCAATTTTCATCGTACTATTTGGGATGATGTTTCAGTTTGATTTTTTCTTGCACAACAATTTTGCGATCTTATTCCTTGTGTTTTTTCTTTTCCAATTGAACATGGTAAGCTCTTTGTTTCTTTTGTTATTGACCAGTTTTAAATACACAGTTGATTCTGGATTACATAATATAAAATGTTCAAAAACTCTGTAGCGTCATTCTGTTATACTACTTTTTTTTTTTTTCATCCACTGACCTCTTCTCTGATCTTTGCTAAACTTGCATCAGACTGCCTTTGCATTTGCGCTATCAGCCTTCATTAGCCGGTCATCTTCAGCTACAAATATAGGATTCTACAACTTTATTATCGGCTTAATCACCCAGGCTAGTTTCTCTAATTTCTTTTGAGAGTTCTTGGTTAAAAGCCAGGGAAACCAATAGACTTGTTTACTGACGTTATTTCATATTGTGCAGATTGTGACAGCATTTGGGTTCCCATACAGTAAAATGTTCTCACAAACATACAGAGTCATATGGTCCTTCTACCCTCCAAATTTGCTAGCCAAGGGTATCCAGATGCTCACAGATGCAACTAGTACACCTCAAGACCCTGGAATGAGCTGGAGTGGAAGGACAAAATGTCCACCTAACGACGATGAATGTATTTTAAAAATGGTGAGTTTTATCCTACATATTTATAAATTCTATTAAATTTATCTCCCTTTTATATCCTTTGATGTGATGCTTATCCTTTTTGTCATTTTCAAATATTCCCCATCCTTGCTTAGTGGACTGCTAATCATTAAGTACTGCCATCTTGTGACAGAACGATGTCTTCATATGGCTGTCAGGGACGTTTTTTATGTGGTTTGTTTTGGCTCTTTACTTTGACAATATTATTCCGAACCCCTATGGAGTAAGGAAATCAGTGTTCTACTTCTTGTATCCTGGATATTGGACAGGCAAAGGTGGAAGCAAGGCACAAGGTAGCAAGTCATGTCCTTTCCTTTTAATCTTTTCTCAAGTTCTCCTAATTTAATATATCATACTAGTTTTCTAGAAAAAAATAAATATATCTCACACTAGTAGCCTTTTTTAATAAACTAACTGCACTTAACATGGATGCATCAGAGGGTGGCATCTGTACCTGCTTTGGTTCGTCCTCACAGCTTGAGCATGTAACTCCTGATGATGAGGATGTTCTTCAAGAGGAGAACAATGTTAAACAGCAAGCAAACGAAGGCGTTGTTGATTCAAATGTTGCAGTCCAAATACGTGGCCTTGCAAAGGTGTATCCCGGATCAACAAGTCTTGGATGCTGTAAATGCAAAAGGAATCCTTCTTACCATGCGCTCAGGGTAAAAAATCTTGCAGTTTCTTTGTTTGACAAAACTAATCCATTATGCTACATCAGAATGGACAAAAGACAAAACAAAGCTATGCTATATTAATTATTCTCATTAAGGTTTGCCTGCTTAAAATAGGGAAATGTGTCCCAAAAAGAAAGGAAATTTGAGCTGAAATTTCTATTAATTATTACTTTTTCCATTGTGCTCCTTGGTCTGAAAACCTTACAGTAATGCTCCGTATAATTTTGTTCAAATTACATAGTGTCATTTTGTGAGGAGGCCATGAATTGTCAAGTTGCTGCTGATAAAAATATTTAGCTGTTTAAATATTTGTATACAAAAGAAGAATACCTTATATGTCGATTTCTCCAGGGCTTATGGGTGAATCTTGCTAAGGATCAGCTATTTTGTCTTTTGGGTCCCAATGGAGCTGGTAAAACTACTGCTATCAATTGCTTGACTGGAATTTCACCAGTGACCAGTGGAGATGGTAACAGTTTGTTTGAGAATCTGTACTTTCTGGTTTAAATTTCTTTTCTATAACTATATTAATCTCACAATTATTATTGATCCACAGCATTGATCCATGGTAATTCCATTCGAAGCTCTGTTGGCATGTCTAATATTCGCAGAATTATAGGCGTGTGTCCTCAGGTAGTGTTCTGATACTGTATGATTTTACAATTTGAGTAGTCAAACAGGATGACAGCTAAAATCTATTAAGCTCTAGTTAGAAACTGATTGCCCCCTTTTTTTGCATTCTAGTTTGATATTCTTTGGGATGAATTGACTGGTCAAGAGCACCTCAACCTCTTTGCAAATATTAAAGGTCTTCCCAGTGCTACAATTTTGACGGTATGTTTGCCAAACCAACTCGACTTCATTTTCTTTACTTCTCGAGACTTTAGATATGAAATTCTATCCACCGCCAATGATTATTCTCCAAGATTGATTCCTCAGTCTTAATTAGGATAATGATGTCACTCACTCATAAGAGTTTCAACTTAAATATGATATGCAGGTTGTTCAGGATTCGTTAGCAGAAGTGAGGCTAACTAATGCTGCAAAAATGAGGGCTTCAAGTTACAGTGGAGGAATGAAACGCCGTCTAAGTGTCGCAATTGCACTCATTGGTGACCCTAAATTAATCATTCTGGATGAACCTGTATGTATGCAATTCATCAGAACTTGTTATTCATATATTTGAATGAAATATAAGCTATAACAAAGTTCTTTTTTTAACTGCAGACAACTGGTATGGATCCTATTAGCAGGAGGCGTGTGTGGGACATAATAGAAAATGCAAAACGAGGGCGAGCCATTATTTTAACTACACACTCTATGGAAGAAGCTGACATACTGGGTGACCGTATTGGAATCATGGCCAAAGGAAGACTTCGATGCATTGGAACTTCTATCAGATTGAAGTCACGCTTTGGAACTGGTTTCATAGCCAATGTGAGCTTTGTTGGGAACCTTAATGGAACCCCTATCGAAGGAGATTCTAGTGATATGAATCACTCCCAGGAGGCTGTCAAGCGGTTTTTTAAGGATGTATGTTACAGATCCAAAATTTCCTTGTCTATTGTTGATCTTATTAGTGTCTAAATTTCTACTTGTTTTGTTGCAGCACTTGGGTGTAGTGCCTAAAGAAGAGAGCAAATCCTTCCTGACTTTTGTAATTCCTCATAAAAAAGAGGAGCAACTGACGGTAAAATTCCTCTCTTCTTTTTAGTCATCAAGTTCCTTTCTTCTTCTAATGTTGCTGCAGCAATTATTTTGTTGCTAATGCCCCTTTGATTTATTCATTTAACCAGATGTTTTTCGAAGAACTACAAGAAAGAGAAGCAGAATTCCAAATAGCTGATATCCAGCTTGCTCTTACTAGTCTGGAAGAAGTATTCCTAAATATTGCAAGACAAGCAGAGATGGAAAGTGCTGCTGCCGAGGGAAAATTGGTCACCTTAAACCTGACAACATCCGAGACTTCAGTTGAGGTATGTCCATAAACGAATTGTGTCTGATTCACATGGAAATCTAATAATATGAAGTAAAAGAGGCTTTTTTAATCTGACCCCTAACCTTATTTACCCTTTCGCTTCATATATTACAGATACCTGTTGGGGCTCGATATGTGGGGATACCAGAAACAGAATCAGCAGAAAATCCCAGAGGTGTGATGGTAGAAGTGTACTGGGAACAAGACGATTATGGTGCTTTGTGCATATCAGGCCACTCTCGCGAAGTCCCCATACCCTCAAATATACAGTTACCGACAGCACCACACACTACATCTCGCCAAGGTGTCTTGGGTCGAAGGGGGAAAATACATGGTCATGTTATTGATCCTGATCAGATTCCTGAAACAACATTCCAAAGATAAAATAGTCGCATATATTGTGGTACTTACATAATATACTATGTGATTAAGCTAAGTATGCATTCTTTTTACACATACACACTTCTGTATATGAGAATGTGGATTAACAAATTTTGACCTTATGATATCTTTGTGCTCACTTAAACTACCCCCAAATTGGATTATTGGATTGTAATACATTGTACATAAAGTCTCCAATACAGTTGCTTGTACTGATATAAAAGTTTGGTTATCTAGAAACGGAAGTAAGAGTTTTGCTGCTGGTGCTGAGTTTTGCTTTATGATTAAGGTTTTTTAATCTGTCAGATGCATAGCGACGGCCATGCCTTGTTGCTTGCGAATTGATCCTCTCCTATGGCCTTATACTTTGGCAGTAGACACCACTTTAGCTATACATTGTGATTTTGCATAATAGCTACTTTTTTTAACCCAACAACGAAAAGCTCGAAGAGTACAGAGTAAACTGTTATAAATACTTGGATTCGTCATCGGGGAGTACAAAGTAGTCTGTTATTCTTGGATTTGTCATGGGGGTTTGGGCATATTAAAGTCAATGTCAAGTCACTTTCTTTGGCAAGTGTATACAGGATCTCTACCTGTTCGTGCATTACTCAAGCTGCACCGCCTGATGGAATGTGACGATTGTCCTTGGTGTTCAAATATGCCGGAAACAGTTAACCATGCCTTATATTATTGCCCAACTGTACGAGACCTTTAAAGGGAATGTGGATGTAAGAATTTGGTAGATGCTGCTAATCTTGATGATTTCAAAGAAACTCTGATATCCGGAAGTCATGGACCGTGTTCTCCCTAGATTGATTCACTACAACAAATGTAGTCAGCGCATACTCGTACATGATGGACGCCTTGTCTTGCAGCGTTTACAGCGACTTAGGCCCTGTTCTTTTGAACTTCTAGGCAGAGCAGAGCAGATTTCAGCAGAGCAAAGTAGAGCAGATCAGATCAGATTTCAACATTATTATTAATACTATTATTAATGTTATTATTATTATTATTATTATTATTATTATTATTACTATTACTATTACTATTACTACTACTACTACTACTACTAATATTATCGCATTATTATTATAATCATTAAATTTTTAAAGTTAAATATTAATTATTATTATATTAATTATAATTATTATTAAATATTATTTAATTATTATTATTAAAAATTAATAATTAGTATTATCTTTAAATATTAGTCATTATCTTAATATTAATTGCTATTATAAAAATCAATTATTGTTATTATATTTAATATTATTAGTTACAAATATTATTATTACTGTTAGTATAATTACTATTATTATTAAATATTAATTATTATTGTTATTATTATTATTATTATTATTATTATTTTTATTAATAATTATTAATAATTTATTATTATTATTATTATTAAATATTAATTATTATTGTTATTATTATTTTTATTAATAATTTATTATTATTATTATTATTAAATATTAATAATTATTTATTATTTTTTTTTATTTTTTTATTAAATATCAATAATTAATTATTGTTATTATTATTATTAAGTATTAATTATTATTATTATAATTAAATATTAATTATTTATTATTATTAAATATTATTTATTTATTATTATTATTATAAAATATTAATTATTATTATTATTAAATATTAAATATTAATTAATTATTATTATTAAATATTAATTATTATTATAATAATTTAATATTAAGTATTAATTTTAAGTAGAGCAGAGCAGAGCAGATTGAAGCAGAGCAGAGCAGATTTCAGCAAAGCAGAGCAAAGCAAAGCAGATTTTAACAGAGCAGAGCAGAGCAAAGCAGCTCTAAAGAACGGGGCCTTAGGTGTGGAATGCACCTCCTGTGGGAGTGCTTACCGCAGTTGGGTAGGCCTTGGAGAGTTGGAGCTAAACTAAAAATGAAGGAAATGTGCGATTAAATCTGATTATCAAACTTTATTACCTTTCCCTCCAAGACTGCCATCTTTATAACTAAACATGATTCACTCTTTTTAACTGTCATTGATACATTGGTGATTTTTAAAAGATTTTTTTACTTAACTATATAAACAATCTTTCTTTCAAAAAAAAATACTCCTATATATTACTTCCATTACATATTATTTACAACAATTTGACACTTTCTTTAGAGATAAAAAATAAAATAAAATAAAACTGCAGGCAAAACTTCTTTTACACTTCACGAAATACTTAACGAATAAAATAAGGATGAATTCATATGTTCATATCATCATATGAATCCACTTATATTTCTCGTTAAACCTTTATCTTGTTCGTTTAATTATTTTTCTTTTAGTAATCACTGAAGTTCAAAAAAAAAAAAAAAAAAAAAATCATTGAAACAGTATTTAAAATATCACTTGTATATTATTAATTCAATAATTCTAAAAACCAAAAAACAAATACTCAGTAATACACTACATTGACTATAATCTGAACAAAATCGAATAATATTTGACTCCCTGTTCAATAATAATTCATCCAAATCCAATCATAGAAACAAACAATTTATTTAATAAATCCAAAAATCCAATAAATGTTTCTTCTAATTATACTATTAAAGAACAACAAAAATCTCCTACTACTGTATATTAATCAACAATATTAAAAAAAACAATTGAATTTCAAATATCAAATCCAAAGAATAATATTCATACTATTTCTTAGATCATGGTAGTTCTTGCATTGTACCCATATTGAGTTCTTCGAATATTATCTTGACGCTTCTTGTAAATCCACCCGGCGCAACCAACCGCCGCAACTCCAACCATTACTCCGACGACTACTCCGGCTTTGTGACCGCCGTTCATTCCGCCGGAAGAGGATTCCTTCGCTTCTTCACTCTGTACTTTCGCAACGTCATCAGCGGCACCGGTTGACGGAGATGGTGACGTGGACGGGGATGTTTCCGGCGAGGAGGGAGAATCCGATGAGGTTGCCGGCGAGGGGGATGGTGAAGACGAAGTATTATCGGAAACGACGTCGTTTGTAGGAGATGGTGAAGGTGAAGCAATGTTGGAAGATGGAGGAAGAGAGATGGTGGGTGAAGGGGAAGATGAAGGAGGAGAGAGAATGTCGGAATCAGCGAGTTGAGGGGAAGGGGAAGGAGAAGGGGGATCTGAGGAAAGGGCGAAGTGGGTGTGAAGAGAGAGAATGAGGAGAGAGAAAAAGAGGGGTCGCCATTGAAACGCCATTGTTGTAGATCTGTAAAACTGGAAGAATGAAAGAATGAATGAATGAAGTAGATCTGAGAGTGAAGATGGGTTGTTGTTGTTGTTGTTATAGGAGAGAGAAAGAGAGTCAATGAATTGAAGAAGAAGGAAAGTGTGAGAGTGAAAGATGAAGGAAGAGGAAGTTTCTGGGGGAATTTGAACTGCAATTGAAGTCGGTGGTGGGTTTAAAGATGAAGAGAGAGAAAATTGTTTCCCAAAATCTAATAAAATTGCGGCGTTTTATTCGAGATTATTTTATTTTATTTTTATTGTTTTGCCTTTTCTTTGGTTGCAAACCAACGAGGTTTTCAACTGGGGGTGATTTTGCGTGCATGGGTTGTACAATAACTGTTAAAGTACTGGAATTATGGGTACACATGATTTGTCAATACTCAACAAAAACTCATGAGCAATTCAGCAAATAAAGATATCAAAAATACTTTTTCCATTTTTTTTTAACCTTTTACGGTTTATTCTATTGAGCTTAATTTCAATTCAGTTTATTTTAACTCTAACTACTATATCCGGTCCAAATTACTCGCAACTTTTGAATATTTTATACTACGTATCTCACAAATAATACCCCAAAGTTGCGAGTAATTTGGACCGGAGGTATTAATTTAGTTCATTTCAGTTCGGTTCCTAATTTCTTTCTCTCGTAAACAATTCATTTCATCTCTATTCACTTCAATTCAATTTAGCCCCAATTCATTCAGTTTAGTTGTTTTCAGTAAATCAGAAACAGACCCTTAGTTTTTTTGAAACCAGGAAGGATGCTCTAACCACTTGAAGTATCCCTCATTTTTTTTTTTTTTTTTTTTTTTTTTTTTTTTTTTACTCCGTAGTTAACACTAAAGCAAGTTTCTTTTACTAAAAATGTTTCTATTCTAGATATTGTTGATACTTCGGGCCTGTTCACTTCAGTTGAATTTCAGTTCTGCTTCAATCAGTTTAGTAAAACAGAACAGGCCCTTTGTAAATATATTATAAATATATTTATGAGAATTTTCTATTCCAAGAAAGTATTTATTTACAGAAGGATTGATGGTGTTTCCTTAACATGCAATAATACACATTGTAATTTACCTCATATGAAAAGATATATGAATAATGATTGTTTTATAGTTCAAATGGAAATAAAATAATTATTGACAAATCAATTACAATTAATATTGCCCTAAAAAATTACAATTAATATTAACAAGCTAAAATTTGACACCGACTCTTTAAGTATCTGTCATCAATTAAGAAACTTCAATTAAGCTACAATTATGGAATTACTTGTATGACAGTACAATTAAGAAGATTTTTTAAAAAGGGTAATGATATATGTAGTCCTTAGGGCTATATATAAGCATTTAATATACTTCCTAAAATGGAATTAATTTGAGAATTCATGACAAAACCATGAGCAAATCGGTGTTATTAATGTTACTTTATTATGCTCAATATTTCCTTTTTTAGCTTCTTATTCATAACCCTTAGGGCTATGTTTATCATTTTTCTTTAAAGAAATTACAATTAAGAAATTCTTAAATTTTCCTTCTTTATTTTTGTGCACAAATATCACAATTAATATAAATAAGAGATAGTTATCAACTTGTCATTTATGATTTGAGTTGCTTTTGGACCTTGGGATTTTTTTTATTTACAATTAAGTAAATACATGGAGGAGTTTAGGTACGCTTTCTCATATGATTGTGACCTAAATTATGAAGGAGTAAAAAGTAAGTAAATTTACTATTTAAAAATGGATCTATATCTTTAATGCGTCGGAGTAGAGCACTCGAGAGAGGCAACATAATTTGTTACCCAGTTTCCTTTTCGAAAGGGCAATAGATATGTTTCGCTTGGAAGCTTAAAAAGAACCCAAAATAGCCTTGACATTTGCCATAAAAGCTGAAGTTTTCAAGGACATCTGAAATGACCCTGGCCTGCAAAATATTAATAAATGTGAGATTGTCGTCGTCAATAAGATATATTAATATCCCTATGAAGAATAGGAAAATTTCACGGAATAATCTAACTTTTGGGACGTTCGCCCAAAATAACCATACCTTTGGGTTATTTTTAAATATTTCGACATTTATACCCAATCCGCTTAAAATGATCCCAAAGGTGGGAAGTATAATTAATTCACTTAGGAAGTGTATGAATATATGCAAAAAGTCATTGAATAAGTTTAAATCTTGTACTAGTTGACTTAAATGACTATTATGATAATAGTCTAAATTATTTGTATATATATAGAATATAGGGTAATGCTATATACTACTTCATTCGTATGTATGAATATATGTAGCCCTTATAGCTACAAATTAAATAACATTAAATATACTCCATTAGTCTCTTTATTAGAACTCTATTTCTAATATTTATTACTCATATAAGAAAGAAAAATAGACTTTTAATTTAGGGACAGAGGGAGTATTTCCTTATTTGGTACTCCGTCCATCCCTTACCTACATGCCTACTTCTAACATTTATTATGTGTAATAAAGAGAAATAAGCATGTAGAAATAGGCATGTAAATAAGGGACGGATGGAGATATTAGTTTAGAAATGCATAAAAATGATGTGCAAATCAATGTAATTAATGAATATATTTCATTAACACTTACTTCTTTTAGCTTATACATTGCCCTAAACCGTGCTCAGTATTCCCAAAAAATTACATTAAACCACGTACACTTGTGTGCTACTTCGGGCCAGTCATATTTACTGAACTGAGTTGAACTGAACTGAACTGATTGGAGCTAGGGGTGTAAATGAGCCAAGCTGAGCCGAGTATTTACCTTGTTAATGTTCATGTTCATTTAATTTAACTCAGGCGACTTTGAGCACGACCCCGAGCTTTCAAGCGAGCTCAAATTTATTTTTAAGCTCGGCTCATTTAGTACACTATATGTTCACGAACGGTTCGTGAACAACTCGTTTATTTAACGAGTCTTTCATGAACGAACTTAATAATAATCGAACTTGTCCAATAAATGAGTTTTGTACTTTTGATATTTGAAAATTTCAAAATAAGAATAATAATTGAATCTTAATTATAAATTTAATAACTAAATTAACAATTGTTAATAAATCAATAATCCATGAACATAAATAAATGAGTAGTTCTTGAACATAAATAAACGAGTTGTTCATGAACTTATGTGAACGAGCATATATATCTAGGTTCGTGTTAAAGCTCATTTATTAAACGAGCTTCAAAATTTGTTCAAGCTCGGCTCATTTAAATAAATAAACGTACATGAACGAGCTTTAACCGAGGCCGAACACAAGTAGTTTATTGATCGGCTTGGTTCATTTACACCCCTAATTGGAGCTGAACTCAATTGATTAAAGCTTAGCTAAACTGAACTGAACTGAGTTGAAATGAATATTTTATGAGAGAAGGAAATTAGAAGCTGAACTGAATGAATTGAACTGATAGGAGCTGAAGTAAAGTGAACTGAACTGAAATTAAACTTAAGTGAACAGACCCTTCGTATAAGATATCCAATTAACTTTGACCATGTATGGTAAATTTGTCACATAATTTTTATGAAATATCAACTTAAATCAACTTTTGAATAATAAAATTCAATCTTGTGCAAAACAAAAAAGGCATCTGTAGGCGTCGTTCGAAGTGCGCCTACGTTAGAAGCATGTGTGAATATGCTTGGCACTCTTAGGAAGTGAGAATTGACTTATACGATTAGGGACAAGGAAAGTAGGGAGCCGCCAACAAGTTTTTAAGGAACTTGTAAATCGTTCACGGATCATAAAAATCAACCACGATTAAGGGACAACGATAGGCAACAACGATTGACCCGTTAAGGTTACTCCCCATTCATAATCCATGAGATTACTAACTCCATATGGTTCGGAACCACGAAAGGAGGATCGGGGATGATGGTACGAAGTGAGTCATGGAGTCACATTCGCCCGTATTGGCCTCTACTCGATTCTTATAGTGAAAAGTGATTCCTGCGATCTCAAAGGCATACAAACAAAATATTCAATTCGCTCCAAACTATTATTAAGTTAAATTGGTTTAATATTAATGCAACATATTACTCTAAAATATTGTGATCACTTGATTAAACAACAAGATTAAAAAGGATCCTAAACCGGTCGTCCAAATTATCTTATTAGGCGTGATTTTCAATTACATATTCCCTTTAACATGCAATATGGTGATCAATAAAAAATATAATAGAATAAACATTAATATTGGAAGCAATTTAACAATAATAGTGTTAGCCAAATCAAATAATAATAATAACAACCCTAATCATGATACTATCAATATAAAAATAAAATAAGAGTAATTAAATAAATTAATTACTCACATTCCGCGCGTTCCTTTAAATTGCTACATCATGAATAAACTGTTAGTAACTTCAATAAAATAATAAATCAAATGAAAATTAAATTAAATAAATATAGATTTGATTTGGTCCAAACCCTCAGTTAATTCTACCTTTTCACACCTTGGTTTTAAGTATAAAACTTTGGGTATTGTATGAATCCCTTGGAGTGCTTAAGGGAAGGAATGAAAGAATAGGGAGGCTAGTGTTTAGGCTAAAGAGGGAGAAGAGAATTATTTGATGATCAAGATTGTTGATGATTGAAAAAGGGGTGATATGACCTCTATTTATAGGGAAAAAAGAGGGTCGAAGAATCAAGAAAAGATCGAGTTCGAATCGGATTAAAACTCTTGCGATAGACAACAGTTTTTACGGTTTTTGTTTTTATCATATCTTTTGATCCAGAAATCGGAATAAGATGAATAAGATATCGTTGGAAAGCTCTTGAAGTCTACTTCCTAACACAATTAGAATAAGATTAAAATATTTTGTAGAATAAAAGATATGGACGAAATAGTGAGTCGGTGTCAGTTTTAGATAGAGTTATTTTATTTAATTCATATCTTTTTCGTTATAGCTCGGAATTGATATTATAATATATCATTGGAAAGATAATTTCAAGGGCTATCCAACCATATAAAATTTGGATAAAAACTATGAGGCACGAAAATAATATCTGTCTATCTTTGAACATCTTTCAATTCGGCTAGAAATAGGATTTTCAAAAAGAAAAGTTTTATTCAATTTCAAACTCTTTAATCTTATCTTTTCAAAACGGATAATTAAGATCTTTTAGAAACTTATAGAAGTTTCCAATTAATACTAATTGGTTTAGGAATAGGATTAAATAATTTGGACCCTCCACATGATCATTGGGCCGTAGGTAAGGTGGGCTTAGGTTCGGTTTGGGCTCAGTTTAATATTTTGGCCATAACTTATTCGTTATAACTCGGATTTGGGCTTATAATATATCGTTGGAAAGCTCTTTTAAAGCCCCATCCAACTATTTAATCATTGGACCCAGATTATGGACCAAAATAAACTGGATCAAACGTTTTTATAAAATAGACACGAAATGAATGATTTTAAAGGACACGAAATGAATTATTTTGGGTTTAAAGGCACGAAAAGAGGAAAGTAAGTTATGGTTTGGGGAAATGGGCTAGGAATTGGGTTGGTTTATGAAATGAAAATATGGATTTAAGCACTCCAAGATTAAATACTCAACCCGACCAATAATGGCGGTGAAAGGTTGTTCATCATCGGTTTTAGTTTTGGGGAGACATTTTTAGGTGTCTACAGAAGCCCCCACTTTGACTGAGTTTGTAGAAACGTCAGTTTTGAAAACGATAGTCAAAGTAGTCGATAGGGACGGAGAATGATTTAAGACGTTCTGCGATCTTAAATCACTCTGTATACGCCGATACCTGCAGAAAAATGTTAGTTCTACAGATAAAAGAGTAAAGGGATAGAACGCTTATATGACACCAGTGTATCGGTGACAAATGAGTTTGGTATTTTCCTATGCTTGAAGGAATCCACCGGATGACGTTTGTTGAAATGCTTTCCATGCTTGAGGAAAGCCGACAGATGAGTTTGGTAGCTTTCTAAGCCTGAAGAAACCTACCGGATGACACTTTCCATGCTTGAGGAAAGTCGACATATGATTTTGGCGTTTTTCTATGCTTGAAGAAATCCACCGATAATGCTTTCCATGCTTGAGGAAAGCCGACAAAGGAATTTGGCGATTTTCTATGCTTGAAGAAATCCACCGAATAATACTTTCCATGCTTGAGGAAAGTCGACAAATGATGAGATTGCAAGTCTCTGTGTATCAAGAACCTTGCGTCATGAAATGATGGTGGTTCGATTGTCCCCGAACGTGGGCTGTAGATGGTCCACTTGTCCCCGGACGTGGGCTGTAGATGGTCCGCTTGTCCCTGGACGTGGGCTGTAGATGTTCCGCTTGTCCCCGGACGTGGGATGTAGATGGTCCGCTTGTCCCCGGACGTGGGATTTAGATGGTCCTCTTGTCCCCAGACATGGGCTGTAGATGGTTTGCTTGTCCCCGGACGTGGGCTTTAGATGGCCCGCTTTTCCCCGGACGTGTGTTATAGTTGGTTCGCTTGTCCCCGAACGTGGGCTGTAGATGGTCTGTTTGTCCCCGGACGTGGGCTGTAGATGGTCCGTTTGTCCCCGGGCGTGGGCTGTAGATGGTCCGCTTGTCCCCGGACGTGGGCTGTAGATGGTCCGCTTGTCCCCGGACGTGGGCTTTAGATGGTCCGCTTGTCCCCGGACGTGGGCTGTAGATGGTCCGCTTGTCCCCGGACGTGGGCTGTAGATGGTCCGCTTGTCCCCGGACGTGGGCTGTAAATGGTTCGCTTGTCCCCGAACGTGGGCTGTAGATGAGACCTGCAAAAATAAATTTGCCAATGGACTCGTATATATTCTGATTGACTTAACCACTGACTTGACCAAGTTTGACTTGATGTGACATGACATGTGTATGACTTGTGAGTGTGTGTGTGTGTATGTGTGTGTGCAGACACAAGCAAACGAAGATGCAAAAGCAAAAAATTTCTGTCAATTTTTGTCATGAATGGAGGGTACCGACTTTCTCCCGAAAAAGAAAGATGTGAAAAATGAACTTTTATTTTCGAACTTCCCTCGATGTGAAAATTTTGAAAAAGTTTTTTTAAACTTCCCCAAAAGAAAAGACGCGAAAAAAAGGAAAGAATTTTTGAACTTCCTCGTTGAGCAAGACAAAATGAATCGCATGGATTGAATTGCTTTTTTTTTTTTAAAGTAATGTATGCATGATGCATGTCCTTAGGCCAGGAGGCTAAGGACAATTACATCATGTGACACGATGAATGAACTTAAGTCATGGAGCTAAGCATCATATATGGTGTAAAGAAGCCATCTTGAACGTCACTTAGGTCTGGAAGCTAAGCACGTATATAGATGAAGTGATTATGAACGTTGCTTAGGTCAAGGAGCTAAGAACTATATGCTTTGTATTATTACAAATCATTGATATAGAAATATTGCTCAGCACATTATGCGATGCATGAAACAAAGAACATTGCTCAGGTTAAGAAGCTAAGCAAGTATACAACGTTTCTTCTGATGAATGTTGTCTTGAAAGATGATGAAGCATGCGCGATAGGGATATAAGATTTCATGATAAAGGGTTCCTAAGGGAAAGATGATATGGATATGTATGTGTGAAAGAAGTGTGTGAAAGTGATACTAAGGTGAGGCTGCAAAGGTTATGGTGATGGAAATATATGTGTGAAGAGTCAAAGATGATGACTCTTTAGGCTGGGTAAGCTAATGTGATGTGGGTTCAAGCCCCCAAGTCTAGCTTTAAATGGGTAGGGATATAGAGATAAGCATTGGATATTCTTTGACTCGATCATGCATAGATATGAATATGAATGTGGCCGCACCTCAATGTGAGGTTGCCTACGTATCCGTTAGGAATCAGGCCGAACGTAGCTCTAACCGAACTTTGCACAAGTGTGTGTACACCTCAAAGAGGTCTTTCAAGGGTTGTAATGTGGTTAAGCTGAAGGTTTAAGGAAGAAAGGGGTAAAAGGCTCAAGACCCGAGAGAAGCCCCCAAGATATGCAATTATGTATTAGACTTTGCAAGTTTTATTTTTCATATATATTTTTTTTTGTTTTGAATTTCTTTTTTTTTTTTCATTCTTTTGAATCAATGTAGGCAATCTCAGATCATGCGGTCCATCACTCACTTAGCATTCATGTTTCTCAGGCACGGTACCAAGCACTCGATGAGAGACGCAATTTGAGACATGTTCATATCAAAGACATTGGAACACTTGCCTTTAGACATTGTTTTTTTTTTTATTTATTTACTTATTCTTTTCCCTTTTTTTTTTTAATTTGAACTTGCTTTCTGACTGTTACACAAATTGCTCACCTTCCCATCCCAGGGTTAAGTGAATGTGGGTTGAATAAATTAGGTCAATCGTTAGACGAGGCTCAAAGTGGTTGAATGTTATTGAGCTGTTAATAGGGAATGACAGGGTTGCAAAGGTGTCTCAAGTCATTGGTGTACCTTGTGTTTAGTTCGGAATTGATTTTTTTTTCTTTTTTTTTTTGCGAATGAATTCGATGATCGATTGTAAAGGAAAGGAGTGCTCATTGATGGAAAAGGTAAGAAATATGACACATAGACAGTACACATGGATAACGGGAACCTATGCTAGACTTATTAGGGGAGAGGGTTGAAACAAAAGAGGAAAAAAAGCATGAAATCTTGTATGGAAACTTGTCTTGTGCTTTGTCTTCATGGTTGCTTATGAATTACTTGTTACCGCTAGGGGGGACAAGAAATTTGTTGTTGTTGATGCTTTGATTAGAAGAAAAGAAGGAAGGAATGATGTTCCCCTTATTCTTCCAACTATTGACTAGTGATTTTAGATTCAAGTACTGTGTAAGGATGATTTCACTTAATGCATTCACTCAATACTCGGATTGGAAAGGAAGAGTGTATGAAATAATTTTGAAATTTGATGGGAAATACTCCACTCATTCCTATTATGACGGAAAATGACGCATGCATGGTCCTAATATACGATCATAAACAATATAGTGCATTACTCGAAGACAAAGTGTGTGCAATGACTCAACATGTGTGATTAGGTGAGTATATTAAGACTCGTGGTATGATCGCATGGCTAGACATGAGGACGTTGTGAAAAACAAAGGACCTAATGACCAAATAGCACGGAAGACTAAAAGACAAACTAACTTGATTAATTTTATCCAATTTTAATGTTTATGCTATTTACTAGGTGAAAACGGTCCATTGGCAATCGTTAGTCATAAATAAGATCAACCACAATCAAAGACAAAGAACATATGTTAAGGTTAACACAAAAATCGATCACAAGAAACTAGGAAGAGGACTAGAATTCTAGAAGAGTTATGACTCATGGGTATAAAAAAAATAAATAAAAAAATAAAAAAAATCTATAATCCTATGTTATACGATTTGACACGGATTAAAGGACTTGGCTAAGACTAGCTTGACACGATTTTTTTTTTTAAAAAAAAATAAAAAAAGGTAACGCTAAAAAGACATCTAAACTGGACAGGCTGTAGTATATCGGTTATAACTTTTGATCTGTGACTCTGATTTGGACGAAACCATCTTTAAATCAAAGATAAAACTCGGGGCTACAGATCCATAGGTGGCACGACACGTAACTCTTTCTAGAACTCCGGCTATGACCAAAACAAGTTGACTCTTGTGCAGTATACGGGAATAAAAATCCGGGTGACTAAATTTTTTTTTTTAAAAAAAAAAAAAAAAATCTATGGCTCGACTCTAATAATAAAAAAAAAGGATTTGATAAGAGAAAAAATAAATAAATAAAAATTCAAAAAGGCACATGTAAGCACATTGTCACGAATGATGCAATGAAGTTCGTAACCTAAAGTCAAGTTCTATGTTCGACTATGGTCAAGCTTAAAAGGGTGTCAAAGGGTACCATGGTTAAGAGTTTGGACGCGTTAGCAAGACAGCCTTCCTTGAGAGTGTATGCCAACGGGCAGCTCCGCGAGTTCGTGATGAAATCAAACTCGACTCCATGGTTTGGGTGGATTTAAAAACTCGGATGAACCCTTATTGCCATGAGCGTTTTTGGGTTGATAGAGCTTAAATCCCCCGGGCTAGCCACATACGTAGAACACTTACTATTGTGGCAAAATAGATAATCTAAAATGCATATGCAAAAATGCCAAATTAATCACAGGAATATTTTTCAAGAATCTTTCAAGTCTCATCCACTCATCTTAATTAAATATCGATCACTCAAATCGATAATTAACCAAGAATCCTCCCCAGTGGAGTCGCCAAATTGTAGGCGTCGTTCGAAGTGCGCCTACGTTAGAAGCATGTGTGAATATGCTTGGCACTCTTAGGAAGTGAGAATTGACTTATACGATTAGGGACAAGGAAAGTAGGGAGCCGCCAACAAGTTTTTAAGGAACTTGTAAATCGTTCACGGATCATAAAAATCAACCACGATTAAGGGACAACGATAGGCAACAACGATTGACCCGTTAAGGTTACTCCCCATTCATAATCCATGAGATTACTAACTCCATATGGTTCGGAACCACGAAAGGAGGATCGGGGATGATGGTACGAAGTGAGTCATGGAGTCACATTCGCCCGTATTGGCCTCTACTCGATTCTTATAGTGAAAAGTGATTCCTGCGATCTCAAAGGCATACAAACAAAATATTCAATTCGCTCCAAACTATTATTAAGTTAAATTGGTTTAATATTAATGCAACATATTACTCTAAAATATTGTGATCACTTGATTAAACAACAAGATTAAAAAGGATCCTAAACCGGTCGTCCAAATTATCTTATTAGGCGTGATTTTCAATTACATATTCCCTTTAACATGCAATATGGTGATCAATAAAAAATATAATAGAATAAACATTAATATTGGAAGCAATTTAACAATAATAGTGTTAGCCAAATCAAATAATAATAATAACAACCCTAATCATGATACTATCAATATAAAAATAAAATAAGAGTAATTAAATAAATTAATTACTCACATTCCGCGCGTTCCTTTAAATTGCTACATCATGAATAAACTGTTAGTAACTTCAATAAAATAATAAATCAAATGAAAATTAAATTAAATAAATATAGATTTGATTTGGTCCAAACCCTCAGTTAATTCTACCTTTTCACACCTTGGTTTTAAGTATAAAACTTTGGGTATTGTATGAATTCCTTGGAGTGCTTAAGGGAAGGAATGAAAGAATAGGGAGGCTAGTGTTTAGGCTAAAGAGGGAGAAGAGAATTATTTGATGATCAAGCTTGTTGATGATTGAAAAAGGGGTGATATGACCTATATTTATAGGGAAAAAAGAGGGTCGAAGAATCAAGAAAAGATCGAGTTCGAATCGGATTAAAACTCTTGCGATAGACAGCAGTTTTCGCGGTTTTTGTTTTTATCATATCTTTTGATCCAGAAATAGGAATAAGATTAATAAGATATAGTTGGAAAGCTCTTGAAATCTACTTTCTAACCCAATTAGAATCAGATTAAAATATTTTGTAGAATAAAAGATATGAACGAAATAGTGAGTCGGTGTCAGTTTTGGATAGAGTTTTTTTATTTAATTCATATCTTTTTCGTTATAGCTCGGAATTGATATTATAATATATCATTGGAAAGATAATTTCAAGGGCTATCCAACCATATAAAATTTGGATAAAAAATATGAGGCACAAAAATAATATCTGTCTATCTTTGAACATCTTTCAATTCGGCTAGAAATAGGATTTTCAAAAAGAAAAGTTTTATTCAATTTCAAACTCTTTAATCTTATCTTTTCAAAACGGATAATTAAGATCTTTTAGAAACTTATAGAAGTTTCCAATTAATCCTAATTGGTTTAGGAATAGGATTAAATAATTTGGACCCTCCACATGATCATTGGGTCGTAGGTAAGGTGGACTTAGGTTCGGTTTGGGCTCAGTTTAATATTTTGGCCAATTAGTCTAAGGTGCACCATTGTGCACCTTAAATAGGTGTAACAACACAGCCCAAAAGCCCAATTACACACAACCCAATTAGGAAAAGCCCTAAAATTAAAAAACATGAAAACTGTCATACACCCACCCACACCCAATAAATGTTACGTCACTTCCAAACTCAAAACTCTTCTTCTTCTATATGATTTTCTCTCTCCTCTTTTTCACTTTCTCTCTCCTCTATTTCATTTTATCTCACTAAAAAAACTGCAAAAACATCAATGGACATTAGAGAAGAGATGCAAAATCAAAATGATCCTCCCTAAAAAAAAAAAAAGGCAATTTTATGTAAATTTCACTTAATTTTGTTTGAATTTATATGATTATCACTTAATTTTGTTTGAATATTGTTCGATACTCTATTGTTTGAAATTTTTTATTGGAATTGTAAAAAAAATTAGTGAAATCAAACGGATACCTTATGTTCACATATTAAAATGCATATGTTCATATTTTGAATTCTTATGTTCATATACCGAATCCTTTTGTAAACTTTCTGAAATGCATATATTCACTTTCTAAATCCATATGTTCATATTTCTTATGTATATGTTCACCTTCTGAAATGCTTAATTATGTTCATACGCATTAAAAAATGAACCAATGCAATGTTCATATGTTGAATGTATTTGTTCATATTTTGAATGCATATGTTCATATTTTGAATACTTATGATGCATATGTTTCATAATCATATTATTTTTTATTTCTTCAATTTTTTTTATGTTCATAATTAAATGTCTTATATTCATAATAATATTTTATATGTTCATAATATAAATATTCATAGTAAATATTTATTGTTCATAAATATTCTCATTAAGTCTGTTTATGCATATGTTCTCTTTCTTAATAGCATATGTTCATATTTTTTTACGCATATTTGAAGAACCTATGCATATGTTCATATTTTGCATGATTATGTTCATTGATAAAAAAAAAATGCAGAAAATCAGATGAAACACATATGAAATTAATCAAAGCTAAAAAAATCAATTCATATGAATTAAAAAAATCAGATAAACAACCAATTCCATATTGTAAGGAACAGATTCAATCGTTAAATCAAAATAAAACGAGAAAAATAGAAAGAAAAAAAAAAGAGGAAAAAGGAATTAAAGAAGGAAGGGAAAAACAGAGTATAATATGTGAATTCAAAGATTCATATAAACCTTAATCAATCGAAATTAAAACACAAAATCGAAATTCTAAAAAAAAATCGTACTAAATAACTACTTTCATGTTGTAAGAAACAAATTCAATAAAAAAAGTCTAAAAAAAAGAGGAAAAAAAAAACAGAGGAGAGAGAAAATAAAAAACGAAGGAGAAAAATAGAGGAAAAGAAAGTTAATGTTCACTTTCTCAAAAGCTAATGTTCATATTGTGTTGTTGATACACTTATTTCTAGGTGTATGAGTGTGCACCTAAGAATATGTGTATTTTGGCCATAACTTATTCGTTATAACTCGGATTTGGGCTTATAATATATCGTTGGAAAACTCTTTTAAAGCCCCATCCAACTATTTAATCATTGGACCCAGATTATGGACCAAAATAAACTGGATCAAACGTTTTTATAAAAAGGACACGAAATGAATGATTTTAAAGGACACGAAATGAATTATTTTGGGTTTAAAGGCACGAAAAGAGGAAAGTAAGTTATGGTTTGGGGAAATGGGCTAGGAATTGGGTTGGTTTATGAAATGGAAATATGGATTTAAGCACTCCAAAAATTAAATATTCAACCCGACCAATAATGGCGGTGAAAGGTTGTTATCATCGAGTTTGGTTTTGGGGAGACATTTTTAGGTGTCTACAGCAATCATGCCAACATATGAGTATAACAATTAATAGCAATGATATGATATTCCTCAAAAGAAATATCTAAAAATTAAACGAAGAAAATGAAGTTTTTCTGACAAATCAAGTGCTCCAACACATGTACATACAAGGCTTACTGATATTATAATTAAGTTGACTATATAGTTGATTGTGTATTAAGCTAGATTTGTATATATGTTGCTTAAGCCGTTGTTGAATTGTTAACATCAAGGTGAAAACCAATTAGGCCAGATTCAACACTGACCTTTCCTCTTCCATTAATTTTTGCGCCGTTCAATAATCAACCACAAGAATTCAGAAATTAGTCAAGATGGTTAGGAAGTATTCCATCACATATATGTGTATGGTAAGAAAGTTGGCCTGTTTAAACAATGATATTTGTTCTTCTAAACAAAAGTCAATCTTTTACGGAGTACTAATGTACTATACGTCCAAACAAAAGTCAATCTGAAGAATATACATTGGCGTAGTATTGAGAGTGTCTACAGTCTATAGTTCTATACCGTATCATAAATTGTACGTTTGAATCTCCTTCCATTTATCATTGTAACGTCATGGTGGCTCATTCGTACCAACTTCGTATTTTAAAAACATTGCAATATCCACCTTTAACTTTTAGTAACTAGACTCATTGTATTTTTGAATGTTAATTTTGCATTTAACGTCAACTAAAGTTAACTAGTAGAGTCATCAAATTAGATATTCAAGTCAGATCATATTAGATTTAAGTTACATGATTTAGTGTATCCACACAAATCGAATGTCAAAACAGGTCTCTTTAAATGAATTTGGAACTTATGTGGCTGTACTCGAGTCAATCTTGCTGGATTTCCTTTTAGAAAAAGATAGGCACTCCATTGTCTCCCAATAATATACAACTCACTCGGTTGGAGATGGATTGGCATTGGCATTGGCATTGGCAGACGAGTTAATTTGATGTCGACCTACAGATGAGTTAAAAAGTTCCTCGCATTCTATTGCAGGATGCCCAATTGCCCATATTTTTTGGTTGTTAAAGCATTTTTTTTTATTAAAATTTTAAAAAAATAAATAAATAATGGAAAAGGCTGTAAAAGCATTACTCGTATAGTCGTCTGTGTTACAATGTACTCTTCTAATCTTCTTTTAACAAAAATATTTGCTCGCACGCTCTCTTTGATAAAGGCACCTTTAACCATCACCCCTTTAAAAAAAAAAAAAAAAACCCCTAATTACCTTTTCTAAATACTCCATCCGTTTTTAAATACTTGCTTTATTTTTATTTTTTGCATGGGGAGTACTAAATGCAAGATAATTTACCTAAATGCATAATGTAGGGAATATTTCAAGCATTACCCCTAGCTTGAACCCCACTATGATCATACACTAAAGTACGGCGGCGTCCAAAAGGGAAGAAGATAGAGCAAAAGAGTCGCCAACAAGTTTTAGGAACTTGTAAACCGTTCACGAGGTGAAGGTTACACCCCTTAACGATCCAAGAGATCGTCAACTCCATAAGGTCTAGAACCAAATAAGGGTTCGGGGATGAAGGTACAAATCCAACCTAAAAGAGATTGAACCTGCCCTAATAATAGGCCTCTACTTTATTCTGATCGTATTCATGTGCGCTTTTTAATTAACATGCAATCAATAGGATTAACCCTAAACCTGTTTATCTATGTTGGTTGAATATAATGCACAAATAAACTATTATTGGCGATCACTTGAAATTATAATCAAATTAACCCTAAACAAGATTATTAATTATCTTATTAAGCGTGATTACAAGTATGAATTCCCTTTAAACATGCAATAAAAGGTGTGATCAAGCAATAAAATAAATAGCATCAAGCAACATAATAATCAAAGTATAAATATAATCATGATCATGAAATTATAACAATGAAATAATCATCATAATGACAAGGTATTAACCATAATAATCATGTTAATCATAATAATAATAATTATAAAATTATAATCATAATCAAAACAATTATAAAAATAATCATAAATCATGTTAAAGCATAATAAAAATAACAAGATCTTAGGCATGATACTAACAAGATTAATAACAAACCCTAGCATGTCACTAAGCAATAAAAATAAAAGCTTTAACCCTAACATGATACTAACAATCATAAATATTAGGAAGAACATAAAAGACATCATATTTTTAATCATACTTGGTATTAAAGTTAACCTAGACATGATACTAGGAATTTATGGTTGTCACCCTAAACATCAAATTAAGGAAAACATCCTAACATGACACTAGGAATCACAATAACCTAAGCATGATTTCTATATCATAATATCAATTAAACCATTACAGTACTTACTTGGATGCCTCGTATCTCTTTCTAATAACAAAATACACACGTTAGTAACTTCAAGGAAAATAATAAACAACAATTAAATTAAATAATTGAAAGAGAGATTTGGGACCAAACCCTCAGAAATTAAACCTTTCACTTCTAGGGCGAAGGCAACTTCGAATATGGCAAGGTGTTTCTAGATCTTGCGAATGCGGAATTTTGTATGAAAAAGCAAGTTTGGAAAAGAGAGAGAGAGAGGTGAATGATTAAAGAGAGAATTAGAGAATTAAAAACTGATTGTGGATGAGAATTGGTGAATGAAAACGGAGTTTTTAATACGTTATTTATAGAGAAAATCAACCAAAAAGATAAAATAAACAAAACAGAGTCTGTCGCCCAAAAAACAGAGCTGGCGCAAACCCTGGCTAACTGGCGCCAGGCACCAACACTAGCGCCAGGCGCCGGGCCTGGTTCCAGGCGCCAATGCCTGGAGTCAGGCGCCAAACCTGTTTTTAACGCGTTTTCGAAAATCGGATAAGTTTGCCGTACCGGAGGATAAAATCATATAATTTCCTCGAAAATGCTATTTGATTTTAATTAAAACTCTGAAAAGTCAACAAAAGTCAATTTATCAATGCTAATTGAATTAGGAATGAAAAGAACCTTCTAGAAGAATCTAGAAGACTAAAACCATTCCTAATTGCATTAGGAATGATAAATCATATTAGGCCCTCACCTAGATCATTGGGCCGTATATAAAGCTCAAACCGGGCCCAGTTTGGTAAATTGGCCATAACTTCCTCAATATTCATCGGAATTGGGCTTATAATATATCGTTGGAATGCTCTTTGTAAGCTCCATCCAACTACACTACTATTGGACCCATATCATGACCCAACCAAACTGGATTGGCTGTTTTCTTAAAATAAGTTTTCAAAAACAGAGAGAAAAGAAAAGAAATTAAAACTATCCGCAACACTAGACTTTCCACACTTTCACTTCATTCGTTTATGATTTGACATGAAAGGCACTCATCACTGGGTTTGGTTTTGGGGAGACACAAATGGGTGTCTACACATAATAAGTTATTTTTTTTAAAAAAAAATTATGTTCCAATTTTGTCCTTGTTTTAACTTAATCCTTTACACTTTTTTTAAATGATTAAAATTAAATCCTGTACACTCCTAACTATATAATCATCCCAACTGTTTAATTTACAACCATATTCTAACATATTCAATCTTGTATCCTATTTAATACGGAGTATTCAATACTATACAAATTCCTAGACAATAATGAAGTGCAATACGACATTTTTTTGAGGTATGAAAATTATGTGATGTAATAGATGAACAATCAAACAACATAAAATTCCCATCTTATACGGCTAAGATTTTTGAAGGTCTCTAGCATCCCCCATTCCCCCTTATACAATTTCCGGGGGTCTCAAGAACCCCCCGGCTAGGATTTCCGGAGGTCTCAAGAACCCCTCGGCTAGGATTTCCGAAGGTCTCAAGAACCCCCCGGCTAGGATTTCCGGGGGTCTCCAATACCCCCTGGCTATGATTTCCAGGGGTCTCTAATACCCCCCGGCTAAGATTTCCGGGGGTCTTCAGTACCCCCCGGCTAAGATTTCCGGGGGTCTCTAGTACCCCCCAAAAATAAAATCGGGGTACTTATAATGAAAAAAATATAACAATTCAACAAAAAAATTAAACGAAAAAAAACCTAAGATCGGATGGTTTATGAGCGGTGAACGACTTCTTCGTCTCTAGGGCTCAGATTGAAGAATTTTAAGGGAAATGGTGGAATGAAATGAATTGCAAAAAAAAAAAAAAAAAAAAAAAAATGGTGACTGGAATTGTGAATGAAATGAAAAAAATTGGCAAGTATAATGAATTGCAAAATAAAAAATGTAAAAACAAAAATCCTGATGAAATGGCAAATCAGCTTTTTCATTTTGGAAAGGGGTATTTCAGTTATTTTATTATTTTCATATCATTAATTAATTTCTGCATTTAGGTTATTTTGTACTGCATTTAGTACTTGCGTTTTGCATTATTCATTTATCCTACTTTGACTAATGTTTGTGATTTATACATAAGAAAAAATATAGTCGTGTGGGTATTTGTTGGAATCATCTCAATGAATAGATTATTAATTTTCAATTGTTAAAAGTTATACCTATTGATAATTAAAGATATTAGTGATCAAAGATTAGCATCGGCATGCGTGTCCAAGAGAAATGGAGCAAGTATTTAAAAACGGAGGGAGTACGTAGTAATAAACTTTTGAAACCAAAATGCAGCGATGTTTTAATAAGTGTTACACTTTTATTTTTGGCAAAGAAAACTACATTTAAATATAATATCTCTCTCCTCTCATCGTCACCATTCAAATCCAATACTATTTTTATTATTATTTATTTCCTCTTACATTTATTACTTTTCAATAAACTACTCCCCCCCTTCCTTATTGATAGTCCCTTATGGCCAATTTTAGGTCCCAAAATGATAATCCCATTTGCTTTTTTCAAGTACCAATAATATTAACTTTTTACCAAAATTCTATCCAATTTGTAAAAATATTTGTGCAAATTTAACTTACCCATGTACTTTAATTACTTTCTCTCTCTATTTTTTTGCATATCAAATGTAAATTTACTTTTTAAATGTATTTTTACTACTTTTTATTCAGGTTTATTATCTCCCGTGAAAATTGCCTATAAGGGACTATCAATAAAGGACGGAGGGAGTATTAACCACACTATCTTTCTTTTACAGTTTTTTAATACTACAACTACCCCACTTACCTCTTATTTTATTTAAGTAAATTATATTGCCTAAAACTATATGCTGGTCAAACTATAACGGGTAAAGCACACAACAACTCCCTAAACTTAGGTAAAAGTTGCATATCATTCACTAAACTTTCAAAAGTTACAAATCACTCACTATAACCAGTTTTAACCTACAATAACAAATAATTACACGAACTCCCTAAACTTTATGACATAAAAATCAATTGTCTTTAAATTTTCCGACATAAAATAAAATCAGAAACTCCTTAAAATATTAAGAGAGCTAACAATTAATGTCATCATTAGGCACCAACACCACCACCAAAACCCACCCACCCACCTTAATATGCAACCACCACCAGCCCCACAACCCCCTAAAAACCGACCAATCGCAACCTTGTTATCAGCCTCCACGCACCAAACCCTAAACTGACCAACAACCTCTACCAAAACCAAAACCTGGAACCTCGTAACCAACCTCCACCGACACCAGTGTATCGGTGACAAATGAGTTTGGTATTTTCCTATGCTTGAAGGAATCCACCGGATGACGTTTGTTGAAATGCTTTCCATGCTTGAGGAAAGCCGACAGATGAGTTTGGTAGCTTTCTAAGCCTGAAGAAACCTACCGGATGACACTTTCCATGCTTGAGGAAAGTCGACATATGATTTTGGCGTTTTTCTATGCTTGAAGAAATCCACCGATAATGCTTTCCATGCTTGAGGAAAGCCGACAAAGGAATTTGGCGATTTTCTATGCTTGAAGAAATCCACCGAATAATACTTTCCATGCTTGAGGAAAGTCGACAAATGATGAGATTGCAAGTCTCTGTGTATCAAGAACCTTGCGTCATGAAATGATGGTGGTTCGATTGTCCCCGAACGTGGGCTGTAGATGGTCCACTTGTCCCCGGACGTGGGCTGTAGATGGTCCGCTTGTCCCTGGACGTGGGCTGTAGATGTTCCGCTTGTCCCCGGACGTGGGATGTAGATGGTCCGCTTGTCCCCGGACGTGGGATTTAGATGGTCCTCTTGTCCCCAGACATGGGCTGTAGATGGTTTG
Source organism: Chenopodium album (assembly GCF_948465745.1). Lineage (NCBI taxonomy): Eukaryota > Viridiplantae > Streptophyta > Magnoliopsida > Caryophyllales > Amaranthaceae > Chenopodium > Chenopodium album. The sequence continues at coordinate 10,384,166 of NC_137842.1, read as the reverse complement.
CTTGTCCCCGGACGTGGGCTTTAGATGGCCCGCTTTTCCCCGGACGTGTGTTATAGTTGGTTCGCTTGTCCCCGAACGTGGGCTGTAGATGGTCTGTTTGTCCCCGGACGTGGGCTGTAGATGGTCCGTTTGTCCCCGGGCGTGGGCTGTAGATGGTCCGCTTGTCCCCGGACGTGGGCTGTAGATGGTCCGCTTGTCCCCGGACGTGGGCTTTAGATGGTCCGCTTGTCCCCGGACGTGGGCTGTAGATGGTCCGCTTGTCCCCGGACGTGGGCTGTAGATGGTCCGCTTGTCCCCGGACGTGGGCTGTAAATGGTTCGCTTGTCCCCGAACGTGGGCTGTAGATGAGACCTGCAAAAATAAATTTGCCAATGGACTCGTATATATTCTGATTGACTTAACCACTGACTTGACCAAGTTTGACTTGATGTGACATGACATGTGTATGACTTGTGAGTGTGTGTGTGTGTATGTGTGTGTGCAGACACAAGCAAACGAAGATGCAAAAGCAAAAAATTTCTGTCAATTTTTGTCATGAATGGAGGGTACCGACTTTCTCCCGAAAAAGAAAGATGTGAAAAATGAACTTTTATTTTCGAACTTCCCTCGATGTGAAAATTTTGAAAAAGTTTTTTTAAACTTCCCCAAAAGAAAAGACGCGAAAAAAAGGAAAGAATTTTTGAACTTCCTCGTTGAGCAAGACAAAATGAATCGCATGGATTGAATTGCTTTTTTTTTTTTAAAGTAATGTATGCATGATGCATGTCCTTAGGCCAGGAGGCTAAGGACAATTACATCATGTGACACGATGAATGAACTTAAGTCATGGAGCTAAGCATCATATATGGTGTAAAGAAGCCATCTTGAACGTCACTTAGGTCTGGAAGCTAAGCACGTATATAGATGAAGTGATTATGAACGTTGCTTAGGTCAAGGAGCTAAGAACTATATGCTTTGTATTATTACAAATCATTGATATAGAAATATTGCTCAGCACATTATGCGATGCATGAAACAAAGAACATTGCTCAGGTTAAGAAGCTAAGCAAGTATACAACGTTTCTTCTGATGAATGTTGTCTTGAAAGATGATGAAGCATGCGCGATAGGGATATAAGATTTCATGATAAAGGGTTCCTAAGGGAAAGATGATATGGATATGTATGTGTGAAAGAAGTGTGTGAAAGTGATACTAAGGTGAGGCTGCAAAGGTTATGGTGATGGAAATATATGTGTGAAGAGTCAAAGATGATGACTCTTTAGGCTGGGTAAGCTAATGTGATGTGGGTTCAAGCCCCCAAGTCTAGCTTTAAATGGGTAGGGATATAGAGATAAGCATTGGATATTCTTTGACTCGATCATGCATAGATATGAATATGAATGTGGCCGCACCTCAATGTGAGGTTGCCTACGTATCCGTTAGGAATCAGGCCGAACGTAGCTCTAACCGAACTTTGCACAAGTGTGTGTACACCTCAAAGAGGTCTTTCAAGGGTTGTAATGTGGTTAAGCTGAAGGTTTAAGGAAGAAAGGGGTAAAAGGCTCAAGACCCGAGAGAAGCCCCCAAGATATGCAATTATGTATTAGACTTTGCAAGTTTTATTTTTCATATATATTTTTTTTTGTTTTGAATTTCTTTTTTTTTTTTCATTCTTTTGAATCAATGTAGGCAATCTCAGATCATGCGGTCCATCACTCACTTAGCATTCATGTTTCTCAGGCACGGTACCAAGCACTCGATGAGAGACGCAATTTGAGACATGTTCATATCAAAGACATTGGAACACTTGCCTTTAGACATTGTTTTTTTTTTTATTTATTTACTTATTCTTTTCCCTTTTTTTTTTTAATTTGAACTTGCTTTCTGACTGTTACACAAATTGCTCACCTTCCCATCCCAGGGTTAAGTGAATGTGGGTTGAATAAATTAGGTCAATCGTTAGACGAGGCTCAAAGTGGTTGAATGTTATTGAGCTGTTAATAGGGAATGACAGGGTTGCAAAGGTGTCTCAAGTCATTGGTGTACCTTGTGTTTAGTTCGGAATTGATTTTTTTTTCTTTTTTTTTTTGCGAATGAATTCGATGATCGATTGTAAAGGAAAGGAGTGCTCATTGATGGAAAAGGTAAGAAATATGACACATAGACAGTACACATGGATAACGGGAACCTATGCTAGACTTATTAGGGGAGAGGGTTGAAACAAAAGAGGAAAAAAAGCATGAAATCTTGTATGGAAACTTGTCTTGTGCTTTGTCTTCATGGTTGCTTATGAATTACTTGTTACCGCTAGGGGGGACAAGAAATTTGTTGTTGTTGATGCTTTGATTAGAAGAAAAGAAGGAAGGAATGATGTTCCCCTTATTCTTCCAACTATTGACTAGTGATTTTAGACTCAAGTACTGTGTAAGGATGATTTCACTTAATGCATTCACTCAATACTCGGATTGGAAAGGAAGAGTGTATGAAATAATTTTGAAATTTGATGGGAAATACTCCACTCATTCCTATTATGACGGAAAATGACGCATGCATGGTCCTAATATACGATCATAAACAATATAGTGCATTACTCGAAGACAAAGTGTGTGCAATGACTCAACATGTGTGATTAGGTGAGTATATTAAGACTCGTGGTATGATCGCATGGCTAGACATGAGGACGTTGTGAAAAACAAAGGACCTAATGACCAAATAGCACGGAAGACTAAAAGACAAACTAACTTGATTAATTTTATCCAATTTTAATGTTTATGCTATTTACTAGGTGAAAACGGTCCATTGGCAATCGTTAGTCATAAATAAGATCAACCACAATCAAAGACAAAGAACATATGTTAAGGTTAACACAAAAATCGATCACAAGAAACTAGGAAGAGGACTAGAATTCTAGAAGAGTTATGACTCATGGGTATAAAAAAAATAAATAAAAAAATAAAAAAAATCTATAATCCTATGTTATACGATTTGACACGGATTAAAGGACTTGGCTAAGACTAGCTTGACACGATTTTTTTTTTTAAAAAAAAATAAAAAAAGGTAACGCTAAAAAGACATCTAAACTGGACAGGCTGTAGTATATCGGTTATAACTTTTGATCTGTGACTCTGATTTGAACGAAACCATCTTTAAATCAAAGATAAAACTCGGGGCTACAGATCCATAGGTGGCACGACACGTAACTCTTTCTAGAACTCCGGCTATGACCAAAACAAGTTGACTCTTGTGCAGTATACGGGAATAAAAATCCGGGTGACTAAATTTTTTTTTTTAAAAAAAAAAAAAAAAATCTATGGCTCGACTCTAATAATAAAAAAAAAGGATTTGATAAGAGAAAAAATAAATAAATAAAAATTCAAAAAGGCACATGTAAGCACATTGTCACGAATGATGCAATGAAGTTCGTAACCTAAAGTCAAGTTCTATGTTCGACTATGGTCAAGCTTAAAAGGGTGTCAAAGGGTACCATGGTTAAGAGTTTGGACGCGTTAGCAAGACAGCCTTCCTTGAGAGTGTATGCCAACGGGCAGCTCCGCGAGTTCGTGATGAAATCAAACTCGACTCCATGGTTTGGGTGGATTTAAAAACTCGGATGAACCCTTATTGCCATGAGCGTTTTTGGGTTGATAGAGCTTAAATCCCCCGGGCTAGCCACATACGTAGAACACTTACTATTGTGGCAAAATAGATAATCTAAAATGCATATGCAAAAATGCCAAATTAATCACAGGAATATTTTTCAAGAATCTTTCAAGTCTCATCCACTCATCTTAATTAAATATCGATCACTCAAATCGATAATTAACCAAGAATCCTCCCCAGTGGAGTCGCCAAATTGTAGGCGTCGTTCGAAGTGCGCCTACGTTAGAAGCATGTGTGAATATGCTTGGCACTCTTAGGAAGTGAGAATTGACTTATACGATTAGGGACAAGGAAAGTAGGGAGCCGCCAACAAGTTTTTAAGGAACTTGTAAATCGTTCACGGATCATAAAAATCAACCACGATTAAGGGACAACGATAGGCAACAACGATTGACCCGTTAAGGTTACTCCCCATTCATAATCCATGAGATTACTAACTCCATATGGTTCGGAACCACGAAAGGAGGATCGGGGATGATGGTACGAAGTGAGTCATGGAGTCACATTCGCCCGTATTGGCCTCTACTCGATTCTTATAGTGAAAAGTGATTCCTGCGATCTCAAAGGCATACAAACAAAATATTCAATTCGCTCCAAACTATTATTAAGTTAAATTGGTTTAATATTAATGCAACATATTACTCTAAAATATTGTGATCACTTGATTAAACAACAAGATTAAAAAGGATCCTAAACCGGTCGTCCAAATTATCTTATTAGGCGTGATTTTCAATTACATATTCCCTTTAACATGCAATATGGTGATCAATAAAAAATATAATAGAATAAACATTAATATTGGAAGCAATTTAACAATAATAGTGTTAGCCAAATCAAATAATAATAATAACAACCCTAATCATGATACTATCAATATAAAAATAAAATAAGAGTAATTAAATAAATTAATTACTCACATTCCGCGCGTTCCTTTAAATTGCTACATCATGAATAAACTGTTAGTAACTTCAATAAAATAATAAATCAAATGAAAATTAAATTAAATAAATATAGATTTGATTTGGTCCAAACCCTCAGTTAATTCTACCTTTTCACACCTTGGTTTTAAGTATAAAACTTTGGGTATTGTATGAATTCCTTGGAGTGCTTAAGGGAAGGAATGAAAGAATAGGGAGGCTAGTGTTTAGGCTAAAGAGGGAGAAGAGAATTATTTGATGATCAAGCTTGTTGATGATTGAAAAAGGGGTGATATGACCTATATTTATAGGGAAAAAAGAGGGTCGAAGAATCAAGAAAAGATCGAGTTCGAATCGGATTAAAACTCTTGCGATAGACAGCAGTTTTCGCGGTTTTTGTTTTTATCATATCTTTTGATCCAGAAATAGGAATAAGATTAATAAGATATAGTTGGAAAGCTCTTGAAATCTACTTTCTAACCCAATTAGAATCAGATTAAAATATTTTGTAGAATAAAAGATATGAACGAAATAGTGAGTCGGTGTCAGTTTTGGATAGAGTTTTTTTATTTAATTCATATCTTTTTCGTTATAGCTCGGAATTGATATTATAATATATCATTGGAAAGATAATTTCAAGGGCTATCCAACCATATAAAATTTGGATAAAAAATATGAGGCACAAAAATAATATCTGTCTATCTTTGAACATCTTTCAATTCGGCTAGAAATAGGATTTTCAAAAAGAAAAGTTTTATTCAATTTCAAACTCTTTAATCTTATCTTTTCAAAACGGATAATTAAGATCTTTTAGAAACTTATAGAAGTTTCCAATTAATCCTAATTGGTTTAGGAATAGGATTAAATAATTTGGACCCTCCACATGATCATTGGGTCGTAGGTAAGGTGGACTTAGGTTCGGTTTGGGCTCAGTTTAATATTTTGGCCAATTAGTCTAAGGTGCACCATTGTGCACCTTAAATAGGTGTAACAACACAGCCCAAAAGCCCAATTACACACAACCCAATTAGGAAAAGCCCTAAAATTAAAAAACATGAAAACTGTCATACACCCACCCACACCCAATAAATGTTACGTCACTTCCAAACTCAAAACTCTTCTTCTTCTATATGATTTTCTCTCTCCTCTTTTTCACTTTCTCTCTCCTCTATTTCATTTTATCTCACTAAAAAAACTGCAAAAACATCAATGGACATTAGAGAAGAGATGCAAAATCAAAATGATCCTCCCTAAAAAAAAAAAAAAGGCAATTTTATGTAAATTTCACTTAATTTTGTTTGAATTTATATGATTATCACTTAATTTTGTTTGAATATTGTTCGATACTCTATTGTTTGAAATTTTTTATTGGAATTGTAAAAAAAATTAGTGAAATCAAACGGATACCTTATGTTCACATATTAAAATGCATATGTTCATATTTTGAATTCTTATGTTCATATACCGAATCCTTTTGTAAACTTTCTGAAATGCATATATTCACTTTCTAAATCCATATGTTCATATTTCTTATGTATATGTTCACCTTCTGAAATGCTTAATTATGTTCATACGCATTAAAAAATGAACCAATGCAATGTTCATATGTTGAATGTATTTGTTCATATTTTGAATGCATATGTTCATATTTTGAATACTTATGATGCATATGTTTCATAATCATATTATTTTTTATTTCTTCAATTTTTTTTATGTTCATAATTAAATGTCTTATATTCATAATAATATTTTATATGTTCATAATATAAATATTCATAGTAAATATTTATTGTTCATAAATATTCTCATTAAGTCTGTTTATGCATATGTTCTCTTTCTTAATAGCATATGTTCATATTTTTTTACGCATATTTGAAGAACCTATGCATATGTTCATATTTTGCATGATTATGTTCATTGATAAAAAAAAAATGCAGAAAATCAGATGAAACACATATGAAATTAATCAAAGCTAAAAAAATCAATTCATATGAATTAAAAAAATCAGATAAACAACCAATTCCATATTGTAAGGAACAGATTCAATCGTTAAATCAAAATAAAACGAGAAAAATAGAAAGAAAAAAAAAAGAGGAAAAAGGAATTAAAGAAGGAAGGGAAAAACAGAGTATAATATGTGAATTCAAAGATTCATATAAACCTTAATCAATCGAAATTAAAACACAAAATCGAAATTCTAAAAAAAAATCGTACTAAATAACTACTTTCATGTTGTAAGAAACAAATTCAATAAAAAAAGTCTAAAAAAAAGAGGAAAAAAAAAACAGAGGAGAGAGAAAATAAAAAACGAAGGAGAAAAATAGAGGAAAAGAAAGTTAATGTTCACTTTCTCAAAAGCTAATGTTCATATTGTGTTGTTGATACACTTATTTCTAGGTGTATGAGTGTGCACCTAAGAATATGTGTATTTTGGCCATAACTTATTCGTTATAACTCGGATTTGGGCTTATAATATATCGTTGGAAAACTCTTTTAAAGCCCCATCCAACTATTTAATCATTGGACCCAGATTATGGACCAAAATAAACTGGATCAAACGTTTTTATAAAAAGGACACGAAATGAATGATTTTAAAGGACACGAAATGAATTATTTTGGGTTTAAAGGCACGAAAAGAGGAAAGTAAGTTATGGTTTGGGGAAATGGGCTAGGAATTGGGTTGGTTTATGAAATGGAAATATGGATTTAAGCACTCCAAAAATTAAATATTCAACCCGACCAATAATGGCGGTGAAAGGTTGTTATCATCGAGTTTGGTTTTGGGGAGACATTTTTAGGTGTCTACAGCAATCATGCCAACATATGAGTATAACAATTAATAGCAATGATATGATATTCCTCAAAAGAAATATCTAAAAATTAAACGAAGAAAATGAAGTTTTTCTGACAAATCAAGTGCTCCAACACATGTACATACAAGGCTTACTGATATTATAATTAAGTTGACTATATAGTTGATTGTGTATTAAGCTAGATTTGTATATATGTTGCTTAAGCCGTTGTTGAATTGTTAACATCAAGGTGAAAACCAATTAGGCCAGATTCAACACTGACCTTTCCTCTTCCATTAATTTTTGCGCCGTTCAATAATCAACCACAAGAATTCAGAAATTAGTCAAGATGGTTAGGAAGTATTCCATCACATATATGTGTATGGTAAGAAAGTTGGCCTGTTTAAACAATGATATTTGTTCTTCTAAACAAAAGTCAATCTTTTACGGAGTACTAATGTACTATACGTCCAAACAAAAGTCAATCTGAAGAATATACATTGGCGTAGTATTGAGAGTGTCTACAGTCTATAGTTCTATACCGTATCATAAATTGTACGTTTGAATCTCCTTCCATTTATCATTGTAACGTCATGGTGGCTCATTCGTACCAAAAACCAAGTACTTCGTATTTTAAAAACATTGCAATATCCACCTTTAACTTTTAGTAACTAGACTCATTGTATTTTTGAATGTTAATTTTGCATTTAACGTCAACTAAAGTTAACTAGTAGAGTCATCAAATTAGATATTCAAGTCAGATCATATTAGATTTAAGTTACATGATTTAGTGTATCCACACAAATCGAATGTCAAAACAGGTCTCTTTAAATGAATTTGGAACTTATGTGGCTGTACTCGAGTCAATCTTGCTGGATTTCCTTTTAGAAAAAGATAGGCACTCCATTGTCTCCCAATAATATACAACTCACTCGGTTGGAGATGGATTGGCATTGGCATTGGCATTGGCAGACGAGTTAATTTGATGTCGACCTACAGATGAGTTAAAAAGTTCCTCGCATTCTATTGCAGGATGCCCAATTGCCCATAATTTTTGGTTGTTAAAGCATTTTTTTTTATTAAAATTTTAAAAAAATAAATAAATAATGGAAAAGGCTGTAAAAGCATTACTCGTATAGTCGTCTGTGTTACAATGTACTCTTCTAATCTTCTTTTAACAAAAATATTTGCTCGCACGCTCTCTTTGATAAAGGCACCTTTAACCATCACCCCTTTAAAAAAAAAAAAAAAAAACCCCTAATTACCTTTTCTAAATACTCCATCCGTTTTTAAATACTTGCTTTATTTTTATTTTTTGCATGGGGAGTACTAAATGCAAGATAATTTACCTAAATGCATAATGTAGGGAATATTTCAAGCATTACCCCTAGCTTGAACCCCACTATGATCATACACTAAAGTACGGCGGCGTCCAAAAGGGAAGAAGATAGAGCAAAAGAGTCGCCAACAAGTTTTAGGAACTTGTAAACCGTTCACGAGGTGAAGGTTACACCCCTTAACGATCCAAGAGATCGTCAACTCCATAAGGTCTAGAACCAAATAAGGGTTCGGGGATGAAGGTACAAATCCAACCTAAAAGAGATTGAACCTGCCCTAATAATAGGCCTCTACTTTATTCTGATCGTATTCATGTGCGCTTTTTAATTAACATGCAATCAATAGGATTAACCCTAAACCTGTTTATCTATGTTGGTTGAATATAATGCACAAATAAACTATTATTGGCGATCACTTGAAATTATAATCAAATTAACCCTAAACAAGATTATTAATTATCTTATTAAGCGTGATTACAAGTATGAATTCCCTTTAAACATGCAATAAAAGGTGTGATCAAGCAATAAAATAAATAGCATCAAGCAACATAATAATCAAAGTATAAATATAATCATGATCATGAAATTATAACAATGAAATAATCATCATAATGACAAGGTATTAACCATAATAATCATGTTAATCATAATAATAATAATTATAAAATTATAATCATAATCAAAACAATTATAAAAATAATCATAAATCATGTTAAAGCATAATAAAAATAACAAGATCTTAGGCATGATACTAACAAGATTAATAACAAACCCTAGCATGTCACTAAGCAATAAAAATAAAAGCTTTAACCCTAACATGATACTAACAATCATAAATATTAGGAAGAACATAAAAGACATCATATTTTTAATCATACTTGGTATTAAAGTTAACCTAGACATGATACTAGGAATTTATGGTTGTCACCCTAAACATCAAATTAAGGAAAACATCCTAACATGACACTAGGAATCACAATAACCTAAGCATGATTTCTATATCATAATATCAATTAAACCATTACAGTACTTACTTGGATGCCTCGTATCTCTTTCTAATAACAAAATACACACGTTAGTAACTTCAAGGAAAATAATAAACAACAATTAAATTAAATAATTGAAAGAGAGATTTGGGACCAAACCCTCAGAAATTAAACCTTTCACTTCTAGGGCGAAGGCAACTTCGAATATGGCAAGGTGTTTCTAGATCTTGCGAATGCGGAATTTTGTATGAAAAAGCAAGTTTGGAAAAGAGAGAGAGAGAGGTGAATGATTAAAGAGAGAATTAGAGAATTAAAAACTGATTGTGGATGAGAATTGGTGAATGAAAACGGAGTTTTTAATACGTTATTTATAGAGAAAATCAACCAAAAAGATAAAATAAACAAAACAGAGTCTGTCGCCCAAAAAACAGAGCTGGCGCAAACCCTGGCTAACTGGCGCCAGGCACCAACACTAGCGCCAGGCGCCGGGCCTGGTTCCAGGCGCCAATGCCTGGAGTCAGGCGCCAAACCTGTTTTTAACGCGTTTTCGAAAATCGGATAAGTTTGCCGTACCGGAGGATAAAATCATATAATTTCCTCGAAAATGCTATTTGATTTTAATTAAAACTCTGAAAAGTCAACAAAAGTCAATTTATCAATGCTAATTGAATTAGGAATGAAAAGAACCTTCTAGAAGAATCTAGAAGACTAAAACCATTCCTAATTGCATTAGGAATGATAAATCATATTAGGCCCTCACCTAGATCATTGGGCCGTATATAAAGCTCAAACCGGGCCCAGTTTGGTAAATTGGCCATAACTTCCTCAATATTCATCGGAATTGGGCTTATAATATATCGTTGGAATGCTCTTTGTAAGCTCCATCCAACTACACTACTATTGGACCCATATCATGACCCAACCAAACTGGATTGGCTGTTTTCTTAAAATAAGTTTTCAAAAACAGAGAGAAAAGAAAAGAAATTAAAACTATCCGCAACACTAGACTTTCCACACTTTCACTTCATTCGTTTATGATTTGACATGAAAGGCACTCATCACTGGGTTTGGTTTTGGGGAGACACAAATGGGTGTCTACACATAATAAGTTATTTTTTTTAAAAAAAAATTATGTTCCAATTTTGTCCTTGTTTTAACTTAATCCTTTACACTTTTTTTAAATGATTAAAATTAAATCCTGTACACTCCTAACTATATAATCATCCCAACTGTTTAATTTACAACCATATTCTAACATATTCAATCTTGTATCCTATTTAATACGGAGTATTCAATACTATACAAATTCCTAGACAATAATGAAGTGCAATACGACATTTTTTTGAGGTATGAAAATTATGTGATGTAATAGATGAACAATCAAACAACATAAAATTCCCATCTTATACGGCTAAGATTTTTGAAGGTCTCTAGCATCCCCCATTCCCCCTTATACAATTTCCGGGGGTCTCAAGAACCCCCCGGCTAGGATTTCCGGAGGTCTCAAGAACCCCTCGGCTAGGATTTCCGAAGGTCTCAAGAACCCCCCGGCTAGGATTTCCGGGGGTCTCCAATACCCCCTGGCTATGATTTCCAGGGGTCTCTAATACCCCCCGGCTAAGATTTCCGGGGGTCTTCAGTACCCCCCGGCTAAGATTTCCGGGGGTCTCTAGTACCCCCCAAAAATAAAATCGGGGTACTTATAATGAAAAAAATATAACAATTCAACAAAAAAATTAAACGAAAAAAAACCTAAGATCGGATGGTTTATGAGCGGTGAACGACTTCTTCGTCTCTAGGGCTCAGATTGAAGAATTTTAAGGGAAATGGTGGAATGAAATGAATTGCAAAAAAAAAAAAAAAAAAAAAAAAATGGTGACTGGAATTGTGAATGAAATGAAAAAAATTGGCAAGTATAATGAATTGCAAAATAAAAAATGTAAAAACAAAAATCCTGATGAAATGGCAAATCAGCTTTTTCATTTTGGAAAGGGGTATTTCAGTTATTTTATTATTTTCATATCATTAATTAATTTCTGCATTTAGGTTATTTTGTACTGCATTTAGTACTTGCGTTTTGCATTATTCATTTATCCTACTTTGACTAATGTTTGTGATTTATACATAAGAAAAAATATAGTCGTGTGGGTATTTGTTGGAATCATCTCAATGAATAGATTATTAATTTTCAATTGTTAAAAGTTATACCTATTGATAATTAAAGATATTAGTGATCAAAGATTAGCATCGGCATGCGTGTCCAAGAGAAATGGAGCAAGTATTTAAAAACGGAGGGAGTACGTAGTAATAAACTTTTGAAACCAAAATGCAGCGATGTTTTAATAAGTGTTACACTTTTATTTTTGGCAAAGAAAACTACATTTAAATATAATATCTCTCTCCTCTCATCGTCACCATTCAAATCCAATACTATTTTTATTATTATTTATTTCCTCTTACATTTATTACTTTTCAATAAACTACTCCCCCCCTTCCTTATTGATAGTCCCTTATGGCCAATTTTAGGTCCCAAAATGATAATCCCATTTGCTTTTTTCAAGTACCAATAATATTAACTTTTTACCAAAATTCTATCCAATTTGTAAAAATATTTGTGCAAATTTAACTTACCCATGTACTTTAATTACTTTCTCTCTCTATTTTTTTGCATATCAAATGTAAATTTACTTTTTAAATGTATTTTTACTACTTTTTATTCAGGTTTATTATCTCCCGTGAAAATTGCCTATAAGGGACTATCAATAAAGGACGGAGGGAGTATTAACCACACTATCTTTCTTTTACAGTTTTTTAATACTACAACTACCCCACTTACCTCTTATTTTATTTAAGTAAATTATATTGCCTAAAACTATATGCTGGTCAAACTATAACGGGTAAAGCACACAACAACTCCCTAAACTTAGGTAAAAGTTGCATATCATTCACTAAACTTTCAAAAGTTACAAATCACTCACTATAACCAGTTTTAACCTACAATAACAAATAATTACACGAACTCCCTAAACTTTATGACATAAAAATCAATTGTCTTTAAATTTTCCGACATAAAATAAAATCAGAAACTCCTTAAAATATTAAGAGAGCTAACAATTAATGTCATCATTAGGCACCAACACCACCACCAAAACCCACCCACCCACCTTAATATGCAACCACCACCAGCCCCACAACCCCCTAAAAACCGACCAATCGCAACCTTGTTATCAGCCTCCACGCACCAAACCCTAAACTGACCAACAACCTCTACCAAAACCAAAACCTGGAACCTCGTAACCAACCTCCACCAAACCCAAAACTCGTAAACCCCCAAACTACCTCCACACGAAAAAAAAACCCAACCATCTACACCAAAAATACCACCATCGTGAACCATACCTGTAGACACCCATTTGTGTCTCCCCAAACAAAACCCAGTGATGAATACCTATCACGTCGAATCATAATAGAATGAAGTGAAAGTGTGGAAAGTCTAGTGTTGCGGATAGTTTTAATTCTTTTCTCTTCTCTCTGTTTTTGAAAACTTATTTTAAGAAAACAACCAATCCAGTTTGGTTGGTCCATGATATGGGTCCAATAATAGTGTATTTGGATGGGGCTTGACAAAAGCTTTCCAACGATGTATTATAAGCCCAATTCCGATGAATATTGAGGAAGTTATGGCCAATTTACCAAACTAGGCCCGGTTTGAGCCTTATATGCGGCCCAATGATCTAGGGGAGGGCCTAATATGATTTATCATTCCTAATGCAATTAGGAATGATTTTAGTCTTCTAGATTCTTCTAGAAGGTTCTTTTCATTCCTAATTCAATTAGCATTGATAAATTGACTTTTGTTGACTTTTCAGAGTTTTAATTAAAATCAAAGATCATTTTTGAGGAAAATACGATTTTATCTTCCTGTACGGTAATTTTTATCTGATTTTAGAAAACGAGTGAAATTCTGAAATCAGCGCCAAACGCCAGCTGTAGCGCCTGGCGCTACGCTTGGCGCTTGGCGCCAACAGCCAGCGTTGGCGCTGGTTCGATTTTTTGTGCGCCAATGCTCTGTTTTGTTAATTTTATCTTTTTGGCTGATTTTCTCTATAAATAACGTATTAAAAACTCCGTTTTCATTCATCAACAACCAGCTTTTCAATTATATTCACCTACAACCCGTTTTCATTCATCAATTCTCTCATTCACCATCTTTCTTTTTCATCTCTCTTTCTCTAAACTAGCTTTTTACATACAAAATTCAGCATTCATTAGATCTAGAAACACCTAGCCATATTCGAAGTTGCCTTCGCCCTAGACGTGAAAGGTTTAATTTCTTAGGGTTTGGTCCCAAATCTCTCTTTCAATTATTTAATTTAATTGTTTATTATTTTCCTTGAAGTTACTAACGTGTGTATTTTGTTATTAGAAAGAGGTACGAGGCATCAAAGTAAGGGCCTGTTCTGTTCCGTTGAAATTCATTTCAGTTCAGTTCAATTCAATTCAGTTCAGTTCAGTTCAGTTCAGTTCAGTTCAGTTCAGCTCTTAATTTATGTCTAATGATATTGCTAATGATATAAAGCCAAATTTCATTCTTTTAAGCTCTTATTACAACGACAACATCAACAAAAACAATAATAATAAAATAATAATAATAATAATAATAATAATAATAATAATAATAATAATAATAATAACAATAATAATTGAAATAATAATACTAATAATAATAATCAATAAATAATAATAATAATCATCAATAAATAATAATAATAATAATAAATAGTATATGTGTTTAAAATGATTAGAGGTTTCAAGTTTTTAATATATTTTCCATACATTTTATAATATATTTTCCATACATTTTATAATTATAATTATATAGTATATTTTTCGTAAATATTTTAATATGTACATTTTTATATACACATATGTATAGTAATAAATAATCAATAAATAATCAAAGATCACTAATCCGTAGTTAAAAATCACTAATTAATAAGTTCAGTTCAGTTCAGTTCAGTTCAGTCCAGCTGAGTTCAGTCAATCGGAACAGGCCCTAAGTACTTTAATTGATTTATTGATGTTATGATGTAGAAATCATGTTTAAATTGTTATGATATTCCTAGTATCATGTCTAGGGTAATTTTAATATTAAATATGATTGTTATGATGCTTCCTATTTTATTCCTAATATTTATGATTGTTAGTATCATGTTAGGGTTAAAGATTTGATTTTTATTGCTTAGTAACATGCTAGGATTTGTTATTAATTTTGTTAGTATCATGCCTAGGATTTTGCTATTATTATGCTTTAATATTAACATGAACATGATTATGATTATAATTGTTATAATTTGTGATAATTATGATTATTATAATTATTATTATGATGATTATTGTTATGATTATTGTTTTGATGATTATTATGGTTATTTTAATTATAATTTATTTTTATGATCATGATTATTATGATTTATTATTATGTTGCTTGATACATTATTTATTTTTATTGCTTGATCACACCTTTTATTGCATGTTTAAAGGGAATTTGTATTTGTAATCACGCTTAATAAGATAATTAATAATCTTGTTTAGGTTAATTGTGATTATAATTCAAGTGATCGCCAATAATAGATTTATTTGCACATTAATATGCAACCAACATAGATAAACAGGTTTAGGGTTAATCCTATTGATTGCATGTTAGTCAGAAAGCGCACATGAATACGATCTGAATAAAGTAGAGGCCTATTATTAGGGCAGGTTCAATCTCTTTTAGGTTGGAATAATACCTTCATCCCCGAACCCTTATTTGGTTCTAGACCTTATGGAGTTGACGATCTCTTGGATCGTTAAGGGATGTAACCTTCACCCTGTGAACGGTTTACAAGTTCCTAAAACTTGTTGGCGACTATTTTGCTCTATCTTCTTCCCTTTTGGACGCCACCGTACTTAAGTGTATGATCATAGTGGGGTTCAAGCTAGGGGATTAACGCTTGAAATTATTCCCTACAGTTTTTGGCGACTCCACTGGGGAGGATTTCTATTTTAATTCCTGAATTTGTTTCGGCAATGATTTAGAATGAGTGGATGAGACTCGAAACGTTCTAAGTACTTCATGTGCGTAATTCTGATTAACATTATTATCATATGCATAAAAAAAGATCTCATTGGAAATACCATCCGTAATGAGTTAAAAATATAGGATTTTACACGTAGGATATTTGAGAAATATCTTTCACAACTAGGACCAAAATAACACCGCGTGAAACTGGAAAATTTTATCGAGCACAGAAAGCTGCTGAGGCATGTGGGAAGTAGCGCCAGGGGCCAGAACATTGGCGCCAGACTTTTAGTCGTAGCGCTAGACGCCAGCATTGGCGCTAGGCGCTACAGCTAAAAACTGGCGCCAGTCTCTGTTTGCTGGCGCTAACTTCCCCCAATACCGAGCCAGAAATATGCGTTCTAATTTCGACCGGTTTTTCGTATTGTTTGCTCGATCCTACTTCCTGATTGAATTTTTTCTCACTTTTCTGAAACCCATATGTGTTCTACATATGGATATAACCCTCTGGGAATTCATGCTCCATCTACCTGATTGAACGCTCTGTGCAACAAAGGGTACATCCGAGAACGTTGAATTCACCAAACCATGGAAGCGAGTTTTTTCTAAAGCTCGCGGTGTCCCATCCACTCGCGCCAACCCTTCACGGTTAGGCTTCTGTGCAGTGCATCCGGACAATTAACCATGGACCCTCTATTTACCATATCCCGAACTTTAGAGAACTAGAGCCATGGTTAGGTTGCAAACTCATTGCATCATATTGTGCCTACTTGACTAATTGTGCATTATTTGTTGTGCATATATTCTATGTTTCTCTTAACTGTTTGTTTGACTTGTGTTGAGATTAAATAAATTAATGACTTAAAGAACATTTCCTAATTAATTAATTAATTAATTTGAGTCAATAAAGTCTAATATTTTAATAAGAATTGACCTAGTACGACTTTAGGCTTACCCCAGTTGATTAATAACACCGAAAACAGTCTTAGATTGAAGCTCCACCATTGGCGCCAAAATCTGAGCTGTAGCGCCACCCTGTGGAGTGTGGCGCCTGGAGACAACTCTGTCGTCTGGCGTCAAGATACACAGTGTGACGCCAGTTCTGTCGTTTGGCCGACAGTTCGGATTATTGGTCGAGTCATAACCTAGTGTCTAATTAACCATTTTGCTAATTAATTCAGTTAATGTTCGCTGTCAATAACACCTTGTCGAGTCATTAATTGAGTCTAGTCACATAGTCTAGCCACATGGTCATGACACGAGTCTTAACATAGCACCTACACTCACTAGTCTTAGCACACACTTTGAGTACACATATCACCATGACCATGTCTTGGGGTTCATGCATGAGTCGGTCTTTTCCGTCATTTGAGTTGGGGGTAAATTCTATTCCTAATTCTTCATATCCCTCCATCTAAATCTTCTTTCACATTCTATTCCAATCTTTCTTCATTTCTTCCATCCCTTGCATGTTGAATAAAGTTTGAGTCAAATAATTAACAATAAATACCCCCAAATTCCTTTTCCACAGTACTTGGTCGAGGAGAGAAGGGCGATTAATTAAGGACAACCTCTTTATTCAAGTCTCACTTTTTGATAAACCGATTCGTCAAAAGAGGAAGGCTAAAAAGATAATGGCAAGTCAAGAAGAAGTCAATGAGCTTAGGAACCAACTGGTTACCGTGACTGAGACACTGAAGCTCCTCACACTCAACATCAATGATCCCGTGAAGCAACAACAGATGGACCTCATGCAAGAGAGTCTAAGCAAGCTATCTAATGACTATAAATTTCAGGGCATGAGTTCACAAGGGGTCTCGCTGGACAAGGAACTTCTTCCACATAAGTTCAACGCCACTGACATCCCTAAATTCAAGGCAAAAAATAACCCTTACTTTCATCTAAGAGCTTTTGAAACCATAATGAACATTAAGGGTATCGATAAGAAGGTTTTCCCCTCTCTGTTCCCACTAACTCTCGAAACCGTTTGTCAACAATGGTTCTTTTCTCTCGAGAAAGAAAAAAACTCTTCTTAGGAGTCGATAACAAACACTTTCATAGATATATATATATAAGTGCAACATCCAAGACGAAACAGACCACAGACAACTTGAGATGTTAAAACAAAAAGAAAACGAAGGGTTCACTTCTTTCTTCAACAAATGGAGGGAAACTTCTGCTAATATGGTCAAGGCTCCTACCGAGAATCTGTGAGGATGTTTATCAAGAATCTTCAAGGGAAGTATTCAAAGCACTTAAATCACCAATACAATTTAAATACTTTTAAGGCTGTCTATAATATAGGCATTGACATTGAAGATGACCTTCTGAAAGATAATAGTGCGAGAGGAAAGAAGAACGACCATCCTTCTTCTTCCTCTCCCATTAATGAGGTACATGCCACGAACGCCTCTAAACCACGAATCCAAAGATCAAAAAGGGTGTTCACTCCACTTGGTATGAGTTATGAAACGGCTTTCGAGAAGCTACATCTCAAAGGACTAGTCATGCCCATAAGGCCCATCAAAGATCCAGTTCCAGAAGCCAGACCACCTAAGTGGGACCCTAATAAGCACTGCAAATATCACCAAGGAAAAGGTCACGACACTAAGGAGTGTTGGAAACTCAAAGAAGCTATTCAAGATCTGATCGATAACAGTGAAACTTCCGAGATTCTAGCCATCGAAGATGACCAAGCATCCTTCGATCCATCACTTCTTATCACACCTGTAGGAGAGCCCATGATCGAGACAACTTATATGACCTCTCTCGATGAAGTGGCCATAATTAAGGAGGATGAAAGTCTTTTCTTAGATAATACCAGGGAAGACTCGTCAAGTCTAAAAGAGGACATTCGAAAATTGCAAGATGTCATTGCCATGCTCTTGAATGTGGTAGAAGGATTAGCAAATCGGGTAATGGCCATCGAACAAAATTCTCGCCAAGGGTTTAATGAAGAACTCAATGCTCCTAAGCCACAAGCAAAACGGACCATTGAAGAATACACACCAATAGGAATGACTTACAATGAAGCTTTTGACTTTCTTCACGATCAAGGTCAAGACCCTCCACCTGAAAAACGTTTTCCCAATTGGGATCCAAATTCCTATTGTCAATACCATAGAGGTCGTGGTCACACCACCGAAGTATGTCTCGCCCTCAAGGATCGTGTTCAAGACTTCATTGATTCAAATCTCCTTCATGTTCCTCCGCGCGACAAGAAGGTCAAGATTAGTAACAATAGTAACAGTGGCTGTAAAGGGAAAAAGAACGAATATCCTTCTTCTTCCGGAAACACCTACTCTAGTAATAGTGTTGGTACTTTTGACCTTAGTGAGATCCTAGCCATGGGTAATCGAAAGCAACTGAGAAAGGATTTCACCCCTATTGGAATTAGCTACGATAAGACTTTCGATCGACTCCATGCCAAAGGACTCATTACTCCCATTGGACCTATTCAAGATCCCCCACTTGAGAAGAGATCGCCTATTTGGAATCCAGACGAACACTGCAAGTACCATCAAGGTAGGGGTCATGCTACTGAGAGATGTTGGAAGCTAAAGGAGGCTATCCAACATTTGATTGATAAGAACAAGCTTCCCATGCCTCCAGTTAACAAGAAGAGCGAGTGATGATAAAGGAAACAACACAAGACAAGAGGCGAGCTTCAACGACAAGATTTCGTGACCTCTTTTTTCTATTTCTTTTTTATTTACCCTTTCCCCAATAAGTCTAGCATAGGCACCTTTCTATTCTCTTTAGATTTATTTTGTAGGATCATTATTTATTTTCCTTTAATAAAAATGAGCATTTATTTCCTTGCACATGATCATTTCATCACATTGCATTGCATAAAAAAAAAAAAAATATCCATGTCGAATTAAGCACAAGGTATACCAATGATTTGAGGCACCCCTTGTAGCCACATCATATCTCCTTTCACCATTCAAATATGCAATCCTTTCTTCATAAACCACTATGAGCCTCGTCTAACGATAGACCTTTTCTTTTTTCAATCTACATCTACCTAACCTTGGGATGGGATGGTGTGCAACTTATGCAATCCTAAAAAAGGCTTGAGTGAATTCAAAAGAGTAAAATAGCAAAAAATAAGTAAAAAATAAATAAAGTGTACAAAAGGGCAAGTGTTCCAATGTCTTTGATATGAAAATGTCCTTGATAAGAACACGTCTCAGATTGCGTCTCTTATCGAGTGCTCGGTACTGTGCCTGAGAAACATGAATGCCAAGTGAGTGATAGACCGCATGATCAGGATTGCCCACACTTATTAAAATAAAATAAATGCTAAAGCAAAAATAGCTAAAAAAGAGTAAAAACTCAAGCATAAAAATATAAAGATTCAAAAGCGAGGTTGCATACCTTGGGGGCTTATCTAGGGTCTTGAGCCTTTTTTATCCCTTTCTTCTTTAACCTTTATCCTAACCACGTTACAACCCTTAAAAAGACCTTTTTGAGGTATACACACTTGTGCGAGGTTTGGCTAGAGCTACGTTCGGCCTGATTCCTAACGGATACGTAGGCAACCTCACATCGAGGTGCGGCCGTAATAAACATGCATTCATATTCACATTCACACACTTACACCATGATAATATCAAGGGATCTCCAATTCTCATCCCTTTTCATGTAGAGCTAGACTTGGGGGCTTGATCCTTATATCATTAGCTTACCTAGCCTAAGAGTCACCATCATTTGACTCTTCTTGAAATAATATCTTTCCACGCACTTAGCTCTTGCGGCCTAGCTTTAGTGTCAATTTCACACACTGCACAGATACATGACCAAATATACTTCCCTTAGGAATCCTTTGTCATGAAATCTTAACATTGAAGCATTCCTTGTCATATCAAAATCACTCATCGGTCATAATTGTCATTGCATCACAAAGTATGAAGTGCTTGGCCTCCGTGCCTAAGTTACCCAAATACTTTCATCATTGAGTCAACAATTGAGATAGCTTAGGATGAATTAATCCTTGCACCTTGAGAGATAGTATCAAATGACATTTGACTAAGCTCATTCAACATGCATCTTCAAACTTTGATTCTTTTTTCGCGTCTTTCTTTTTCGGTAGAAAGTCGGTACCCTCCACAAAAATGACGGAATTTTTTTTTTTTGCATTTTCGAGTCGCACGATCACATTACAATGCACATACGAGTCATGTACACATTAATTCATGTCGTGTCATATCAATTTGATTTGAGTCTAACACATGTGTCAAACAGTTTGAGTCGAGTCAACCTCGAGTCAATCACAGCGAGTCAAGTTTATACCTTGAGTCGTGTCAAGTCAATGAGTCAAGCAATAGGTCAACCCTAAGACAATTAAAGAGATTAGCAAAGTTCTATAGTCAGAAATAAATACAGGTACAGCAGAACAGGGAAGACCCTACTCCAGCGCCAGACGAAAACATTTAGCGTCTGGCAATAGCTTTCAGCGCTTGGCGCTAGATCACAGCGTTCGGTGACAGAGTCAATTCTTGGCGCCAGAGATATTTCAGCAGCGATAGAGCTCGAAGCCTCTCAGAAAGGTGATTCCGACCTCATACAACAATTTTGGGTTCCTTGGTACGCCAGTTAGCCCCTATAAGAAATTTGACATGATTAAGTAGTCAGTTTGATTACAATCACAATAAGTGGTCGACCTGATAAAAGATCGTCTCACTTAGCTTAAAGCGCCTAAGAATTGGCTCATCACGGAGACACCGACATACTGGTTTTAGCGGAAGCAAAGTTCAGGCGAGCTTTAGAGATCGACAAACGTTGGTCTTCGGAAATTTTTCTTCAGAATATTATCGCAACAAACGTTCAAGTACCGAAGCTCTTTTGTTCAGAGACGCGTGAACATCTCCATCAAAGCTCTTTGCTCCAGAGACGCGTGGGCATATTATTCAAGCTCTATTGTTCAGAGACGCGTGAACATTTCCATCAAGCTCTTTTGCTCCAGAGACGCGTGGGCATATCATGCAAGCTCTTTTTTTCAGAGACGCGTGGACATTTCAAAAGCTCTTTTTGCTCCAAAGACGCGTGGGCACATCATCAAAGCTCTTTTGTTCAGAGACGCGTGGACATATCATCAAAGATCTCCTATATTCTAGCTCTTTCGCTCAGAGACGCGTGGGCATCCTATTTTCAAGCTCTTCGTTCAGAGATGCGTGGTCACATCATTCAGAAGATCATATAAAAAAGAAGCTCTTTGTTCAGAGGCGCGTGAACATATCCCAAAAAAAAGAAAAGAAGCTCTTGTTCAGAGGCGCGTGAACATATCAAAAAGAAGCTCTTTGTTCAGAGATGAGTGAACATCAAAACAGCAAGGTGGCGTTCCCTAGATTGTGGAGAGTTGTCACAAACAACTGAGGATTGTTTCAAGAGAAGCAATCTTCGATAGTATTCCCTTGGACGTGGAATATTATCATAGCGGAGGAGGATAATTTCAGGCGAAGCAATCTTCTAATTTGGAAGCAGTTATAGGCGTAGCGGTTTTCAAGCGGGATGACATTCTCCAGCTTGCAGGAGGTCATCAAAACAATCAGTTACTTTCAGAGACGTGTGCTCGACGGTGCAAGATACGCGTTTCTTAACTCTTTTATCTGTTTAACTAACGCTAGTTTGTAGGTATCGACGTTACAAGAATGATTTCGGATCGCAGAACGTTCTGAATCATTCTCCGTCCCTATCGATACTTTGACTTTTGTTTTCGAAACTCGCGTTTCTCCAAACTCAATCAAAGTGGGGGCTTCTGCAGACACCCATTTGTGTCTCCCCAAAAACAAACTCAGTGATGAATACCTTTCACGTCGAATCATAATCGAATGAAGTGAAAGTGTGGAAAGTCTAGTGTTGCGGATAGTTTTAATTCTTTTCTCTTCTCTCTGTTTTTGAAAACTTATTTTAAGAAAACAGCCAATCCAGTTTGGTTGGTCCATAATATGGGTCCAATAGTAGTGTAGTTGGATGGGGCTTGACAAAATCTTTCCAACGATATATTATAAGCCCAATTCCGATGAATATTGAGGAAGTTATGGCCAATTTACCAAATTGGGCCCTGTTTGAGCCTTATATGCGGCCCAATGATCTAGGGGAGGGCCTAATATGATTTATCATTCCTTATGAAATTAGGAATGGTTTTAGTCTTCTAGATTCTTCTAGAAGGTTCTTTTCATTCCTAATTCAATTAGCATTGATAAATTGACTTTTGTTGACTTTTCAGAGTTTTAATTAAAATCAAAGAGCATTTTTGAGGAAAATACGATTTTATCTTCCTGTACGGTAATTTTTATCTGATTTTAGAAAACGCGTGAAATTATGAAATCAGCGCCAAATGCCAGCTGTAGCGCCTGGCGCTACGCTTGGCGCCTGGCGCCAGCCTTGGTGCCTGGCGCCAGTGTTGGTGCCTGGCGCCAACAACCAGCGTTGGCGCTGGTTCGGTTTTATGTCCGCTAATGCTCTGTTTTGTTAATTTTATCTTTTTGGCTGATTTTCTCTATAAATAACATATTAAAAACTTCGTTTTCATTCATCAACAACCAGCTTTTCAATTATATTCACCTACAACCAGTTTTCATTCATCAATTCTCTCATTCACCATCTTTCTCTTTCATCTCTCTTTCTCTAAACTAGCTTTTTACATACAAATTCCGCATTCATTAGATCTAGAAACACCTAGCCATATTCGAAGTTGCCTTTCGCCCTAGACGTGAAAGGTTTAATTTATGAGGATTTGGTCCCAAATCTCTCTTTCAATTATTTAATTTAATTGTTTATTATTTTCCTTGAAGTTACTAACGTGTGTATTTTGTTATTAGAAAGAGGTACGAGGCATCAAAGTAAGTACTTTAATTGATTTATTGATGTTATGATGTAGAAATCATGTTTAGATTGTTATGATATTCCTATTATCATGTCTAGGGTAATTTTAATATTAAATATGATTGTTATGATGCTTCCTATTTTCTTCCTAATATTTATGATTGTTAGTATCATGTTAGGGTTAAAGATTTGATTTTTATTGCTTAGTGATATGGTAGGATTTGTTATAATATGTACAAAAAATATAAATATAACAAATTAATACCTTCGCATCATCCATTAGGATTTTATTTGGCCAAATTTGACCATGACAACTCTAGATCTAGAGTTTTCATGGTCAAATTTAGCCATAAAAACCTCAAGAGCTTTAATAGATATGATGAAATTAAAAAAAAAAAAGAGAAACGATTGAAAGGGATTCGATGGAAAGGAGAATGGGAGGCGGCGGCGAGCTCCGGCAAAGTTCGCTGGAGAAAACAAAATTACAGCTTTATTTAATGAAATTTACAACAAAATTTTGCAAAGAAATCCAAAAACCTGGTTTGTTGGATTGAAGGTGAGAAAATAGGGCAGAAAAATGAAGAAAAGAGGGAGTAATTTGAAGAAGAGCTACCGGTTTGTTGGATTGAGAGGAGAGAAGGAAAAAGCTTGTTTAGGAGAGACCCACAATGGTGTTGGTTTTTCTCTCTCCTGTGATGTATTGTCAGTTGGGAATCTTGGGATTAGATACTTAAAAAAATCAAAAGTTTAGGGAGTTTACCTGGGGTTATGGATGGCAATAGGGCGGTCAGATGCGGATGATGGTACCTCAATACCCATACCCGCCTAAAAATCTTATACTCATCCCCGCCCCACCACCCGTGGTGGGTACAATATCCACATCCATACCCGCCCCACCGGGTACAAGATATGATCCATCCCCGTCCCATCACCCACTTGGATATTCACACCCACCTCATACCCGCCCTAAAATCGTCTCAAACCCTTTGACATGATGCTCTATTGTATCACATTAATGACGATTATATCAAATTAGGTTAAGAAAATTGGGACTTTCACTATTCAAGTTTATTGGGTCTTAGGGGGTATCATGTTTCATAAATTCTCAACTCTTCTAAAAGAAATATGGTGCGGGTATAAGGTGGGTACGGGGCGGGTCTACTCTAAAATCCATACCCACCCCATCACCCATGGCGGGTACACATTTTATACCCATCCCTACCCCATCACCCGCCAAACCTCCCATCATCCCCGCCCCACTTGGGCGGGGATGGGGCGGGTCTCCCATTTAACCCGACCCACTGTCATCCCTACCCGGGGTAACCAGTTACTACCAGATTTTTTTACCTCCAACGACCGGATGAGTGAGTAACTTGCAAGTTTTGTAAGTTTAGGGAGTGAAGTGCAACATTTAGCTAAGTTTAGGGAGTGAGTTTGTAGTTTAGTCAAACTGTAACACTTATTAAAACGCGGAGGGAGTAACAATAATTCATTTTAACTAAATTTTGATGGTTTAATTTTAACTAGATTTAAATCCGTGCTATGCACGTTATTTATTTATTTTTTGATCTATTGGTATCCTTAATAATTATTTTTATATTCTAATTTCTTTTACATAAATCGAGTAAATAATTTTTTTTTTTACTTAAAGTCTAAGATTTTTTAATTATTAAATTAACAGTATTGACAGTATTATTCATTGGTACTGAACTATTGATGTATAAATTCCCATTATATTGTGATCAAATTTTAATAGAAAGGTAAAATTTATATATTTTTTAATGTAATTAAAAACGTGAGTTCATTTGTTAAGACATATGAATTATTCAAAGTAAAATAAAGGGTTTTTCTAAGTTATGCCCTCAAACTTCATCGATTTCTAAGCTGTGCCCATGCTTTTTCAAACGTCTAATCTATGCCCTTAACCTAACTAATTTTTATTAACAATAACCTTTGACGTTAACAATAACCTTTTTTTTTTATTTTGTTTTCTGATTTTAAATTTTTTTTAAGCGTTAAACCAATTAGAACGGGACACGTGTCAAATTAATAATGTCACGACACCATTGTTGATAAATTAACTTAAATTTCGTTAAAGGAAATGGCTGTCAAAGGGTATTGTTGATAAAATATCGTGAGGTGGAGGGCACAGCTTATAACTTTGAAAAAGCATGGGTACAACTTAGAAATTCAATAACTTGGGGGGCATAGCTTAGAAAAACCCTAAATTAAATTTGTGAAAATTCTTTCACGTAATATTTATCGGATATTTGGATAAAATCTCTAATATGAAAATTTCCTTTTTAATTATTTAAATCCTCAATCACTATTCGTCGTTTTTAAACTACGTGGTGATTGAATTTAAAATCTTAAATCTCAAGGCTTGTTTGGCATCATTTTTTGTTTTTTGTTTATAATTTTTTTAAAAATAAAAAACCAAAAACAGGAAACAAGAAAAAGGTGTTTTCACTTTTTTGTTGTTAGTTTTCGAAATTATCATGATCTTAACAAATTTGAATAATTTTTTATTCATTATATGACATATATCATATGATTTTGAAAAAAAAAAAAAAAAAAGCAGTGATGCCAAATGAACCCTCAAATGTTAATTTTGTTGGCGAATAAATTTTTTAATTCCAAAGTAAAATATAAATCATATTTTTCTTTGGCCGAAATAATATTTTTGCTTATGTAGTGTGACGAATGCTTTCGAAAAATGCCTCCATTAATTTTGAACAATGTTGATGATAAAAAAATACATGGTTAAGTCATGCTCATAAGAGTAAATCTAATCCTATCTTCACCTCCCTCATTAGATTGTTACCAAATATATTTAACTTAAATTTTGCTCTAGCATATCCTAAGCTAATCAAATTCATTTCTTTACGTGGAATCCAAAGATGATAAAAGATTAGCTAAATCCTAGTATAGTACTTTGTTAAACTCAAAAGCAATACTAGCAACCTCATCCAAATTAAACAAAATAGCTAATCTCATTATCATTCCGTTGTCAAATTCTTAATAAATCCGTAGCCACGTCCATCAACAATAGAGATAAATTCAAATATGTTCCGGTGTCAAACAACATAATAATAGGAAAGACGTTATTATATATCACCAAAAGTCGTTCATTTGACATATACACTGCATGATATTTAGGATTTGCTAATATGTTATTTTGGGTGAAGATAAAAAGGGTTTAAAAATGTGATAAAGTAGTTCGAAAAAGGGTGAGGTAAATAAGGAAGGGGGAAAATCATGAGTTAAGTTTGAGTTTATTTTTGTGTATGTATATAATATTAGGAACAATAAATATTTGGTATTTGATTACAAAGCTAAATATACAGTATTGCAAATAACATATAGGACCGGACCACTATATCTTATACACACTAAGAATCTAATATATTTTTAATCATAAAACTTTAAACAAAAATTATATTATATATAATATATTCTATATAGTTAAACTCATAAAGCAACAATAGCAACCTCATCCAAAATGAATTAATATAACTTAGTTATTATAGAAAATCTCATTATCATAACTTAGATTACAAAGCTAAATATTCAATATTGCAAATAACATATATTTCATACCACTTCACACGAAAAAATAAAATAAAAAAATCTTGTTGTATATAGCATAATGTATCTTATACACACCAAGAATGTAATAAATATTATTAATCGTAAAAATTAAAACAAAATTTATATTATATATAAATCTAATATAATATATAATATATTCTTTCAAGTGGAATCCAGAGATGACAGGAGAGCAAATAATACCTAGTTGAGTAGTTAAACTCGAAAGCAACATTACAATCTCATCCAAATTAAACTAATGCAAGTACTAAGTATAACTTAATTATAGAAAAACCTCATTATCATTAGATGTTCCATTGTCAAACATCATAGTAGTAAGTAAGACTTTATTATATACCACTAAAGTCGTTCATTTGATCTGACACATATACATTAGTTAGGATAGCCTCGTAGTTTGTTAATCTCGATCTTATTTTGGGTGAAAATAAGGAGGGTTTGGGAATGTGACAAATTATTTCGATTAAGGATGAATAAGATGAGGAAGAAGAAAGTGGGCAAATGAAAGTCATGGTACTTGGATTACAAAGCTAACACGGAAAAGAAATGGATTCATGGTGTGTATATTATCATGTATCTTATACACACCCCAATAGTGTTGTAATATATCATATACTCTTTAGGTAGAAATTTGGAATCCAAAGATAATAAGAGAGTGATAAATTCTAGCAGAGTAGCTAAACTCAAAAAAGCAATATTAGCAGCCTCATCCAAATTAAACTATATGATATAACTTAGTTATAGTAAAGTTCATTATCATTCCGTTGTCAAGGTAGAAATTCTTGATAAATCCACAATCGCGTTTATCAACTATGGAGATAGATTAGGTGTCGAACACCATAGTATGAGGGTAGACTTTATTATATAATATCAAAAGTCTCATTTAATACATAAACAAACACCATAGTAGTAGGGAGGACTTTATTATATAACACCAAAAGTCGTTCATTTGACACATAAACGTTAGTTAGGATAGCCTCGTAGTTTGTTGATCTCTTATTTTGGATGAAGATTAGATAGGGACGGTTTGAGAATGTGACAAAGTAGTTTGAAAAAGGGTGGAAAAGATGAGGAAGAGGAAAGCGGGTAAAGACTTGAGTTAAGTTTGATTTTATTTTTGTATGTGTATAACTATAATTAGGAACAATAAAAGTTTGATATTTAGATTACAAAGCTAAATATACAATATTGCAAATAATATATAAAACCACTTCACACAGGAAAAAAAAGACTCTTGTTGTGTATAGTATCATGTATCGTAAATAACAAGAGTCCTATACATTTTATATCATAGAACTTTAAAATTATATATTATATTACATGTAAATATATTTGACAAATATAACCCCTCTCTTTCACCAAATAAATAAATAAATAATTTTTTTTTTTTCTGAATCAGCATATTGTATTTTCCATATCAAATAATATAATTTAAAGGAAAATTTGAATTTTGGTACCTAAAAAATGGACCCTGTTAAATTTTGGTACCCGTTTAAAACTTTTTTTTTTTTTTACTTTGGTACCCATCAAAGTGTAAAAATATAGGTGTTGGTACCTCCGTCCATGTTCCGTTAACTTTTCCGTTAGTGGGCCCTGTAACCTTCTAGCCACCCCTTAGCCACCTTCTAGCCTCTAGCAACCAGGCACACAATCACCTTACCTCGCCACCATGACTGCAACCACCGTTAGCCGGCGAATCAACCACCTGCACCTCCAATTCGCACCACAACAACCACCAATTTGAGCACCATCACCTCTAATTCGCACCACCGCACCTCCAATTTGCACCACCGCACCTCCGATTTGCACCACCGCACCTCCAATTTGCCGCTCCATCACACCACCACCACCAAAATTACCCCTTGCAACTTGCACCAGATTAACCACCTGAAACATCCCCGCAATGGCCGCAAAACCCACTTGAAACAACCCCAGAAAATCACTCGTAATCTGGGTTGTTTTAAAACCCTAAACGGGTTATGTTTTTTGGGTTGTTTTAAGTGGGTTTTAGGGTTTCAAGGGGCGGCAAAAGGGGATGGTGATTTTTTTAGGGGGAAGGAAGGCGGCGACCAGGGGAGGGGGTTGTTTTCGGCATACCGTGGTTGTTTTGGAGGGTAGTTGCTGTTGAGCGGTGGTTTTGCAATAACTGCAGTGAGATCGGAGGAGGGAAAGGGAGGAGGTGGGATCGCCGGTGCCGAGGGAGAGTTTGGGCACCGGAAGCCGACACAGGGAGGGGAAGGGTGGCTGACGGGGAGGGGTGGCAGTGGTTGGTTGATTTTTTTTTTTTTAAGTTTTTTTTTAATAAATTAACTTATTAAATAATTAGAAAATGGACCCCACTAACGGAAAAGTTAATGGAACATGGACGAAAGTACCAAAACCTATAATTTTACACTTTAATGGGTACCAATTAAAGTTATAAAAAAAAAGTTTTAAACGAGTACCAAAATTCATTAAGGCCCATTTTTGAGGTACTAAAATACAAAATTCAATCGTGGTGTGATTAAGATGTGTTTGGTTCGATATTTATAGGGAGGGGCGAGGGATAAAAAGGGACAAGTTTGGCACTATTAGTGTCAACACTAAAAGGTTTTTACAAACCAATGAGCCATTTGCTATGACATCCCAAGTTGGACAAGTCTATTACGTGAGGGCACACAATGAGCCAAATTGGAGAATCGTTATTAAGACAATTCCTCGTAACTTCTACAATTTTCCAATTGTTGATGATAGTGATTGTGATGATGAGAATGATGATATACCTAACTCAATAGTGAATGATGTAGATGATGAGATTTTACCAAGAAATGATGTCCCTCCTATGTTAGTGAACTCAATTGATTTTGAGTCAAAGGAGAATGAGATTTTGGAAGAAGAATTCGAAGAAGAAGAAGAATTCGAAGAAGAAAATTATGATGATGATGATTTGGACTCGGGCAACGACTAAACTTGTTGCTATTCCCTCTTTTGTCTTTTTTTTTTTTAATCTCAAACTTATGTAAAATATGCTACTGGTTTTATAAGTTTTCATTTCTGTTTTTTTTTAATTTTTTTTTTATGTTTCTATTTCTGTCTACAATTTTATTTTCTTTTTTTTTTATTTATGTTTCTGTTTTCTGTTTATGTTTTTTTATTTTCTGTTTTCTCTATTTATGTCATTTGTTTTCCCTTAAATTGTTGATAACCAGAATTTTTTTGTTATAGAAGGAAGAACAATGAATCTGGAGACTCAATCATCGTTATCGTAATTAGATTCTAATAATAATAGTAATGAGTTCGTAGGGTCAACCTCTCAACAACCTAAGATAAGAAAAGGTAATGTGTTCTGCTTTCTATTCTGTTTTCTATTTATAGTTCTATTTTCTAGCTGATTTGTGTAATGTATTTTCAATAAGGTCCCTTTCGTGGTCCAAGTAGAGCACTCAAGTATAAAAAGTTGTGAAGCATTCAACCTGGAAAGCTCAAGGTTAATATTCCTCCGGCATTAGGAGCTGTTGTGGGTTAGCGTGCAAATCAATTTGTTGCTGAGTGGCTTATTGGGTAAAGGAGATTTTCCCCCTTAATGTTCCCAAATGGAGTGATATGCCTGAAGGAATTTCATATTGATTATATGCAAGGATTAAGGTATAGTTTTGGAATAAAAATTTTCTAATTTTTCTAAAGTCTGTTTGTATACTGAAACTCTTATTGGCTTAGCAAGTTTACTTAAACTGCCATATCTAGTAGCTAAATTTAGGGGTGAAAGTTTGATTTGCGGTTTGGATAAACCAAATCCAAACCGGATTTGGATTCAGTCCAATCCAATACATATTATTTCGGTTTTGGAAAACTGAATCCAAACCGAACCGAACTTCGTTGGAGAAATTCAAGCGAAGTAGCAAACCCTTAAATATAATCAGAATTATTCAAGAAAAACAAAGAGTAATTACAAAATTATATAGAAATGAACAAAATTTAGGGAAAATTCAATCAAAATTCAAGCAAATTCAAAATATAATAAACAAATCCATCCCCCAACAGATTTTCTATATAATCTAACACCACAACCCCAAATTTTAAATCAAACAAAAACTAAATCGAAGTCAAGAGCGGTGGACCGTTGGAGAAGACTAATAGTAAGATCATTGGAGAAGAATGGTATGAACACCGGAACACCAGCAACTTTGAGAAACCGTGGCATGAGGGAGCATGAACACGAACTAGTGGAGTGGTGGTGAGACACGTTGACCGAACTGGTGGTGATCGACCTGAGGAATGTGGTGGTCAGACTTAGTGAGGTGGTGAGGGTGTGAAAAAGAAAAGGGGGAAAATTTGGAACCTTAGGGTTTTGGTAAGGAAGATGCCGCAGAAAGTGAAAGTTGAAAGAGAAAATGGGAAAAGAGTGGAAGAAACCTAGGGTTTTGGTATATATATCATATATGTAAGGGAAATGGGCTAGGATTAGTGGGCTTACTAAACTTCGGTTTGGATTTTTGGTTTTCGGATTTTGAAAGCCCTAAACCGAATCCAAACCGAAAAAATTCGGTTTTGATATTTTGGAACCGATCCGAACCGATAAAAACCAAACCGAATTGCTAATTCGGTTCGGTTTGGTTTGGTTTTCAGTTTTTATCCAGATTACTTTCACCCCTAGCTAAATTTATGCACCTTGCTTGCTTGCTGTTGCTGCAATGTATCGAGTTTTGTACATCTTTCTATGTCTGTCTTATTATGAAAGGAATAAATAAAAATGGGCTGGTGTAAATGAGCTGTTGTGATGATTTTGACTCTGAAATTAAATTTACTGTAATGAGTTATTGTAAGGCGTCGCTCGAAGTGCGCCTACGTTAAAAGCATGTGTGAATATGCTTGGCACTCTTAGGAAGTGGGAATTGACATATACGATTAGGGACAAGAAAAGTAGGGAGCCGCCAACAATTTTTTAAGGAACTTGTAAACCGTTCATGGATCATTAAAGGCAACCACGATAAAGGGACAACGAAAGGCAACAACGATTGACTCGTGAAGGTTACACCCCATTCATAATCCATGAGATTACTAACTCCATATGGTTCGGAACCACGAAAGGAGGATCGGGGATGATGGTACGAAGTGAGTCATGGAGTCACATTCGCCCGTGTTGGCCTCTACTCGATTCTTATAGTGAAAAGTGATTCCTGCGATCTCAAAGGCATACAAACAAAATATTCAATTTGCTCCAAACTATTATTATGCTAAATTGGTTGAATATTAATGCAACATATAATTCTATAATATCGTGATCACTTGATTTAACAATAAGATTAAAAAGGAACCTAAGCCGGTTGTCCAAATTATCTTATTAGGCGTGATTTTCAATTACATATCCCCTTTAAACATGCAATATGGTGATCATAAAAATAATAGAATAACATCAATATTGGAAGCAATTTAACAATAATAGCGTTAGTCAAATCAAATAATAATAATAAAAATAACCCTAATCATGATACTAGCAACAAAAATAAAAATAAAATAAGAGTAATTAAATTAATTAATTACTCACATTCCGCGCGTTCCTTTAAATTGCTACATCATGAATAAATTGTTAGTAACTTCAAAAAAAATATAAAGAAAATGAAAATTAAATTAAATAAAGATTAGATTTGATCCAAACCCTTAGTTAATTATACCTTTCACGCCTTGGCTAAAGTATAGAACTTTGGGTATTGTATGAACTCCTTGGAGTGCTTAATTAGGGGAAGTATTTTGAGAGAATAGGGTGGCTAGTATTTAGGCTAAAAAGGGAGAAGAGAATTATTTTATGATCAAGCTTGTTGATCCTTGGAAAAGGGGTGATATGACCTCTATTTATAGGGAAAAAGGGTCGAAGAATCAAGAAAAGATCGTGTTCGAATCGGATTAAAACTCTTGCGATAGACAACAGTTTTTGCGGTTTTTGTTTTTATCATATCTTTTGATTCAAAAATTGTAATAAGATGAATAAGATATCGTTGGAAATTTCTTAAAGTCTACTTTCTAACCCAATTGGAATCAGATTAAAATAATTTATAGAATAAAAGATATGGCCGAAATAGTGAGACGGTGTCAGTTTTGGATAGAGTTTGATATTTTATTCATATCTTTTTCGTTATAGCTCGGAATTGATATTATAATATATAATTGGAAAGATAATTTCAAGGGATATCCAACCATATAAAATTTGGATAAAAACTATGATGCACGAAAATAATATCTGTCTATCTTTGATTGTCTTTCAATTCGAATAAAATTAGGACTTTCAAAAAAAGGAGTTTTATTCAATTTCAAACTCTTTAATCTTATCTTTTCAAAAAGGATAATTAAGATCTTTTAGAAAATTATAGAAGCTTCCAATTAATCCTAATTGTTTTAGGAATTGGATCAAATAATTTGGATCCTCCACATGATCATTGGGTCGTAGGTAAGGTGGGCTTAGGTTCGGTTTGGGCTCGGTTTAATATTTTGGCCATAACTTATTCGTTATAACTCGGATTTGGGCTTATAATATATCGTTGGAAAGCTCTTTTAAATACCCATCCAACTATTTAACTATTGGACCCAGATTATGGACCAAAATAAACTGGATCAAACGTTTTTATAAAAAGGACACGAAATGAATGATTTTAAAGGACACGAAATGAATTATTTTGGGTTTAAAGGCACGAAAAGAGGAAAATAAGTTATAGTTTGGGGAAATGGGCTAGGAATTTAGGTTTTTTTATGAAATGGAAATATGGATTTAATCACTCCAAGATTAAATACTCAACCCGACCAATAATGGCGGTGAAAGGTTGTTCATCATCGAGACATTTTTAGGTGTCTACAGTTATTGAGTTGGGTATTGTATTGCTTGTTCAATCTTAAATTTTGTCTAAAATTAAATTTACTGTAATGAGTTATTGAGTTATTAAGTTTACTGTGATGATTTGTCAAAAAGTCAGAAAGATTTTGTCTTGAATATTCTTGCAGTCAAAGTACGAATTGGGTGAAGGTGCACACATTCGCAAAGCAATAAATATTCAATGCTCCACCATTTATAGGCATTGGAGAGAAAGGTTGAAGGCTGACTATTTTTCAAATGGAAAATATTTATTAGAGGCGGAGCATGCTTGCCCACCTTTAATAAAACTTGACCAATGGAAGTGGCTTGTTTATAACTATTGGAGCTTTCCTAAACAAAAGGTAAGTAATGGGAATGCTCTTGTAATCAAAATTCTGCAATTGGCATTTCTTCCCCTTTACTAATCCTATATGCTATTTTGTAACCTTTAGGAAAGGAGTGAGAAGAATCGGGCAAATGCTCTTGCAAAGAAGATCAAGTCGGCATGTGGTGCGAAATCAATAGCTCGCATAATTTATAAATTGGTGGGTATAAATGTTAAAATTAATTTTTAAAATCCTTAGGTAAATCAGGAAAGTGATGTGGGAATGTTGTGTTGTTGGTTTTTGTTAGTATTATAAACATATACGAAGTAATTGTTGTTTGTTTTATAAGTCTGTAGAAGTTGTCTTCGCTGAATTTGTCTCTGTCTTAGTTGTTATATCTATCTCTGTGAGTTGTGACTGT
The DNA here is from genome assembly GCF_948465745.1 of Chenopodium album. Taxonomy (NCBI): domain Eukaryota; kingdom Viridiplantae; phylum Streptophyta; class Magnoliopsida; order Caryophyllales; family Amaranthaceae; genus Chenopodium; species Chenopodium album. The sequence continues at coordinate 10,349,428 of NC_137842.1, read as the reverse complement.
GAAACTGTTGCCCTTGATGTTTTGATGATAACACAAGTCAAATAAGTGGACTAATGATTTATGTGAGTCTTGTGGTTTATTTATAAGTTGCAGGAAACACTCAAGGCAAAGGAACACGAGGAGCTAAAAATAAAAGAGATCAGTTGCAGAGTTCCTATAAAGGAACTAAAGCTTCGGAGCAGAAGCTAAGGAAAGAAGACTCGAAGCAGAGACTTCTTAGAGAAAATAAAGTCTGAAATATTTTCTATTTTAGGTTTTATGTAAGTGAAAATTAATTAGGGATTAATGCTTAGTGGAATGCGTTTAAAAAGATAAGTATTATTGACTTGCTAGAAAATAGGATAGTTTGTTTGGAAAAATATCTTTTCTGATTTTATCTTTTAAAGTTGATATTTTTATTTTTAGAAAAATATCTTTGAAAACTAAATCCCTAAACTTGCGCAACTGACTGTTGATTCAGTCTTCACCACTTACGAATACACTGCTTCCTTGAGGCTCAACGTGTCCTAGTTTTTAGGACATCATTTGAAACATTTTAAAGTAGTGGATAGTGGTGGAGTTGATATGCAGCAGTGGTGGCGTAAGTAGTGGGAGGTATGGCGTTTTCTCCAAGCAATGTTCTCTTATAAATATCGAAGTTATTTTCTGGATAACTTCACCTTGCTCAAATACTTTTATCTTTCTTTTAAGTTTACAAAAGAGTCAAGAGTCGCATTCCACTTAAGTGTTTTTTTCTTAATTACTTTCACTAGAGTTTTATAATTGAGTTGCATTTTGGGAATTGGGAGTTTGAGTGAACTCTAAGAGAAGTAAGTAAGAGAAAGAGAGAGAAGAGAATAGAAAAGAGAAGAGTGGCAAGTAGAGGGACTTGCTGCTGGGAACTTCAAGTTCATAGAGGAACTTGAAGATTGATTCTTTAGTTTTTAATAGGTTGTTTTCCCTGTTATAGTGAAGAATCTTTCCTAAAATCCCAAGTGGTCGTGGTTTTTCCTCTTGTTAGGGCCAAGAGGTTTTCCACGTAAAATCTCTCTGTGTTTACTTTGAGTTCCTGTAGCTTAGATATATCAATTCCGCAAAAAGTTAGCTCAATTCTCTCAAACTACAATTCACCCCCCCTCTTGTAGTATTCTTCTAAAGTAACAATTGGTATCAGAGCCTAATCCTCTCGAAATCAGGACACCCTGAAGAGGAGAATCTTGGCACAAAATGAATACGCATGAGAAACTTGAAGAAGGGTACTCAACTCAACGACCTCCTATGTTCAATGGAAAATTCTATACATACAAGAAGAATAGAATGGAAATCTTCATCAAAGCATAAAACTATCAAGTTTGGGGATTCATCGAAGTAGGAGACTTCGAGGTAACTAAAACCAACGCTCAAAACGAGGTAATTCCTAAACCAATGTCTGAATATGAGAAGGAAGACTTTGATAAAATGGAAATCAATGTTATGGCTGTTAAATTGCTTCATTGTGGACTTGGACCACATGAACACAATCGTGTCATGGGGTGTAAGAACGCTAAGGAAATTTGGGATCTTCTTCAGATAACTCATGAAGGAACTAATGAAGTAAAACGTTCTAAAATTGATTTGCTCATGTCTAAGTACGAACGTTTTGAGATGCAACCCAAAGAATCTATCCAGGAAATGCTTACTAGATTCACTAACATTATTAATGAACTAGTTTCTCTTGGTAGAAAAATTCCTACTGATGATCAGGTTAGAAAGGTGCTAAGAAGTCTTCCTCAAGATGAGCGTTGGAGAGCTAAGGTGACTGCCCTATGACAGGGTAAAGTCGTATCCACTAATCAAAAGTAATACCTAAGTCCTCTAACTAATGTAGATAGGGAAGCAGGGTCGAATCCACAGATAAACGAGTCTTTCTATTCCTAATTAACTAAAGTAATCTAAATTATAAAGTAACCAATATATGAATTTAATGTGAAACTAAACTACGAGGATTAAGAATAAGGAGAAGATAATATATAAAAGGATCTAGGGCATAGGTTCACAAATAAATAATATTCCAGGGTAGAATATAATAATCATTCATCAATGCATACATTAATCAGATTATAAAGGGTTTTCCCTACGTATTACAATCACACAATTAATTTACCGGTATTAAATCTCATCTTTCGAATCTCGACTTAACCATTTATAAATTAACCCGCCTATTGAAACTAGACCTAAACATCAATTCTCATCTGTCGAATCTCGAATCAATATTGTCAAACTCATGCATAAAAGATCAGGCCTAATCTAGTCACAGAGCATTAAATCAATCAATAGGAAATTAATTAAGCATTGACAATCAATAACAATAAATTACCCCTTCATATTATTTATGGATCCCCATAAACCCTAGAAATAAAACTACTCACACATAATAAAAACTAAACTAATCAAAGAAATAAAACAAGACATGATCAAAAGAATAAAGTAAACAACTAAGATTAAGAGAAGAGAAATCGTTACCAAAATAAATCTGGAATTAAGAATAAAGTTGAGAACAAAAGTATAAGAGAAAGAATTAATCTAAAAGCTAAGTAGAGAGAGAAAATCTAAGAAAACAATTAAGAGAGTAAAGAAGAGAGTCCGGAGATCCTAAAATCATTTTACGGAGAAGTATTTATACTCCGTACAAATCCTAAACTAACACAAACTTAAACGACGAAATTAACCCCTAATAATTACACGCGCCCGATCGGGCGAGGCACCGCCCGATCGGGCGCGCCTTTTTACTCGTCAGTACGCTTCTCGCGCCCGGCCGGGCGCGTCACCGGGCTCCGACCTTTGCTTCTCTCGCCCGGCCGGGCGCGCCTCCGGGCGCCAGCCTTTTTGGCCGGGCGGCTCTCTTGGGCCACTATTTGGACTACTATTGGGCTCCAATTCTTCGGGCCAATCTGGGTTTCCTCTTCGAGTCTTGAATACTTGGTCCAAATGCCCCGGTATCACACATACCGAGCCCTTAATCACCGGTTCGATGGCTCTAACCGGCCCTGGGCTATAAAAACTGGTTGTGCTTCTCCCATGCTTGTGATTGCTCCATAATATCTCGGGAAAATGCTCCAAAAGTGCAAATCCCTACAAAAGTCAACCAAATCTACGAAAACACTAGAAAACACCAATTAGTAATAAAAGTGGCTCTAAAGAGTCAAAAACACTACTAATTATGACCAAGGGACGGGGGTAAAATACTATATAAAATAGACACATCACCCTACAGGAAACAAAGGACTTCACGACGTTCAATATTGAACAACTCGCAGGTTCTCTAATGACACATGAGCTTCATTTAGGAACTGGCAGCAGTGAAGGCATCAGGAACAAGGGCCTGGCTCTCAAGGCTGATCAAGAGGAATCTGAAGTGGATGAAGAAGAGGCTGCAATGTTGGTCAGGCGTTTCAAACGAATGTTCAACAGAAACAATCGGAACTCCAAAAACTTTCAGAAGAGAACCTCTAACTCCAAACCAGAATATAGCTGTCACAAATGTGGATCAACAGACCACTTCATCAGAGATTGTCCTCAATGGGACATCGAGAAAGGAAAAGGGAAGATCAAGGAACAAGGAAAAGAGAAATACAAGACTCCCTTTTCAAAAACGGATGTCAAGAAAGCTATGATAGCTGCATGGGGAGATTCCGATAGTGAAGAAGATGAAGATCAACCAGAAGAGGAGGTAGAAAATCTTTGTCTAATGGTCAAATCAGATGACATGCGTTCATACTCAAGGAACTGGAAAAGGAGGTCCTAGTGAGGGGGAACAACCTATGGTACCTCGACATCGGTTGTTCAAAGCATATGACTGGAGACAAATCAAAATTCCTTTCACTAGAGACCTATCCAGGAGGAACAGTGACTTTCGGAGACAATAAGAAAAGAGAAATCATTGCTAAAGGCAAAATTGGAAAGTCAACCTCCCATGCAATATAAAATGTGTTCCTGGTCGAGGGTTTGATGCACAATCTACTTAGCATATCACAATTTTGTGATAGAGGAAACTCGGTAAGCTTTACTTCTGATGAATGCCATATCTTCAATAACAGATCAGGAAAGGCTATTCTAAAAGGAACGAGAAGAGGAAACACCTATGTGGTTGACCTTGACTCAATCTCAAAGAGTAGCCTTACATGCTTGAGTGTTATTGAAGATGACTTTCTACTTTGGCACAAACGCTTTGGACATGCTAGCTATGCTTTAATTGATAAACTCGGGTCAAAGGACTTGGTTGTAGGACTACCCTCCATCAAGTTCCTAAATGATAAAATCAATGATGCCTGTGTAAAAGGAAAGCATGTCTGAAGCTCATTTAGATCCAAAAAGATGGTCAGTACCACTAAGCCATTAGAATTAATTCATATGGATTTATGTGGTCCCATGAGAGTCCAAAGTAGAAGTGGCAAGAAATATGTGTTAGTTATAGTTAATGATTACTCTAGATTTACATGGGTGATTTTTCTAACAAGTAAAGATGATACCTTTGATGAATTTGTAGCATTTGCCAGACATGTGCAGAAAACAAGTGGATTCTCAATAATCCATCTAAGATTTGACCATGGTACAGAATTCAAAAATTCAAAATTTGATGAGTTTTGCAGGGAATAAGGAATGAATCATAACTTCTCTGCACCTAGAACTCCTCAACAAAATGGAGTGGTTGAAAGGAAAAATCGAACGCTGAAGGATATGGCAAGAACAATGTTGATTGCAAGCTCACTGCCAAGGAACTTCTGGGCTGAAGCCGTCAACACAGCATGCTACATGATTAACAGAGTAACCATAAGAGCCATAAGTAACAAGACTCCCTATGAACTGTTCAAAGGGAGGAAGCCAAATATCTCTCATCTCAGAGCCTTTGGATGCAAGTGTTTTGTTCACAATAATGGAAAAAGGAACTTGGGAAAGTTCGATGAGAGAAGTGAAGAGGCTATATTCCTTGGCTATGCCTCAAACAACAAAGCTTATAGAGTTTACAATAAGAACTATTTGTGTGTTGAAGAAAGCATTCATATCATATTTGATGAATCTAACTCTTTTATGAATGTGCAGGAACATGATAACAATGATTTTGAAATTGGATTGATCAGAAACAGGGATGAAGAAGAAGAAACTCATAAGCAAACCAGAGAAGAGCAAAGAGATCCAAATGAAGAGATTGCGGAAAATCCTCAGGAAAATAATCAAGAAGCTCAAGCAAATGAAGAGCAGATCAATGAAGAGCAAATCCTCGAGGATCATGAAGCAGAAGAAGAAGGTGGAAATGTAGAGCAAGAAACTCCTCAAATCGGAGTTCCGGCAAGAGAATTCCAGCCTAAGCCCTTCAAATATCAAGGATCTCATCCCACCGATCTAATAATCAGTTATATAGGCAGAGGAACTCAGACCAGATCACAGATGAGGAACTTCTGCGCATTCAATAATGCATTTCTCTCCATACTGGAACCTCAAAATCATCAGGAAGCCTTAGAAGATGCTGATTGGATTGTAGCCATGCAAGAGGAACTAAACGAGTTTGAAAGAAACAAAGTCTGGCATCTTGAAGCCAAACCCAAGGAAAAGAAGATAATTGGTCTCAGATGGGTATTCAGGAACAATCTAGATGAATATGGAACAATCGTGAGGAACAAAGCTCGTTTGGTTGTAAAAGGCTACAACCAACAGGAAGGTATTGATTTCGAAGAAACCTTTGCTCCTGTAGCTAGATTAGAAGCTATTAGAATACTGATTGCTTTTGCTTCTTACATGGGTTTCAAACTTTACCAAATGGATGTGAAATGTGCTTTTCTCAATGGTTACTTGATGGAGGATGTTGATGGGCGTTAGAACGGTCGCACATTCCACACTCAATCAAACACATTTATTAACAAACACCTTACAAACCAAGCATAATGACAAGTAAGAGTTCGGTCCACAAGGAACGGGATATGGTTGCCAAAGATCTTAACACTTAAGCTAATTCGAAGTCAATGGTGAATTAGGGTTCGTCAAGAAGACAAACAAACTATGGTTCTAAATCAATGGATTGAGGACACTAGGGAATGGGATCCACTCGACCAAGGCAAATAGACAAACGGGGAGTGAAATTGATAAGATATAGCAAGGACTATATGTAAGATCAACCTCATGCAATTAGAAAACAACTCACACTACTAAACTTAGATTCCTCATTAGTTTAGCAATAGGAGATACATAATCAAATTACAATAAGTAATGCCATGCTTCATTCACATTTCCATGTCAAACTAAGCATATCATGCTATCAAGCTCCTAAATCAAGGGTAGCTAATCCTATCATTGAAGAACTAACAAGCAATCTCATATAATCAATTTAATTGCAATACAAGCATCAATGCTTCTCCCACATTTGCATAATTAACCCAAAAGGTTGAGCTTCACCCAACCCCTAGCAAGTAGACTACTCACAACTCATATTTATCAACATGCAAACAAGTATTAGGGTTCTAACTTCTTCAATAATTGGGGAAAAATGATTAACAATTGAAATAACTATCATCCAATAACAAATTATCAAGAACTAAGAAGATTTAAATATCATGAAACAACAAATAAAATCAGAAATTAAATGGAGAAAAGTAGAAGGAAGTTACTAATTGAGGCTTGAAATTGTTGAATACAAAGTGCCAATCTTGAGAAACAAACTTGAAACCAACTATTACAATGATTGAATTGATGAAAATTAAGCTAAATTAATTAAAAGGAATGTTTAAAACTAAGAGGAGTCTCTAAAAACTAGACTATATCTGTCTAGGTTACAAATGAATAAAGGAGGAAGTATTTATACTCCCCGTAACACATAGGGAAATCCGTCAAAGAAAACGGATTTCCCAGCGAGGAGCGCCCGCTCCAAAAGTAGGAGCGCCCGCTCCACAGCCATGAGCGCCCGCTCCTCAAGGCTGCACGCCCGCTCCTCACAGGGTGTGCAATTCTTGAAGCTTTGGCAGAAAGTTGGCAGAAAGATCGGAGCGCCCGCTCCTGAGGGGTGCACGCCCGCTCCTGCTGGAGCGCCCTCTCCATTCTTTAATTCTCTTGCCTTAAACACAAACCATGCACCGAAAGCTTGCCAAATTGAGTCCATAGACCTGCAAAACATGGACAAACACAAACCAAGAGGGGGAAAGCGGAGAAAAAACATTTTCATTCAAAATTGGGTTAGAAAGAGGGGAAATGATCGCAAAACCGGGTTTAAATTAACACAATAAGTGGTCAAATAAACCACTTATCAGATGTGTATGGAAAATCCAAAATTTCCAAATCATGTGTTTAAGCTTGACAAAGCCCTTTATGGTCTTAAGCAAGCCCCAAGAGCCTGGTATGAAAGGCTCTCTAAGTTTCTTTTGCAAAATGATTTTAAGAGAGGAAAAGTTGATAAAACTTTGTTTTTAAAATCAAAAGGAACTGATCTTTTAGTTGTACAAATCTATGTGGATGATATTATCTTTGGTGCAACTAACGATGTCTTGTGCAAGTACTTCGCTGATCTCATGAGTGGTAAATTTGAAATGAGCATGATGGGATAATTGAACTTCTTCCTTGGCCTACAAATCAAGAAGACAGAGAAAGGAATCTCAATTCATCAGCAAAAGTATATCAAGGAACTACTGAAAAAGTACAACCTTGATCAAGCAAAAACAAATCACACACCCATGGGAACAGGCACAAGACTGGATGATGATCCAACAGGAACTAGTGTGGATCAAAAGATGTACAGAGGTATGATAGGTTCCTTATTGTACTTAACTGCTAGTAGACCTGACATTGCTTTCAGTGTTGGATTATGTGCCAGGTTTCAGTCGAATCCTAAGGAATCTCACCTAACTGCCGTAAAAAGGATACTTAGATACTTGAAAGGAACTAATGAGTTATGTATCTTCTATCTTATAAGTGATTCTTTTGATCTGAAAGGTTTTGCAGATGCAGATTATGCAGGAGATTTAGTCAATCGAAAAAGCACATCAGGTATGGTCCAGTTCCTAGGGCCATGCTTAGTCTCATGGGGTTCTAAGAAACAGAACACCGTAGCTTTATCTACTGCTGAAGCAGAATATGTAGTTGCTGCTGCCTGCTGCTCTCAAGTATTGTGGATAAAACAACAACTCAGAGACTTTGGTATGAAATTTGATTGTATTCCCATTTTCTGTGATAACACAAGTGCCATATGTATCTCTAAAGATCCAATGCATCATTCACGTGTTAAGCATATTCATATTCGTCATCACTTCTTAAAGGATAATGCTGAGAAAGGCTTAATTAAATTAGAATTTTTTAAAACAACTAACCAAATTGCTGATATTTTGACTAAGCCTTTAAACAGAGAAAGACATGAGATGATGAGGATGGAGCTTGGAATGATTAAGTTGTGTTAAGGAAAAAGCCTTGATGTTCCCTCAGGTAAAATCTCCAAAATGATGTACATTTTATCTCACACAAAAATGATATGTTTAATTACATAGATATGGCAAGTGATTTAAGCATGTATATTCAAAGTTGTGCATAAAAGAAATGATAATTCTTGAAATCCTTGACTAATGGCATGAGCTATGTTGACTTGTTCCGTGCATTAATTTGTATATTCACAAGTTTATCTATTCAACAAAATTAATCGTTTTGATAACTTTCTCTAATTTTTTATTTTTATCTTATCAAACATGGTTTATCTGATGGATACATTCAATATTCATCCTCTTTTGTTGAATTAATCCCTTTACATGCAAAATACATTTCACTTTCTAGAATTATCTTTTTATTTACCCAATGCTATAAATGCAAGTGAGGCATCATCATAATTCACCTCACCTAACCTCTACCCTGAAGCGACACCTCACATTTACTCCAGTATAAAAGGTGATGGGTAATTCCAGAATTTTCACACCACTTAAATCAATTATTCCTCTCCCTTACAAAGAACCTCACTCATACTCACCCATGGACATCTCACAAAAAGTTCAAACCCTAGCCTCAGAACAATCCTCTGCTGTGAAAATCCAAGAGACCACCACTGATAAAACCTCATAAACTCTCAAACAACTCCTACTTGAGTATCCTCCGTCTCCAAAAAATACCAAAATGGAAGAGGAACCAGAGCAGTCCAAAGAAGAAATCGAGGAATTGGGGGTTTCTCTCAAGCACAAGACAGCAGCGATGAAGCGTCTTGAGGATAATGCAAGGAATTTTGTGTCCGGTCTGAGTTTGAATCTTCCATGGTGTAAAGCTAGTAAGTTCAATAAATTTCTTGAGTTGATCGAATTTCAAAATTGGACTTATCTGTTGAGTGAATGCTTTAATAAGCCATTGTATGTTGATGCTTTGAGAGATTTTCATTCTTCCTTTTCTTGTGAGAAAGGGAAAATTTCTTGCGTAGTCTTACGAAAATCTATTGATTTTGATGCCGAATATTTAGGAGAATTGTTTGATGTTCCTAATTCTGGCTATGAGTTGTATTTTAAAGGTTCTGTGCAAAAACCTCTTCCTAACACCTCAATTGATTCAATTGTTGAACATTACCAAGGAAACCCTAAAGCCACCTATGTCAATCACAACAACTTTACCCCTCTCCAAAAACTGCTGTTTGAAATCATACACAATGATATTGTCCCAAGAACCTAGAAAAGAGATTCACCCAACAAGCTTGACTGTATCTTCATGTATTGCCTTGAACACAAAATTCCCATCAACTTTCCTTCTATCATGATTCAGCACCTTGACCATTGTGTACCCCGCAATCGGAAAATAGGTTATGGTAACCTTCTAACTACAGTCTTTGAAAGCTTTGACATTAACCAATCTGCATGTGAACCCCTGCTCCTAAAGAACAATGAGTATGTTCAGAGAACTTTCTTTGAAAATAGAGGATTGCATGTAGTTTATGGTTGTTTGGAGGTATTGCCTACTGTCTCAGAAGGAGAAGAGGAAACAAAAGTTGAGGGGGAAGCATCTGGAGCAAAAGTTGTTGAAGGAGGAAAACCAAAAGAGAAAAAGAGAAAGGGAGAAAGGGTTAGAGGTTGAAGCTCGGGAAGAGGATGTATTGGAGACAGGGGGAGGAAGAGGAAGAGTCTCAGGTTGTGATGTGTCCATTTTATATATTATTTTACCCCCGTCCCTTGGTCATAATTAGTAGTGTTTTTGGCTCTTTAGAGCCACTTTTATTACTAATCGGTGTTTTCCAATGTTTTCGTAGATTTGGTTGACTTGTGTAGGGATTTATGCTTTTGGAGTATTTTCCCGAGATATTTTGGAGCAATCACGAGCATAGAAGGACACGACCACTTTTGGAGCCCAAGATCGGTGAGAGCCGGTGATTAAGGGCTCGGTAATTTGGATCACGAGGCATTTGGACCATGTATTCGAGACCCGAGAGGAAATATGGATTGGGCCGAGAAATCTAGCCCAATCGAAGTCCAAGCCTCGAAGATGAAGACCGGGCCCGATCGGGCGGCTACGTGCATTGGTGCCCTCAAGGAAGAGGCGCGCCCGATCGGGTGAGCTAGGCTCGATCGGGCGCGGCACATCAGTAGGAGCATAGCAAAAAAGGTGCGCCCGATCGGGCGCGTGTTTCTGGAAAGGGTCTTTTGACGAGCAATTAGTTTCTAATTAGGAGTTGTTCTAGTTTTGTTTTTAAGTACGTTTTTAGGACGATTAATTCATCTACCTTCTTCTTAGGATTTCTCTCTCTCTACCTAGTAGTTTTCTCTCTCTTAATCTCTCTCAAAAACCTTTGTTCTTATTTCTTTCATTAATTCCAGATTTATTTTGGTAACGATTTCTTCCCTTAATCTTATTTATTTATTTTATTCCTTTCATCATGATTTATTTTATTACTTTGATTAGTTTAGTTTTTAATATGTGTGAGTAGTTTAATTTCTAGGGTTTATGGGGATCTAATAAATAATATGAAGGGGTAAATTATTGTTGTTGATTATCAATACTAGATTAATTTCCTATTGATTGATTTAATGCTCTGTGACTAGATTAGGCCTATCTTTTGTGCATGAGTTTGACAATATTGATTCAAAAATCGAGAGATGAGAATTAATGTTTGGGTCTAGTTTCAATAGGCAAGTTAATTTATAAATGGTTAAGTCAAGATTCGAGAGATGAGATTTAATACCGATGAATTAATTGTGTGATTGTAATACGTAGCGAGAGCCCTTTACAATCTGGTTAATTGATGCATTGATGATTGACTATTATTGATTATTGATATTGCATGATAATTTCCTATTGAATTGTTTTAACGTTTTACAATTGCGGCTTGTAAAAGTATAGCAATATTAAATTGATGAATCGAGCAGATGTTAATTTGATATTAAAGGCCATTTTCAATAAGAACTTAAATCTAGTAAATTGCGAGAGCCTGTTAGATCTATGTTGATTAATAAATTGCGAGAGCCTGTTAATCATGTTATCTATGCAATGTCAATGATTGATTACTATGTTTTACCCTGGAATATTATTTATTGGTGAACCTATGCCCTAGATCCTTTTATATATTGTTTTCTTCCTATTCTCAACCTTAGTAGTTTAGTTTCTTACTCATTCATAAATATTGGTTACTTAAATAATTTAGATTATAATAATTAATTAGGAGTAAAAATACTTGTTTCCCTGTGGAGATCGACCCTACTTCCCTATCTACCTTAGTTAGTGATTTAGGTAATTATTTTTTATTAGGGGATACGACTTTACCCTGTCAGGTTGTCAAAGAAGAAAGAAAAAGAGCTTGAGCCTGTTCTCATTGATCTAGGGGAACAGGACACTATGAAAGAAGCTCAAGTTCCTACTCCTCCTGTGTCTCCTAAGTCTGCACCAAAGGAAACAAGGTTTGAAAAGATTAGTTCTCCAACTATGCTCAATGAAGCAGTTTCAATTGAGCTGCAGGAATTGAAGGACATGCTCAAAGATGTCATCTCAGAACTCAAGAGCAATACAGGCAGGGTGGATGCTCTAGAGAGAGTTGTATCTAGTTGTGCTACTGATGCAAAGTCACTACTTCTCCAGGTTGCTCAGGCAAGGGATGAAGCAATCAAGCAGGTGGTGGAGAAGATTGCAGCCAAGCTTGATGATCTCAATGCAGTAGAAATATGATCCTGTTCCTGTTCCCTTAGCCTATAATGATGCTGCTTTTGTGTTTATTCTGCTATTTCTGAGCAATGGTTTTTCTTTTGGGTCTGTAACTAAAACAGGGATTATTGGCTGTTTTTTTTTTAACTTATGGATTTGATGCACTTTTGGCCGATGTTTAACATTGGTTTTGGATGGATGTTTTATCAATATTTTGTGCATATTTTCTGCTTTGGATTGCTTATATGATCTCTGCCTTATCATTAAACCATGTTATGGTGTTGTGCTTGAGATAATTTGTTATATACATTGTGTTTTTGATAATGCCAAAAGGGGGAAAGTATACAGGCAAACTACTTACACACTTATCATCCATCTCTGCCTCAAAAGTTTTGTGTCTCTCAGATTCTCAGTCAGGTATAAAACTTGCTCAGAATTCATTTTTTTCGGTAGTTTAATTGATCTCTTAACTTATTGTTTGCTCTAACATGTTTGCCTTGTTTGTCATCATCAAAAAGGGGGAATATTGTTGCCCTTGATGTTTTGATGATAACACAAGTCAAATAAGTGGACTAATGATTTCTGTGAGTCTTGTGGTTTATTTATAAGTTGCAGGAAACACTCAAGGCAAAGGAACACGAGGAGCTAAAAATAAAAGAGATCAGTTGCAGAGTTCTTATAAAGGAACTAAAGCTTCGGAGCAGAAGCTGAGGAAAGAAGACTCGAAGCAGAGACTTCTTAGAGAAAATAAAGTCTGAAATATTTTCTATTTTAGGTTTTATGTAAGTGAAAATTAATTAGGGATTAATGCTTAGTGGAATGTCTTTAAAAAGATAAGTATTATTGACTTGCTAAAAAATAGGATAGTTTGTTTGGAAAAATATCTTTTCTGATTTTATCTTTTAAAGTTGATATTTTTATTTTCAGAAAAATATCTTTGAAAACTAAATCCCTAAACTTGCACAAATGACTGTTGATTCAGTCTTCACCACTTACGAATACACTGCTTCCTTGAGGCTCAACGTGTCCTAGTTTTTAGGACATCATTTGAAACATTTGAAAGTAGTGGATAGTGGTGGCGTTGATATGCAGCAGTGGTGGCGTAAGTAGTGGGAGGTATGGCGTTTTCTCCAAGCAATGTTCTCTTATAAATATCGAAGTTATTTTATGGATAACTTCACCTTGCTCAAATACTTTTATCTTTCTTTTAAGTTTACAAAAGAGTCAAGAGTCGCATTCCACTTAAGTGTTTTTTCTTAATTACTTTCATTAGAGTTTTATAATTGAGTTGCATTTTAGGAATTGGGAGTTTGAGTGAACTCTAAGAGAAGTCAGTAAGAGAAAGAGAGAGAAGAGAATAGAGAAGAGAAGAGTGGCAAGTAGAGGGACTTGCTACTGGGAACTTCAAGTTCATAGAGGAACTTGAAGATTGATTCTTTAGTTTGTAATAGGTTGTTTGCCCTGTTATAGTGAAGAATCTTTCCTAAAATCCCAAGTGGTTGTGGTTTTTCCTCTTGTTAGGGCCAAGAGGTTTTCCACGTAAAATCTCTCTGTGTTTACTTTGAGTTCCTGTAGCTTAGATATATCAATTCCGCAAAAAGTTAGCTCAATTCTCTCAAACTACAATTCACCCCTCCCCCCTCTTGTAGTATTCTTCTAAAGTAACAGAAACTCTGCTGACTGTATTTTCCTTGATCTTCTAACAACAAAATCACCAACCATTAAAGGCTGTGACGAGTGTACACCATTCAAAGTAGTACAATTTTAATCTGGTTTTGGAGAATTTTTTTTTGAGGTTGTATACCCAACTGGTTCATGTTAGTTTCTTTTCCATGAAGAGACATATTAACATATTTTTATGATATTTGTATCGTATCCACAAGAACTTAACTGCATATTACTATCCCTATTGTGTTACTTGTATCCTCATCTATGTAACAACTTTGCTAATTCCCTGCTCTGAAATGGATTGTATCAGAAAACAAAAATATTTGCTCTGATTATTATTGTTTCCTAAATGGATTGATTGTATCAGAATATCTGAAATACTATCATAAAACAGAAATACTTTCCTAAATGGATTGATCTTGCTGAAATTAATAAGTGTATGTATATGATTTTATAGGAACTTGAGGCACAACCTTGTTAAAATGAGAATGAGATCACCAAAATCAATGGTTCTAGTTCAAATGTAACCACCTCATCCCAAGCTAATGATGATCCCATGTATTTGAAGTTATGGGAGAAGTCAAAGAGGTATGTTGAATGTTTATCTAATGCACGAACATCACTTTGTTTTTCTTTATTTTAAAATTCTGACTTTGTTTTATCTTGTAAGGCATAAAAATGGGAAGTTTAATTAACAATGAGGCCGAGGAGAAGTTCAAGGAATTAAGGGAGTTGCATGAGAAAGAAATTGGTGAAAAGGGGGTTGATAATCTTACTCTTGAAGAAGCTTATGTGAAGGTTCTGGGACATCGTTCAGGTTATGCCCGAGGTTTAGGCAAAGGGCACCCAGACACCCGGGGTCGTCTAGAGATGGAAAGATAGGAAGAGCTGAGCCGGAACATAATGTTAAAAAACTACAAAATGAAAATAACATGATGCGATCTGAATTGGAAGCGTCTAATTAAGAAGAAACAAGAAGACCTAGAACAAAAGTTTCGGTTAGTCATGGAGAAGATTGGCCTTGATGGTTGATATAGGTAATGTTTTCTAGCTCACTCTTTGCAATAACTTCCTAAGGACTGTCTTCTAGTCTTGAAATTTTTGATGGATTATCAAGCTTTATAGTATACTAACTTCCAAAACCCTTTGTTTGCATTCCTATGTTTGAAGTTTTGAACTTCTAAAATTCTGATTAGTCTTTCAAGTGTGCATGGGTAAACAACAAAATAGGTTGCTCTTATCCACCTTTGTTGTTTTAGACGTCATCTAATGTATACTAACTCAACTACACTTTAGTCATATTATTGGTTTGTAATGGAATCACTGTCAGAGAATGATCCCCTGCTTTCCTCTTATTATTTCCTAACTAATTATTTGGGACTTCTCTATCCTTCCAACTTTCTTGAATTATTTCTGCTCCAATGTTGATAGTGGTGAATGGTGATTAAAGGACAAAAGTTCTAGTGTCGTTGAGTTATCATATGGTATATCAAGTTGCATTGTGCTTGTTCATAGAACACTCTCTGAGAAATACTAAGTTAGTATGGCCTATGTAGTTGAGAAATACTGAGTTAATATCTCAAGTTGCATTGTGCTTGAAAAATGATATTTGGTTGATATCTTTCTCTCTTACTCTGTAGTTGAGTTAGTATGGCCTATATATGTGGATGATATCTACCAAAAGAGAAATACTGAGATGTTGCTGACTATCTGCTCTTTACACTATTCTTTACTGCATGTCTAGTTTCATTGCTGGAAGATATATTGTTTATACTTTATTTGGTATGTAAATAGTAGTTCTTTTGAATCTGTTGTTATCTTTTCTTTCTCTCCCTAAATTTTCTTTAAAATGTTTTTCAGAAGGATCTCTTAAATGTTCTGAGGAGGTTGAAAATATTGATGGTAACAAAGAGACAGAATGGTTACATATATCTTAAGTGCAGTCAAGGTATCATGCTTTTCTTATACAAAGTAACTGCTATACTTTGTGATCTCCTTTCTCCAAATTTTTTGAATTGCGGTATCTTTGTGATGTAGAGTAGTAGTGGTGTAGTGGAGTCAGAACACTTATATTTATACCTCCATGATCTGACAAAATAGGATCTTATTGTGTAGTTGTTGTCCATGTACACATTCAGCTTACCTTTTTAATATCTTGATTGTTGGCAGGATAGATAGAACTGGAGAAGGATGAAGATAGACAAGATGAAGGAAGTAAGATAGAAAATTTTGCTAGCAGAACTGCAGAAGGAACATAGAGGGAACGTACATTATTAAATTTTAGTACTCTTTGGCTTAGTTATTTGCTATTAAGGAAAACTTGGTTTATACTTTTGTATATATAATGACAAAATTAGAATTTATGCCTATCAACACCTTTTTTTTTCCTAAATATAATCCCTTTTAGAATTATTTTTTTTTAAAACAAAAAATTGAACAAAGAAGGCGACTTTGATTTTGTGCTTTAAAATTTGATCAAACAGGGCAAATATTGAGCAAGGAGGGCAATATGAATTGACTTGTTTGAGTTGTTTACAGAGGGCAAAAAAAAATCTCATCTTGCTTGATTCAATCAAAGAGGGCGAAAATTTTGCCCTATTTGATTTTGATCAAAGAGGGCGAAAATTTTGCCCTATTTGATTTTGATCAAAGAGGGCGAAAAATTTTGCCTTCTTTGATATTTAACAAAGAGGGCGAAAATGTTGTATGCCCTTTGAAGCTAATAGGGCGAGTTGAGGGCGATTTTAAAATCGTCTTCTTTGCCTAATATGGCTAAATTTGAACCTAAGAGGGAGATTTAAATCGTTCTCTTTGATATAATATCTTGTAGTGTAACTTCATCATTCTTCGGATAAAGGATTGTGCCACATTGGGCTTGATAGGATCTGAAACTATTAAAGAGATAGAATCTCAACAGCTACGATCCTACGTAGATTTTTCCAATAGGACCCATACAATAGTTGTGAAGTTGTTTCCATTATACTTTCCAAAGGAGCTTAGGCCAGTTCATGAAAACATCATTCCGACTAAGCACTCCTCCACAATAGAAGGGGAGGATAAAAGCATGTGTCATGCTCCAAACCTCATAAAGAGAATTGGACCATATTGGCAGCCACATGAGTTGGTTGTGACTTCGGCTGGTGCTGGTGTCTAGTTTTTAATCAATCTTTCTCATTCGCCAACTTTATATGCTAGCCATTTTTATGTGTCAGCGAGAATTATGTCTAAAAGCTCCTTCACAAAGGTCTCTAGGATATTAATTTCAAAGTGAAATGGTCACCCCTACCCTTAGAGATTGACCATGTCCTAAATTTCACAATTACTTCCTAGAGTTGTCGTTTAATTTGACAAAGAAGTCGTCAAAGTCTATAGCGGTGTCGATGGTGTCAGTGACGATTTAATGGAGGAATCTCGGACATGATGAAGATGGTGGTATCGGTGGAAGCTTTGATGGTGGAAGCTTTGATACCATTGTTAGCGTTGACAGACGGAGTGAGGATGTTAACTTGCGTTCTTGGTGACTAAGCAGCTGGCAGTTGTTACTAAGCACTAACAATTTAATGGAGGAATCTCGGACATGATGAAGATGGTGGTGTCGGTGTAAGCTTTAATGGAGGAAGCTTAGACACCATTGTTAGTGTTGACAGACAGAGTTAGGATGTTAACTTGCATTCTTGGTAACTAAGCAGCTGACCAAGCACAAGTATGAGCTTGCAGTTGTGACTAAGCACTAAATTGGCATGCTTTGTTGTTGATATAATAGATCAAGTGAAGCTTGCTCCTCATTAAAATTAGCTGAAGCTCTTATTTTTTTCCCCCCAATTATGTTAAACAAGTTCAAAATAGGTATTTTACTTGAAAACAAAAAAATACTCCCACCAATACAAAAAAAGGACTAGCAACTTGAGTCTTAAACTACAATTCCAATGAAATGTCATCTATTACACCGATGAGCTGCAAGGAGGATTGGAAGGATGCAAAGTTTTTCTACAGCTAACCTTCAACTATTTGCCTCCAAGGGTTCAAACTACTCTCTATGATGCTATCCATTGGAATACTGTCAATATAACTTAATCGTATATCCAAAGCCCTTATAACTCGTCCTTTAATTCTTTGGTACTCCCGCTATCTTTGGAATCAGAACCCTCTGTCTTTGGGTTTGATGAAGGCTTTGAAAGCTTGAATGGGATTGCTGCATGTTTCTTCAAGAACTTGTAAAATGCCACAACAGTACGATCTGTATCAACAGTGACCTGCCACATTCACAAAATTCATGCATTTCTCTATCAAAATTTGTGTAAAAAGCAGACAGTCTCACAATCAAATGAGTTAATAGAGAAGGTGAACTTTAAATGGTGAAAAGATTCATAGGAGTAGACATACAGGATCAAAGCTTTTATTCCCAGCTGGAAAGAATAAGATTGTCGGGTACCCATCAGACTGAAAAGCAATAGCACAAGTAATTAGTTCCAAAACAGGAAGAGGGTTGGTTGCAGTAACCCAAGAACACAACAGAACTCCTAAGTCTTCACAGCCATTACAAATATAAACTGATGCAATGTCAACTAAAGAAGGCAACTTGACAAAATTATTAGAACAAAGGCAGAAGCTGGAAACAGGTAAGGGTCCTGTGCTACCTTTGCTCTGGGGTGCTCATTCGTTGTTCCATCCATTTTGGCAACGACAATAGAGTCAATTCCTCGCAAATGTCTAGCTAGCTTATTGTATATGGGCTCTAATGATTGGCAGTGACCACACCAAGGAGCATAGATCTGAAAAGGAAAAAGCATTGAAGTAAGAGCCTGATCCCACAAGGAAAATGATAAAGCTCAAAGATCAAGTTAACATTAGGAATAAAACCTCAAGCAGAACATCCTTTGACTCATCCAGAACTATCTCGTCAAAGTTATTCCCAACAACTATCTTCACATCACCATCATTCTGTTTCATACAAAAATGAAAATTAGATCAAAAGGATTATAATTAACCGCCAAGAGAAAGAAGGGCAAGGAGAATTAGTAAGTAATGGAGACTCACAGTTTCAGGGACTGGTTCAGATTTGTAGAAAGGCTTCAGTGTGTCATCCACAAAACCTTGAGCAAAAGCCTATAGATGAAATGATGGAAACATTAGGAAGTTCTACCATCACCATTACAGAATTACAATTCAGAAATTATAGAAGAGAATGAAACAACCATTATGCAGGTACCTATATAATTGAAGAAATTATTTTAACAACAATCAAAGAAATTATAAATACCTTCAATTTATCCAAAGTTACTTCTCCATCAAGAAAGAATTTCTTGCCATCGTCATTTCCTGAGTATCCAATAACCTGTACAGACGAGCAGGATGCTCAATGCTATCAAATCTGATTCCATTTCTAATACAACTAATAGCATTAGAAAAATCACGAAATAAAAAGCAACAGAAAAATCACAAATGCTGTACCTTTGGTTCATCTCCTGAAACACCAAAAAATTCAGCAACAGGCTTGCCAGTATCTTCATTGTCTAGTTGAACGTAAACAAAGATAAGCTGCATATCAACAACCATCATCAGAAGCAAGACATTAAATATCATTCCGTTTCTAATATGTGAAGAATTAAACAGATCAATGAACTAATGATAATCCATGGAGAACAAACGAGAATGAAAATCAAGAAAAAGCACGCTTTAAGACATGCATAAGAATAATTAACAGCAATCCCCCCCCCCCCCCCTCCACCCTCACCCACCCCCCCAAAAAAAGAAGGAAAAAAAAAAGAAGAAAGACACACACAAAAGCCATATAGAACCAGGATAGAAGGGAATTTGCTCTAAAAGTGCGGTTTCACTCAAGAATAAGATGGATGAAGATGGGAAGCCAAGAAAAAGGTGAATGATGAAATAGAGGCCATAAGGATTACTCCCTTCCTCGATGTCAAAAAAAAAAGGATTACTCCCTTCCTCATTTAAAGAGGGTTTTGCAGCCAGAACAAGCATCACATAGGACTTACAAGATTCTATAGCCTCAGATATCAGAGTTTGTAATGGATCTCGTACCAATAGACACAATATCAAGACAAATATCTACATGGTCTGACAGTAAAGAAGATAGCACAAACCATATTACCTTTCCTTTAAAAGATTTGGCAGCTTCCCGGAACACAGGAAGAACCGTCTCTGAATCATTTGAAGTGGCGAACAGCAAGATCTGGACAAAACATATGTTGTCAGTGGTAGTTGAGGTAATCCACACCCACATCGGATTAGGGTGATATCAGTTTTTAGCACATTAAATAAATCAGATGTTCACCTGCTTCTTGATCTGACTTTCAAAAATCACAGAAGCACTTTCTCTAGTGAAGGTTGTCACTAGGGGAAGTTTATTGGCAAAGACAAACTCGGAAATTGCAGATTTTTCAAATTTGCCATCTGCACAAGGCAACAATCTTAACAATCAACATCAAGCTGTTAAGAAATTTAACCCTGAACGGATCACTCAAAAGATCAATTAGGATTAGCTGAAAAATGATGAACTAAATCAGAACAATCAGTCAAGTAAAACACGTGATATAATGATCCACTCACCAAAATGATTAAATTTTTCAACATCCTTCTTTAGCAATACTAAAGCAGGTCGTTGAGCGTCAGCATCAATTTCAAATAGCTTTGCCACATTAGGCTTCACAGTTTGATAAAAGCTCAAATCATCTTCATTTCTTGAAGCAGCAGCAAGCTCATCACTTTCAGGACCCTGCATACAAATTAACATCAAAATAGAGCAATTAAAAGGAATGCAATCAGGAAAACAAACAGTTTTCAGTGGAAAATCACAACCAGTGTTTGATGAAATAATTAGGATGAAGACACAAGTTGATAAAATATCCAGCTCAAATATTCACAATCTTCACAGTTTCTCTTCTCCTTTCATTACAGGAATTTCGATCATATATTCTTATCATGCAAAGTTAAACATTCCTACTAATTCAGAACGTAGGGCTATATGAGACTCCTTGAAACTCCAACCATGAGACAGCCTAGTCTATTAGGCAGAAGCTAGATATAAAGATCCCTTAATTTTATTATCCTTTATAGGTTATACAGTGATACTACAATTGGAGGATTAACTTAAAGCATCCCAGTTACACACACACACACACACAAATAAAAATAAAGAGAGCATGATTCTAGTTTGGATACAAAATCACTACCAATAACAGCTTTTGACAGAAAAAAAATTACGAGTTGCACATGGTTTATCAAAAGCCAACATAGAAGGCATATGGGAGAACAGCTTAACAATAAACATGGTTGAGAGGTATATTCACATGAAAGTTACATTCACATGAAAGTTACAGCCATCTTGGAATTGCCTACAACATCCAAAAGAACCATCTCATTATCAATGGCAATAAGGCATCTAGACTATCATCCTACTTCAAAACATCTAGGTCAAAATGTCAAATAAATTTATAAATGTTTCCAAATAGTGGCCAACATCACCAGTATCCAAATCGTTTCTAAAGTCCAACATTTTGTTTCCAAATTCTGTTACCCAAATAGATAAATAATAATATAGAGCACAATAAATTTGTGCACGAGTCCATTTTACTTGATGACCTAAGGAACATTATGAAGCTTGATGGGTAGTTTACTAAATCATCTTAACTGTCAATTGCCAACAACGAAAGAACATGCTACCAAAGAGACCAATAAATCAGACATGTACGAAGCAATCACAGTCTATAAGTGTAAAACAGAGATTAAGATGTCACACACACTACACAAAATGTAAAACCTCATACTTCAACATCTCAATTACATAATAGATAAGTTGTAATTACCGTCAACGAGTCCAGATAGGCCAAAACAACTTTCTCATTTGAAGTTAGAATCTTTTCTGCTTCTTCTGTTGTCGTAATGTTGTGTACACTAGGCCCTGTCTTCTTCTTAATCCATGTCACTATAGCCTCCCTACATATAAGCAAATAAATAAGTCTGAATCCAACCTTTTTTACATCGAAATTTCATAGTTAGCTGCTCTTGTATGCAATCACCATATTCCTAAATGAATAAGTTATTCTATCTCAAAAAGCCACTAAAAACAATCACATTACAATCAATTATTACAGCTATAAAGCTGTCAGCAATAAGAAGTAATTACTTTTAACCCCTACCCCCAAACACAAATATTACATAGATCAGTCTGAGTCTCCCAAATTCGATTGCATCCTTGACTTCACTGATCAATTTTTTTTTTTCTTACCCCGGTATAAATCATAATGGAAATTAACATTCATACAGAGGTACAAACTTCAACTATTCAACATAAATATCCTCCAATTCCCAAACATAAAATCAACATAATAAACTCAAAAAATCCCCAAATTTATAACTCCACAATCATACAAAGGTACAAACTTCAACTATTCAACAATTAATCCTCTTGTATATAAGTAATCGCTTAATCCGTAACAACCAAATTTAGCAAATCAATTTATATAATTAAAATCACATTATTAGAAATTCAATTTCCCACTACCAAATCACATATTTTTCATTAAAATAGTTACTCAATTATTAGTGAATCTCAATGATTAGAATCTTCCCAAATCTAAAATGGGATTCCAAAAATTAAATAATTGCACAAATCACATTCCCCCAATTAATTAATCAATCAAAATCAAATCAAGACAACAATATTAAAAACAAAATCACCACTTAAAAATCGAATTCAATCAAACAAACAAAATTAAAGATCTTACTTGGTACGCTGACCATTGTAAAGCTTATGCTCCCCATCAACAAAGAAATAAACAGTAGGAAACCCTTGAACATCAAACTGATGAGCGAGTTCATTCTCTTCCGTGGCATCAACTTTAGCAAGAACAACATCTTTAACACCCTCCTCTTTAAGCTGAGTAGCAGCAGCAGCATACTCAGGCGCGAGTGACTGACAATGTCCACACCAAGGCGCGTAGAATTCAACCATAACAAACTTATTCCCTTCAATCACATCAGTGAAATTCCTCTCCTTCAAAACGACGACGTCTTTGTCATCAACCTCAGGAACAGAGTATTCCGACGGGTCAGAGTCGTCGCCGAATTGTGACTCGTCGAAATCGTCGAAGTTGCCAAAATCTTCGTCGTCTTCTTCGTTGGATTCATCGGCGTGGTCGTGATCGTGGGGTTGGTGGGAGGAGATGTGGGTGTCGGTGTCGTCGTCGGCGTCGAGGAAGCTGAGGTCTTCGTCGAGGTCGTCGGAATCGGTGACGGCGGTCGTTGGAGCGGAGAGAGAGAGGAGGAGGAGGGAGGAAAGGAAGAGGGTGAGGATGAGTCGAGTCGGCATTGTTGGTGATCTGAAGTTGGGAAATGTGAAAGGAGCGAAAATGGTGGGGAGTGGAGTGAGATCTGAACTGAAAAGTGTTGAAGTGAGTGTAATAGGGTTTAAGAAGAGAGAGATTAAGTCAAGGAATTTTAGGATTAATTAATTTTATTTATTTATTTATGATTAACTGAAAGGAAATTTTGGTTAACGAAATTTCACCGACATCTAATGTTCTAATCCGTTGTCCGTTGATCTGTATTTTGGATTCTCAGTTAATTTGCGTTTATTAATTAAGAACTAAAACAAGCGGACTTTATGATATATATGTTAAATTTCTGAAACAATATGAAATGGGTCTGGGCTACTCGAACAAGGAGGAGGAGAGTTTGGTCCACAAACAAGGCTTTGGAGCTTCATACTAAAACTAATTGGCAATAGTAGGAGGTACTCCTCTACCTTATAAAGTGAAACCATCTCTCCTCTTTCTCCAATGTGGGACACTCATAAGTGGGCTACAATGGGTTTCAACACTCCCCCTCACTTATGAGTGTCCTTAGAACTTCAGAGCTAACTGGATAAGGCCAGATCAATAATCCTCTTAGGGGCTGGACATCCTGTCAAGGTAAACCCTTATCCAGTAGCGATTAAATACCCAGTTTAGAAGAGACCCACAACCTGGGCTCTGATACCATGTTACATTTCTGAAACAATATGAAATGGGTCTGGGCTACCCGAACAAGGAGGATGAGAGTTTGGTCCACAAACAAGGCTTTGGAGCTTCCATACTAAAACCAATTGGCAATAGTAGGAGGTACTCCTCTACCTTATAAAGTGAAACCATCTCTCCTCTTTCTCCAATGTGGGACACTCATAAGTGGGCTACAATGGGTTTCAACAATATATATTTATACGAAGAAATTTAACACCGAAGTCCTAATAGCTTAGTGGAAGACCGTCAGTCTTGAAAACTGAAGGTCCGTAGTTCGATTTTGCGTGTGGACATAGGATTTTTTTTTTTTTCCTAAAAAAATACTTTGTGTATATGTATGATTCGAAATTTCATATGTATGAGCACTATCATTCAATTAGTCAAAATTCAAATTAGATAAAGTGAATTGTGGAAAAAAAATTCAATAATAACTAGTGTTCTTAATCAAATGGAACTCTTTATAAATTATGAATACTAATTACACGCACATTTTGAATTATGAACTCTTTAATTTAGGTTAATTAGGTTAGATCCCGTGCCATGCATAGTTTTTCAACCTTTTTCAAAAAAAAAAAAAAAAGTAATCACTAATATAGGAATTTATTTATGCAAAGATATGGTTAGATATTTAAGTTTATAAATATATTATTATACGATTTTTGGAAGTAAATATTTTGCGTATATTTTTTGTCAATTTTTAAATAGTTTTATTTTTTTAAAAAAAAAATACTAAGGACACATCAGAAGATGACACGTGTCATTGCTGGTGTGTCTTTTAGTATATTGTTATTGATTTCAATAAGTGTTATTTTTGTAAAGCAATTAAGTCCAAAATCGGTTAGGTCATTTTTAGTATTTATTAATTTAAGACCAAGTCATTTCGGGTATAGTTCGGGTCGCTTCGCGTTTTGGGTCCGTTCGGGTCAAAATCGGGTCGAGTCACTTTGGGTATCGGGTCAATTCGGGTATTGGGTCAACTTCGGGCCGGGTTTATTCGGGTCAGGTCAATCCGGGTATCGGGTCAAGTTCGAGTCAACTCCACGGGTCGGGTCAGGTTGGGTCATCTTTGTGTTCGGGTCAACTTCAGGTCTACGTTTCTGGTCAATTTTGGGTCACGAGTTGGGTCATTCGGGTCGGATCATGATTGCCAGCTCTACTTGGAACTACTCTTAAAAAAATATCTTTTTTTGATCCTATATGTATGTATGAGATGTAAGTTTGCCTTAGAGGACTCTATTTACTACCTCCGTTAAATGTTATGTGCAACTTTGAAATATTTTATATCTCACAAATAATACCCCAAAGTTTCACATAACATTTAACGAAGGTAGTATTTATTTAGTGATTGTCCTAACTCTACTGCTTTTTGGTCTCTTGTTTTCAAAAAGTTTGGTTATTTAAACATTGATTTTCAAGTCTTCGTTGAATTCATCTGTGTGGTAGTGATCGTGGGGTTGGTGGGAGGAGATATGGGTGTCGGTGTCGTCGTCAGGGTCGAGGAAGCTAAGGTCTACGTCGAGGTCGTCGGAATCAGTTACGGCGGTCGTTAGGGGGGAAAGAGAGAGGATGAGGAGGGAGGAGAGGAAGAGGGTGAGGATGAGTCGAGTCGGCATTGTTGGTGATCTGAAGTTGGGAAATGTGAAAGGAGCCAAAATGGTGGAGAGTGGAGTGAGATCTAGACTGAAAAGTGTTCAAGTGAGTGTAACGTAATAGGGTTTAAGAAGAGAAAGATAAAGTCAGAAATTTTAGGATTAATTAATTAAGGAAAATTTGATTTTAATAATTTAACTTTTTGTCTGTCTTGGATTATTAATCCCACCTTGTATCCCTATTTTTTTTTATCCGTACCAACCGGTCATCTACCCACTACAGCAGGTCACCTGTACATGTGTCACGTTATGATTGGTCCATTTTTTTCTTCTTTTCTTTCTCCTTCTTCCTTCCTCCTCCTTCCTTTCTCTTTCTTTCTCCTCCATAATTTCTGGCAGCTCCCCTTATGCTATTTTTTTTCTTTTCGTTCTCCTTCTTCCTTCCGGCCTCCCCCTTCCTTTCTCTTTCTTTCCTCCTCCTTCCCTTCTCCTCCATAAATTCCAGCAGCAACCCAATTTTGTTTTTTTTTTTTTTCTATTCTTTCTTTCTCCTTCTTCCTTCCTTCTCCTTCTTTTCTCTTTCCTTCTCCTCCATAACTTCCGCCATCTAACCCACCCTCTTTTGTCTTCTTCTTCCCTTTCCCGCCGTGATTTACAATTTAGCACCCCCTTAAAACCGCCACAATTTGAAGGGTGTTAGGGTGGTCGAAAACTGGAGGGGAGGGGGTTAAGGTGGTCGGAAATTGGAGGGGAGGGGTTAGGGTGCCCAAAATTGGAAGGGAGGTGGTGGCAGGGGCGGATCTATTAAGGTGTACAGTGAGTCACGTGACTCACCAACACAAAAAAAAAATCTAAGAGACCGCCTATTACAGATAGGCGGTCTCTTTGTTGCTTCTATTTGAGATTAGCCCACTGTCAGTTTTTAAAGTATCAAAGAGACCACCTATTAAAATATCAGATAGGTGGTCTCTTTGTTGTTGCTATTGCCACCACGTCATTAGAGACCTGTTATCTAGATAAGAGGTCTCTTTTTGTCAGCCTAGAATAATTTTTTGCGCTGCGTTCATATTTCATTAAAGAGACTCGTTATGTATAATAACCGGTCTCTTAAGTTATCTAACTTTTTTTTTTTAAATAATTCTTGTTTTTAAGTAAAAAAAAATCATAAAGTTAGTTTAATATAATAGTTTTATAGTATGTATTTTTATATCCTATTTTTGGATTGAAATCATTTTGGTGAAACATAATTTTTTTTATATAATTTTGGATTGAAACAAGTGATCAATTATTGATGGTGACTCATAAGTTCGAAAATCCTGGATCCGCCACTGGGTGGTGGTCAGGAATTTAGGGTTGCGAGTTCATGGTGGTTGATTTTAGGGGGTCGAGGGTTTGGTGGTCGGATTTTGGGGGTTATGGTGGTCGGAAAATTTGGGGGTTATGGTGGTCGGTTATGGAGCTCCATAACCATGGAGGTGGAGGGAAGAAGAAGGTGGAGTGGAAAAGGAAGGGAGTGGGGGAGGGGTAGGGGGTTTGTTTTTATTATTTTTTTATTTTCTTTTTTCTTTTATTAGCTAAAAATTTGGAAAAAAAATTGAAAAGAAAAATTACCTGGTGAACCGGTTCCCGGTCACTTGGTACGAATAAAAAAAGATAGGGGGTACAAGGTGGGATTAATCACGTATAATCGAAATGTGTGATTAATAATCCAAGACAGACAAAAGGTTGGATTATTAGAATCAAATTTTCCATTAATTAATGGATTTTTTAGAAAATAACACCACAAAATTGTCATGATTTTGATTATAACACCACACAAAACAAAATTTTTATTATAACACTACTAAAAAAAAAAAAAACCCCAAAAATTGATTTCACCACCACTTAACTTTGCCATAAAAAAAAAGTTTAGTGGACCCCACAATGTGTACGTGTCAATCAATTACTGGATTAAAAAAAAAAAACCCTAAAATCCTAACCCAGCCACCACCCCCACCACCAGCGCCGATTTCCACCGCCGTCACCACTATCGTACCATGGCCGTCACCCTAACCCTATCATACCAATGGAAACACCAGTTATTAATATATTTAATTACTAAATGAAACCTTATTAAATGTATTCGAAATTGCTAGTTTGACACATTAAATGTGAAGATAAAAATGAAATAACTTAGGGCTTGTTTGGCATTGTTTTTTGTTTTCAGTTTTCTGTATTTTTGAAAACAAAAAATCAAAAACAGAAAACAAGAAAAAGGTGCTTCCACTTTTCTGTTGTCAGTTTTCAAATATATCATGATTTTAATAAGTTTGTCTAATTTTAGTTTTATTATATGACATATATCATATGAGTTTGAAATCTAAAAAACCAAAAAACAGAAAACCACAGCGATGCCAAACGAATCCTTATATAGTTGTTTAAGAATTAAGAGTTATAAGTTATATATTGGAGTGGAGGTTAAAAATTCCACTAATGAATGTGATATTGTGAGAAAATAATGTTTTACTAATGTGTGCATAAGTACATAACAACGTCATGTCACTTATCAATCACATTTAACATGTTGAGATTGCAAAACATTGCCTAAATGTCGCTAGATTAGGAAGTGCAAATGAAGAGTTGTGAGCCACACAACCCTTTGCTTAATAGCTATTAATAAAAATAATAAAGGTACAAGGAAGAGATAGCTAGAAAAGAGTCAAAGGTAGAGTAGTCTCACTCTTTCGTGTCAGATATGAATTCACGTGCAAAAAGGGAGAAAAATTACTAAACCACTACTATTAAGAGTATATTTTGTATTCCCTTCGTTTTTTTTAAGTGCCCTATCAGCAAATATGGCAATATTCATTTGATTTACTTTGATCAATGTTTGTGATCTATGCAGAAGAAAAACACAAATATTGTGGATACTTGTTAGAATCGTCTCAATGAGTATATTATTAATATACAATTGTTATAATTTATTATTAATAATTAGAGATATTATTGATCATAGTTTTGCATCGACATGTGTATCACGTCACTATGGGGCATTTATGACATGCGTATTAAGTCACTATTGTGCACGTAATAAAAATGGAGGGAGTACCACTCAATGGGGGATCTATTCATGCATAATTATTCACTAAGTGCCTCTCCAAGCTTAGTATTCTAGATCCACTTCTGACACTATTGAAACTATAGTAGCATTTTGTGGTATTATTTGATAGCTCAATGAGATGTCTTTAAATTTGCAAGCAAAATGACACTCCCACCCCTGTTAGGCATCATGTTAACCATGTAAAATGCCTCGTCTCTATACATTGTTAACTTGAACTTTTCTTACATCAACTTTTAAATAAGGTGGATGCATAATAACTATACCTCAAGGATGCGAGGCGACTTCTTGTGTCACTACACCAAGAATTCTCCCTCGAGTAATGGCTCGAGTAATCGGGTTTAATTACTTGACAAGTTCGACTACATCGAGAAGTCTCCCACATGTCATCAAATTTAATTACTTGACACATTTAGTGAAGAAAATAAAAAGTAAAAAAGGATCCAATCAATGTGGAGCGTTGGGTCAATTTTTACCGGCTAATCTGCTATCATTGATAACTACTACCTCCGTTTTTATTTGGTTGACACATTTCTATTATCACACTTGTCAACATGTATTTTTAAAGCTTAATTACTCTAATTAGCAACATTGTAAAATTATAAAAAATGAATATTAATAAAATATATATCGATATGATTCAAACAAGATCCCAATTGATTACATATTATTGTATTTATAAATCACAAAATCGAGTCAAAGTGTAGTGCGTGAATAGTATAAAAAACAAACCATTAGTAAATCCGAATCTCTCAACCCAACCCGTTTCCCATCAATAACCAACCCACTAAAATCTCAATCTGCGAAACCGGCAAAAACTGTTGTTGAACACCAATCAACAGAAATCCACGACACAATGATCAGCGTTCTTGCTCAGGTTTCTATTTTCACTAACATCAAGTTCAAATTACGTTAATTGTAATCAAAAGCTAACAAATTGACCGAATCAACTTTGATTTTGTCGCATTTTTCAGGAGCGATTACTCGGCGCTGCGCTCGGAAGTGCCCTGACAGCTGCCGTCGTTTTCGAGAATCGACGAAATATCTACAAAACTATTTCTGAGAATAATGCTAAATTCGATAATCAATTACAGGTGATACTCGAAATGCTGTTGATTTTATGCTCTGTTTTTGTAAAATTTTGATTTCATGTTGTTTGCTTTTCAATTTTGGAACCCTAGATTTGATTATTTTGATTTTTGGGGGTATTTGCGATTTTATGTTTCGGCTTCATTGATTGTTGATTATCCAAGAACTTTAAATTATCAATAAGTTATTTTGACAGGAAGGATTGATGTTGTTATCATTTTGATTGATTATTTTGTTGCCGCTAAATGCCAATTGTTCCTATCGAATTTTTTTAGGACTTAAGGACTATTCTGGGAAGGTAATTGTGATGATTTGATATGCGTTGGCTACAATGTGCCATTTTTCATCAAATGTCAAATTTCCTTACATTTTGCAAAGTTTCAATTTTATGATGTGATTCGGTATTTCGATTTCATACTCGAAATGACCTCTTTTAGTGCACCCATTAAATGATGTTAAGCTTAACACAATTTTTGGTGCAAGTTAAGCTTAACATTATTAATCATATGTTTTTTTAAACAATGGATATGTGAATGGAGTCCTTAGATTAAATTATTGCGTCATTTTGAGAAGATGAGGCATTATACATATGTACACTATTTCACATTTGGACTTGACATGTTGGATAGGGACTAGTGCACCGCCCTCCTTTGTCTCTTTGCTGTTGCATGAGAAATTGTCATGAAATAAGTTATAGCTTTCCTAGGTGTTTTCTCTGCCTTATTTTTGATTTTGGTATATAGCTTTCCCTATGTCTCGTTACTTTTTGGTTATATTAGTGTCGTGAATTTCCAGAATTTGAAGTGGAGTAGTATATTATCCCTTCCTGCTACAAATCCAGTGGGAATTGTTGTTTTAATGCTTTTTCTTTCTTCCTGGTAACGACTATCTTGTTGTACATATTTGGCACGTAGCTCAGATTCATGAAATAAGTCACCTTGCACAAGTTTTTATTGTTATAAGATGATGATAAGAGTTGTAGGATCCTAATTATAATCACTCAACAAAAGTAGAGAGAGGAGAGCTCTTAACTATTTCTATATGTGTTTTCATACTAGTATTAAACTTGCTTTAAATTACAAAGACAGACTTTACTATTTTATATTTCCTTGCTTATGCTGATTATAATCAATGTAATGCTCATAATAATATATGAAAATATTTACTGCAAACTACAAATTAACTTTCACCCTCTCATAATGTATAGTAATATCTATACTCTGTAGAATTTTTAGTGCAATAATTCAAGTTCACTTTCAATGCCTCACTTAAATTTACCTTTTACAATTCCTCGTTGTGTTTGTG